>NW_022195126.1:0-1200000 GCF_008641045.1 Pistacia vera
CTTGTTGTTGGAACTACATAACTGTTATCACGTACCTTTCATTTCTAGAAATATTATTTCAGTATCCACTTTGGATAATATAGGGTATCATTTTGAGATATCTAATGGATTGTTGTCCTTTAGTTTGAATGGTATTCTATTTGGAATTACAAGGTTATATAATGGATTATATGTTCTTGATTTAAACAATAAAGATATTCTCAATATTGAAACCAAGAGAGCTAAACATAGCTATCAAAACCAGACATATCTTTGGCACTGTAGATTGTGTCATGTTAATAAGACTCGGATTGCAAAACTTCAAAGGGATGGAGTTTTGGACCTTTTTTACTTTCAGTCATTTGAGGTATATGAGTCATGCCTTTTAGGCAAGATGACCCAGTCTCCTTTCACAGGACAAGGTGAAAGGGCTACTGAGCTGTTAGGCATCATCCATAGTGATGTATGTGGTCCACTAACAGTTGAAGTCAGAGGTGGATATTCATACTTCCTCACATTTACTGATGATTTCAGTAGATATGGTTATGTCTACCTTATGAGACATAAATCTAAAGCCTTTGATAAATTCAAGGAATTCAGGAATGAAGTACAGAATATATTGGGCAAAAGTATCAAAGCTCCTTGATCGGACCGAGGAGGTGAATACTTAAGCTTAGGGTTTTTAGAGTACCTGAAGGAATGTGGGATAGTATCACAACTCACGCCTCCTTATACATCCCAACACAATGGAGTGTCTGAAAGGAGGAATAAGACCTTACTTGACATGGTTAGGTCCATGATGAGTTTAGTGATTTACCTGCATCATTCTGGGGTTATGCCCTAGAGACTGCGACTCACGTTTTGAACCGTGTGTCGTCAAAGTCTATAGATAAGACTCCATATGAGCTATGGAGTGGGCGAAAGCCCAACTTGTCTTATCTGAGGATTTGGGGTTACGAAGCTTATGTTAAGAAATTGACTTTGAACAAGCTGGGCCCAAAATCCTGTAAATGTATATTTGTGGGGTATCCAAAGAAGACCAAAGCATAATACTTCTACCACCTAGAAGAGCACAAAATTTTTGTTGCTCGATCTGGTGTCTTCCTAGAAAAGGAATATTTTCTAAGAAGTACTAGTGGGAGAAAAGTAGAACTCAATGAAGTTCTAGAACCACAAGATATACTAGACGAAGGACGGGATGATGTGCCATAGGAAGTGGTTGAACATCATGAGGAGGTTACTCCATAACTTGTCAATCAAAGTGAACCACCTCAGGTAGCATAGGAGCTACATAGATCTGGGAGAGTACGCCATGAGCCCGAGAGATATGGTTATCTCGTGACTCAACATGGTGACGTACTAGTCTACCAAGATGATGAACCTAGAACCTACGAAGATGCTATATCGGATCCAGATTTTGTTAAATGGCTTAAAGCCATGAAATCTAAGATGGACTCCATGTACTAGAACCAAGTGTGGTCTCTGGTGGAACCACCTGAAGGGGTAAAACCCATAGGGTGTAAATGCGTCTTCAAGAAGAAGACTGACATGGATGGCAACGTGCATACTTATAAAGCACAGTCGGTTGCCCAAGGTTTCAAATAAATTCATGGCATTGATTATGAAGAAACCTTTTCACCGGTTGCCATGATTTAATCCATCCAGATTATGCTTGCAATTGCTGCATATCATGACTATGAGATTTGGCAAATGGATGTCAAAACTGCTTTTCTGAACGGAAACCTTGAGGAGGATGTGTATATGACACAACCTGATGGTTTCATTCTTGATAGTCAAGCTAATAAGGTATGCAAGTTGCAGATATCAATTTATGGACTCAAGCAAGCTTCAAGGAGCTGGAACATTCTTTTTGATGAAACTATAAAAGAATTCTGTTTTATCAAGAACGAAGATGAGCCCTGTGTTTACAAGAAAGTGAGTAGGAGCATAGTAGCATTCCTAATGTTGTATGTCGATGACATACTTCTAATCAGGAATGATATACCGAATTTGCAGTCAGTAAAGACTTGTTTATCCAAGTGCTTCTCCATGAAGGACTTAGGGGATACATCCTTGGTATAAAAATCCATCATGATAGATCGCGTAGGTTGCTTGGCCTAAGTCAGAGTGCATATATTGACAAAGTATTAAAAAGATTCAGTATGGAAGAATCCAAGAAGGGATTTCTTTCGATGTCACATGGTGTTTATCTCTCTAAGGAATTGTGTCCTAAAACACAAGATAAGAGAGATAGGATGAAGAAGATCCCATATGCATCAACAATTGGATCCATCATGTATGTCATGCTATATACTCGGATTGATGTCTCATGTGCTTTGAGCACTTATAGTAGATATCAATCGGATCCAGGTGAGCGTTACTGGATGGCTGTCTATTCTTAAGTACCTGAAGAGGACTAAGGATATGTTCTTGGTTTATGGAGGGGAAGATAAGCTCGCTGTAAGAGGATACAGTGATGCTAGTTTCCAAACAGACAAAGATGATTATCGATGGCAATCAAGGTTTGTATTGTGTCTCAATGACGGTGTAGTGAGTTGGAAGAGCTCCAAGCAAAGCACTGTAGTGGAATCTACAATGGAGGCTGAGTATATTGCATTGTCAGATACGGCTAAGGAGACAGTCTGGATTAAGAAGTTCATTACTGAACTTAGTGTGGTTCCCACGATTGTTGATCCTATAAACATCTATTGTGACAACAATGGAGCAATTGCTTAAGCCAGGGAAACACGGTCTCATCAGAAGTCCAGACACATACTCAGATGATTTCATCTCATCAGAGAGATAGTTGAGAGGAAAGACGTACAGATTAGTAAAGTGCATACTGACAACAATCTCGCAGATCCCTTGACAAAGCCTCTGTCCTAGCAGAAGCATGAAAGGTACTTGAGATCATTTGATATTAAACACATGAATGATTGGCTATAGTGCAAGTGGGAGTTTGTTAGAGTAGATGCCCTAGAGCCAATCAATTATTGTAGAATTGACTATTTGTAATAATGTTCATTAATCAATAATAAAAGACATTTTATTCTATATCGTGTAAATCATTATTATTGCAATATGTATTGATATATGTCCTTAGAATGGTAGAACCATGACGAGGGTATCAAGTGTTTCAAATCTTGATAGTGAGAACCCTATGAGCACATATAGTGGCCATTCTAGAAACGTCCGTAGCCCCAATATTATTCTGAAGTAAGGGCACAGATAATACAGTAAGGCTATCATAGTGTTGAACGACCCTGTCGAAAGGCAGTGACTGATCTCACTTGTCAAGGTTGTTTGGTGACAATCTGGTGCAACACATGGGTGCTTGCTGTAGGCGGATATACCGCAGCAAGTTCACTAGACTAACCCACTAGAGGATTCCATGTGGATGGTAACCCCAGTGTCCATGGAACAATTTCTCTAACGAATGGTGGTGCATGTGATTTTTAGACTTGAGATCACCGGAGCGTCTTGTGCACCGATTATGCAGTTTGACACTAGCCTAACGCAGTTCTATTCAAAGCTGTCAATACGGTGGTGATTGGCTGCATCAAGGAGTGTATCAAGACTATGGTGGATTGACAGAGGATTCATCACCCCCGGGTACAGGAGAAGTTATCTCATGGGACAATTCAATATATGGCAATGACACTAAAACTGTGGCCACAGTGGGATTGAGTTGTTGCTTTATCCAAATTATAATACAAGTCATTGGTCCAGAAACTGAATACATAATATCGAGAGTAACCGAAGGTTGACACTATTTCTATGCCTTCGTCTCGTCGAGATAACGGATGATGAAAGGATCGAATTGTACGGTAACCATATCGTTGACAGGTAGCTACTTTGCTGAATCCGAATCTATCAGGTGGCCATGATGCCTTACTAGGGGCCAATCTTGGTCTGTGTATTAGTGAGACGATTAATTGGTGTTAATCGTGATACTATACACTACCGGTATGATGAGGAGCCTACGGGTCACACACATAGAAGATAATTTAAGACTTAGGAAGAAAGAAGGGTGTTTTCGTCTCTTTAGGCGAAAGGGTATTTTGGTAATTTCACAGTGCAATTAAATTTGCCGATGTCGTAGCCTTTATTTAATTTATTAGAAAAAATTAAATAAATGAAATTACGTTTAAATATGTGTTCGCATATATTTAATTAAATCATCATTATTATTAAATGTTAATATATATAGATTATATATATATATATTAATTGATTTTAATTGAGATAATGATGAAATAAAAATAAATATCCAATTGGGAGTGTTTGGTAACATGGGGTGTTTGGGTTGGAGCCCAAGCCTATTCCATATGGGAATAGGGCATTAAAATAACACTATAGAAGAAAAGTGTTAATTGAAAGAAATGTAAGAGATTCATTATTTTACTTTTTCTTTTGTAAAAGAAAAACCCTACAGCCCCAATTCCTCTCCCACGGCAGTATTCCATCTTTGCCCAAAACTAATTCATTTGATTTTTCTTCTTTAATCTTAAAGCTAAGGAGGATCTAGCAAATCCCTTCTTAGTTCTTTGTGATTGTCTTTGCGTGGACTACGTGGGTTCGATCCTACACTTGGATCGGTAGCAAAAATGTTCAAAGACAAATTTGGAGGAGCCTCTAAATGTGCGTATGTTTTTCTAAACTCATGATTAATTTATGCAAATTTCTATTTTAACATAAACTGTAAAATTATACCTTTGATCTTAGCTCTATGGGAAAGATCCTTGTATTATGATTTTTTGTTTTCCGCTGCGTATATGGATCGTTTCCTAACAGACTCCTCCCTTCCCGGCTGGCATGGGTCCAATAAGATCAATTCCCTACATGGAGAATGGCCAAGGGCTAGTCATTGTTATCAGTTTGTGGGAAGGAGCTCACGGTATGTTCGCGAATCGCTGGCACCTGTCACACTTTTTTACAAAAGTTAAAGGCATCCTCTTGAAGTAGGGGCTAGTAGTACCCTTGAGAAACAACTTTGTTAGCGAGGGATCGCGCGGTAGTATGATTACCGTAGATCCCCTCATGTATCTCCCTCATGATGTAGTCTGCTTCCTTATTGGTTACACATCAAAGGAGAGGGGTGCTAAACCCTCGCTTGTACAACTGATCTCATATGAGTGTGTAATGAGCAGCTCTGGTTCGCAGGGTTCTTGCCTCAATCTTGTCATTGGGTAAGGTCCCATCTCAGAGATACTGAATAACTAGGGTCATCCAGGAAACTGATTCTGTCATAACCACGACTTGTTTGGGCGAGCTGATACTAGGGATCTCTATGTACCAAACAGGAATACTTTCTGGGGCATCTGAGTCTAGCGACGAGGTTATTCTTTTCAAGGCATCCGCGACAGAATTATTGTCTTTAGGAATCTGCGTGATCGCGAAGTGCTTGAAAGACTCGAGTGCAACCTTAGCTTTCTTCAAATAACTGATAATGTTTTCTTCCTTGGCTTGATACTCTCCCTAAATCTGATTAATAACTAGCATGGAGTCGGTATGAATACTGATCGCGATTGACCCCATGTCTTTTACCAACCGCAAACCAGCGAGTAGTGCTTCATACTCGGCCTTGTTGTTGATAGCTTTGAACCCAAACTGAAGAATACCATGGATGCGAGTCCTTTCGGGACTAAGGAGGAGAAGGCCTACCCTGACCTTTTTCCTGTTCAAGGATCCATCGACATAGAAGCTCTAGGTCGATAGATTCTGAATAGTTTCCTAAGTGACTTCGCTGGACTGTTGCTTGGATTCCTGAATCGGTTGCTCTGAAAATTCTGAAATGAAATCGGCAACAGCCTGCCCTTTAATGGTTGCTTTCGATCTGTATTGCAGATCGAACTGACTTAGTTCTATCGCCCATTTGAGCAACTTACCCGAAGCCTCTGGCTTCTGGAGGACTTGCTTGAGTGGGTAGTTGGTCAGTACATGGATAGTGTGGGCATGGAAATAAAGTTGCAACTTTCTAGAGGCGACCAATAAGGCATAAGCTAATCGCTCTATTTCTGGATACCATATTCTAGCGTCCAGCAAACGCTTGCTCGCGTAATATACTGGCTATTGGACTCTGTCTTCTACTTGAATTAGAGTTGCACTGACCGTATGTTGAGAGACGGACATATACAAGAGAAGAATTTCCTGAGGGAGAGGCTTGGACAGAAAAGGTGGCTTTCCGAGGTGTTCTTTAATGCTTTGAAAAGCTCGTTCGTAGTTCAGAGTCTATTCAAACTTTTTGTTGGCCCTGAGTATATTGAAAAATGGCAAGCAACGATCTGTTGCTCTTGATATGAAGCGACTAAAAGCTGCTATTTGCCCTTTAAGACTCTGAACCTATTTTTGGTTGGTCGGGCTTCTCATATCAAGGAGAGCTTGGATCTTTTCGGGGTTGATTTTTATTCCCCTCTGGTTAAGCATATACCCTAAGAATTTTCCCGAGGATACCTCGAATGAACACTTGAGAGGATTGAGCTTCATTTTGTATCTTTGGAGTATGCTGAACATCTCAGTGAGATGCGCTATGTGATCTGAAGCGACATGCAATTTAACTAGCATGTCATCAACATAGACTTCCATCGATCTTCCGATTTGCTTAAAAAAACATTCGGTTAACCAGTTGCTAGTAAGTCGCCCCAACATTTTTTAGGCCGAAGGGCATAACCTTATAGCAATACAACCCCCAATCTGTAACAAAGAAGGTATGCTCTTCGTCTGATGCGTATATCAGAATTTGATTGTATCCTGAGTAGGCATCCATAAAACTCAACAGCTTGTGCCCGAAGGTGGCATCGACAAGCTGGTCGATTCTTGGCAAGGGAAAGCTATCCTTTAGACATGTCTTGTTGAGGTCAGTGAAGTCGATGCAGGTCTTCCATTTGTCGTTAGGCTTCTTTACTAAGATTGGGTTGGCAACCCAACTCAGGTAAAGTGCCTCCCCGATGGACTTGTTCAAAAGGAGGTTATCTACCTCAACTTTTAAGGCGGCATACCGCTCGAGGTCCATTGCTCTCCTCTTTTGGTGAATCGACCTGACTGCACTATCAATATTCAAGGCATGACAGATAACATTTAGGCTAATCTCGACCATGTCAGTATGAGTCCATGCAAATACATCTACATTTTCCCCGAGGAAGCATGTTAGGTCGTTGGCGAGCTAAGGGTTGCGATTACTCCCGATTCTCAACACTCGGGTCAGCTCGCTTTGGTCGATCGATACCTCAGATAGGTCCTCGACCGGCCCACTATGAGGGCATTCCTAGATGCGAGGATCCATGTTATCCTTAACCAGGCCAAGCTGTGGCTTGATCCTACTGATCACCATTACTTGCTCAGGGATGCCAACTGGTGTTCCCTTTCCCTTGCACACCATCTGCACTACCCTTACATAATAGTCGCAAGATGCACATTGGGATCCACTTACTTCCCCTATCCCCATCGGGGTGGAGAACTTCATCTTCAGATGGTAGATTGAAGTGACTACCTTGAAGCTTCGTAGTAGAGGTCGTCCCAAAATGCCATTGAAAGTGGACGGATAATCTACTACTAAAAACTCAATCATCTTGGTCATCTCGTTGGTTTCCCCCAACATGACCTGGAGCGAGATCGTCTATTTGGGAATCAAATGATCCCTGGTAAAACCGTACAAAGGGATAAAGGCAGGCTTCAGATCTGCCTCATCCAGTTTCATCTTTTCGAAGGCTTGCTAAAATAAGATATTCATAGCGCTTCCATTGTCCACTAGTATCCTGTGGACTTCGCACCGACCTAATTTAGGCGTGATGATGAGAGCATCATTATGGGGATGATGCAATCGCATCACGTCTTTCTCAGAGAAGGTGATTTCCTTCTCTCTGCGAACCTTGGCGGGTTGCAGCGTCGTGCTCATGACACTTATGGTGTCATGATGGCCATCCCAAGCATACCTTTCTTGGACACCTCGAGAGTTCCCTGCGAGCTCTGGTCCTCCAAAGATGGTCCTTACACAGTAGAGACTTTTGCGATCATGATGCCTCTTCCCTGGTTCCTCTTGATTTTTCCCTTGAACAAGAGCTGAGTCATCAACATACTCTTTGAAGTGCCCCTATTTAATGAGGTCCTCAATTGCCTATTTGAGGGCTCGACACTTATCGATGTGATGCCCATTATCCCGATGATAGCGATAGTATTTTTTATTGTTTCTGGCTGAAGGGGGATTTTTCATGGGTTCGGGCTCTCCGAGCAAACCGGCCTCCTCTGATTTATCCAGAATAGTTGATACCGAGGCATTCAGAGGAGTGTATTGACTCTTGTCGTGATCGCAATGAGGAATTAGGGCATAAGATTTCTTAGGCTCGTACCGCTATTTCTTTCCTTTTCGTGATCATCATTAGCCCATCTACGATCAACCCTTCTATTCTCCTCTCCGTTGGGAGCACTGCCTGAAGGACCGGGGTCGTAGCAACTAAGAGCTGCCATAGAACTTTCAATCTAGAGGTACTTTTCAGTAAGGTTGTAGAAGTGAGTGAGGGAAACATCATCCTCAGATTGCAATTTCTTCCACAAGTCTGTCTGTGGGTGAAATGATGAGAGTTCGAATAGACTCTTTGGGAGTATGAGCCACTTTGTGGATTTCCTTGTGGAACCTGTCTATATAAGATTGGAGGGGTTCATCCCTCTCCTGCTGTATATTGCTCAGGTAGCATAGCGGCATTGAGAACTTCTTGTTCACTTGGAAGTGCCTTAGAAACGTCGAGCTCTTTTGAGGCCATAAGCCAACCGATCCCATTAGAAGCGACCTGAACCAGCGCTTGGCATGGGCGGTAAGGGTTACTGTAAAGCAACGACATTTTGCCAAGTTAGAGACTTGGTGGAGTTCCATGAGGTCGTTGAACTCGTATAAATGATCATGCGGATCAAAATTCCCATCGAATGCTCGCATGTCAGGCATTTTGATTATCAATGAGAGAGGGGCAGCTAACACTATCGGAGAAAAGGGAGACGCCTCTACGACCTGCCTTTTCTCATTCTGCTAAGCCTTAAGCTGATCTAGAGCTCGCTGTAGTTCCTCAATCTAATGCAGTGGAGCTACCTGAGGATCACTTTCTGTAATGTGGGTTCGACCCTCACGGTTTCGGTTAAGGAAAGACCATAAATCAGACTCTTTCTTGCCTCGGTTGGAATCTCCAGCCAATCTTGACACATGCTGGTTGGAGTCGTGTGATGGCATTGAGCCATCCGGGGAGTCTTCCCGACCTCTGTGATGGTATGAACCGACTTGCGGACGATGGGAATCCCTTGTATGACGACGATCAAAGCCATAATTCTGGCGATATTGGGAATCTCCCCGCCCTGCACTTTTATGGGAATGCCCGTGCGGCGTGACGCGGGACGGCTCATGTTGCGACATATCTCTGAGTCACAATGCCATATGTATTCTACCCCGGGCGCGATCGGTGTTTGCTAGTCCCTCGGAGCCCTTGGGTCCGTTGTGTGCCACTTGCTTTCCCTTTCTTTGACGCGCTACAGTGCGTGCGGTATGGGCTTTTACCCTTTTCTGTGTTTTCACGGTCGTTTTTGGCGGTGGCACCGCCTCATTGCATTCGGGTGGCACGACTTGATCCAATTTGTCTAGCCTTTGGCTGACTGTTTGAAGAGTATTATTGAACCTCTCTAGGTAACTCATGACGGCTGGGTCGAGCCGCGAGCTTGAAGGAATATCCCCTATGATATTCTGCTGGACTGGTGGCATTTCAGGAGAAGTGTCCTCTTGTACCTGGGGGATTTCTTCATTGCCATAATTGGTTCGCTTAGATTCGAAACCACGAGCTATTTGCTATTGTGGGACCGATTAGTCAGAGATTTTTCTGATGAAAAGTAGGTACTAAATCAGACCTTCCTTCTAGTGCCAAACTGTTGATGCTGGATTTTGACACCAACTACTCACACGTGTAAAATGCTAAAAAGACTCAGAAGTCACACATGATATGAAGGGATTGAATTAAATAAAAGGTGAAGAGCAATATTCAAAGTGGTTCAGATGCTCAAAAGCGAATCCTACATCCACTGCTATTGTATTAATAACTGAGAGAGGTCAAGTCGCGTTTAGTGAGTGGAGTTACAGTTTAGAGAGAGAATGCAAGAGAGAGAGAGAGCTATTTCAGCATAAAATTAGCTAATCCCCACAAATGAGAAGGAAGTCCTCTATTTATAGTAGGAGAATTCAAGGTAATGATTATAAAAGCTGCAAGTGGGTAGGTGCCGTGTAAATCCCTTCTTTGCGTCCCACTGGTCACCTGCCCGAGGGATTTCCTTGACTAAAATAGGGTTTTGACACATGGGCGATCTCCAGCCGCTTGCTAGCCTGGCACTCACCTGCTGCACTGACAGGAGCCATACCACTTGCGCTAGGCGCGATATGGCCACACCTGGACGGCACAGAGCCCTTCTGAGTTCTAACCATCATTTACTGATGAGGCTCCACGTCAGCCCTACTTTTTTAGGCATAACATTGTTTATTAATTCTTCTTATTTATTCTTTAGCAATCAGACTAACTTTATTGCTATAGTACTCTTGTTTTTGTTTGATATGTGTACTGCTGGAATCCTTATATTTATATTCTTTTTCTTTTCCTTGGTTTATGATTTGTAAACTTGTTGTTTAAGAATTTAAGAGATGGGATATAATTTATTTTGTGTTTGCAGTTCACAAGCAAAGGGATGTTATTCCTTTGGATATATATGGTGATGTTGGGGATTCAGACGAAGATAATGAACTTCCGGTCTTTGATGTTGAGGTAGTAATTTATCTTTAACTCACATTTTACCATGTTTTGACCGAATAATCCAAAGCAAATTTGATCACTTTTGAGAATTCCATCTTGTTGTTCGATTACAAGGTGATGATGATTATGATGATGATGCTCGAGGCACTGGAATGGCTACTAGAAGTAAGGAAGATGTTTTGAAATATGTTATATTTTGTAGTACTTTCTCAATACTATCATAAAAATAAAACTTCATGTTCTTTCTAGTTTCCTTGATTTCAATATGATTGAACTATTGATTTAAAGATTCCTCCATGGTTGTGTTTAATGTATTATTTTGTCTAATGACATGAGTATATTTTAGCACAAGAATTGTTTTTTTTTTTTTTTTGTTTACACAGGACCACACATTTGGTTACATTCGTACTGTAGGAATATGTTTAAAGATTTGTTAACTAACACATACATAAGTTTTGGTTTGATATTTTGGAGCTAAATGAATTGGCTTAAACTTTGTTATTTGTGCAAAACTTATGAGCCAGGAAATTTGGCTACCATAAAATTCTGCCGTATTGGGCATTTGGTCCCATTCATCCTGCTTATTTCTTTTCTTGGACTGGTCTTCTGGGCTGATGACCATGTTCACTTGTAGTTTGAAGCAGGATGTAAACCTTTATTCAAAATTCATTATTTATGCTTCAATAATCAGGCCTTTATATTGGTTGTTTCATATCATGATTATTTAAAAAGTTTCAGAACTGAAACTAGTAGTCAGTGTAACAAGTAGCTTGATGATAGAGGAATTAATGTATAAGTTATTAGAGCTGCTGGTCAGTGGTGACAAGTAGCTTGATGATGGAAAATAATATAGCCACAGAAAGTAGTGCACCGAATTTATGCACCGAATGACGAGACGCAATCCTGACCTTCGATTAATATTAATTCATAATTAATCGACGGTCAGGATTGCGTCACGTCATTCGATGCATGAATTCAGTGCACTACTTTCGTTGACTTTAGCATTACTCGCTTGATGATAAAGGACTTAATGTGTAAGTTATGTTAGAGTAGATGCCCTAGAGCCAATCAATTATTGTAGAATTAACTCTTTGTAATAATGTTTATTGATCAATAAAAAACATTTTATACTATATCACATAAATCATCATTATATGTATTGATATATATCTTTAGAATGGTAGAACCGTGACGAGGGTATCAAGTGTTTCAAATCTTGGTAGTGAGAACCCTATGAGCACATATGGTGGCCATTCTAGAAACGTTCGTAGCCCCAGTATTATTCTGAAGTAAGGGCACAGATAATACGGTAAGACTATCATAGTGTTGAACGACCCTGTCGAAAGGCAGTGACTGATCTCACTTGTCAAGGTTGTTTGGTGACAATCTGGTGCAACACATGGGTGCTTGCTGTAAGCGGATATACCGCAACAAGTTCACTAGACTGACCCACTAGAGGATTCCATATGGATGATAACCCCAGTGTCTATGGAACAAATCCTCTAACGAATGGTGGTGCATGTGATCCTTAGACTTGAGCTCACCGGAGCGCCTTGTGCACCGATTGGTGTAGTTTGACACTAGCCTAACGCAGTTCTATTCAGAGCTGTCAATACGATAGTGATTGGCTGTATCAAGGAGTGTATCAAGACTATGGTGGATCGACAGAGGATTCATCACTCCCGGGTACGGGGGGAAGTTATCTCACGACGCAATTCAGTATGGCAATGACACTAAAACTGTGGCCACGGTGGGATTAAGTTGTTGCTCTATCCAGATTATAATATAGGTCATTGGTCCAGAAACTGATTACATAATATCGAGAGTAACCGAGGTTGACACTATTTCTATGCCCGGGTCTCGTTGAGATAACAGATGATGAAAGGATCGGATTGTACGATAACCATATCGTTGACAGGTAGCTGCTTCATTGAATCCGAATCTATCGGGTGGCCATGATGCCTTGCTAGGGGCCAATCTTGGTCTGTGTGTAGTGAGACGATTAATTGGTGTTAATCGCGATACTACACACTACCGGTATGATAAGGAGCCTACGGGTCACACACATAGAAGATAATTTAAGAACCGGTTTACAAGAAGGGTGTTTTTGTCTTTTTAGGTTAAATTTTATTTTGGTAATTTTACAGTGCAATTAAATTTGCTGAGGTTGTAGCCTTTGTTTAATTTGATATTAAAATTAAATAAGTGAGATTATGTTTAAATATGAGTTCGCATATATTTAAACAAATTATCATTATGGTTAAATGTTAATATATTATATATATTAATTGAATTTAATTGAGATAATGATAATTAAAATAAAATATCTTAAAGGGACTTTTTGGAGACAAGGAATTATTTGGGTTGGTGCCCAAGCTCATTCTATGATAGAATAGGGTATAGTGTTGCACTATATAAGTGGAACACTTTGTGAAAAAAAAAAAAGAGAGATTTATTATTTCATTCAAAACAAAACTCCAGCTCCCTTTTCATTCTCTCCCACGCCAGATTCCTTTTGTTTGGGAAATTTTTTTGATTAATTTCTTCTTGGTTCTTAAAGGGTAAAGAGGATCTAGCAGATTTCTCTTTAGTTCTTTGGAGTTGTCTATATGTGGATTATATTGGTTCGATCCTATTCTTGGGACGGTAGCGAAATATGTTTAGAGACAAGATTAGAGGAGCCTGCAAATGTGCGTATAATTTTTTAAACTCTAAACTGAATTTCTATAGATTCTAAAATTATGTATAAACTATAAATTTGTGCTCTGATCTTGGTTCTAAGAAACGATCTATTATGTAAATAAATTTCGTTTTTCCGTTGCCATGTATGATCCTTTCCTGACAAGTTATTGGAGCCGCTGAATTGCAGCTTTAACTTAATAACCTTTATGGCCACTTTAGAAAGGCTGCTGTAAGACGGCCCTTCAAAATTATGAAAGAAGTTTCTTTGTTAATCAAGCTTCCAAATGTGCCTAAATTTTGTTCCATGCTAAATCAAAATTGGTTTCTTCACTTCGACTTGTAATGGTTGGCTGCAACTCCATCAAATCTCTGCTATGACATTCTTTTCTTCTTTGTGGTTTCTTATAATTATTTAGAGCACACCAGGCAAATTTTTCTTTTTTTTTTTCACTGGATCACTTATTGCATCTTCTGTCATCTGCAGTTGCAAGGCAACAAAAATTTTTGCGGGCAAAATTTGGTGGAGTTAAAGATGAAATGCATGATGATGATGAATTGATGATGAGGATAAGGAAGATAAGAAGACTTTATGGGGTGGCATGAAGAGCCAGTATTATTATGGCGACAATCGCTATTTTGAGGTTAGGATTTAATACTTATGTTTACGGTTATAACTATCCTTTCACCCCTGTTGTCCTGAATTTATGTATCCAATTAATACCTGATAGCCAATTAATCTGTATAGCGTTATAACTTCTTAGTTTTATGTTCTTCTATGCTTTGAAGTTCTTTGACTTCACTTTAATTTTTCTAATAAATTTATAGTTGCAATCAAGCGATGATGACTCTCCTGTAGAAGAGGAGGCAGTCAGGCAGAGGTGGTAAGAATGCTGAAAGAGAGAACAAAATCTTTAGAAATGGAAGACTATGGACTTCAAGACGCTATTGACAGTGAAGATGAGAGTGATAGGGAATTAACCTTGGAGGTGGGTTTTTCACAATATTTTTTTCCTTTGAGTTAGCAGTTGTCTCCTTCTTAAGTGAAAGGAATTCAATACTAAAAATAGTTTAGCTCAAAGTTGGAGTATAAATGTGATAGGAATCCACTCCCAAATTGATAAGAATTAGACTGGATAGTGGGCCTTTGATAGGAACTAAGCTTGGCAGTGGTTCTATTGTGGGCTTGGATAAAACTCTCCTTGGAAAACTAGCTTGTTGAAGGAGGGTATCCAAGCCCTTATAAACCACATGCCAACACCTTTTCCCTCTCAATGTGGGATCCTAACAGAATGTTAAATTATCGTAAGGAACATGTTACCATAACATATTGTTATATAGGAAATCTCGGTTAAAGCAAAAAGCAAAACAGTCTCTGCAACAAACAAAGAAGCTGTGGATGATGTGGGTACAACTTATGAGGAGGTCAAGAAAGATTTGAATGCTTTGTCAAGGGAGGAGCAAATGGATGTAGTATACAGGTAACCTTACTTTGAAAACAAATTGCAAAATGGTCTATATATTGTTTGGTAATCGTGGTAAAGTTAGTAAGAAAGTCACTATAATTAACTCTGTTCAACTAAGCCTTCCATAGTAAATGGGGTTTGCTACATCATTCTCATTTTGTTTCATACAAACATATAGATAATCTATGTGAGCTCTAAATTGTGCTTTGTTTTGTTAATACGATTTATGAGTTTCTTATTAAAAAAAAAATTGTTATTTGTCTATTTTTTGAATCTATGAGATAATAATATAAATTACTGGGATAAAGTTTTTCAGAACAGGATTTCATCTTACCAAATACTACCAACTGAATGCAGGCTTCTGACACTTGTATCCTTCAACCCAAATGTGCTAAAAGAAAGTCGTCTTTCAGCAAAGTATCCTGTAAAACATTAAATATAATGCAATTATGTGTTTGTAAAGTTTATTATCATTATTCCAATGAGATGCATCAATGTTCTATGTTTATTTGACACGATTTAATAGTTAGAAGGGCATGTTCTTCATATATGGTTGAGTAGGAGTAGGCTTTTTGTTCTGATATGCAGAAATTAAGGGACAAGTATATTGTCTACTCTAGTGCTTTTAGGTGTTTGATTTTTAGCATATTCCATTATATACTAACAATGCTTTAAATTACAAATTGTTTTCTCTGTCTATCTTTGATTGTTGCCTTTTTGTGTCTTTTGCTTTTAAATTGTTGGCTAATATATTGCCCCTTCAGTTCTGCTCCTGAATTAGTTGGTTTGCTGTCAAAGTTGAACGATGCACTTGCACAACTTGATAATAAAGTTAATTTGCTTTTAAGCAAGGTATTATTCTTTGACTGTTTTATTATCAGTGAAATGTTATGTCATTCTTGATGTTCTGTAGCCTTAGAATGTCAAATACCAGGTCTTGGGATGTTGATCTCTGCATTTTGAATCTACTTGGTAGGAAAATTTTCTATCTTGTTGAGTTTTTAGTATCTTGTTTGTCTGTGCAAATATTGCATTATTGTTTTACATTATGTCGCTCTGTGTAGTTTCAAGTTTTTGGACTTGAAGAAATCATTATAATCGTACAATTTATACATAGTCAAGATTCTCAATTGATGCCTTTGTATTCAAGATGGTAATTACTTTGATGCTTTGTAAAGGTTAACGAGTGGGAGATCAAGTTGGAAGGTGGGGTGCATTATCTGGAGGTGAAGCAACTTCTTCTACTGGCCTATTGCCAAGTCATAACATTTTATCTTCTTCTCAAGTCTGAAGGGCAGCCAGCTCGTGATCATCCCGTCATAGCTCGCCTTGTAGAGATCAAGGGTTTCTAGATAAGGTCTTCTGCTCTCCTATATAGCCTAAATTATTCTCTATAATCAGGGGTTTAAATTTTTCTTCTCCCATAGCATGGCAGTTATTTTTCTAGACTTGACAATCTCTGATTCATGTTCCACTTCACAGATGAAAGAACTTGATGCAAATCTTTCATCTGAATTTGATGAGATTGTGAAGAAAGACCATACCGGCTCTGAAACAGTGAAAACTTGGTTAAAGAAATGCTGTAATGGTATCTATCTGTCAGGAAAGATCATCAACTGAGATGAAACAAGCACCATGGTAGTTGCAAATTGAATTTTGTCTGTCATATTTTACACTTTTCCTTCTAGAAGTCAATCTTGTAGGCTCTTTATTTTCCTTGTAATCCCATAGACTTCTGATGCAAATGATTTGGAAAAGGAGGAGTCTCTGAGGGATCATGAGGATAGGGAGGGAAAAGCAAGCGTTAGTTGAAATATTGTGTTCCAGACCCGGCTGCTTGATCTTTTTTCCCTACCCTTTCTTTTGATCATGGCATTATATTTTCGGTTGTTACCCTTTGCTATGTGCTAATTTTGAGACTTACAAATATTTCAGAATGATCAAGTTGGTGTACAGAGCATGGAAATGTTAAAAGTAAGGGCTGCCCTAGAGGAAAAATTGAGCAGAAGGGAGTCTTTAGTATACTATTGCTCCGAAGCCTGATAAAGCACAGGAAACATTCGAAACCAGTGAATGGGTACTACTTTGAGCTGATGTTCCCTAAGTTTTTTTTTCTTTTAATGTGGCAACTAATGCTTTGTACTTGGAATGGAACAAACAACTTGAACACTATGATGATTTTAATAATGATGATATGGATGTTGATGGACAGAGTATGGGCATGTAAGCTCATTGCCCCGAATAAACATTCCCACCTTGTTATTGGTCAACCAATAAACCAAGGTATATAACACTTGACTAATCATCTCTTCTTTTTATGCCTTCTCATAAATTTATGAACTTGAAATTCACACGTGACAAATTTGACTCCTCTTCAGTGGGTTGTTTCCGGTGAGATGATTTACCTAAGAGGATGATATTGGAGCAAGGCGGAGAAAACATAGCTCAAAAGTGTTATCAGACTGGAATTAAGTCTAGGATATGGTGGGGATGAACTTGGCACAATTGGGCTGAGGAAGTGGTGTGGCAACTCAAAGGATGATGAGGGTGACTCAGAGGCAAGATACAAACACTCGGAAGATGAATTCTACCAACAAGGTGAAACAACAACGACTCAAAAACTTGCTGCTAAAGTTGAGATTCATACAGGTCTGTTCTTACACTATGCTTCATTGTTAATGCATATCTTGAACATTAAAAAATATCACTACCACCCTTACTGTAATATATCAATTAATGTTAATACTGACAATTTGTGGTATTTGCATCTGAAAGCATGTTTTTTTTTTTTTGCAGGACTCAAGTGACCCCATCTTTGCCTGAAACTGTGGACAAAACGGCAAATCACATATCTGTGAGGACACAGTCATTTTATCTGCATGTTTGTGTTTTTCTCCTCATTGCTTTCAAACTTTAACTTTGTTTTGCTACCAATTTCCATCAACAGATGGTGAAGAATAGAGGCTTGACTCATCCACGCAAAGCTATTAAATAATCCAAGAAAGAAATAGAGGGTATTTTTCAAATATTTCATACTATTCTGTAGTATCCTCTTAATCCCCTGAAATGTTAATCACTTTCTTTTGTAATGTGCAACTAAGCATAAGAAGGCAGTAATGCGTCGTAGAGGGAAGTTTGGACATCAAGAAGCCTACCGTCCTCATGGCGGTGAAGCCTCTGGAATCAATACCGGTATCAGTTGAAACACAGATTCAAAAGTAAATACTTCTCCTTTGATCCAACTTTATTATTGGCAATGGCATCATTAAAGTGTTGTTAGTTTAAGTCCAATTTTGATATATAATTATATAATATTGTTTAGTTTGATATTTGAGATTTCATCTTGTTATGTCTAAAAAATCAGACTGACGTAAGTTTACATCAACAAATGCAATCAAGTTCAGGAAGGCTTTGCACTGTCCAGAATTTGCCATGTCGCCTCAAGACAGAGAGAATACGGCTGTCACAAACTTAGCAAGCTCAAGTTTTTTTGTGAATGAATGATCCACACAGCTATCCAAGCCCTATATAATAAAAGGATATTTCCTAAGTTATCAGCCAATGAGACGTAAGGAAGGATTTGCACAAGACCTACCCACTTGCAGACTTGTAATCATTATCTTGAACTTAGCGGCTATAAATAAGGACTCCCCTCACAAAATCAGGATCTCTAATTCTCATAAAAATAGCAAAGACAACTTACGGAGAGAACTGACTTAGTATTCTCTCTGAATACCAAGCTCTTGTAACTCTGTTTGTTGTTTGTGACGTCTTGTAACTTGGCTGTAAAACCCCTCCCTAGCTGGGTATTCCTAAGTATCCCTTGGCCATTGAGAACCTAGAAAACGCACGCTTAGGAAAGAAGTTTATTTAAAATCCTATTTAAAGAATAAATCTGTAGTTTAAAAATATATATATTTTTAATTTAATTTAATTTCTAAACTATAATAAATTCATTGTATAAGTAAAAAAATATAGTTTCCTTTCTTGGAGTACATTATGAAATCAATAGTAGTACTTTCGAAACTACACATTTTTACAAAATTTACTAGCAATTTGATTTCCTTTATTAACACAAACATATATATTCCATAATAACATGACATATTTACTGCATTATGATATAAACATAATTACTACACTAAATACTACAAAACTATTCAATAGTCATAATTAAAACATCCCTTCATGCTTATAGCGTCCCTCGGAATCCTTTCCCAGTTTCATGCCTTAATCCTTACCTGCAAAACATTTTAAAACATTTCGTGAGGTACGCTAATCACTCAGTAAGGAATGTGGCTATTTATAACTATTAAGGTTCATTATACAAGTTATTACTTAGGACCTTACCTACCTAAAACATGACCTTCATTCTTTGACATAACAAGTTCATAAAACATATCATACACTTGGATTTTTCTTATAAACATAAGTCACAACATAACCATACTAATATAACATAGAACATATATGACTTATGAAATATTCATGTATATGGTGCTTATTTCTTTTGTCTTTATACTTGATGGTTTCATTAGTCTTTGTTATCCGATTGGATTCATTTGAACCATTACCTTGTTCTTGTTCGTCACCTCAAAGGACTCATGGTTTCCATAAGAATTACATTCCTCTGATCTTGGTTTATACCTCAAGAGACTCATGGAATTCTTCTTTAACATTTCATAAATTTTTATAAGACAACTATAACTATATGCATTACCATTATGAATGCAAACATATGAACTAACATTTCCCATCTCAATCATACTATATCTCTTACTAAACTTCTTAACTTAATTCATTCATTTCTCATACAATACAAAGAATTTCAGTAGTAAGATTATTCAGGGGTTTATTAGAATTAGAAACAAATGGGAATTTCTATTAAGAGGTGGATGTCATATATTTTTGCACTTTTCAAGCAATTTTTCCCTTATCTTCCAATTCGAATTGATTTTTGGCTAAACATATAAGTTTTAGGTCTATTTCTAAATTTTTAACGCTTCAAGAATCAACTCAATCGGACTTCTATAACTTCAGTTATGACTGATTCAGTGAAGCATGTACAGTATAAGTTTCAAAAAGCCAAATCCGAATTCTATTCATTTTAACCATGTCACCTTCATTTGCACATTCATATCATTTACCATGTCATTCTAAGTATAAAAGGCCATAAAACCTCCCTTTTACAGAACCAAAAGTGCCAAAACTCGTCCAACTACAAATCTCTAATTGGCATAATCATCCTCCATATGCACACATACACACCAATCAACACACCCATTTAAACAATCCATAACCAAAACTAGCATCACACTCATATTTAACATAAATAAATGTAAGTTCCATAAACCTTAGTTTATCAATTGTAGTCATAAGAGAGATTTTTTCCTTACCTTAGTATTCAAAGCACAAAGACTTCCTCCTTAGCTCCAAAGATTCACCCTTTCTACCTTATACACATACCACGTATGAATTTCCCTTTTAACTAAAGATAAAACAACTAGGGTTTTGAAACTCACCTTAAACCCTGAATTGAAGTTCCTTAAATGTGCATGGTGATCTCCTTTGAAAATCAACTTGAAATCCTATGAAAATTTGAGAATAAATGCTTGGATTAGTGGCTTTTATGGTGGATTTGAGAGATGAAGAAGAAGATGATATATTTGGTGTACAAGGCCGTACTCTCTCCTTAAAACCATGTAATATTTTTCTATTGTTACTCTAATGTGATTGTCAATAAAAGTTAGATATAAGGGTCATTTGGCATAAATTTTTCATATAAGGTGTTGTGGTCATTTCCACCACAACTAATGATTAGCATCATTTAATGCCATTTGACTTCTTTAAAACACTTAAAATTAGAAATCCCATTAGGTAAATGACTATTTACCCTGGTGCACTTTTTTGGATACTGAAATCATATGGATTTGTATGAAAAGACCATTATACCCTTGGTTACCGTTTACGCCATTTAACCATATCAATCAACTTTATGACCATTCTACCCTCATTTCTCTTCAATGACATCACCCCTTACACTTTATAATGGCCACATCTCGAAATACATGTAAATTGACCATTTTACCCTTCCATTCAAAAAAAAGAAAATTACTTGAAAAGGTAAATTTCATATCTTAGGGCATCAGAATAATAACGCAGGGTTTACATTGGCTGATAACCAAGAACACTCATATAAAGAAAATAGTGAATGTACAAATCGCTTTAAGCATCCGAACCACTATAAAATTCTCGCTACTATCTCATTTACTATTAAGTTTTTCCATGCTATTGTGACCCAAATCAACTCTCATAATTAAACACGTGTAATTTCTAAGACTGGCTTAGCACTTTGCACATGTGAGGTCATTGGTAGGGGTGAAAATCGAGTCGAGTAGCTCACGAGCTACTCGAACTCGACTCGGTATAGGCTCGAACTTGACTCAATATGTTCATGATTATTTCCAAGCTCGAGGGTTAAATTGATAGTTTTTAAAGTATTAGGGGTCATATGTAATTTATATGTAATTTATAAGTTTAAAAAGTTGTAAATCCACCCCTGTTGAGATAATGTAAAACACGATTGTATACAAAAATCCCTAAATCATTTTATCTCTTTCTCTCCTTCTTCACAAATCGTCGTCGCTGTCGGTGTTTTCTTCCCTCTCATTTGCTGTCACCATTTTCTTCCCTCTCCTTCGCTGTTGTCGGTCGCCATCTTGCTTCATCTCCTCTCTGCCTCTCAGACTCTTAGGTACTATGAAACTGAAATCCCTAAGTGAAACTAGAGTCCACTTTCAGTCAAATTTTGTTGGTCTTGGAATGTTATTAGTGGGGTTTCTGGGTTTTGGAATTTTAATTAGTGTGGTTTATGTGTTATGTATAAACTGATGCATCAATGGGTGATAATCCGTGGATTATACAATTTTCTTTAGTCCTTTTATTCGGATTTCAAGTACTTTGTGGTGCATTTTGACCTGAATTGTTGTTTAATTCTTTACATTTTGTGTTTCAGGTTAAAATGGACAATTTATGCAAATAAGGACAAAATTGGAAGTTTTTGACTCAAAAGTTAATGGATCTCAGAAGTTAGGAGAGTTCTAAAGCAGGATAAAGCACGATGAGGCTTGTTCCAAAGGGAGAGCATCGAGAATCGAAGAAGGAATCGAAGAAGCAAGCAGAGTGACAGTTCTGTAATTTCAGAACTCGTCAAGTAGCTTCGCCCCGGGGAAGATTTGTCCTTCGCCGCGGCGAAGTATGCCAGACACGCTCCAGATCTGTTTCTTTCTTCACCGCAGCGAAGAACTCTTCTTCGCCGCGACGACGGTCATTATTTGCAGTTTTGTTAAACGCATAGTTTTACTTTGTGCGTGTTTTTGGGCAAGGTATAAAGGGAAAACTAAGCCTTTTGTCCAAGAGTCTTCGTTTTTAGGTTAAACAGCTTTTACATATTCTTTGGATGAGTTTTTGATGCGATTTTTGGATTATAACAAGGGTGAAGATTTGATTCTAACTAAGGGATTCATCTTTTGGGGAGATTTCTTATCTTTTATCTCAGTTTCATTATGTTGAACTTGATTATTTCTGTTTTTCGTTTTTGTATTGTTAATTTAGCTATAAACTAACCATTTTTGGGTTAGGGTTTTGATTGTAGTTTGGATTTTTAATGGGTTAAGTGTTTGATTGTTTTATTTTCATATGAGTATGCTTTGGTTGTGTGTTTACTCTGAGTTTTAATGCTTTATGTGATGAACATGATGAGATTGAGAAATGAGTCATGTTAGGCTTCTTGGGTAATCACCATTATAATATTGGATGCTAGAGATAGATTCAAGAATTAATGAAATCATTGTAGGATTCTTTTGCTTAATGAGTTTGGAATTGTTAACCTTCAAATTGTTGGGTGCGGAAGGTTAATAAGGATGAATAGGAAAACATAGCCCGAGAGGGTATGTTTAACATCTTAGTGAGTTCGATTTACAACCATTGCGTATGAATGTGATTGTAGTGTAATTTTTAGGTTTAACCCATAAAATCCAAATGAAGTCAAAACCCTACCTGTTTTACTTGAATTGATTATCCGTGTTTTAATATTGCACTCTTAGTTAAATTTTAGTTTAAAATTTATTGTTAAGTTTAATTGCAATTAGCTCCCATCAATCCAAAGAAGTCGTTTGCTTCAACTTGATAACATTAGGAAACTTAGTGCTTAGCTAACAATCCTCGTGGGAACGATACTTTACTCATCATTTTATTACTTGTGCGATTAGTATACTTGCTACATATTGCATATTGTAGGAAACACGCATCAAGTTTTTGGCGCCGTTGCCGAGGATTGTTTTAAGTTAACATTGAGTCTTTCTATAGTTAGCTAGATTGGAGTTTTTTTTTTTTTGTTTTTTTTTTTTTTATTTTCAATTGGTTTGTGATCTCACTTTCCTTCATTTTTATTCGTGCAGTTTATGCGAAGAGCGAGACGTCAACCAGTGGTTCCTGTTGATCTTGAGCTTGAGAGAACCATTAGACGACGTAACAGAGAGAGAAGAGAAAGAGAGGGTTTAGTTGTAGAGGCAGAAGAAATAGTTGTTGAAATGGCTGAACCAGAAAACAGGACACTAAGGGAATTTTCAGTTCCCACAGTGAATGGTAGTGGGTCGAGTATTACTAGACCTATAGTGCAAGCAAACAACTTCGAAATCAAGCCGGCAATCATTCAGATGATCTAGCAGTCGGTTAGATTTAATGGAGATTTGAAGAAAGACCCGAATCAACATATTGCAAATTTCTTAGAAATTTGTGACACCTTCAAGTCAAATGGAGTGTCGGATGATGCTATTAGGCTGCGATTATTCCCATTCTCATTGGGAGATAAAGCCAAGGGGTGGATAATGGCATTACCATCGGGAACAATAACAACTTGGAATAAGCTAGCATAGAAATTCCTCACCAAGTTCTTTCCTCCAGCTAAGTCAGCAAAATTGAGAAATGATATTACATCATTTCTACAAGAGGATTCCGAGTCATTGTGTGAGGCTTGGGAGAGATACAAGGAGTTAATGAGGAAGTGTCCACACCATGGGTTGCTAGTTTGGCTTCAAGTCCAAACACTCTACAATGGGTTGATGGGTAATGTGCAAACCATGGTGGATGCAGCTTCAGGAGGGGCCTTGCAGAATAAGACACCAGAGGAGGCTTATGAGTTGCTTGAGGTTTTGGCAAGCAACAATTATCAAAGACCAAATGAGAGAGCAAAATCAAGGAAATCTTAGAGTCTTCATGAAGTTGATGCCTTTACAGCCATCTCAGCCCAACTCACAGCACTTCAAAAACAGTTGGGAACTATGCAGGTAAACTCTATACAAGCACCTCAAATAACATGTGATTTTTGTGCAGAGAACCATGTAAGCAGCGAGTGTCAAGTTGGGAACACATTTGCTTCGTCATCTTCATTAACGGAGAAAGTAAATTACTTGGCAGGAAATCAAAGACAACCAAACAACCCGTTCTCCAACACATACAACCTGGGGTGGAGAAATCATCCAAATCTGGCTTGGGGAAATCAGAACCAGCAAAATACTCATTGGAACCAGAGGACAATTCCAAATAACCAACCAGGGGTGACTAATCAACCGGGAGATCAAAGAGTGTCAAAGTTGGAGGATATGTTTGGGAAATTTATGCAGGAAACCACGGGATTCATGAATGAGACGAGGACGAATTTCAGAAATCAAGGGGCGTCCATTCGAAATCTGGAGGTACAGATGGGCCAATTGGCCGAGAAGCTAAATGAGAGACCGCAGGGTTCCTTACCAAGCAGTACAGTTACTAACCCACGTAAGCAAGCAAATGTCATTATGTTGAGGAGTGGGACAGTTTTGGATGAGGTTGAACAAACTGAAAGGAAAGAAACTGAAAAGGAAGAATCTGAAGAGGAAGTTGATGAAGANGGTCTTCATGAAGTTGATGCCTTTACAGCCATCTCAGCCCAACTCACAGCACTTCAAAAACAGTTGGGAACTATGCAAGTAAACTCTATACAAGCACCTCAACTAACATGTGATTTTTGTGCAGGGAACCATGTGAGCAGCGAGTGTCAAGTTGGGAACACATTTGCTTCGTCATCTTCATCAACAGAGCAAGTAAATTACTTGGCAGGAAATCAAAGACAACCAAACAACCCGTTCTCCAACACATATAACCCGGGATGGAGAAATCATCCAAATCTGGCTTGGGGAAATCAGAACCAGCAAAATACTCAATGGAACCAGAGAATAGTTCCAAATAACCAACCAGGGGTGACTAATCAACCGGGAGATCAAAGAGTGTCGAAGTTAGAGGATATGTTTGGGAAATTTATGCAGGAAACCACGGGATTCATGAATAAGACGAGGACGAATTTCAGAAATCAAGGAGCGTCCATTCAGAATCTTGAGGTATAGATGGACCAATTGGCCGAGAAACTTAATGATAGACGGCGGGGTCTCTGCCAAGCAACACGGTGACTAACCCACGTGAGCAAGCAAATGGCATTATGTTGAGGAGTGGGACAATTTTGGAAGACGTTGAACAAACTGAAAAGGAAGAATCTGAAGAGGAAGAGGAAGTTGACGAGGAAATTGAAGCTGAAAAGAAACCAAGTGGTTTGGAGGATGAGAAAAACGAAAAGGATGAAAGGCAAAAGAAGAAGGATAAATTGCCATTTCCAGAGATACCACCAGAGTTGGCACATCACACCCCACCCGTGCCTTTTCCTCAGAGATTGAAGAAAAGAATCAGGATAAGCAATTTTCAGAGTTTATTGAAATTTTTAAAAAATTACACATTAACATTCCTTTTGCAGATGTATTACAGCAGATGCCGAGTTATGCGAAGTTCCTGAAGGAAATTTTATCGAACAAAAGGAAGTTAGAAGATAAGGAAACGGTGATGCTCACAGAGGAATGTAGTGCCATCCCCCAGAAGAAGTTACCCCCGAAGCTCAAAGATCCAGGGAGTTTTACTATTCCTTGTATTATAGGAGATATTACATTTGATCATGTTTTGTGTGATCTAGGAGCTAGCATTAATTTGATGCCCTTTTCTGTTTTCAGGAGATTAGGAATTGGTGAAGTAAAGCCAACGACCATGTTGTTGCAATTAGCGGATAGGTCAATAAAACACTCAAGGGGGATAGTGGAGGATGTACTGGTAAAGGTGGGGAAGATAATTTTTCCGACAGATTTTGTGGTGTTAGACATGGAAGAGGATAAGGAAATTCCTCTCATTTTAGGCCAACCATTCTTGGCCATGGGGAGAGCACTGATCGATGTGCAAGAGGGGAAGTTACTGTTGAGGGTTCAAGATGAGACAGTAACTTTCAATGTTTTTGAGGCAATGAAGTTTCCGACTGAATCGGATTCATGTTTTAGTGTCGATGTGGTGGATAAACTGGTTGTGGACGCTATTGAAGAAAACACCCCACAGTTACCTCTAGAAGCGTGTATAGCCAAGTTAAAAACAGTAGAGGTAGAAGAGTCGGAGAGGAATGATTGTGCTAGGATGTTAGAAGCACTTCAACCGATTGATGAGGGTCAAGATGTAGAATTTGAGGAGTTTGATTTTGACAAAGAAAAGGAAAAGGAGAAAAATGAAGAACCTCCAAAGCTTGAATTGAAACCTTTACCTTCCAACCNGAAGGTTAATAAGGATGAATAGGAAAACATAGCCCGAGAGGGTATGTTAACATCTTAGTGAGTTCGATTTACAACCATTGCGTATGAATGTGATTGTAGTGTAATTGTTAGGTTTAACCCATAAAATCCAAATGAAGTCAAAACCCTACCTATTTTACTTGAATTGATTTTCCGTGTTTTAATATTGCCCTCTTAGTTAAATTTTAGTTTAAAATTTATTGTTAAGTTTAATTGCAATTAGCTCCCATCAATCCAAAGAAGTCGTTTGCTTCAACTTGATAACATTAGTAGACTTAGTGCTTAGCTAACAATCCTCGTGGGAACGATACTCTACTCATCATTATATTACTTGTGTGATTAGTATACTTGCTACATATTGCATGTTGTAGGAAACACGCATCAATAAGCAAGTGGCAACAAAGGAAAATTCATTGATCAATGGACCAAGGCTGAGTTAGAAGAGTCTAGCTTTAACTCAAAAGCCTTGCATGCCTTGTTTAATATTGTTAGTATAAGTCAGATGAAAAATATTGTTAACTGTCAAGCTGCAAAGGATGCATGGGATAGATTCCGAGTAAAAAATGAAGGGACAAACCTTGTGAAAAAGACTAGACTTAGGAGATTAATAACTGACTATGAAAACCTTGTTATGCATGATGATGTATTAATTTCTGATTTTCATGGCCGATTGTGTGTTGTAACAAATGAGTGCTTTACTTTGGGTAAAAGCTATTATGACACTGAACTCATCAGGAAAGTGTTGTGCTCTTTACCCAAAAGATTCATGTCCAAGGCAACCTCCATTGAAGAAGGCCGTGACCTCGATTTGATGTAGCTGGATGAACTGATTGGATCTCTTCAAGCATATGAGCAAAATTTGAAAAGGTAGGGTAAGCAAAAATCAGGTAATGACCTTGCATTTAAACATGAGGTAATTTCTAAAACCCTTGATGATGTTGATGATAGTGATGTGGATGATGATGAATGTGGATTGCTCATAGAAAACTTTGCAAAATTTTTGAAAAAGAATATGAGAAAACAAAATGTGGCTAGAAAAGGAAAATTGTCTTGTGTTAAAAATTTTGGTGACCATTTTGGTCAAGGTGTCTTTTCAAAAGGATTTAAAAAAAATGAAAAGAAGAACAAAGACAATAGGTGTTTTGAGTTTGAGAACTACGACCATGTCCAATTTGAGTCTGCTAACACTCTGAAAAAGAAGAAGGATAAAGCAATGGCTGATATCTTGAGTGAGAGTGATGATGGAGAAAGAGAGAGTGAGGAAGATTAGTCAGTGGAGAATGAAAACCTGTTAGCCTTTACGGTTGATCAAGAGGATAGTGAGAGTGTGTCATCGGATGACTCAAGTGATGTTTATAAAGAGCAACATGAGGCTTATGACAAAATGTTTATAAGTTGACAAAGTCTTTTTGTCAACTTATGATTCTAGTGGTGTAACACTAGTCATGGTATGAATACTTCACTTTGAGTATTGCACAATCATTCTTGTTTAAATTTCCAGTGTGACCACCTCGTGTTAAAGTGACTACCTTCTATTATGTTGTTTATTTGCTATATTGGGTAAGCACCTCTGAGTCAGAGTGATCACAATGCATTTAGCAAATATTTTGGGTAACACGTGTTGTATTTCTAAAATTCAATGAGGCGTCTTATTCTCTTATGAGATATTTGTGTGGTCCATAATACTTGTCAAATTGATATACAATGTGTTGGAAAGTTTATTCTTTTTGATAGGTGGTCCCAAGAAATGGAATAAACTTTTTCGTAAAGTTGAATTCATAAAGTATCTTTTTAGCCACCTGTTCCATTGCATTGGAGCCCAAGTTTTCTATATATTTGTCTTCTCCAATGCAATTCTTTTTAAGTCTGATTATTCATCTGATATTACTCTAAAAATTCCTTGAGGTTTCTTTTGTTTTGAATAAGGTTTCATATGCCTTAGGTATGCTTACAAATACCTTTGATAAACTTTGTTTATTTGTTCATGGCTGGAACGTGGGGTTTTCATTGGTGATGCTTGATGGGATTTCAAGCTTTTGGAGTTAAAGTGTGTCTTCAGTGTTGATCCTTGAGAGGAGCTCCAATATGACCACGGGGCCTTGTGAACATAGAGCTTATTGTTGCAGTTTGAAGTTTGACCAAAGGGTGGAGTTTGACGCGTTACAAAATAGGGAGAGTTCTTGCAACTGATACTTAACTTTAACTTTATAATTAACTTTAACTTTATAATTGAACTATAAATGTTTACCATAGTGGATTGGCTTCATCTGGACTTGGTCTCATAGATGTAAGCATTTTGCTGAACCATGTAAAACCCCTTGGTGTTCTTTTTTTTTTTTTTTTGTTTCATGGTTGGTTGTTTTGCAATAATGAAGAATGAACACTAAAATCAACTTAGCAACCCATTCTGCTTAAGTTTTAATTTACTTGGTAATATTAAAACTTTCAATTTTCTTAGAGTGTTTTGATCAAGTTTTTAAATCTCTTATTGCATCGACATCATCTTGTAAATACTTTGGCAAGTATAGGATTAGGACCAAGGTTCTTTAGTACATGAGTGTACTATAGAGTATAGATGATGGTTTGGTTGGCACATGTTTTTGTGTTTTGTTTATATAAAATCTCTTTGTGTTTGATATCAATGTCATATTGCGACTATCATTTTCACATATAACACTCATATGGTAATCATATATCTACAAATATGTACACATCAAACTTCATAATAATAAATAAATTAATGTTATGAGAAATATTTATCGGGATGTCTTACTTAATGCATATTTTTATTTAATGGAATTGTAGATGTCCTTGGCTAATGATAATACTGGTACTTGTGAGACTTCAAGTGACATGTAAACTCCCAATCCGACATTGACAAGTCCGACTCCAACTCCAAATTCCATGGCACCACCAAAACCTATAGCCCCCAAACATGCAAGTGCTACAAGTAATAGGAAAAATACTTCTGAAATGTGGGATCACTTCACTAAGAACGATTGCAAGAATAAGGATGATTTGACTGCATCATGTAATTATTACGGGGGTATTCTAGCTTATTCGAGCAAGAGTGGTTCCAGTTATCTACGTAACCACTTAAGTAGATGTAAAAAATATCCTCTAAATGTGGTAGACAAGAGACATATTTTTAACAACAATCACGTGATCTCTCGAGCGGCACTGCCTTCTTCACACAATCTTCACTTGTGTTATTTGATCAAGATATGATTAGAGATGTTGTAGAAAGAATGATCATTATTGATGAGTTACCTTTTAGTATTGTGGAGTGTGAGGGGTTCTACCACATGATGAGTGTAGCACAACCTAGGTTTCAAGTACCTTGCTGGAGAACTATGATTACATATTGCTTCAAAATTTATGTTGAAGAGTGCCAAAAGTTGAAGAAGTTTTTTAGTAAGTTTTCGCAAAGAGCTTGTCTCACCATTGATACATGGACAAGCTATCCAAACCTTAATTTGATGTGTCTTATGACTCATTCCATCGATCGTGATTGGCAACTATAGAAAAAAATTTTGAACTTCTTTCCAATCACTAGTCGTAAAGTTTTGTTGTTGATTTTCGCAAGTGTACAAAATTGTGCAAGTAATAAAGTGTAAGAATACGGATGTCAAACCCAAGGGAATTACTAATACCAAGCACCACACTAACCTATCTTATTGCTATTTAATTAATTAGATTTTCAGAATGATTCAATGAAAAATAAAACAAGTTAGAAACAAAACAAAATTAGACTTTTATTAGCACTTTAGTAGGAAATCAATATAACTAAACATAGGGCATAGATTTCACACCAATTTAATCCTATGTATTGACAATTATCGTTAACCCAATTAAGCTTATTCTAAAGACCAAACTCCCTAATATTTCACTAACTTTCTCTCGAACAATTAACAAAGTAACTCCTAATTAGTAACCCGAATTATCTCTAATCAGATTTAAGCAATTGGAGATCGATAAGTTCTATGGAATTTACCAGAGCCTCACAGATCGCGGTAACCTATCTCTAGCATTCGCTCAATCTATGGTTTTATTACCTTAGACTAATTAGGTTTCATCTCTCGATCTCAACCTAACCCATAAAATCATTCAACTCTAGGGCCCTTACGAATTGAAAGCTTTAAGCGCAATAATAAAACTTAAAACAAAACTTAATAAAAATTAGCAACAAATAATTCAATGCATATTCATAAAATTGGGCTACATCTTAGCCCTAGAAAATAAAATTAGTTCATACTTTCAATAATAAAAGCTATTGTATTCATAAACATGAGTATAAGAAAGAGAAGAAAAAACTTCTCTAATTGGTGACTCAAAATTGCAGGAATTTGCAATCTCCAAAGAGCAGCTGAACTTCTCTCTCCCTCCCCACCCACCCCACCCCCCCCCCCCCCCCCCCCCCCCCCCCCCCCCTCCTCTAAAAATCAACTAAAGACATCTATTTATACTCCTAGGGTTTTAGGTTATGATTCCTACTATCCTAATCACTTTAGAACTCTTAAAAAAAAAAATACACGTCATAAATTTAATGTAAAAAAGTCCAGAATCGCAGTTGTGCCGCGGCACTGTGCCTAGGAATAGTTGATTGTGCCCCAGAACTAGCAATCTTGACAAGACGATGGTTTTTAAGCATGATAACGTTTGAATCTTGCCAAGTGGTAAACATATTAATTGTAGCCCTTTGAATCCGCTTTCCAATGGTTCAAGAATCATCTAAATCCAAAATCTGCAGATCAAGTTATTATCGAATTACTGTTGCATGTTTAAAACTAGAGTGTTTTCCAGGATTTTCACTTTAACTTCAAATCGCCCTAGCTTCTTCGTTTCAGATCTGAATCATGAACCATTTGATTCTTGTCATCCCACATTCTATTGTCGATATAACCTTCATCTGAATATCATCTTTAAGAACCTAAAAGCACTTGAAACATACCCATGATCCCATAAAAGACATTTATGAAATAATTAAGTTAAATTTCACAAATTAAACACATTTTTCCCCAAATAATCCAATTGAATCACTAACAAAATATGTATTTTCAAGCTTTTATCAAGTTTAATGTTGGCAAAGGCAGTTGAGAGGTTTTGCTTGACTAGGGTTTTTCTAAGATATCCACAATCATAGTAGATAGTACCATGATGTTGGGATAAGCTATATCAAGACTCGACTAGGAAGTTGGAAGGGAAGTGTCTTGGATGGTGATTTTCTTCACATGAGATGTTGTGCACATATACTGAGTTTAATTGTGAAAGAGGGGTTAAAGGATATGGATGACTACATATTTAGAATTCATTCAACAGTGAGTTACGTGAGGTCATCGCCAGCAAGGTTATAAAGATTTAATGGGTGTGTGGACATAGAAAAAATTGTAAGTAAAAGTCATTTAGTTCTTGATGTAAAGACCTAATGGAACTCTGCATACTTGATGTTGGATGCGATATTAAAATTTCAAAAAGATTTTGAGTTGTTGGCAATGGAAGATAATAAGTAAACATAAGAGCTTACTTGTGGGGACAATCATGAGTGTGCTACACTTACTGATTAAGAGTATGCTTGCTACTTATCACCTTTTTTAAAAGTTTTTTATGATGCTACTCGAAATGTCTCTAGGTCTCTTTATGTTACCGGTAATGCATACATGCGAGAGATTTATGGAATTGGGTTAAAGATTTCAACATGGTGTATAAGTCATGATCTTGACTTGCGTAATATTGTTGCATGGTTGAAAGTAAAATATGATAAGTATTGGTCAAATGTTGATAATATCAACATAATGTTATTCATTGCAAAGGTACTAGATCCTAGGCTCAAGTTAGAATATGTGGATTGGGTAATTAATGAGTCATATGATGCCGTTATAGCTAATAAGTTGATGAGAAAAGTGAAGGCAACTTTGTTAAGGTTATTCGAGCAATACAGTTTGCTTAAGATGGATGGCAATGCGCGGTCAAGTGAGAAATCTCGAGTTGCAATTGAAATTGATGTATATGATGCAAATGTTGATACTGAGGACTTCATGAGGGTTATATATAATGAGAAAAGAGCTGCAAAGCAATCTGTTCAGCATACAGCTGGGCAAGGCCCAATACCAGCCGGGCTCGGGATTAGGCCTAATAGGACTGGTCCCAATTTGGTTGGGATTGGTCCCAGGCCCAAGAAAATTCTTAGGGCCCAAACCGGTCCCTAGGACTAGTCTTAGGCCCATATTGCTAGGAATCAATCTACCCAACGCAGCGAAAAAACAAAATTTTAAGGATAAATCGATTCCGCTAAAACCCAAGATCAGAGTACAAATTATACAATCAATAAGTTAAATAAAAAATTCTACAGAAATATAAATGATCAAGATAAAGATCAGAGATCATACATAGGTTTGGAGGCTCCTTCACTTTGTCTCTGACTCAGATTCGCTACCGATTCAAAATAGAATTGAAGCAGCAGTGATCCACACGAAGATAACCTAAAGAGTTGAAGAGGGATTTCCTAGATCCTCTTTAGCTTCAAGAATCAAATTGAATCAAAGGAAAACTTTGATTCAATAAACCCAAGGGGTGGCGTGAGAGTGAAGGGAAAGAGAAGCCAACTTTTCTTTCTCTCAATGATTGATGGAATTCAATTATTCTCTCAACACACATGCACTTATATATTGCATGTGTGAAACCCTAATCCCTTTAGGGATAAGAGTGGGCTCCAACCCATACAAGCCCTTATGTCTAAACACTCTCAATTTGTATTTTATTTTAATTATTTTTATTATAATTAAGATAAATTAATATATTTATATAAAATATAGTAACACTTAATAATAATAATTCATACATATATTTAAATATAATCTCACTTATTTAATTCTAACATTAAATTAAATATAGGCAACAACCTCAGCAAATTTAATTGCACTGTGAGATTACCAAAATACCCTTTCGTCCTAAAAGATGAAAATGCCCCTTGCACAAACTAATTCTCAAATTATTTTCTATGTGTGTGACCCGTAGGCTCCTCATAATACCGGTAGTGAGTAGTATCATAATTAGCGCCCATTAATAGTCTCACTACACACAGACCAAGATCGGCCCCTAGCAAGGTATCATGGTCACCCGATAGATTCGGATTCAGCGAAGTAGTTACATGTCAACGATGTGATTACCATGTAATCAAATCCTTTCATCATCTGTTATCTCATTGAGACTGAGGTACAGAAATAGTGTTAAACTCAGTTACTCTCGATATGTTTGTGTTCAGTTACTGGACCAATGGTTGAAATAATAAATTAGATTCAGCAACAACTCAAACCCACTATGGCCACAAATTTAGTGTCATTGCCATTTACTGAATTGCGTAGTGAGATAACTTCTCCCATACCTGGGAGTGATGAATCCTCTTTTGATCCACCATAGTGTTGATACACTCCTCGATGCAGCCAATCACTATTGTATTTACAACTCTAAATAGAACAAAGTTGGGCTAGTGTCAAACTACACCAATTGATGCACAGGGCGCTCCAGTGATCTCAAATCTAAGGATCAAATGCACCACCATTCGTTAAAGGGTTTGTTCCATATACACTAGGGTTATCATCTATATGGAATCCTCTGGTGGGTCAGTCTAGTGAACTTACCTATAGCAAGCACCCATGTGTTGCACCAGGTTTTCAGCAAACAATCTTGACAAGTGAGATCAATCACTGCCTTTCGGCAGGGTCGTTCAACACTATCATAGCCTTACTGTATTATTTGTGCCCTTGGTTAGAATAATATTGGGGCTACGGACATTTTTAGAACGGCCACCATATGTGCTCATAGGATTCTCACTATCAAGATTTGAAACACTTGATACCCTCGTCATGGTTCTACAATTCTAAGGACATATATCAATACATACAGATATGATTTACACGATATAGAATAAAATGCCATTTATTGATCAATGAACATTATTACAAAGAGTCAATTCTATAATAATTGATTGGCTATAGGGCATCTACTCTAACAATCTCCCACTTGCACTATAGCTAATTATTCATGTATTTAATACCAAATGACCTCAAGTGTTGTTAATGCTTATGCTGTGACAGAGGCTTTGTCAATGGATCTACGAGATTGTCGTCAGTATGCACTTTACTAATCTGCACATCTTTTCTCTGAACCATTTCTCTGATGAGATGGAATCGTCTGAGTATATTCTGGACTTCTGGTAAGACCATGGTTCCTTAGCTTGAGCTATCGCTCCATTGTTATCACAATAGACATCTATTGGATCAACAATCGTGGAAACCACACCAAGTTCGGTGACAAACTTCTTAATCCAGACTACCTCCTTAGTTGCATTGGATAATGCAATATACTCAGCCTCCATTGTAGAATCTGCTATAGTGCTTTGCTTAGAGCTCTTCTAGCTCACTATACCCCCATTAAGACAAAATACAAACTCGGATTGTGAACGATAATCATCTTTGTTAGTTTCCAAACTAACATCATTGTATCCTCGTACAGTGAGTTCGTCTTCCCCTCTATAAACCAAAAACATATCCTTAGTCCTCTTCAAGTACTTAAGAATGTTTTTCATAGCCATCCAGTGATGCTTACCTAGATCCAATTGATATCTGCTACAAGTGCTAAAAGCACATGAGACATCAATTGAAGTACATAATATGGCATACATAACGGATCCAATTGCCGAGGCATATGGGATCATCTTCATCCTATCTCTCTCATCTTATGTTCTACGACACATATCCTTAGAGAGATAAACGTCATGTGACATCGAAAGAAATCCCTTCTTGGATTCTTCCATATTGAATCTTTTCAGTACCTTGTCAATGTATGTACTTTGACTTAGGCCAAGCAACCTACGTGATCTATCACGATAGATCTTTATTTCGAGGATGTAGGTTGCCTCTCCTAAGTCCTTCATGGAGAAGCACTTGGATAACCAAGTCTTTACCAATTGCAAGTTCGGTATGTCATTCTCGATCAGTAGTATGTCATCAACATACAACACCAGGAATGCCATTGCGTTCCCACTCACTTTCTTGTAAACACAGGTCTCATCTTCGTTCTTGATGAAACCGAATTCTTTTACGGCTTCATCAAAACGGATGTTCTAGCTTCTTGAAGCTTGCTTGAGTCCATAAATGGACCTTTCCAACTTGCATACCTTGTCAGCTTGTCCATCAAGAGCAAAGCCATCGGGTTGTGTCATATACACATCCTTTTCAAGGTTTTTGTTCAGGAAAACTATTTTTATATCTATTTGCCAATTCTCATAGTCATGATATGTAGCAATCGCAAGCATAATCTGGATAGATTTAATCATGGCAATTGGTGAAAAGGTTTCTTCATAGTCAATACCATGAATTTGTTTGAAACCTTTGGCAACCAGTCATGCCCTATATGTATGCACCTTGCCATCCATGTCAGTCTTCTTCTTGAAGACCCATTTATACCCTATGGGTTCCCCTTCAGGTGTTTCCACCAGAGGCCACACTTGGTTCTACTACATGGATTCTATCTCAGATTTCATGGCTTCTAGCCATTTAACGGAATCTAGATCTAATATAACGTCTTTATAGGTTTTGGGTTCATTGCCCTGGTAAACCAATGTGTCACCATGTTGAGTCACGAGATAACCGTATCTCTCGAGCTCACGATGTACTCTCAGATCTATGTAGCTCTTGTGCTACTTGAGGTGGTTCATTTCGATCCACAAATTGTGGAGTAACCTCCTCCTGATGTTCAACCACCTCTTTTGGCACATCATCCTGTCTTTCATTTAATATATCTTGTGGTTCTAGAACTTTATCGAGTTCTGCTTTTCTCCCATTAGAAATTTTTAGAAAAAATTCCTTTTCTAGGAAGACACCAGTACGAGAGACAAAAATTTTGTGCTCTTCTGGGTGGTAGAAATAATATCTTTTGGTCTCTTTTGGATACCTCACAAATATACATTTATAGGATTTTGGGCCTAACTTGTTTGAAGTCAATTTCTTGACATAAGCTTCACAACCCCAAATCCTTAGATAAGAAAGTTGGGCTTTTACCCACTCCATAGTTCGTATGAAGTCTTATCTACAAACGTTGATGGCACACGGTTCAAAATATGAGTCGCGGTCTCTAAGACATAACCCCAAAATGATGCAGCTAGTTCACTAAAACTCATCATGGACTTAACCATATCAAGTAAGGTCATATTCCTCCTTTTAGACACTCTATTATGTTGGGGTGTATACGGAGGGGTGAATTGTGATACTATCCTACATTCCTTCAGGTATTCAAAAAACCCTGAGCTTAAGTATTCACCTCCTTGATCCGGCCGAAGAGCTTTAATACTTTTTCCCAACATATTCTGTACTTCATTTCTAAATTCTTTGAATTTATCAAAGGCTTTAAATTTATGTCTCATAAGGTAGACATAACCATATCTACTGAATTCATTAGTAAATGTAATGAAGTATGAATATCCACCTCTAGCTTCAACTGTTAGTGGACCACATACATCACTATGGATAATGCCTAACAATTCAGTAGCCCTTTCACCTTGTCCTGTGAAAGTAGACTTAGTCATCTTGCCTAAAAGGCATGATTCGCATACCTCAAATGACCGAAAGTTAAAAGGGTCCAAAACTCCATCCCTTTGAAGTTTTGCAATGCAAGTCTGATTAACATGACCTCGTCTATAATGCTAGAGATATGTCTGGTTTCAATCACTATGTTTAGCTCTCTTGGCTTCAACATTGAGAATATCCTTATTGTTTAAATCAAGAACATATAACCTGTTATATAACCTTGCAATTCCAAATAGAATACCATTCAAACTAACGGACAACAACCATTAGAAATCTCAAAATGTTATTCTATATTATCCAAAGTAGATACTGAAATAATATTCCTGGAAATAAAAGGTATGTAATAACAGTTATGAAGTTCCAACAATAAGCCCGAAGGCAAAGATAAACAATAAGTTCCTACAGCCAATGCAGCCACATGTGCTTTATTTCGAACTCATAGGGTCCACTTCTCCCTTGGCGAGCAATCTATTCTGCCTTGGTCCCTACACATCAGTGCAAATGTGAGTACCACATCCTGTGTCAATGACCCAAGATGTTGAAAGAGAGAAGTTAATCTCAATCATGAACATACCTGAAGTTGAAGCCTCTAAATTCTTCTTGCCAACGAGGAAAGTCTTGCAGTGCTTTCCTTAGTGGCTAAGCTTGCCATAATAGAAGCAAATTACTTTCCTACCTTCCCAACGCCACTCTCATGCTTAAGAGCACTTTGTACCTTGGGTTTGGACTTGGGATTGGCCTTGGCCTTTCCCTTGCCTTTACCCTTTCCTTTACTAGCAGCAACTAGTAAAACAGGTTTGGACCTTTTCATGTCCTGCTTTATGTTAGTCATTGACTGGATTCATGCAGCGGAAAAACGTAATATTCAAAACGAATCGATCAATTACATGCACCAAGATCCGAGTATAGTTTATAACGTTTTCATGCATAAATTGAAACGTAAAATAAAACTGTATAAAAACAAATCCATACAAGGATTTAGTTCATACCGACGTTTGAAGGCTCCTTCGAATATCTCTGACTTCGGACACGAACACTGTTCACTAGCTACTATTCACCTATTACTGTTTACTGGCTACTGTTCACTGCATACTGTTCACCGACACTATTCACCGACACTGTTCACGTGATTCTTTGCTAATCAATCCAATGTAGGATCGCACTCACGGAAGTCCAAATGAAGATAACCGCAAGACCCTTGATTATTTTTCTAGAACAGTCAAGGGCTTCAAGAATCAAGAAAAAAGAACAAGAATAATTTTCTTCTTCACACAAGAGTGTAACTTGAGAGAGAGAGAGAGAGAGAGAGAGAGAGATAGGGTGGCTAGGATTTTTTATTATTGAATAATCCTCCCCTTGTTTTAATTTTGAGTTGCACTTATATATTGCAACAATTAAAACCTTGTTCCACTTAGGAATAGACATGGGCTCTAACCCCAATTCACCCTTCCAACCAAACACAACCTTTATGGTATTTTAATTAATTAATTATTATTATAATTAAAATCAATTAATATTTAATAATATATTAATATTTAATTAATAATAATAATTCATTTAAATATATACAGAGATACAATTAAATATAATCTCACTAATTTAATTTTAATATTAAATTTAAATATAGGTAACAACCTCAGCAAATTTAATTGCACTGCGAGATTACTAAAATACTCTTTCGTCCTGAAAGACGAAAATACCCTTCTTACAAATTGATTCTTAAATTATCTTCTAAGTGCTTGACTCGTAGGCTCCTCATCATATCGGTAGTGTGTAGTATCGCGATTAACACCAATTAAACGTCTCATTACACATAGACCAAGATATGCCCCTAGCAAGGCATCATGGCCAACTGATAGGTTCGGATTCAGTAAAACTGTAGCCTATCAATGGTATGGTTACTGTGCAATCCAATCATTTCATCATCTGTTATCTTATCGAGACTGAGATACATAAATAGTGTCAACCTCAGATATCCTCGATATGTTTGTATTTAGTTAATGGACCAATGACCGGAATAATAAATTGGATTGAGCAACAACTCAATCCCACTATGGCCACAGATTTAATGCCATTGTCATTTACTGAATTACCCAGTGAGATAACTTCTCACGTACCCGGGAGTGATGAATCCTTTGTCGATCCACCATAGTCTCGATACACTTCTTAATATAGCCAATCACTATTGTATTGATAGCTCTGAATAGAACTACGTTGGGCTAGTGTCTGTTAGAGTAGATACCCTAGAGCCAATCAATCATTATAGAATTGACTCTTTGTAATAAAGTTCATTAATCAATAAAAGGCATTTTATTCTATATCGCGTAAATCATTATTATTGTAATATGTCCTTAGAATGATAAAATCGTGACGAGGGTATCAAGTGTTTCAAATCTTGATAGTGAGAATCCTATGAGCACATATGGTGGCCATTCTAGAAACGTCTGTAGCCTTAGTATTATTCTGAAGTAAGGGCACAGATAATGCGGTAAGGCTATCATAGTGTTGAACGACCCTATCGAAAGGCAGTGACTGATCTCACTTGTCAAGGTTGTTTGGTGACAACCTGGTGTAACACATGGGTGCTTGCTGTAGGCGAATACACCGCAACAAGTTCACTGGACTGACCCACCAAAGGATTCCATATGGATGGTAACCTCAGTGTCTATGGAACAAATCCTCTAACGAATGGTAGTGCATGTGATCCTTAGACTTGAGATCACCAGAGCGCCTTGTGCACCGATTGGTGTAGTTTGATACTAGCCTAACATAGTTCTTTTTAGAGCTGTCAATACGGTGGTGATTGGCTGCATCAAGGAGTATATCAAGACTATGGTGGATAGATAGAGGATTCATCACTCCCGGGTATGGGAGAAGTTATCTCACGGCACAATTTAGTATATGGCAATGACACTAAAACTGTGGCCACAGTGGGATTGAGTTGTTGCTCTATCCAGTTTATAATACAGGTCATTGGTCTAGAAACTAAATACTTAATATCGAGAGTAACCGAAGGTTGACACTATTTCTATGCCTTCATCTCGTCGAGATAACATATGATGAAAGAATTGAATTATATGGTAACCATATCGTTGACATGTAGCTACTTTGCTGAATCCGAATCTATCAGGTGGCCATGATGTCTTGCTAGGGGCCAATCTTGGTCTGTGTATTAGTGAGACGATTAATTGGTGTTAATCGTGATACTATACACTATCGGTATGATGAGGAGCCTATGAGTCACACACATAGAAGATAATTTAAGACTCAGGAAGTAAGAAGGGTGTTTTCGTCTTTTTAGGCAAAAATGTATTTTGGTAATTTTACAGTGCAATTAAATTTGCTGAGGTCGTAGCCTTTTATTTAATTTGCTAGAAAAATTAAATAAGTGAAATTACATTTAAATATATGTTAGCATATATTTAAATAAATTATTATTATTGTTAAATGTTAATATATATATTAATTGATTTTAATTGAGATAATAGTGAATTAAAATAAATATCTAATTGGGAGTGTTTGGAAACAAGGGGTGTTTAGGTTGGAGCCCAAGCCTATTCCATATGGGAATAGGGCAATTAAACTTGACTATTTAAATAAAAGTTTAATTAAGAAACAAGTTAAGAAATTCATTTCATTCAATATTTCATTTGAAAGAAAACACACAACCCTATTTCTCACTCTCACGCCAGATTTTGCTTTTGCAAAGAATCAAAGTTCTTCTTTGATTTTTCTTCTTTGTTCTTAAGGCTAAAGAGGATCTAGCAAATCCCTCTTTAGTTCCTTGTGATTTTCTTCATGTGGACTTCATTGGTTCGATCTTATACTTGGGTCGGTAGTAAAATACATTCAGAGACAACTTGGAGGAGCCTCCAAACATGCGTATCGTTTCTTAAACCCTAGATCAATTTTCTACAGATTATTATTGCAATATAAACTGTAAAATTGTACCCTGATCTTGGTTCTATGGAACGATCCTTGTTATTATTGTTTTTGTTTTCCACTACCTCAATGGATCATTTCCTAACTGTGTCAAACTACATCAATTGGCGCACAAGGCGCTCTAGTGATCTCAAGTCTAAGGATTACATGCACCACCATCCGTTAGAGGATTTATTCCATAGACACTAGGGTTACCATCCATATGGAATCCTCTAGTGGGTCTGTCCAATGAACTTGCCACTAGCAAGCACCCATGCGTTGCACCAGGTTGTCGGCAAACAACCTTGACAAGTGAGATCAGTCACTGCCTTTCAACAAGGTCATTCAACGCTATGATAGCCTTACCATATTATCTGTGTCCCTAGTCAGAATAATATTGGGGCTACAGATGTTTCTAGAATGGATTTGAAACATTTGATACCCTCGTCACGGTTCTACCATCTTAAGGACTATATCATTACATATAACCATCATTTGCACGATATAGAAGAATATGCCTTTTATTGATAAATAAACATTTATTACATAGTCAATTTTACAATAATAGATTCGCTCTAGGGCACCTACTCCAACAATCTCCCACTTGCACTATAGCTAATCATTCATATATTTAACATCGAATGACCCAAGTGCTCATCATGTTTCTGCTCCAACAGAAACTTCAATAATGGGCTAGTAGGTATTCTACAAATCTATACATTCTCTTTCTGATTGACTTCTCGTATCAGATTGAATCGACTAAGTAAGTGTTTGGATTACTGGTGAGACAGTGATTCCTCAGCCACAACAATGGCTCCATTGTTATTGTAGTAGAACTTTACTGGATCAACAATGCTTGGAACCACATCAAGTTCAGTAATGAACTTCTTGATCCAAAATGCGTATACAACTGCATTAAACAATGTGTTATACTTAGCATTAATCATAGAATCCGCTACAGTACTTAACTTCGAGCTCTTATAGCTCATTGCAACTCTATTAAGACAAAATATAAACCCGGATTGTAAGTGAAAATCATCTTTATCTGTTTGAAGATTATCATCACTGTATCTTCTTACAGTGAGCTCATCTTCCCCTCCATAATCCAAGATCATATCCTTAGTCCCTTTTTAGGTATTTAAGGATGTCCATTGACACTTATCCAATGTCACTCACTTGGATCTGATTGATATCTTCTACAAGTGCTAAATGAATATAAGACATCAATCTGAGTACATAACACATTGCTCACTAAGATCTTATTGATATCTTTTGCAAGTGTTTAATGCACATAAGATATCAGTCCGAGCATGCAATCATTGCATCGCTCTCTTGGATTCAATTGATATCCCGTACAAGTACTTGATGCACATGAGACATAATTCTAAGCATACAAGATGGATCCACTTGCTGAAGATGTGGGATCCTCTTCATTCTATCTCCCTCAATGTGTGGTTTAGGACACATATCCTCAGAGAGATAGACACTATGTGCCACTGGAAGAGATCTCTTCTTGGATTCTTCCACACTGAATCTCTTCAATACCTTGTCTATTTACTTCGACTTGGGCTAAGCAAACTTCCTGATCTATTACGATAGATCTTCATTCCGAGAATGTAAGCTGTTTCTCCTAAGTCCTTTATGGAGAATCACTTGGATAACCAAGTGTTTACCGACTGCAAGTTTGGTATATCATTCCCAATCAAAAGTATGTGATCGACATACAACACTAGGAATGCCACTACGCTCCCACTTACCCTTTTGTAACATAGGTCTCATCTTCATTCTTGATGAAACCAAAGTATTTTATGGCTTCATCGAAACACATGTTCCAACTCCTTGAAGCTTGCGTAAGTTCATAAATGGAACTCTGCAACTTGCATATCCTTTTAGCTTGTCCATCAAGAACGAAACCATCGGGATGTACCACAGACACATCCTCTTCAAGGTTTCCATTCAGGAAAGTATCATTGACATCCATTTGCCAAATCTCATAATCATGATATACAGCAATCGCAAGAATAATCCGGATGGATTTAATCATGGCAACCGGCAAAAGGTTTCTTCATAGTTAATACCATGAATTTATTTGAAACTTTTGGCAACATGTCATGCCTAATAAGTATGCACCTTGCCCTCTATGTCAGTCTTCCTCTTGAAGACTCATTTACACCCTATGTGTTTTACCCTTTCAAGTGAGTTCACCAAAAACCATGATTGGTTCTGGTACATGGAGTCTATCTCAGATTTTATGGCTTTAAGTCATTTAACAGAATCTAGATCCGATACAGATTTATCGTAGGTTTTGGGTTCATTGTCTCGGTAGACCAGTACGTCATGAGAAAACCATACCTCTCAGGCTCACGACGTACTCTCCCAGATCTATGTAGCTCCTGTGCTACCTCAGGTGGTTCACTTTGATCCACAAGTTGTGCAGTAACCTCCTCTTGATGTTCAACCACTTCTTGTGGCACATCATCCCGTCTTTCGTCTAATGTATCTTATGGTATTAGAACTTCATTGAGTTCTACTTTTCTCCCACTAGTACTTCTTAGAAAAAAATTCCTTTTCTAGGAAGACATCAGTATGAGCAACAAAATGTTTTGTGCTCTTTTGGATGACAGAAATAGTATCATTTGGTCTCCCCAAGATACAACACAAATACACTTTCGCAGGATTTCGAGCCTAGCTTATTCGAAGTCAATTTCTTGACAAAAGCTTTGCAACCCCAAATCTTTAGATAAGACAAGTTGGGCTTTCACCTACTCCATTATTCATACGGAGTCTTATCTACAAACCTTAGAGGTTCACGGTCTAGTGCATAAGTCACAGTCTCTAGGGCATAACCCAAGAATTATGTGGGTAGATCACAAAAACCTCATCATGGAACTAACTCCCACATTCCTTTAGGTATGTTTAACTCAACTTGCCATATTCGGCGTAGATGTAACTTTGAGAATATTTTTATTGTCCATTTTTGAAAACATATTATTATGAAATAGTTCCATAGAATATTATTTATACTAAAAGACAGCAATCCATTAGTAAATCAATATTCTTACTTGTCCAAAGTGGACACAGAAAAATTATTTCTAGAAACTGAACGAATATCATAACAATCCACAAGTTCCAAGTAACAAGCTCGCAGGCAAAATCAAATAATAAGATCCTACAGCTAATGCAACAACATGTGCTCCATCTCTAACCAGTAGGTCTACCTCTCACTCAGTGAGCAATCTACTCTGTCGTAGTCCCTACACATTAAAACAAATGTGAGTACCACATCCTGTGTCAATGACCCAAGATGTTGACGGGAGAAGTTAATCTCAATCAAGAACATACCTAACGAAGAAGTAACATTCTTCTTCCTTTTTGCTAGAAAGGCCTTGTAATGTTTCCTCCAGTGGCTGGGATTCCCATAGTGAGGACAAATGCCTTTCTATCTATAACAGTTCCTTCCAACGACTTTTGAGCCCTTACATTCTCACTTGAGTTGGCTTCAACCAACATCAATGTTTCTAACATTCTCATGTCTGACTCAGTAGCATTCAACATATCTAGAAGTTCAGAAAGGGTATTCTTCTTATCATCCTCAATGAATTCATAGACAAAGTAAGAGTACGAATCTGGCAAAGATTGTAATATTAGGTCTATTGCTAAACCTTCATTAAGTCTACATCCCAAAATCTCAAGCCTGTTTATATACTCGGTCAACTTGAGTATATGATCACCAATTTTGGTACCCTCTTCCATCTTACATCTAAATAATGACTAAGACACCATATGCTTCTCATTTCTTTGAAGAAAATGAAGAATAGAAGCCAAGTCTATTCTCTGGCACTACTGTCACAGTAATGGTGTCATTGATGCAAGCACAATGTATCTAGTCATTTCTGCTTTCGCATCATGTGTATGCTTCACATATACATACCCAATCTCATGGATAAAACTATCTGTAGGCTCTGGTGACAAAGCCTGCTCAATGGTGTATAATCTATCGCTTGAATGAAGTATATCATTTATACTTCTATACCAGTCAATGAAATTCTCACCATTCCATTTCTCTCCTAGTTCAATGATTTGTCACAGTGATGTTGGGATCATTTTGCTCAATTAAGTGAAACTATAAGTGCAGAATAAAAAAAAATTATTATCATGTTTATTTTTATTTAATAAGGCCTTTTATTAAATAATCGCTCCCACTATTTTCCTCAAGCCAATAACTCTCGCTATTAACTCGATAAAGCCCGTTGGCTTTCCTAGTGGATTGAGATCCCATCTAGCCCATTTCAAACCTTCGCTTTGGCGAACAAGCCAAAATGGGTTGATTAGGTAGGCTAACAAACTTAATCCACACCAATTAATAGTTCCCACTACCAACCTTAAATGTAAAGCAAGCCAACAAGCCAATACACAATCTAACGGCCTAGCCTTCTTCCTCAAGTGTGATTCCCAGTATTAGTAGAGTGGACACTACATGTCTCCATGTACACATAACGAGTGTACTTCTCTACTATGCCTATGACGTGTTTATCAACCTTCGTTTTGGCAAACAAGCAAAACTGTCATTTTAAGTCGATCTATCACCATTAAGGCCAGTGAATTTTAACCTCCCACTGGTAGAAGTGTACCCTTTGCTTTGGCAAACAAGGTTCCAACGAACAGTGGTTTGACTAAAACCATGGTGATGGAAGACATACGTGACTTAATATACTTAAGTTGAGGGTTTTATTTAATGTCTCACCAGATTATTATCTTTGTTAGAATGTCATTGTTGGGCATATTATTGAACATTCAACTTTAGCATACATTCTAAACAAAATAAAACGTGCCAGTACATGGCCCACTAAAATTGATTTCGTCGAGCCTAGAGGAATCAGTGGGTCAACCTAGGGGTTTAAAAGTAAATCTTGGGTCTTCAAGTTATTCCTCTTCATAGCTCTTTCACTTCTCCTTCACGATCATTACAAAGTATTTTATAATAAAAACCCTGTTCTAATTTACATCGATAAAATAGAAACCTCGCGTTACGTACGAGAGGAGTAAGATGAGCAAAAGAGAGAGGCAGGACACGCAGGTCCTATTTCTTTATAAAATTACAAGCAAACCCAAAATTACAAAAACATACCAAGGGTCTAAGGCTCATGTACCGGGCACCATGCAATTTCAAACAAGAACATTGCATACATCCAAAATTAACATTTTGAATTTGGGTGGGTGGAATTATTGAATTACCCTTTTTATATGTGCAGAATTATTATTGGCTTTATAGGTTCAAAAACCGCAATTTGGCCCCCTATGCGAAAAACAGAAAAGCAAAATGGGACAATAGCTTTCTTGCTATGGCAAAGAAATTTCTTCACCGCAGCGAAGTTCATACACACATGGTTTGCTGCGGTGAAGCTTTATTTTGCCACGGCAAACGCCATAAACTTCCAGAAAACATATAACGTTCTAGAGAGTTTCATGTTGTAGCGAAGTTTTATTTCGCCACGGCTAGATTTACTTTTCTGGCAAGTCGCCATGGCGAAGGTTTATTTTGCCTCGACCAAATTCACTTTTTGCATCTCGTCGCGGTGAAGTGTTATTTCGCTATGGCTAACGCCGCAAATCAGTGAATCGCACAGTAACCTTTTTTGCAGTTTTTTCTCATAATGATATGGATCCAAATCAAATCGAATACACAAGCATTCGACCAGGACATCAACCAACCAATAAGTCACTCATCAACACATCATTAGTCAATTGATCAATTGAACAAAATTTTACAGATTTAAAAACAATCAATTTATGCATCAACATGTTATCAGTCAAATATACATGTTATCAATCAGTAATTTAAACATTATAATCTGGTACCCAAGGCTCTGATACCACTGTTACTAACTGACCTAATTTGTGTAGCAGAAAAACATAATATTTAAAATGAATCAATCAATTACAAACCAAGATCCAAGTACAGATTATAACATTTTCATGCATAAACTGAAATGTAAAATAAAATGGTATCAAAACAAATTCATATAAGGATTTAGTTCATACCGACGTTTGGAGGCATCTCCGAATATCTCTGACTTTGGACATGAACATTGTTCACCAGCTACTATTCATTGGATACTATTCACCAACACTGTTCACATGATTCTTCACTAATTGATCCAATGTAGGATCATGCTCACGGAAGTCCACACGAAGATAATCCACAGAACCCTTGATTATTTTGCTAGAACAATCAAGGGCTTCAAAAATCAAGAAAGAAGAACAAGAAAAATTTTCTTCTTCACACAAGAGTGTAACGTAAGAGAGAAAGAGAGATAGGGTGGCTAGGGTTTTTGATTATTGAATAATTTTTCCCTTGTTTTAATTTTAAGTTGCACTTATATAGTGCAACAATTAAAACCCTATTCCACTTAGGAATAGACATGAGCTCCAACCCTAATTCATCCTTGCAACCAAACACACCATTTATGGTATTTTTATGAATTAATTATTATTATGATTAAAATCAATTAATATATAATAATATATTAATATTTAATTAATAATAATAATTCATTTAAATGTATATAGAGATATATTAAAATATAATCTCACTAATTTAATTTTAATATTAAAATTAAATACAGACAACAACCTCAGCAAATTTAATTGTACTGTGAGATTACCAAAATACCCTTTTGTCCTAAAAGACAAAAATACCCTTCTTACAAATTGATTCTTAAATTATCTTCTAAGTATGTGACTTGTAGGCTTCTCATCATACCGAAAGTGTGTAGTATCGCGATTAACACCAATTAATCGTTTCACTACACACAGACCAAGATTAGCCCCTAGCAAGGCATCATGGCCACCCGATAGATTCGGATTCAGCGAAACCATAGCCTATCAATGGTATGGTTACTATGCAATCCAATCCTTTTATCATCTGTTATCTCATTGAGACTAAGGTACAAAAATAGTGTCAACCTCATATATCCTCGACATGTTTGTATTCAGTTAATGGACCAATGATCGGAATAATAAATTGGATTAAGCATCAACTCAATCCCACTATGGCCACATATTTAGTGTCATTGCCATTTACTGAATTACCCAGTGAGATAATTTCTCTCGTACCCAGGAGTGATGAATCCTTTGTCGATCCACCATAGTCTCGATACACTTCTCAATGTAGCCAATCACTATCGTATTGATAGCTCTGGATAGAACTACGTTGGGCTAATGTCAAACTACACCAATTGGTGCACAAGGCGCTCCGGTGATCTCAAGTCTAAGGATCACATGCACCACCATGTGTTAGAGGATTTATTCCATAGACACTAGGGTTAACATCCATATCGAATCCTCTGGTGGGTCTATCTAGTGAACTTGCCTCTAGCAAGCACCCATGTGTTGCACTAGGTTGTTGGCAAACAACCTTGACAAGTGAGATCAGTCACTGCCTTTCGATAGGGTCGTTCAACGCTATGATAGCCTTACCGTATTATCTGTATCCTTCGTCAGAATAATATTGGGGCTACGAACGTTTCTAGAATGGCCACTATATGTGATCATAGGGTTCTCACTATCAAGATTTGAAACACTTGATACCCTCGTCACAGTTATACCATCATAAGGACACATATCATTACATATAACTATGTTTTACATGATGTAGAAGAATATGCCTTTTATTGATAAATAAACATTTATTACAAAGTCAATTTTACAATAATAGATTGGCTCTAGGCCACTTACTCCAACACTCTGCAGTCCTCAGCATGTTCAGAAGCTCTAATAGAGGTTTCACCATCATGTTCATGTTAAAGTTCATAATGAATGATGCAAAGGAATTAGGTAAGGATTGCAGAATTAAATTCACTTGTAATTTTGCATCCAACCCAAACCCCAAAGTCTCAAGCCTCTCTATGTGCTCTATCATCTTGAGCAATGAAAGCCAACTTCGGCTCCCTTATTCATGCTATTTTCAAACAGTGCTTTCGAATCCTTGTACCTCTCATGTCGAGCATTTCCTTCGAAAAGCTCTTTGAGGTGCAGAATAACGGTAGCAGCGTCCATATTCTCATGCTGCTATTGCAGGTTAGGTTTCATCAATGGTAACATTAGGCATTGAACGCCATCAGCATCATCAATGATATTTTAATTATTATTTTTTTTTTTCAATTAAACTCAATTAATGTATTTATAGAAATACATTAACATTTAATTAATAATAATAATCCATTTAAATATATGTGTACATATATTTAAATATAATCTCACTTATTTAATTTTAACATCAAATTAAATATTGGCAACAATCTCAGCAAATTTAATTGCACTGTGAGATTACCAAAATACCATTTTGCTCTAAAAGACAAAAATGGCCCTTGCACAAACTGATTCTTAAATTATCTTCTATGTGTGTGACCCGTAGGCTTCTCATCATACCGGCAGTCTGTAGTATCGCAATTAACACCAATTAATCGTCTCACTACACACAGACCAAGATTAGCCCCTAGCAAGCCATCATAGCCACCTAATAGATTCGAATTCAACGAAGCAGCTACCTATCATCGATATGGTTATAGTGCAATCTAATCCTTTCATCATTTGTTATCTCATCGAGACTGGGGTATAGAAATAGTGTCAACCTCAGTTACTCTCGATATATATGTATTCAATTACTGGACCAATGATTGCAATAATAAATTAGATTGAGCAACAACCAATCCCACTATAGCCACAGTTTTAGTGTCGTTACCATTCACTAAATTGCGTTATGAGATAACTTCTCCCATACCCAAGAGTGATGAATCCTCTATCAATCCACCATAGTTTTGATACACTCCTCGATGTAACAAATCACTACCATATTGACAGCTCTGAATAGAATTGCGTTGGGCTAGTGTCAAACTATACCAATCAGTGCATAAGATGCTCCAGTGATCTCAAGTCTAAGGATCACATGCACCACCATTCGTTAGAGGATTTATTTCATAGACACTAGGGTTATCATCTATATGGAATCCTCCGATGGGTCAGTCTAGTGAACTTGCCTACAGCAAGCACTTATGTGTTGCACCAGTTTGTCACCCAACAACCTTGACAAGTGAGATTTGCCACTACCTTTTGACGAGGTCATTCAACACTATGATAGCCTTACCGTATTATCTGTGCCCTTGGTTAGAATAATATTGAGGCTACAAACGTTTCTACAATGGCCACCATATGTGCTCATTGGGTTCTCACTTCCAAGATTTGAAACACTTGATACTCTCATCACGGTTATACCATTCTAAGGACATATATCAATACATATAGATATGATTTATACGATATAGAATAAAAATGCCTTTTATTGATCAATGAATAGTGTTACAAAGAGTCAATTCTACAACAATTGATTGGCTCTAGGGAACCTACTCTAAAACTCACTTGTCAAGGTTGTTTGTCGACAATCTGGTGCAACACATGGGTGCTTGCTATAGGCAAATTCACTAGACAAACCCACTAGAGGATTCCATATGGATGGTAACCCCAATGTCTATGGAATAAATCCTCTAATAGATAATGGTGCATGTGATACTTAGACTTAAGATCACCAAAGCACCGTGTGCACAGATTGGTATAGTTTGACACTAGCCTAACATAGTTCTATTCAGGACTATCAGAATGGTAGTGATTGACTCCATCGAGGAGTCTATCGAGACTATGGTGGATTGACAAAGGATTCATCACTGTCGAGTATGAAAAAAGTTATCTCACTATGCAATTCAGTAAATGATAATGACACTTAATCTATGGCCACAGTGGGATTAAGTTATTGCTAAATCCAATTTATTATTCTAATCATTGGTATAGTAACTGAATACAATGATATTGAGGATATCTAAGGTTGACACTATTTTTGTACCTCAGTCGTGATAGGATAACAAATGATGAAAAGATTTGATTGCATAATAACCATATTGTTGATAGGTAACTATTTCGTTGAATTCGAATCTATCAAGTGACCATGATGCCTTGCTAGGGGCCAATCTTGGTCTGTGTGCAGTAAGACATTCAATTGGTGTTAATCATGATACTACTCACTGCCGATATAATAAGGAGCCTACGGGTCACAAACTTAGAAAATAATCAAAGAATCAGTTTGTGAAAGGCTTGAGACTTTGGGGTTTGGTGTGGATGCAGACTTACAAGTGGATTTAATTCTACAGTCACTATCTGATTCTTTTTCACCATTCATAATGAACTTTAATATGAACATGATGGTGAAATCCCTGTCAGAGCTTCTAAACATACTTAGGACTGCAGAGCAGGACCTGAAAAATCCAAGCCTAAGCCCAAGCCCAAAGGACAAGATGCTCTCAAGCTTAAGGGCGGCATTGGGAAAGGTGGGAAAGTAGTCTACTTCTATTGTGGCAAGCCTGGCTACTAAAGGAAGCACTGCAAAGCTTTCCTCACAGACAAGAAGAAGTCAGATGCTTCGACTTTAGGTATGTACATGATTGAGATTAACCTCTCTCCTTCAACATCTTGGATTATTGACACAGGATGTGGTACTCACATTTGTACTGGTGTGCATGATTAAGGTAGAGTAGATTGTTCGCCAAGGGAGAAGTGGACCTACAAGTTGGAAATGGAGCACATATGGCTACATTAGCTGTAAGGACTTTTTGTTTTACTTTGCCTATGGGCTTATTGTTGGAACTCAAGGATTGTTATTTTGTACCTGCAATTTCTAGAAACATTATTTTAGTATCTACTTTGGATAATATAGGATATCATTTTGAAATTTCTAATGGATTGTTGTCCTTTAGTTTGAATGGTATACTATTTGAAATTGCAAGGTTATATACCAGATTATATGTTCTTGATTTAAACAATAAGGATATTCTTAATGTTGAAATTAAGAAAGCTAAACATAGCGATCAAACCCAAACATACCTCTCGCATTGTAGATTAGGTCATGTTACTCAGACCCACACTGCAAAACTTCAAAGAGATGGAGTTTTAGACCCTTTTGGCTTCCAGTCATTTAAGGTATGTGAGTCATGCCTTTTAGGCCAGATAAGCAAGTCGCCTTTCACAGGAAGAAGTGGAAGACTACTAAACTATTAGGCATCATCCATAGTGATGCATGCGATCCACTAATAGTTGAGGCTAGAGGTGGATATTCAGACTTCATTACATTTACTGATGACTTCAGTAGATATCGTTATGTCTATCTTATGAGACATAAATCTAAAGCCTTTGATAAATTCAAAGTATTCAAGAATGAAGTACAGAATATGTTGGGCAAAAGTTATTAAAGCTCTTCAATCAGATAAAAAAGGTGAATACTTGAGCTTAGGGTTTTCTGAATACCTGAAAGAGTGTGGGATAGTATCACAACTCACCCCTCCATATACACCCCAACATAAAGGTATGTCTAAAAGGAGGAATAGGACTTTACTTGATATAGTTAGGTCCATGATGAGTTTTAGTGATCTACCCACATTGTTCTAGGGTTATGCCCTAGAGACTGCAATTCATGTACTTAATTGTGTGTCGTCAAAGTCTATAGATAAGACTTCATATGAACTATGAAGTGGGCAAAAGCCCAACTAGTCTTATCTAAGGTTTTGGGGTTATGAAGCTTATGTCAAAAAATTGACTTTGAATAAGCTAGGCCTGAAATCTAAAAAATGTATTTTTGTGGGGTATCCTAAAGAGACCAAATGGTACTATTTCTACCATCCAAAAGAGCGCAAAATTTTTGTCACTCATACTGGTGCTTTCTTAAAAAAAAAATTTCTAAGTAATACTAGTAGGAGAAAAGTAGAACTCGATGAAGTTCTAGAACCACATGATACATTAGACAAAGGATAGGAGGATATGCCACAAGAAGTGGTTGAACATCATGAGAAGGCTACTCCACACTCTGTGGATCAAAGTGAACCACTTCACGTAGCATAAGAGCTACATAGGTCTGAAAGAGTCTGTCATGAGCTCGAGAGATATGGCTTTCTCGTGACTCAACATGGTGACATATTGGTCTACCAAGACAATGAACCCAAAACCTATGAAGACCCTATGTCGGACCTAATTTCTATTAAACAGCTTGAAGCCATGAAATCTGAGATGGACTTCATGTACCAGAACCAAGTATGGTCTTTGGTAGATCCATTTGAAGGGGTAAAACCCATAGGGTGTAAATGGGTCTTCAAGAAGAAGATTGACATGGATGTTAATGTGTATACCTATAAGGCACGACTAGTTGCCAAAAGTTTCAAACAAATTCATGGTATTGACTATGAAGAAACCTTTTCATCAATTGCCATGATTAAATCCATCCGGATTATGCTTGTGATTGTTGCATATCATGATAGCTTTCCTGAATGAAAACCTTGAAGAGGATGTGTATATGACACAACCCAATGGTTTTGTTCTTAATGGACAATCTAACAAGATATGAAAGTTGCAGAGGTCCATTTATGGACTTAAACAAGCTTCAAAGAGCTGGAATATTCTTTTTGATGAAGCTGTAAAAGAATTCAGTTTTTTCAAGAACGAAGATGAGCCCTGTGTTTACAAGAAAGTAAATTGGAGCATAGTGGCATTCTTGGTATTGTATGTCAACGACACACTTCTAATTGGGAATGATATACCGAACTTGCAGTTGGTAAAGACTTGGTTATCCAAGTGCTTCTCCATAAAGGACCTAGGAGAAGCAACCTACATCCTCGGAATAAAGATCTACCGTGATAGATCGCGTAGGTTACTTGGCCTAAGTCAGAGTACATACACAAACAAGGTACTGAAGAGATTCACCATGGAAGAATCCAAGAAGGGATTTCTTCCGATGTTACATGGTTTCTATCACTCTAAGGATATGTGTCGTAAAACACACAATGAGAGAGATAGAATGAAAAGGATCTCATATGTGTCAGCAATTGGATCCATCACGTATGTCATGTTGTGTACTCGGATTGATGCTTCATGTGCGTTAAGCACTTGCAGTAGATATCAATTAGATCCAGGTGAGTGTCACTAGATAGCTGTTAAGAACATCCTTCAGTACTTGAAAAGGAGTAAAGATATGTTCTTGGTTAATGGAAGGAAAGTTGATCTCACTGTAAGAGAATACAACGATGCTAGTTTCCAAACAAACAAGGATGATTATCACTCACAATCCAGGTTTGTATTTTGTCTCAATGCGGGTGCAGTGAGCTAAAAGAGCTCCAAGCAAAGCACTGTAGCAGATTCTATAATAGAAGTCGAGTATATTACATTATCTAATGTGGCCAAAGAGGCGGTTTGGATCAAGAAGTTTGTCATTGAACTTGATGTGATCTCTATTATTATTGATCCAATAAAAGTCTAATGTGACAACAATGGAGCAATAGCTCAAGCAAAGGAGCCACGGTCTTTCTAGCGGTCGAAACACATACTCAGGCATTTTCATCTCATCAGTGAAATGGTTGAAAGGAAAGATGTGCATATTAGCAAACAACATACTAATGACAATCTCGTCAATCCACTAACGAAGCCTCTGTTGTAGCAGAAGCATGAAAAACACTTAAGGTCATTCAACATTGAATACATGAATGATTAGCTATAGTGCAAGTGAGAGATTGTTAGAGTAGGTGCCTTAGAGCCAATCAATTATTGTAATATTGAATCTTTGTGATAGTGTTCATTTATCAATAAAAGGCATTTTCTACTATATCTTGTAAATCATAGTTATATGTATTGATATATGTCCTTAGGATGGTAGAACCGTGATGAGGGTATCAAGTGTTTAAAATCTTGATAACGAAAACCCTATGATCACATATGGTGGCCATTCTAAAAATATCCATAGCCCCAGTATAATTATGACCAAGGACACAGAGAATACTGTAAGACTATCATAGTGTTGAACGATCCAATCAATAGATAGTGACTGATCTCATTTTTCATGGTTGTTTGTCGACAACCTGGTGCAACACATGGTTGCTTGATATAGGAAAGTTCACTAGACAGACCCAGTAGAGGATTCCATATGGATGTAACCCTAGTGTCTATGGAATAAATCCTCTAACGAATGGTGGTGCATGTGATCCTTAGACATGAGATCACCGGAGCGCCTTGTGCACCGATTGATGTAGTTTGAAACTAGCCCAACGTAGTTCTATTCAAGACCATTAGAATGGTAGTGATTGGCTACATTGAGGAGTGTATCAAGACTATGGTGGATCAACAAAGGATTCATCACTCCTTGGTATGGAAGAAATTATCTCATTACGTAATTCAGTAACTAGTAATGACACTAAATCTGTGGCCACAGTGGGATTGAGTTGTTACTCAATCCAATTTATTATTCGGGTCATTGGTCTAGTAACTTAATACAAAGATATCAAGGATATCTAAGGTTGACACTATTTTTGTACCTCAGCCTTGATGGAATAACGAATGATGAAAGGATTTGATTGCACCGTAACCATATCGTTGATAGGCAGCCATTTCACTAAATCTGAATCTATTGGGTGGTCATAATGCCTTGCTAGGTGCTAATCTTGGTCTGTGTACAGTGAGACGATTAATTAGTGTTAATCGCGATACTGCTCACTGCCGATATGATAAGGAGCCTACGGGTCACAAACTTAAAAGATAATCAAAGAATCAGTGCGTGAAAGGGGTATTTTGGTCTTTTAAGACAAAAGGGTATTTTGGTAATCTCATAGTGCAATTAAATTTGCTGAGGTTGTTGCCTATATTCAATTTTAATATTGAAATTAAAATTGGTGATGTTATATTTAAATATATGTGCACATATAAGTAAATGGATTATTATTGTTAATTAAATGTTAATATATTTTAATATATTAATTGATTTTAATAATAATAATTAATTAAATTTAAAATACCAATTAAGGGGTGTTTGGTTGCAAGGGTGGATTAGGGTTGGAGCCCATGGCTATTCCTAAGTGGAATAGGGTTTTAATTAAATTGCACTATGTAAGTGCAACTTAAAACAAAAACGATTATTCATTAATTTAAAAACCCTAGCCACCATCTCTCTCTCTCTCGTTCTCATGGTTTGCCTTGAGTGAATCAAAGAATTTTATTCTTTGATTTTTCTGGATTATTGAAGCCTTTGATTATTCTCGCAAAATAGATTAAAGTATCTATGGATTATCTTCATGTGGACGACGTGAGTGTAATTCTACATTGAATTGGGAAGCGAGATCAAATCAAAGACATTTGAAGGAGCCTCCAAACATTCGTAAGAATTCTAATCCTTGTATGGTTTTTTTTTTTTTATACAGATTTTAGTTTAATATGTAAACATTATAATCGTTGCCAAATTTTGGATTTAGAGTAATGATCGATTCGTTTTAAATTATTTTGTCTTTTTCTGCTGTGCGAATCTATTCATTTACTTATAATTTCAACCAAACACAAAACCAATAAGATGCACACTAAAGCAAACGAAATGGGTGAGGATCAACTGAAAGAACATATCAAAACAAGCTCTAATAGCACTTTTTAAGAGTTGTTGAACTCTAGTTAACATTTAGGTACCCATTTTTAAAGTGCAGTGGAAGTTTTTACCAAGTTGATTAATAGTTATCGAGTTAAGCATGAATCAACATCCATAAACAATAAATGTAAAGCATACCAGCATGTACATGGTTTGGTTAAAACCACTCTTAGCCTACATCCATGGGACCTCGTCCAGATCGAAGCAAATCCACTAAACAACAAACATTCCAAGATATAGTTCAAAGTTGATTTTAGCTACAGCAAAAAGAACTCCCTATTCTAGTTACACTAAACACCACCCTTTGAATCTCTAATGTCTGTTGCTCCAATGACCTTTTCACGTCGAGAACACACCCAAAGAACACTTGAGCTCCACCCAAGCTTCACATGGCGAAGCCACGCTCCAACATCAACAATGGAACCGAGTTCTAGAAGCCATTCAATCAAGGATAAGAGATGATAAGTGTTTGGTACAATAACATAGTATGAACCTTTAAGGAAAAATACTCTCTGAAAATTTCAGAGCATAAACAAATATAATATCAAAGGTTAGATTTACAAATGAGCAGGAATGAAGATGATATAGGCCAATCTCGTGCTCCCCAGGTCTTGCCAAGTCAGCAAAAAATGGCTGACATATGTTGGTCCAAAAATGGAACAGATTCCACCAATCTTTTGGGACCATGAGAAAAAAGGGCAAAACCTTATTTCCCTCAACCGCAAGAGGATATTGGGACATCTGTAGGTGATCCTCATGACAGAACAACAAATAGACAAAAAATATATCAACTGATAAAGATAAAAGCGCAACTTGTGAAAAATGAGTTAGACATGCGATGTTAGCACAACAGAACAATGTGCCCACACACAAAGTAAAATGAGAAATGAAATGCAACAAGCATATGTCTGACATAAGTGTGCAAGCAAATATCCACTGTGAACACACATGAAATGAAAATGCAAAAGACATAAGCCTGACATGCCTGACATAGCTATACATGTGGAGGACAAAAAGAATTCTGACTTTTTGTTGGACCACAAACATATATTTTCTCTTTCTTATAGAACCACAGACAAAGCCTTACAACTTTTTAGGACCACATGAGGAAATTGTGGCACTTGTAAAGTTAGATCACACAAATATATCATGAATTAAAATTAGCTTGATGGGCAAGACAACAAAGAAAAACACCACTTGGCAAAATGTGTCAGACAACAGATGCTTGCACAAAAGAACGATGTGTGCACATATTTACTTAACAATTCATTATCCACCATAACATAAGTTTAACAAAAATATCAACAGAGTTGGTACCACCACCAACTAATATCTCAAGTACATCTTCCCATTTTATTTAAAAACAATAAATAAAATTGAAATAAAACATAAAATAAAGGACAAAAAAAAAACCACAAAAAAAAAAAAAATAAGGGATAATGGAAACGTTGTTTCACGACTATTTTTCCAGTGTGGCAGAAAAAATAATTGAAAACATCAGTTGGGAGAAATAAAAATTAGATAAGCCAATCGTCAAGTTATGGAGTTGCAACCTCAAGATTGTTCTTTGTCTTGGAAACATATTCTTAAGTTTAGGGTGTTGGTTAGGGGGAAAATTGAAAGCATTATTGGGAATAGGACTCTTACTTCTTTTTGGTTTGATAATCGGCACCCCAATGGCCCATTGTTGTGTAAGTATGGAGAGCGTATTATTATTTTTATTCGGGTTTTGCTAAAGATGCTAGAGTTAGTGTTGTGATTGATGACTTATGTTGGAGATGACCGGTGGTAAATTCGTGGGCTTTTGTGGACATGATAAATTCCGTAAACTTTAGTCCTTCTTTTAGGTTACTTAGACTCCATCTTCTTCACGTTGTTTTTCAATTAAATGAGCTTGGGAGGTTATTAGAGGGAGGAAACCAATAGTGGATTGGAGAGACCTGGTATGGTTTCATAATTCTACTCCCCGACATGTTATGATTGTTTGGATGACAATGAAAGGAAGACTCCCAGTAAGGATAATCTCATGAGGTATAGTGTTACTTCTAATGCTAATTGTTGTTTTTGTAATATGGGGCAAAAATCCTTAAATTACCTTTTCTTGCTTGTCCATTTACTCACTCCCTATGGTGTTGTTGCTTTGTTTAGCTTTTGTGTTTAGCTGCTTAGTTTAGCAAGTAGTTAGTAGTCTTCATGATGCCTAAAGCTTGTCCTAGGGTAGGATGACCCTTTTTTATGGCCTTTTGTAAATTCTCTCTTTTCTAATGAATGTTTACTTACCCAGAGAAGGAAAAAAAAAAAAAAAAAAAAAGAATTATGGAGTTGCCAACTTCTGGCCGGATTTTTCAATTGGTGTAGTCTCTTCTTTGGATGTTTAGGAGGTGTCGTCTCCTTCCCCAAATTTTTAGGAGGTGAGGCTCCTTCGACGGGTTTCGCGAGGTGAAAAGTGCAGAGGGGACAGAAATTTAAACGTGCATTTGAAAGATTCCGCTGGTGATATTTTTATTTTTTTAATCTACGGGTGATGTTTCAATGCCATTGCAAGACTGAACTTTGGCGTGGATGGTGTCATTTAACAATGTCCGTAAAGGTGGTTATCACCGGGGTAGTGTGGATTTTCTCTTCACGAAAGTCTTCACTTAAAAATTAGGCAGGAAAAACTCTAGAGTGAATCAAAAGCTTCCTATTAAGTGATAATTTATACAAATAGAAGAGTTAACAAAACGAATTGCTGTCGAAACTGATGTGTAATTGGTGGAGCTTCTTGCATTTCTAACAATTCATTTTGATAGATATCGAGCACTCTTGGTTCTTTGCCTTGGATTTCTTCTCCTGTGGCATTGGAAACTTGAGTTTCATTTTTGCAGTAGCAGAATAACAAGCTTTGACATCATCACTTTACATAACATAGATTAACATTTCATTAGTAGAACTATTTAAATTAGAAATAAAGATAGTAAACAAAAAAAAAAAAANACCCTGCTGTTTCATCTTTGATACCTTCCACATGCGTATCTATACATTTTCCAATAAAGCCAACAGATTCTTAACCTTGTTTCTTTCTATTTTTCCATTTGTCAACAGCAAATATCGATCTAGGACTTGTATCTATATTACAACTGAAAGTACATTGTAGAGCTAACAACACTAGACAAATCTGAACTAGAACGTTGAACAACTTCAAATGTCAAGCCAACACCAGTAATGTGAGGTTTAGTAGTGGAATAACACTCTGCTTTTATTGGTGAGTATGAAACAAAAGAAGAAATTAGATTGCTGTAGACATGTGAAGGAGAGCTAACATGCGTGGATAGTTCCAGTTGGTAAAGTCCATTCTTCACAACCCCTTGAAGTAGCATAGTCCCACTATCCTTATCTGTTACCAAGCAAACATGAAGTATAAAGGCTAGGAAGAGTTTGAGGAATATTTGGGGTTGTTTTTGTAAAGAATAGAACTACTAGTAACCTTGGGGTTGTATCTGCAAAATATCAAACTTGTGTCAAACGCGGTGCGTTTTATCATGACAAAGAGTATGAATATTGCCCGCATTTGTAACTAATTCAGTAGTGAAGAAACCCATTTTTTAATTGTAACAAAAATTCTCTCGATTGTTCTCCTTTTTTTTTTTCTTGTTTTCTCTTTCTTGATTTTCTTCAAATCCTTCATGGTATCAGAGCCCTAAACAAGCATCAATGGCTGATTCTAACCCTGAGTTTTCCACTTTTGTTTCGAAGTCAGAATTTGAGCAAGTTGCTAGCTCTAGAGCTAGTAATTTAACTGTTCATTCTACATTACTGACACTTTCTATGAAGCTAATAGAGAAGAATTATGGGTACTGGAGGTCCCAAGTCTTTCCTACTCTTGCATCACACGACCTCGATGGCTTCATTACTAGTGAGAACACATGTCCGCCCATGTTTTTAATTGAAAAGTCTACTGCATGTGAAGAATTTGTAAAAAGCCAAACCCTAAGTACTTTAATTGGAAACACACAGATCAATTTTTAGTTAGTTGGCTGTTTTCATCTATATTTGAATCTATGTTCAGACACGTAGCTAAGTGTGTTAGCTGGTATGAAATTTGGAATACTTTAGAACTACATTTCCAATCTTTTTCAAAGGCCAGGACATTACACCTAAGAAACTTGTTACAAACCACAACAAATGACTCCTTAAGTACCAATGAATATGTTTTAAAGATGAAAGAGTTAGGTGATGAGCTAGTGGCTAGTGTAGTCAATATTGGAGATGAGGAACTGCTTTTGTACATATTGGATGGTCTCGAACCAGAATACAATGTTGTAGTAGCTAGCTTAACACACAATAGTAGTACAGCTAGTATACAGGAAGCTCAATTTTTGCTCCACAAACATGAGATAAGGCTAGAGCGACAGAATAGAGCTTTGACAAACTTTCATGAGCACCTAACCTTTGCACTGATAGCTTATAAGCAAGGGTCGGTAGATTCTGACATAGGAGTGCTGTTGAATTCTAATATGCTAGGGACTGCAATTCAGAACAGCTCACATGCTATATAGCCTGGAATATCAAACTATTCCCCTACTTCTGAACTAGGATATCAACATGGTTATTCACCTGGTGCTTATAGGAATATGATGTTTCATCCTATAGATGACAGTATGAGTTCTGTGAATACAAGTTACCAAGGAGTTGGATTTAACAGATCTTTTTACTCAACTATACGACCACAATCCTTTGCTCCTAGTTCACAGTCTTTTACTCCTAGTATTGCTCAGTTTCATGGTAATGTGATGAAAGGAAGAGGCAGAGGTAGAGGATACTTTAAGCCAAAACTAATTTGCAGATATGTGGCAAATCTAGACATTCGGCCCTGCAGTGCTACTACAAGTTTGACCAGGAATATCAAAGCTTTATTACATCCTCATATGGCTCACCAATGAAGAATTCTTATTATAATGCATTAGTTCTTGCACAAGATAACTTTTCTAGAGTTTCTACTGATTCTATTCAGGGGTTGTTAGCTGCTAGCTATCCCACATGGTCCCTTGAACAATTCGTTTGTTGGCTTTCATGACCACTCTATTCATGCACTGACCAATGTAAATCAGAACTACATATCACCTACCATATTTGTTGTCTCCTCATCATACCAAACCACACCTTTGTTAGGAAACGATCCAGTTACGCAGCAGAAAAAAAAAATTTTACAACAACAGATCGCTCCTTAGAACCAAGATCAGGGTACAAATTTACAGTTTATTCAATAAATAAGAATCTGCAGATTTTCAGTTTAAAGTTTGAGAAATCATACGCTCGTTTGGAGGCTCCTCCAACTTGTCTATGAACATATTTCGCTACCGACCCAAGTGTAGGATCGAACCAGTGTAGTCCACACGAAGATAACAAATTAAATTTTAAACGTAATCTCACTTAGTTAATTTTAATATCAAATTAAATAAAGGCTACAACCTCAGCAAATTTAACTACACTATGAAATTACCAAAATACCCTTTTGCCTAAAAATATGAAAACACCCTTCTTCTAAGCTGGCTTTAAATTATCTTCTATATGTGTGACCCATAGGCTCCTCATCATACCGATAGTGTGTAGTATCGCGATTAACTCCAATTAATCGTCTCACTACACACAGACAAAGATTGGCCCCTAGCAAGGCATCATGGCCACCCGATAGATTCGGATTTAGCGAAGCAGCTACCTGTCAACGATATGGTTACCGTACAATCTGATCCTTTCATCATCCATTATCTCGATAAGACCATGACATAGAAATAGTGTCAACCTCGGTTACTCTCGATATCATGTATTCAATTACTAGACCAATGACCTGCATTATAAACTGGATAAAGTAACAACTCAATCCCACTGTGGCCACAGTTTTAGTGTCATTGCCATTTACTGAATTGCGTCGTGAGAAAACTTCTCCAGTACCTAGGACTGATGAATCCTCTGTCTATCTACCATAGTTTTGATACACTCCTTGATGCAGCCAATCACTATCGTATTGACAGCTCTAAATAGAACTATGTTAGGCTAGTGTCAAACTGCACCAATCGGTGCACAAGGGGCTCCGATGATCTCAAGTCTAAGGATCACATGCACCACCATTCATTAAAGGATTTGTTCTATAGACACTGGGGTTACCATCCATATGGAATCCTTTGATGGGTCAGTCCAGTGAACTTGCCTACAGCAAGCACCCATGTGTTGCACGAGGTTGTCACCAAACAACCTTAACAAGTGAGATCAGTCACTGCCTTTCGACAGGGTCATTCAACACTATGATAGCCTTACCGTATTATCTATGCCCTTACTTCGAAATAATACTAGGACTACGAACGTTTCTAGAATGGCCACCATATGTACTCATAGGGTTCTCACTATGAAGATTTGAAACACTTGATACCCTCGTCATGGTTCTACCATTCTAAGGACATATATCAATACATACAATGATGATTTACGCAACATAGTATAAAATGTCTTTTATTGATTAATGAACATTATTACAAAGAGTCGATTCTACAATAATTGATTGGCTCTAGGGCATCTACTCTAACAACCTCAGTATCAGAACACAAATGCTAGTACCTCAAATGTTTCCTTCTCCAAGGCTGCTCCTGAGTCACCAGTACCTGCAGGAAACACTTATCAAGCAGTAGCAACTCCATAGACAGTGTATGATCAAGCCTGGTATATGGATTCAAGTGCGTCTCATCACATGACAATTGATGGCTCTAACCTGATGTTTAAAGCCAATTATCTAGGATGTTCTAAAGTCCAAGTTGGTAATGGAGAATCTATTCCGATTACTCATATAGGTATGCTTTTGGTGCCTTTATTTGATAATAATAAAGTTGTTAAACTTAGGAATATATTGTGTGTTCCAAAGATTGCAAACAATCTATTAAGTAACTCACAGATTACTAGGGATAATCCTGTTATAGTGGAGTTCCATACTGATGTTTGCTTGGTAAAGGATAAGGATAGTGGGACTGTGCTACTTCAAGGGGTTGTGAAGAATGGACTTTACCAACTAGAACTATCCACGCATGTTAGCTCTCCTTCACACGTCTACATCAATACAATTTCTAGACTTACCTTTGTTATGGCATACGAGATTAGGGCATCCAAATATGAGAACCCTTCATGTTGTGTTAGAAAAGTTGAATGTAAAGCATACTATGAGTAGTAAAACTGCTGCCTTTTGTGAAGCCTGTCAGTATGGGAAACTACAACAATCTCATTTTCCAGCATCTAAATCTAGAGCAAAGGCCCCTTTAGGGTTGGTTTACTCTGATTTATGAGGCCCAGCACCTGTGCTATCTATGGAAGGTTACAGAGACTATGTTATTTTTGTAGATGACTTTAGTAGGTTTACTTAGATTTACCCTCTAAAACTAAAATATGAGGCCTATGTTGTGTTTATTCAGTTTCACTTGTTTGTGGAGAAATAGTTGAATGAGAAATTAAAATGCTTACAAACAGGTTGGGGTGGAGAGTTTATGAGTTTTTCTGGCTATTTACAACAAAATGGAATCAAGTTTAGGCACCCCTGCCCATATCTCCATTAGCAAAATTGGAGAGTAAAAAGAAAACACAGGTTTATTACAAAATATGGTCTATCTATCCTGGCACATCTGGTATGCCTCTGAAATATTGGTGGTCAGCCTTTAGTATAGCTACTTATAGCCTTAATAGACTAACTACTTTAGCCCTTTAGTTTGTATCCCGCTATTATGTTTTGTTTAACCAGGAACCTACTTATGATGAGTTTAAGGTCTTTGGTTATAGTTGTTATCCATGCCTTAGACCTTACAATAAACATAAGCTTTCTTATCACACAGAAAAGTGTAGTTTCCTTGGGTATAGTCTATCACACAAGGGCTATTTGTGTCTCTCTCCTGCCGATGGAGTGTATGTTGTAAAACAAGTGAAGTTCAATGAAGCTGAATTTCTTTTCAAAACTGGTTTTCAGTCAGATGTGTCTGCCATTTCTCTTTCTCCAAATTCTTTGTTTGAGAACAAAATAGTTCAACCTTGGGTTCTTCCTCAGCATATTTTGAGAGATGGTTCTACATCATTGGATTCTCCTATTAATCTAAGACTTGATCAATCTGGTTCAAAGTCTATTCTATCTATTTAAGGTGCTCCTAACTCACCAAATTTCACTCCTGTGGTCTCAACCAATCCTTCATCAGCCTCCACAAATGCAGCTCCCATTTCTAATATAGTATGTCCACCATCTGCGTCAATACCACATTCTCCTTCAGAGGACACAAATATTCCATCTGACTCAGTGAATGCATCTCTTGTTTTTGATACATTGTGTCCATCATCTGTTTCAGTACCAAATTGTTCTTCTGGAGACAAATTTCCTAGCATACAACTAGAGGTAGTGCTACCTTATCCCTCTAATTCAACATTAATGTTCACCCTATGATTACTAGATCTAAGAGTCACATTGCTACTTCCAAATATCAAGCTTTAGTGTCATTATCCACTATACTTTTTGAATCCAAATCTGTAACTGAAGCTTTGCAAACTCCTGAGTGCAAACATGCCATGGAGAATGAATATCAAGCATTGTTGAAAAATAAAAATGGGAATTGGTTCCTTATGAAGAAGGCATGAATGTAGTTGGAAGTAAATGGGTTTTCAAGACCAAATTTAATTCAGATGGTACTTTACAGAAATATAAAGCTAGGTTAGTTGCCAAAGGCTTCCAACATACTCTGGGGTTGGATTATTTTGACACATTCTCCCCTGTTATCCAGGCTGCCACAATTAGGATCATGTTGTCATTGGCAGTCCATCATAATTGGTCCATACAGTAGCTCGATGTCAATAATGCATTTCTGAATGGGGATTTGACAAAACAAGTCTTTATGTTACCTCCAAAAGCTTTTTCAGTTTCAAGTTCTTCACAAATGAGACTTGTTTATAGGCTGCATAAAGCGTTATACGGTCTCAAGCAAGATTCTAGAGCTTGGTTTGATAAGCTGAAAAGTGTTATACTTGAATGAGGTTTTGTCAATTCAACTTCAGACGTTAGTTTATTTTTTTTACAAAAAGAAGTTTCAAGTGCGGTATCTCTTAGTATATATAGATGATATTCTTGTGACAGGTAATGATTCTCAACTTATTTCTCTAGTTGTGACTGATTTGAACAACAAGTTTGCTTTAAAGACTGTTGGTGAGGTCCAATACTTCCTTGGTTTTGAAGTAAAGAGGAGTAATTCAGGACTATTGCTTACCCAAACTAAGTATGCACATGATCTGTTACAAAAGGCTGGTATACAAGACTGTAAACCATGCTTAACACCTATGGCTATAGGCCTGAAACTTGCCAAGGAAGATGATGAAATTTTTTATCAACCAACACTCTATAGAAGTATTATTGGAGGGCTGCAGTACCTCATCCTGTCTAGACCAGATTTGGCTTTTTCTGTCAATAAATTAAGTGAATTTTTACAGCATCCTATAGCAGTTCACTGGACAGCATGTAAAAGAGTCCTAAGGTATGTTAAGGGCACTTTGGTGCATGGCATTTTATTTATAGGAGATAAACTTTTTACTTTGGAAGCTTTTTCATATGCAGATTGGGCTAGAGATGTGACTGATCATAGATCAACCAGCGGCTATAGTGTATTCCTTGGTGGAAATTGGATTCAATGGTCTCCAGAAAATCAAAGGTGGTGTCTTCACTTCTACTGAGGTAGAGTTGATTGCTAAGTCAAGGCCTACTGAATTGGTAGGGGTGCAAAATTTGCTTACTGAACTTAGGATTACTATAAACCATACCCCAATGGTTTGGGTGACAACATGAGTTCTGGAGCATGTCATCCAACCCTGTTTTTCATGCCCGAACAAAACACATCGAAATGATGTGATTTTGAAGAGAGCTGGTTACCAGGAAGTTGCTACATGTTCAATATATTGCTTCTGAGTATCAATAGCGGACATTTTAACAAAGGCTCTAGCTAGTACTAGATTCACAATGTTAAGGGACAAGCTGAAAGTTCTTCTTTGCCAAGTATGTGGATAGTTAAGAAAATAGTCTAGTTCAAAATGAATGTTAGTAACGAACTGTCTGAAGTGAGATTGTGTTGATAAGGACTTTTACTTTAAGGGAAGATATTAGGTATCAACAAGTCTGCTGAGTATGTAGTTTAGTAGTTTGGTTTAAGGGAAGATATGAAGTATAAAGGCTAGGAAGAGCTTGAGGAATATTTGGGGTTGTTTTGTAAAGAATAGAAACTCTAGTAAGTTGGGGTTGTATTGCAAAATATCAAAAATGTGTCAAATGGGTGCATTTTATCATAACAAAGAGTATGAATATTGCCAACTGTAACTAATTCATTGGTGAAGAAACCCATTTTTTAGTTGTAATAGAAATTCTCTCGATTGTTCTCTTTTTTTTTTTTTTTTTTTTCTTGTTTTCTATTTCTTGATTTTCTTAAATATCAATCTATTTTACCTAAAAATATCTCCAGTTTTAGTTGTCTGAGTAAGCCGTTTTATACACGGTATTAATGATTAAAGGATTTGAAGAAGAATAAGAACTTAGAGAGCAAAAAGAGAGAATCTGTTACAATTGAAGAAAAATGAAATCTTTACTTAATGAATCAGTTACAGGACTTAACAGTATACATACACATTATTAAGACAAAACACACCACATTTACACTTACTCTGATATTTTGCAGACACAACCCCAAATATACTTCATATCTTCCTTTAAACCAAACTACTATATTGCCTCTATATTTCATATCTTCCCTTAAACCAAACTACTAAACAATCTTCTCAGCATTCTCACAACAGACTCCTTATTTGCTCAAAATGGAAATATTTTTTGCTCAAATATGCAGCTCACCAACTTAACAATTAAACATAACAACTAAACAAAACTACTGCATTTGCAACTCAAGTCTGCAATTAGATTGAATCTGCAACTCAAATTTGCTCCAAAAAGAAAATTTGTAGCATAACACATTTACACCTTGCAGAGACCCTATCAACACAATACAACTTCTTTGCAAACACCTGATTAGCATACCATAGGAAAACAAAAATCTGCTCAAAAAAGAAAATCTACAGCATAACACATTCACACCTTGCAGAGACTCTATCAACACAATACAACTTCTCTACAGACACCTGATTAGCATACCATAGGAAAAAGGATCTTATCAGCACACCACAACCTCACTCATTCTTACTACAGAAAACTCTAAATCACCGCAAACTACTCTGAATCACTACAGCTACTCTAAACCAGAAATATTCTTCTTAACTGACAGTACTACTTGGAAAAGAAGAGCTGACTTTTAGCTTGTCCCTTAACATTGCGAATCTAGTACTAGCTAGAGCCTTTGTTAAAATGTCCTCTATTTGATATTCGGAAGCAATATACTAAACATTCAGCAACTTCCTGGTGACCAGCTCCTGTACAAAATGTACATCAAACTCGATGTGCTTTGTGAGGGCATGAAAAACAGGGTTGGATAAAAGTGCTCCAGCACTCGTCTTGTCACACCAAACTATGGAGGTATGGTTTATAGTAATCCCAAGTTCAGTAAACAAATGTTGCACCTATACCAATTCAGTAGTAGCTTGACTTAGCAATCTATACTCTGCCTCAGTAGAAGATAAGGACACCACCTTCTATTTTCTGGAAGACCATTGAATCAAGTTTCCACCAAGGAATACACTGTAGCCACTAGTTGACCTGCAATCAATCACATCTCCAACCCCATCTGCATCGAAAAAGGCTTATCTCCTGTAAACAGAATACCATACTGCAAAGTACCCTTAACATACCTTAGAACTCTTTTACATGCTGTCCACTAAACTACTATAGGATGCTGCAAAAATTGACTTAATTTATTGACAGAAAAAGCTAGGTCTGGTCTAGACAGAATGAGGTACTGCAGCCCTCCAATAATACTTCTATAGAGTGTTGGTTGATAAAAAACTTCACGATCTTCCTTGCCAAGTTTCATACATGTAGCCATAGGTGTTAAGCATGGTTTACAGTCTTGCACACCAGCTTTGTGTAACAAATCCTGGGCATACTTAGTTTGGGTCAGTAATAGTCCTGAACTACTTCTCTTTACTTCAAAACCAAGGAAATATTGGACTTCACCAAGGGTCTGTAAGGCAAATTTGTTGTTTAAATTATTCACCACTTGAGAAATAAGTGAGAATCATTACCTGTCACAAGAATATCATCTACATATACTAAGAGATACAGCATAGCAGACTCTTTTTTGTAAAAGAATAGACTAACATAAGAAGTTGAATTGACAAAACCCCATTCAAGTAGAACATTTTTCAGCTTATCAAACCAAGCTCTGTGAGCTTGCTTTAGACCATATAAGGCTTTATGCAACATGGAAACTAGTTTGGTGTGTGAAGAACTTGAACCTGAAAAACCTTTCTGAAGGTGACATGAAAACTTGTTCCGTCAAATCCACATTCAAAAATGCATTATTAACATCAAGCTATTGTATGGACCAATTATGATGGTCTGCATATGACAACATAATCCTAATTGTGGTAGCCTTGATAACAGGGGAGAAGGTGTCAAAATAATCCAACCTCGGAGTCTATTGGAAGCCTTTAGCAACCAACCTGGCTTTATATTTTTGTAAAGTACCATCTGAATTAACTTTGGTCTTAATAACCTATTTACTTCCAACTACATTCATGCCTTGTTCATACGGAACCAATTCCCATGTCTTATTTTTCAACAATGCTTGATATTCATTCTCCATGGCCTGTTTCCACTTAGAAGTTTACAGAGCTTCAATTATAGATTTGGGTTTAGAAAGTATGGTGGATGATGACACTAAAGCTTGATATTTGGATGAAGCAATGTGACTTTTGGACCTAGTAACCATAGGGTGAACATTAAGTGCTAAAATAAATGAGCAAGGTAGCACTAACTCTAGTTGTATGCTAGAAAATTTGTCTCTTAAAGAAGAGCTTGGTGCTAAAACAAAGGCTAGACACACTGCATCAAAACTAAGAGATGCATTCACTGAATCAGACAGGGCATTTAAGTCCTCTGAAGAAGAATGTGGTATTGAAGCAGATGGTGGATATTGTATATTAGAAATAGTAGCTGCATTTGAAGGAACAGTAGAGACCACGGGAGTGAAATTTGGTGAGTTAGGAGCAGATTTAGGAGCAACTGAAGCAGATGGAATAGACTCTGAACCATAGTTATCAAAGTCTAGATGAAAAACTATCTCTTGAAATATGCTGAGGAACAACCCAAGGTTGAGTTCTGTTGTTCTTAGATACTAAATTTGGAGGCAGACACATTCAACTGAAAACTAGTTTTGAAAGGAAATTCAGCTTCATTGAATTTCACTTGTTTGACAATATACATTCTTCCAGCAGGAGAGAGACACAAATAGCCCTTGTGGGATAGATTATACCCAAGGAAAACACATTTTTCTGTGTGATAAAAGAGCTTATGTTTATTGTAGGGTCTAAGATATGGATAACAACTACAACTAAAGACCCAAAACTCATCATAAGTAGGTTCCTAGTTGAATAGAGCATAATAGGATGAGACAAACTCAAGGGCTGAAGTAGGTAGCCTATTAAGGATATGGGTAGTTGTACTAAAGGCTACCACCAATATTTTAGAGGCAAACCAACATGTGCTAGAATAGATAGACCATACTCCATAACAGACCTGTGTTTTCTCTCTACTCTCCCATTTTGCTCATGAAGATAAGGACAGGGGTGCCTAAACATGATTCCATTTTGTTGTAAATAGCCAAAAAAAACTCCTAAACTCTCCACCCCAATCTATTTGTAAGCAGTTCAATTTCTCATTCTACTATTTCTCCACAAACAAGTTAAACTGAACAAACATAGCACAGGCCTCAGATTTCAGTTTTAGAGGATAAATCCAAGTAAACCTACTAAAGTCATCTGCAAAAATAACATAATATCAATAGCCTTCCCTAGATAGCACAGGTGCTGGGCCCCATAAATCAGAATAAACCAACACTAAGGGGGCCTTTGCTCTAGATTTAGATGTTGGGAAATGAGACTATTGTAGTTTTCCATACTAACAGGCTTCACAAAAGACAGCAGTTTTATTACTCACATTATGCCTTACATTCAATTTTTCCAACACAACATGAACGGTTCTCATATTTGGATGCCCCAATCTTGTATGCCATAACAAAGGTAAGTCTAGACTTGTATCTTTATTACAACTAAAACTACAGATAGTAGAGTTAAAAACACTCTCTAAACATGAACTAGGAAGTTGAACAGCATCAGAGCTCAAGCCAACACCAGTAGTGTGAGGTCCAACATTGGAATAACACTCTGCTTTTATTGGTAAAGAAGAAATTGCATTGTTGTAGGCTTGTGCAGAAGGGCTAACATGCGTGGATAGTTCCAATTTGTAAAGTCCATTCTTCATAGTCCTTTGAAGTAGCACAGTCCCACTATCTTTATCCTTCACCAAGCAAACATCAATATGGAACTCTACTATAACAGGATTATCCCTAGTAATCTGTGAGATACTTAACAGATTATTTGCAATCTTTGGAACACACAGTATATTCCTAAGTTTAACAACTTTATGAATATCAAATGAAGGCACCAAAAGCATACCTGTATGATTAATGGGAATAGATTCTCCATTACCGACTTGGACTTTAGAACATCTTGGATAGTTGGGTTTAAACATCAGGTTAGAGCCATATGCTATCATGTGATGAGAGGCATCGAATCCATATACCAGGCTTGATCATTCACTGTCTGAGTAGTTGCTACTGCTTGATAAGTGTTTCCTGCTGGTACTAATGACTCAGGGGCAGCCTTAGAGAATGCAGCATTTGAGGTATTAACATTTGTGTTCTGATACTAAGGTGTGGTTTGATATGATGAGGAAGCAATAGGTACAATAGGTGCTATGTAATTCTGATTTGTATTGGTCAGTGTAGGAACAGAGTGATCGTAAAAGCCAGTAAATGAGTTGTTCAAGGAACCATGTGGAGGACAACTAGTAGCTATTAACCCCTAGATAGAATCATTAGAAACTGGAGAAAAATTATCTTGTGTAGGAGCTGCTACATTATGGTGAGAATTCTGCATTGGTGAGCCATAAGAGGGTGTAATAAAACTTTGATATTCCTGGTCAAACTTGTGGTAGCACTGCAGAGCCGAATGCCCAAATTTGCCACATACTTGGTAAATTAATTTTGGCTTAAAGTATCCTCAACCTCTGCCTCTTCCTTTCATCACATTACCATGAAACTGTGTAACACTGGGAGCAAAAGACTGTGGAGCAAAGGATTGTGGTGGTACAGCTGAGTAAAAGGTTCGATTAAATCCAACTCGTTGGTAACCTATATTCACAAAATTCATACTGGCATCTACAGGATGAGATATTCTATTCCCATGAGCACCAGGTGAGTAACCATGCTAATATCCTAATCCAGAAGCAAGGGAATAGTTTGACACTCCAAGTTGTATCATATGTGAGCTGTTCTGAATTGCAGTCTCTAACATATTAGAATTCAATGACACTCCTATGGAAGAATCTACTGATCCTTGCTTGGAAGCTATCAGTGCAGATGTTAGGTGCTTATGAAAATTTGTTAAATCCCTATTCTGTCACTCTAGCCTTATCTCATGCTTGTGGAGCAAAAATTGAGCTTCCTATATACTGGTTGTACTGCTATTGTGTGTTAAACTGGCTACTACAACATCATATTCTAGTTCAAGACCATCCAATATGTACAAAAGCAATTCCTCATCTCCAATATTGACTCCACTAGCCACTAGCTCATCACCTAACTCTTTCATCTTTAAAACATACTCATGGATACTCAAAGAGTCCTTTGTTGTGCTTTGTAATAGATTTCTTAGGTGTAATGTCCTGGCCTTTGAAAAAGACTAGAAATGTAGTTCTAGGGTATTCCAAATTTCATACGAGCTAACACATTTAGCTACATGTCTGAACATAGACTCGGACATAGACGAAAACAACCAGCTAATTAAGAATTGATCTGTGCGTTTCCAATTAAAGTACATAGGGTTTGATCTTTAACAAACTCTTCACATGCAATAGACTTTTCAATTAAAAACATGGGAGGACATGTGTTCTCACCAGTAATAAAGCCATCGAGGTCGTGTGACGCAAGAGCAGGAAAGACTTGGGACCTCCAGTACCCATAATTCTTCTCCATTAGCTTCACCAAGAGTGTCGTAATGTTGAATGAGCAGCTAAATTACCAGTTCCAGAGCTAGCAACTTGCTTAAATTCTGGTTTCGCAACAAAATTGGAAAACTTTGGATTAGAATCAACCATTGACGCTTGTATATAGCTCTGATACCATGAAGGATTTGAAGAAAAACAAGAACTTAGAGAGAAAAATGAGAGAATCAGTTACAACTGAAGAAAAACGAAATCTTTACTTAATGAATCAGTTACAGGACTTAACAATATACATACACATTATTAAGACAAAACGCACTGTATTTACACTTAGTCTGATGTTTTGCAGAGAAACCCCCAAGGTTAGACAAGTCTGATATTTTGCAGACACAACCCCAAATATACTTCATAATGATCAAACACCAAACTTTGTTACCGTAGATTGACTCTCAGTTTTAGTAACCCTTTTTTATATCAAGGCAGGCTTCAAAAATAAGCTGAATTCTTAAAATTGGACTTACAATAGCTACCTCAAATTTGATCAAGATTAAACTCTTCCATGCTTGTTTTTGATTTCCCACTTGTATTTGCTTCCAAACTATATGATATAAAAAAGCAAGAAACAACAAAAATAGGCTTTTCAGGAAAGACTCGTTACAAGTCTTGGTCATTAAAAATTGTTTAGAACTTTAATATTTTAAAACTCAACGGTAGCAAACAACATACAGTTAGGTGCTTGAAAGTCAGGATTACTGATATGAGTTAAATAAGAACTAAAAATGTAAAGAGAAATTTCGTTGATTTCTTATAATATTTTATCAAAACGTGTAAAAGATTTCAACTTAGAAGGATTAGTATGTATAATTCATGTCCAATATTCATCAATTCAAGTAATAATTACTTAAGCTAGCTTTATCCCAATTCCCCGGAAATTAATTACAATATAATTACATTAATTTCTTCCTACAAGACGAGTGACGTAACAGAAAACTTTGCTAAACAAGAAGAAGTTCTCAAACATATAACCACTACGGTGATTATCTTTCATCAGAAATAATCAGTTGTTGAATCAATTGTTAACCAATGAACATAATTAAACATCATATTCAAAATCCCTCAACAATATTTCCTATATGTATTGAGCTATGATAATGCTTTGTAAATAAGTGTGCTACTTCACAAAGTCAGAATAATTAGTTGACTAAACAATTGTTGCTGAGTCAGCTTTATATTGTGTTGATTTGTCGACCTGTATGATTCAATTTTTTCTTTAAGCAGTATATAAACTGCAGCCCTTATAAAGACAGAGTGATTAATTTTTCTTCAATTCAATCAATTCTCATTGGATCATGATTTATAATATTATCATTTTATATACAACAAGACTAACAGGATTAATATAATGAATTATGTATGGGTTTAGAAAACGCGGTAATTAGTCATACCTTAAATATATATTTTGAACTATACACATCAATGCAAGATTACTATATGGTCATTTTATATACAGTTACAAACAATTTTAGATTATATGATAAATTCAATATTTTTAATTCCCAAGCACATGGACGGCGCATGGATACTTTGAATTTTTTTTTCGAACTTAGAAACCTTGGTTGACCAAATATATGAACATACTACATAATTTCAATGCAAGCTTCCCAGCAGGCATAATCATCGAGTCTTGCTGTCGAGCAATATCTGATATTTTATTTATTTATTTATTTATTTTTATGTAAAGGGACAAAACATATTATTTACAATCAAGTTACCAATTAGTGGAACAAAAAGAACAAAGTATATTTTCATAATAACAATGAGCCCTATATCTCTTAACTTCAAAATTCTAAGGTCCATCAACTTCTTATCTCAAAAAAGATGGATGTTTCTGTTGGGTGGAGGATTGAAGGATATTTTGAATTAAAATTGGATCAATAAGTTGATTTGTGAGAGTCATTTTGAATTCCAAACTGATAGAGTGTAAATTTTCTTCAACTACAAAAGCCCGATAGCTCTAAATAGAACTACATTAGGCTAGTGTCAAACTAAACCAATCAGTGCACAAAGTGCTCTAGTGATCTCAAGTCTAAGGATCACATGCACCACCATTCGTTAGAGGATTTATTCCATAGACACTAGGGTTACCTTCTATATGGAATCCTCTGGTGGGTCAGTCCACTGAACTTACCTACAACAAGCACTTATGTGTTGCACCAGGTTGTCAGCAAACAACCTTGACAAGTGAGACCAGTCACTGCCTTTCAACATGGTCGCTCAACACTATGATAGTCTTACCGCATTATCTGTGTCCTTGGTTAGAATAATACTAGGGCTACGGTCATTTCTAGAATGACCACCATATGTGATCATAGGGTTCTCACTATCAAGATTTCAAGCACTTGATACCCTCTTCATGATTCTACCATTCTAAGGACATATATCAATACATATCAATATGATTCACACAATATAGAATAAAATGCCTTTTATTGATTAATGAACTTTATTACAAAGAGTCAATTATACAATAATTGATTGGCTTTAAGGCACCGATTCTAACAGATAGTTTTATTAGCGAGAGATCTTGTAGTACTGTGATTACCACAGATCCCTTCATGTATCTCTCTCATGTTATAGTTTGCATCTTCATCTATCACACATTGGAGGAGAGAAGTGTTGAATCCTCATTTAAACAATTGATCTCTGATTAGAGTGTAACAAGCAACTCTAGTCTGAAGGAGTCTTGCCTTAGTATTGCTGTTAGGAAGAGCCCCTTCTTTGAGATACTAAATGATTGAAGTCATCTAGGACACAGATTTAGTTGTAGCCACTATCTGGTTAGGTGAGTTGATGTTGGGAACTTTGATGTACTTGACCGGGATGTTATCCAGCACATCGAAGTCCAACGATGAAGCTATCTTTTCCAAAGCATCTGCGATAAAATTGCAATCTCTCGGTATTTGCTTGATTGTATAGTGCTTGAAGCGCTCAAGTACGGCCTTGCCTTTCTTCAAGTAACTTGTCATATTCTCTTCCTTGGCTTGATATTCTCCCAATATCTGGCTGACTACCAGCTGGGAGCCACTATTGATGTCGTTCATTTCTGACCCTATTTCTTTTGCTAGTCGCAAACCAATAAATAGTGTTTCATACTCAGCCTTATTATTTATGGCTTTGAATCCGAACCTAAAGGCTCCATAGATGCGAGTACCCCCCAAGACTGATAAGCAGAAGACCAACTCTAGTTCTTCATCAGTAAGAAGACCCATCAACATAGAGGGTCCATGTTGACAGACTTCAAATGGTTTCTTGGACGACTTCATTGGCTGGCTGATCGGATTCCTGATCTAGTTGATAAGAGAACTCCGATATAAAGTCAACCATAACTTGCCCTTTAATTGCTACTTTCGGTCTATAATGCAGATCAAACTAACTTAATTCCATGGCCTACTTAAGCAATTTACCTGAGGCCTTTGGTTTCTAAAGGACCTGTCTGAGTGGGTAATTGGTTAGAACATGGAGAGTATGGGCATGGAAATAAGGTCACAGCTTTTTGGAGGCGATTAGCAAGGCAAAGGCTAATCGCTCCATCCCTAGATACCTTGACTCGGCATCCAGTAACCATTTGCTGGTATAATACACTAGCCACTAAATTCTTCCTTCTTCCTGAATAAGAGTTGCATTAACCACATATTGAGAAACAGACAAGTAGAAAAATAAGATTTCCTTGGGAAATGGCTTGGACAGAAGAGGTGGCTTTCCGAGATGCTCTTTTATGCTCTAAAAAGCTTGTTCACACTCTGGAGTCCATTCAAATTTCTTACTAGACTTGAGTATATTGAAGAACAGAAAACAACGATCTGTTACTCTTGATATGAAGCGACTGAGAGCCACTATTTTCCCATTCAAGCTCTGAACTTGTTTGAGATTTTTAGGACTTTTCATATCTAGAAGAGCTTGGATCTTCTCGGGGTTGACTTCAATTCCCCAATGGTTAACAATGTACCCTAGGAATTTACCTAAAGCTACCTCGAACAAACACTTAAGAGGATTAAGCTTCATTTTGTATTTTCGGAGTATGTTGAACATTTCTACGAGGTGGGCTATGTGATCTAAAGCGACATGCGACTTGACTAGCATATCATCAACATAGACCTCCATTGTTTTCTTGATCTGCTTAGAAAACATACAATTAACCAAACGCTGGTAGGTTGCTTCAGCATTTTTCAGATTGAAGGGCATGACTTTGTAGTAGTATAGCCCCCGATTTGTAATGAACGAGGTGTGCTCATGATCATTAGGATCTGACTGTATCCTGAAGAGGCATCTATGAAGCTTAGCAACTCATGCCCAGAAGTGGCATCAACGAGTTGATCAATTCTGGTTAAAAGGAAATTGTCTTTTGGGCAAGCTTTATTAAGATCTGTGAAATAATGTAGGTTCGCCATTTATTATTGGATTTTTTCACCAAAAAAGGATTGGTGACCCAACTGGGGTAATAAGCCTCCCAAATTAACCCAATTGAGAGGGCCCTATCCACCTTAACTTTAAGAGCCACATAGCGCTCTGGGTCTATATCTCTTCATTTTTGGCAAATTCGCTTAAACTCATTGTCAATGTTGAGTGCATGACATTTTACCTCGGGGCTGGTCCCGATCATATCGGCATGAGTCCATGCAAAAAAATTGATATTTTGTCTGAGGAAACTCGCTAAATTGGCTACGAGTTGGGGGCTGAGGTTACTTCTGATTCTCAACACACGAGTTGGCTCTTGCTCATCTTCAGATACCTCAGACAAAGTCTCAATTGGCCCACTGTGGGTATACTTCTCCTGAACACGAGGATCAATATTGTCTTCCACTGGACCAAGCTATGGCTCAATCCTGCTAATCATCGTTGCCTGTTCGGGAAGACCCTCATACTTCCCTTTCCCTTTACATGCCATTTGGACTGCCTATTATAGCAGTTGCGAGATTCATGCAGTGATCCCCTTACTTCCCCATACTTTGTCAGAGTGGGGAACTTCATCTTCTAATTGTAAATATAAGTGACAGCCTTGAAATTCCATAGTAGAGGTTGTCTGAGGATGCCATTGAATGCTAAAGGACAATCTACTACTAGAAACTCTATCATCTTAGTCACTTCATGGGGATTTCCCAAAGTGACTGGAAGAGAAATCATTCTTCAAGGAGTTAAATGGTCCCTGGTTAAACCATAGAGAGGAGTGTTAATAGGATTCAAGTATGTCTCTTCCAACTTTATCTCCTCAAAGGCTCGTTGAAATAAGATATTCAGAGTGCTCCTATTGTCTACCAACATCCTATAGACTTTGCGCCTTCATGTTGTAGCTACGACAATCAGCACGTTCGCATGAGGGTGGTGCACTTGTTTCACATCTTTCTTAGAGAATGTAATCTTCTCTTCTCTGCGCAGCTTGCTAGGTCACGGTTCCAGATTAAGCACATTGAAGGGCTTATGTCGGGCTTCTTGGGCATATATTTCTTGTGTATTCCAAGAATTCTCAGCTATATGAGGTCCCCCAAAGATGGTCCCTACCAAGTAAAGACCTTTACGACCTCTGTGCCTTTCTTAGTTATCTTCTTGATGCTTCATCCTCGTGGGAGTTGGACCATTAACATACTCCTTGAAGTGACCTTTCTGGATAAGGTCTTCAATTGCCTGCTTAAGAGCTTAGCACTCATCGGTGTAATGCCCATTATCCCGATGGTAATGATAATATTTCTTGGCATTCCTTTTGGATACACGTTTTTGCTGAGTGGTGAAAATGAGGATTTATTTTGTGATTTGCGGGGTAAAATTGTAACGAATTCAAGGTTCAATGCATTATTTATGATGAGTTTCTTTACTTGTTTTGTTATCTTCCAAAATCATGGGTTTTGTTGTTTTTTTAGGTATTCAGGTGCTAAAAGATGGATTATTAACAATTAGCATTAGTAGACACTGTTCACGTTAGTGAGAGAAAATGCTCTCTATTCTCTCTAGGATTAGAAACTAGCCCTCTTTCCATAATTTCTTCTCCACCCACCACCCCTCTCTCCACCCTCATCCTCCATCCTTCACCTTTACCATTTAACTTCACCTGTCCCTCTTACCATTTCCTTAAGTTCTCTTTTCACATTTTCTTTCACAAACCTGCACTTTGTTTTTCTGTTTTTGTTAACCTTTTTGTTTGCTATGTTTCAGTCATTCTTTGCTGTGTTTGGGGGTTATTTTTGGGTTTAAATCAAACTCCTTGGTTGTTTGCTCTCCTTTCTTCTCTTTTGCTTGTTGGTGGCTGTTGTTTCTTGGCTTGGCCGGATTGGGAAGAAGGTGGGTGGCTGCCGGAGTTGTTTTGTTCATTTTCATTTTTTTGGAGTTGCTATTTGGTGTTGAAGAGAGGTAGGAGTAAAGGGGCTGTTTGTGGTTCTTTTTTTATCGAAAATGTAGAGTGGGTTGGTGGTGTAGCCTGTTGATGCCAGATTCTTGCGAGTCACCGGAGTGTGGGTGCTTCTTTGGCCGGAGCTTTGCTGTTTGGGCTGGAGTTGTCTGCCATTTTTGGTTGTTGTTCACATATTGAGTGAGATAGTTTGAATCCATCCAAGTGCTATCCATTGGTTCTCTCTCATTGGCTCATTTTGATTTTTTTGATTTTTTTCTTATCCACATCTCTTTGGACTGGTTAATAGGCTGTTCCATAAGTTTTTAGCCACGTCACTTGTTTTTCATTGTTCTCCTTTGATTTCCTTATCTCTTATCTCTTTGACTTCAAATCATGACAACTCACCAACAAATCATCCATCTCTCCCCTCCACCTCATCAATCTCACGCTGACCATCCGCAACGTCCCCCATATGCCACGTCACCTGCCACGTCACCAGCCCTGCCACATCACAAAAAACAATTTTTTGCCTCCACTTCCTAAACCTTCCCAACCATACTTTGCCTCCCAATGGTCCTTTTCTTGTGAATTCTTTGAATACAAGTGAGGCAAAAAGTTCGGTGCGGTGTTAAAGAAGCAGCAAATTGTGGGTGGAAAAGAGATTGATAAGTTGGTGTGGAAATGTGCAATGGGAATGCGCTGGTTGATTCAAAGGTGCCTCCAATTATGATCATGGCGAGAAAGCGGCGAGTGAAGTGGGGACTATGGGGGAAGGTGGATGGGGAATTGAAGCCTGCTGGTATTGCATCCTGGAGAAAACTTTTTGTTTCGAAATCCAGTGCTCCTATGGAATATTTTGCTCCGGAAATCCTTGATGATGGCAGGAGGATAGGGTTATACCTCCTAAAGAGGTGGCTGATTTGGGAGGGACAAATGGGAATTGTCTCGTTGGTTTCTTTCCTTGGTAGAAGGTTGCCATTCTCTCTTGTGAAGGGTTTTATCGATGAATTGGAAGTGCTTCGGAAAGGTTGTTGTTGTCTCAAATGGGTTTGGGGGCTTTATTCTGAAATTTGATAATGAAGCTCCAAGGATGAGGCCTTGGAAGGGGGCCCTTGGCATATTGGGGCAGCCCCTTTTCCTAAAAAAATGGCGTCCGAATTTAAAAAGGCAGGTGAAGCATTAGTATGTGCCGATTGGGTCAAATTTAGTGGAGTTCCATTGGAGTTTTGGACTGCTAAAGGGTTGAGCTATGTGCGAGCGCTATTGGAAAACCTCTCTACATGGATAACATCACGGATCGGGGGATAGATTGGAGTATGCAAGAGTTGTTGTTGAAATTGACACAGCTTCTTCATTCCTGAATTCAGTGGAACTAGGCCTCCCGAATGGTGATTGTGTAAACATAAGGGTGGAGTATTCTTGGAAACCGAGGGCCTGCCCTTTGTGTAGAACTTTTGGCATAATTGAAGGAATGTCACTTGGCCCCTCGATTTAAGAAGGAAAGCACCGAACAAGAACTTGAATCTTACTCAAGAATGGCGAATGGTGACTAGAGAAGGAGAATGTATCAAAGGACGTGTTTGTGCATATGGAGACACGTGGCAGAGCCCTACCGCAAAAACACACAGCCCATTAATGAGTCGAGAGTCACGGTTAGTAAAACAAAACCCTCCTCTAATCAATTTGTGGTTCCAGTTCGGGCATAGGCTGATAATGGGGAACTAGATGGCGAAGAGGGTAGTGAGAATGTCAAAGATAGGTTTGGAAAAGATAAGATAAATGAGTGGGTAAATGTTCCTACCGGGGCTGTTCTTAACAGGGGTAATAACAAGTGCTTGTGATTATTGGGATAAGTGTGTTAGGGAATGAATATGGGTGAGTGTTCCTAACATAGAAGAGAGAGATTTGAAGTAAGCAAAACGTTGAATCCTCTGAGTGCTGGTGACAACGCGAGAAGTAACCCCACCTAGGGGTCCCTCGTGGAAAACCATGAGGGATGTGAAATGGGGCTACTTCACCGGCTATTGTGAGGTTTCGGAAATTTGATTCGAGTTAATGAAAGGAAGGTCTTACGAGGGGAACATAAGTCTTTCTAAAGCCAAAGGAGGAGATTAGCCCGGAAGGCAGAGAAGTTCCTAACGCCCAACCGCCCCATGATTAAGCTTGCTTCGTGGAATGTAAGGGGTCTAATTCCCTTTGAAACAAAAAAGGTTAGACTCTAATCTCTTCCCATAAATTGCAATTTGTGGTATTTTGGAAACTAGAGTTCGTGACCCAAATTTTGAGGTTACTAAGTCCTTGACTTTTGGGGGATAGGATGTAATCCATAACTAGTGTGTCTGCCCTAATGGTATAATTTGGTTTGCTTGGAATCCTAGTTTGTGAGGTTTGAAATCATTCAATCTATGAATCAAGCCATCCATTAAGGTTGTTATTTGGAGTCTATTACTCCTTGGTTTGCTCATTTGTCTATGGCTGTAATGTCCGCTGAAAGGAAAGATTATGGAGAGACTTAATGGGTAAAGCTCAAGATTTTGAGGAAATACCATGGTTATTATGGGGATTTTAATGCGATGAGATTTGGGCATGAAAAAATAGGGGTTCTTATAGTGGAGAAATTACGTTTCGGACTTGGAATAATATGTGTATGAGACTAGGCTGAGGACCTTCGGTTTATGGGTAACTTTTTCGCGTGGAGTAATATGAGAGAAGGGGAACTAAGTTACACTAAGATTGATCGGCTCTTGTGAATGAAAAGTGGGCAGTGTGTTTGGTAACTCCATAGCCATTTCCTTCCCCCAGCATCTCGGATCATTCTCCTTGTATGTTGAAAGTGGGGTTATGTCTTCATTTAGGAAAATCCCATTTCGTTTTCTTCAACTTTGGGGCTCACCGTGAAGTTTCGTTAGCATTGTTGGAAGGCTTAGAAGAAAGAGTTAGGGTACCCCTATGTACATTGGTTACTAAACTGAAGAGAGTCAAAGCAGCATTAAAAGCGTTTAACAAGAGGGAGTTTTGGGAATATCTCGGCAAGAGTTATTGAAGCTAGAGAAAACCTTCTAAGGTCCAGCATGATCTTGCTTCTAATCCTCTTGAAGAGAACCTATTCTTGGAGAAGCCAAAGCTTTTAATTTAATTCTTTAAGTCGAGCTGAGGGTCTTTATCTAGGCAAAATCTAGAGTGCAATGGCTTAGAGAGGGTGACTAAACACAAGCTATTTCTTCAAGTGTGAATGGCAAAAGAATAGAATAGAATCACCAAGCTAAGTGTGTAACGGCATGGTTTTGAAGACCCTTTGAGCATTAAGAGGAAATTGTCAGCCACTTTAAAATTTTTGAAGAGCTGAGGGGTGTGAGCGCACTTCCAGGTTTAGGGGAAATTATTGACCCTGCATCACTAGTGATTGGCTAATGGGATGATTGCCGAAGTGACGGATTAGGAAATCAAGAACACTCTGTTTTCGTTGGCACACACAGATCCTGGACCAGATGGTTTTGGTGCATATTTCTTCAAGAAAGCATGGATGTGGTGGAAAAGATGTGATTATGGCTATTAAAGACTTCTTCAAGAGGTCAAGCTTCTCAGGAGGTAAATTGTACTTCAATTGCTCTTATTCCCAAGTGTGATAATGCTTCTTGTGTAAGGACTATTGGCCCATTTCTGCTGCAACTAATAATTTATAAATGTACACCAAGATCATTGCAAATAGAATTAAGAGTGCTTTCCTCTCTTCATTGACCGGCACAAGCAGCCTTTGTTGGTGATAGGAGAATAGGAGATAATCCTATTATGCCAAGAGCTGGTGCCACAATAATCGAGCTACGGCAAGGAAAAAGGTGTGCCTTGAAAGTTGATTTAATGCAGGCTTATGACTCGGTTAATTGGAGTTTCTCTTACAAGTCCTTAAGATTTTGTTTCCCTAGGGTTCTTGTCAATGGGATATCCAAATGCTCACTACTTCTAGATTCTCGTGGTTATCAATGGGAGTTGGTGGGTTTCTTTGGGAGCTCTAGAGGGCTGAGACTAGGGGATCTTTCCCCTTACTTGTTTGTTATTGCTATGGAGGTTCTCTCTCGGCTCTTGAATGAGTGGCGGCTAATCCGAACTTTAGTTTTCATTGAGATGCAAGAAAATGGGGCTGACTCATCTTTGTTTCGCGGATGATCTCATGCTTTTTGTAAAGCCGAAGGTACTTCTCTGTCTCTCCTTAAGAATGCTTATTACTTTTGAAAGTTGGTCAGGATTGAGTGCAAATCCTGATAAGAGCATATCTCCTTTCGGTGTGAGTGACAATGAAAAGATGGAGCTTTTAAGTTTGATAGGATTTGCTGAGGTATGTTTTCCCATCAAATACTTAGGTGTTACCCCTTATTACATCTAAGCTTACCTTTGGAGATTGTCGCCCTCTCTTTGTAAACTTGGCTCGGGCTGCCTCTGGAGAAGTAGATTTCATCCTATGCGGGAGGATTATTTTGATTAAATCCATTCTTTGGAGTGTGCAAAGTTTATTGGTCGTCCCTCTTTACCCTTCCTTCCAAAATTCATAAGGAATTGATGCTAGTTTGAGAGCTTTTCTTTGGTCCGGAGTTGATATGATAGACACAAGCTAGAATAGCTTGGGAGGAGGTATGTGTACCCAAAAATGAGGGTGGGCTTGGGTTATGAAATCTAAGGAATGGAACCCTCGCAGCTTCTTAAGACATATTTGGAACCTGTGCAATCACAGAAACCATACTTATGGGTCTTCTTGGGTCCGAATTATCTTTTGGAAATAGAAGCATTTGGGACATATGCATTCCCCAAATTGTACATGGTCTGGAGACATATCCTCAAAAATAGGGAAAGGGCTAGAAGAATATCAAATATACCATTGGCAATGGTAACACCACCTCTCTTTGGTTTGATAACTGGCCCCGAACGGCCCCCTTGTTTGCACCTATGGGAAAGGATTATTTATGATGCGGGGATTGGTAAGGATGCTAAAGTGAGTTCTTGTGGTTGATGGATGCAACTGAAGTGGCCAACTGCCAATTCTTGGGCTCTTATTAACATGAGGAATTCTGTGAATTTCACTCCTTCTAATGTTGATGACAAGATTTGTTTGATACCCTCACCTTCGGGGATTTCTCTACCAAATCGGCTTGGGAGGCAATTGAGGAGGAGAGCAAAAGTTGAGTGGTGTGACTTGGTGTGGTTCTCAAAGGCTATTCCAAGATACTCTATGATCTTATGGATGGCTATAAAGAGAGATTACCTACAAGGACAGGTTCATGAGGTATGTGGCTACTACTAATTCTATTGTTTGCTTTTGTAATTCATCCATGGAATCTCTTGACCACTTATTTTTTGCATGCCCTTTTTCTAGTCTATTTGGAGCAAGATCCTTAGGCTTGTTGACCTTGGTTATGGTTAGACCCTGGCATGATTACATCCCCCATTTGGCAAGGCATGAAAGGTAAGGTCTAAAATTCACTTTGGTTAAGCTTTGTTTAGGGGCTACGGTTTATTGATTTGGAGGAACGAATTCGCGAAGTTTTAGGGGTGACCATAAAGATTCTTTCACCATAATTGATGCTATCAAAAGTGCTGTAGAGATAAAGCTTTGGACCTTAGGAATGTCACTGCTCCTATAGCAATAGGAGTTGGCGAATGATTGGGGCCTCCCCTAGATCTATTTTCCAAGACGTTCCTCAAGTTCTCAACACCATTTGAAGATTGGATTACCGGGGTTAGGCAGAAGGTTTTTTCGCTTGGTTGGTTTTGTCTCATTGTAAAGCGTTTGTTTTTTTTTTTCTTTTAATGATCCTAACCTAGGGAGGTGTCCTATGGTAGTGGGATTTTTGGTGTTCTCTTTCTTTCTCTTGGTGTTTATCTCCCTTTGTGGTTTTTGATAAACCCCTAAGCGGATGGATGTTTGTAGGCTTGTTTCTTTTGTTTCCTATTTTCGGGCATGTCCCAAATAGGCTGGTCGCCTTTTATACGGCCTTTGTACATTGTTCTTGTTTCTTTAATATGATTACTTACTTAACAAAAAAAAAAAAAGATGGATTATTTTTGCAAGTGTTGTGTTTAGACATCCTAGACCCTTCGAGTGTAGATAAATCAAGGCAAGCGAAAAAAGAATGAAATTCGCAACTAAGCCTGCTACATAATACGATGCAACTTGTATTACACCCACAAAGAATCATGCGCCATCGCAAAATGCGACAAATCCAAATGCGTCACAGCACAATTCATCCACGCCGTGGCGTGATAGGGTTTTGTCGAGAAAAAAAATTTGTTGGAGCCCTCCCAGTGCAATTTAAAATGCATCGCGGCACAAATCATGATATTTGGAAAAACTCCACATTTTCAACCCTAATTTTGGCAACCAATATTTACTATTTTTCCATTTTGCCTAAAAACTATATAAAGGCAACTTTAGTCTGATTTTGAGTATGATTAGGTTTTATAAAATACTTTTGCAACTTTTAAGGCTTGGAAGAGAATGATTGATTGTGTAAAGCTAAACCTTGATCATCTCGAGTGGATCTTGCATCCAAATGTGTATCGGTGATATCAAGGTTTGTCTTCTTGTATTTATGAATAGCTAAACTCTTTCCTAGTGTAATCTAATTAGACTACGTTATGTTTATTGTTTAATCGAATGTTTAATTGATCCAATGGTATCTTAGTTTCATTCATTTATGTTTACTGAGTTGATTAATCATTATTATTGCATGATTGCCTTTGATTTACGGTTGAATGGTTGCATGAGTCAAGGTTAGGCTATATACCACTAGTTGATCTTGAATATCTCTTGATCTTTGACCATTGTTAATGTCTGATCGTGTTTAACAGTTGACTGATTGACTATACGAGTTAGGATGAGGCTATATGCCACTAGCTAATCTTATATTACCCTTATGAACGATTGATTTATGTCTATGAGATGCCCTCGACAAGTGTAAGTTGGTTTGTGTTTGTTTTTGGTACTTTTATGCATAATGAGGTTTTGTTTTTTAGACTAGGCTACATGTCATTAGCTAGTTTGGATTATGAAAACACTAGGTTGATCTGGTTGGCCATAACACGACTTTACCTTGGTAAGTATCGACCCTAAGATTTGGATCGAGAAACATCGATTAGATTAATAACATAAAGTAGGATAATTATGGCGAAATTGGATACACTAGGCCATTTCTAATTGTTTGATCATTTGTTTAGATCTCATTTTTATCTTAGTTATTATTTTAGTATTTTTGTTATTCTTACTTGAATCTTAGTTAATTTGGATTTTATTACATTGTTGGGTAATTTTATTATCTCACTTGATTTAATTACTTTAGTTCGTTTTTGCACAGTATTAGATTAATTGATAGCTCGACTCTCTGTGGGATTGACCCTTACGTGTGCACTTTACTGCAATAGCGAGGCGTGCACTTGCAAAGGAATTAAATTTGTTTTTAACCGAACAATTTTTTCATGGGCTCTGGCTCTTCAAGCAGATTAGCTTCTGTTGATTTGTCCAAAATAGCTTAACCGATGCATTGAGTGGAGTAAATTTGTCGCGATCACAGTCACAACGAGGAACTAGAGCATAAGATTTCTTGGTCTCAAACGGTTGTTTCTTTTCCTTTCTCTAATTGTCATTAGCCCATTTATGATTAGTTCTTCTATTGCTCTCTCCTCAGAACTCATCCCTATGTTTGGGAGCATTGGTCGAAGGCTTGGGGTCATGGCGATTTAAAGTTGCCATTGAGTTTTTTATCTATAGATATTTCTCTGTCAGATTGTAGAAGTGAGTAAGGGAAAGTCATCCTCTAATCGCAGTTTCTTCCACAAGTCAATTTGCGGGCAAACTCCAGCAATAAGCAGAGTTTGAATTGAATCTTTAGGTGTATTAGCCACCTTATTTAGTTCCCTATGGAACCTATCAATATAAAACTGAAGAGACTTATTCTTCTCTTGTTGTATGTTGCTGAGATAACTAATCAGCGTTGAAAACTTTCGATTGGCCTAGAAGTGTCTCAAGAACAACAAGCTCACCTATTGCCACGAGTTGATAAACCCTAGTGGAAACGATTTGAAGCAATGCTTAGCGTGGGTAGTCAGAATCACTGCGAAGCAGCAACTTCACTATAATGCCCACTTTGAGGTACATGACCTACTCTTGTTAAATTTGCCTTTAAAAGTTGTTGTTTAGCCTTGATTAATTTGGATTGTAGATTGGATGCCCTGATTTTGGTGAAAACTGGGCGAATTTTGGAAATGCAGACTTCATCGAGGCAAAGAGAAAACTTCGCTGCAGCGATGTAGGTTCTGTAATTTTTTGCCGAGGCGAAGAGTCCATTGATTTTTCTTAAGAAGTTTGTAGAGAATTTTCCATAGGGGTAAAGTGACCATTCTACCCCTAATTAGCAGGAAAAGTAGAGAGTGAAATGTAAGAAAATTTCATGGAGAATATTTTGGAATTGGGGTGAAATTGTTAAGAATTAAAGGACAATGATGGAATTTCCAAGAAAGTGTAAGGGAAAAATTGGGAAAGAAAGCTTATTTATATGAGATAATAAGGGTTTAGCTTTACAAACCCTCTCATTTGCTTTATCCCACATGCCACCTCTACCCCCCAATTCTCTCATCTTTCCATCAATTTCCAAGGTTGATTTGAGGGCTTTTGGTTGGATTCTTATAAGGATTTGATCTTAAGCATCAAGAGGTAAGGATTCTTACTCTAGATATGAGATTAATTTATGCTGGTATGGAATTCTTATGAAGTTTATGCTTAAGGTTAGAGAGCAAGAACTAGTCTAACAAAGATAAAGAGTTCCTTGTGGAACTACTCAAGCTAAAGGTAAGTAAATCCAACCTAAGTTAATATTTAAGCAACCAAATGATTTGATATGCATATTTATGCTTATAAGCTTGAAATTAATTATTGAGGATGTTGATGTTGATGAGTAGATGGCTGTTGATAAGTAAAAGTGAGCCATGAGAAGTAAAAGTGATGTTATGGTGACCAAGTGAAAATTGGTTGTATTTAAAGAGAAATTGAGTAGAATATTTGAAGTGTATTTCTTGACTAGGATTTGTGATGATTCAAGGAGTTTTNCCAGGTTCCAAAATAGGTTCTAAACAGGTTCCAAAAACAGGTTCCAAAACAGGTTCCAAACAGGTTCCAAACAGTTTCCAAAACAGGTTCCAAAACAGGTTCCAAATCGGTTCCAAAACAGGTTCCAAACAGGTTCCAAAACAGGTTCCAAACCGGGTACCCCCTACAGGTTCCAAACAAGGTACCCTTTTTACAGGTTCCGGTTCCGATTCCTCCACATGCAAGAACCGGAACCAGAACCGAAACCGCACAGTAGCAGTTCCAAAAAATTGGAACCGGAACCTACCCGCATAGTGTAGGTTTTGGGTAGGTTCCGGTTCCGGTTCCGGTTCTTACCCCCGGTTTTGGTTCTACCTGCTACCCGTGCTCACCCAAATCTGCCAAATACACAAACCCCCAGCCGAAAACCAACCAATATTCAACCACCATCAAACATCAATCATCATTCAACCAATATTCAACCTCCTGCCATATCAATTGTAACGCCCACTTTGAGGTACGTAGTTTTGTATGCTTATTTTTGTCTTGGTGTTGTTTGTTGGCCCTAAGTTAAATTGATATGGTGTTATTGTTGATTGGTTGCCCTTGGTTAAGTTTGTAAGTTGTTGAAGTTGCTTGGATGCCCTGATTTTGGTGAAGAATTGGTGAAATCATGGAAGTGCAGACTTTGCCGAGGCGAAGAACAGTCTTCGCCGCGACAACCTACTCTGTATTTTTTTGCCGAGGCGAAGAAAAATCTTCACCTGGGTGAAGAGTCGGCTGATTTTTCTTGTGAAGTTTCTAGAGAAATGTCCTTAGGGGTGAAGTGACCATTCTACCCCTAATTAGCAAGAAAAGTGGGGAGTGAAATGTAAGAAAATTTCATGAAAAATGCTTTGGAGTGGGGGTGTATTTGTAAAGAATTAAAGGATAACAATGAAATTTCTAAGAAAGTGTAAGGGCAAAATGGGAAAGAGTGCTTATTTATATGAGCTAAAAAGGGTTTAGCCTTAGAAACCCTCCCATTCTCTACACCCCATACACTTCTACTACTCTCCATTTCTCTCAATTCTTCATCCATTTTGCTAAGGAAATTGAGGGCTTTTGGTTGGATTTTGACAAGGATTTGATCCTAAGCATCAAGAGGTAAGGATTCTTGCTCTAGTTATAAAATTAATTTGAGTAAGTGTTGAATTCTTATAAAGTTTATGCTTAGGGTTTGAGAAAGAGAACAAGTCCAACAAAGATAGTGAGCTTTTGTGAAATTACTCAAGAAAAAGGTAAGTAAATCCAACCCAAGCTAAGATTTAAGTAACCAAATGATTTGATATGCATGTATGTGCTTATGAGTTGAATTTGATTGTTGAGAATGTGATTATTGATGAGTAAATGGCTCTTGATGAGTAGATTTGAGCCATGAGAAGTAAAGTTGAGATGGTGGTGACCAAGTGAAGTTTAGTTGCATTTAGAAAGAAATTGAGTAGAATATTTGAAGTGTTTTTCCTGGCCAGGTTTAGATTTATTGTGGAGGAGTTTTGCTCCATGAATGGATGGATTAAGAAAGAAGTAGAAATTTACCAAAGATAGAATTCAAGTATGCATGCTTGATGTTTGATGAAATGCCTAAGAGAAGCTTGTGCATAAGTAGAGAAATTTATTTTTGTGCAACATAGCATATTTGCATTGCATAATTGCACTTAAGAAAGAAACATAAGCATGGGCCATCCACATGCATATAATTGCATATGCATAAGAACTTAAAGAAAGAATAAAGAATTTTAAGAATAAAGAGAAAGAAAGAAAAGCACTAAAGAATAAAAGAAAGAAGAGTGCTAAAGAAAAGAAAAGTATAGGTTGTTGCGATGGGGAACTCATGGGTGATAAGAAGAAGAATTTCCCACATACATGCTGCCTTAAGTGAGCGGCATAAGAAGAAGAAGAATTTGTACGACCCGTAAGACTGTATGTGGATGAGGGTTGTAACAAGAAGAATTTCCTACATGCACGCCACCTTAATTGAGTGGCCTAAGAAGAAAAAAGAATTTATACAGTCCGCAAGAGTGCATGTAGATGAGGACTGTACTCACTCACATGGCCAGGGTTCCGAATCCATGCATTAACTGAGTCCGATAGGCAAATAAAAGAAAGAAAGAAAGAAAGAAAGAAAGAGTAAGAATAAGAAAGAATGAGAAAGCTTGAGCCAACAAGAAAAGAAAGAAAAGAAAAGAACAAAAGAACAAAAAGAAAAGAAAAAAAAAAACAGAATAAGAAATAGAAATAGAAAAGAAAGAAAGGCAATGTATTTTTATGCACTACTGCATGTGCATTCCATTCATGCATGTTACCGTGATTTCTATCATGGTTAGTAAGAAAGAAAGAATAAAAAGAAAGAAAGAACAGAGTGAATTAGAAAGAAAGAAAAGAACAGTGAGAAATAGAAACAATGAAATAAAAGAGAAAAACAAAGAAAGCATGAAGGAGAGGAAGAATGAGTAAGGAAAGAACCAAAGAATAAGTTGCGGGGATAAGGAGTAGAGGATTTACTTACTGAGCATTTTTGTGCTCACCCCGTCGTTTTTCCATGTTTTGTAGGAAATAGGTGAGAAGCGGTTGGATGGATGTCAAGAAGCGGAGAGACACGACACTATTGTCCACCGTTGCAAAGCTTTATACATATTATTTTAATATGTATTATGTAAAGAATAATATATTAAATAAAAAGAAAAATTTTGGGCCCAACTATTTTGTATTCAATATGTATGTATGTTCTCATAGTATTTTTCTTAAGTATACTAGTAGAAAGAAGCTATTACATTTTTGGTATCAGAGCAAAGATTTTGGGATTTGACAGTGGCCACTCTTGCCGCCACGACATTCCGTAGCCGATTGTTGTAAGTTAATTTGTTCCTTACTTAAAGTGCTAGTTGAGTTGATTAAATGTGGTTGTCTTGTAGATGAGACGTAGAACCCGAGCAAGTAGTAAGAAGACAACGAGTGCGGGGGAACTTTCCAACCCCCCACAACCTACTCCCCCTACCCTTGATGAAGCTAGAATTCGGGGACTGATATAGCAAGTGTTAGTAGAAAGTCAAGGGAGAGTTGAACTAGAAAGAATTGAAACCCCCGTGCAAGTACCGACCACTAGAGAAGAAAGAGAAAGGCCAATACCTTCGACAGTACATAATCAAATTGAGCCGATTTATGGGCTCCCAAGTCAGCATCAGCTGTCGGAGTTTAAAGGTACAAAGGACCCGTTAGTAGCTTAAGAATGGTTTAGGTCCGTAGAGCACACGACGGCATTGTTTTCAATTACGAACCGGGAGAAGATACTGTATGCCAGTTTCTTGTTTCAGGGTGATGCCCGAATCTGGTGGAAATTGATGGAAGATACTCATGATGTTTCTATGATGACTTGGGGAGAGTTCAAAAGATTGTTTGAAGCTGAGTATAGAACAGTTGACCGGGTTCATGAGAAAATACAAAAGTTTATCAGTTTGAAGCAAGGGACTAGCACAGTGACAGAGTATTCAATGAAATTTAACTCCTTTGCACGGTTTGCTCCCAGGATAGTGAGTACTCTGGAGTTGAGAAAAGACAAGTTTGTCCATGGGTTGAAGCCAGAGATAGCCCAGGATGTAATGGCAGGAGCAAAGCCCCCTCGAACCTATAATGAAGCTTTAGAGCGAGCTTTAACGGCAGAAATTTTTGTCAATAAGCTTACTCCAGCGAGACTAAGTGAACCATCTCCCGCTCCGCAGAGAGAAAGATTTGAGAGTGCAAGAAATAAAGAAGGGAAGAATAAGAAGAAGTTTCCACCTAAGAAGAATAGAAAAGATTGGTAGAGTAAACGACCGAGAATAGCGGAGTTTCCCCCATGTCCTAAATGTGGGAAGACTCACCCAGGATAGTGCCTGAGAGAGTTGGGTCGCAATGTGTGCTATAGATGCCTGCAGCCAAGACATCTGATGAAAGATTGTAAAGTTCCTTTTCCACCTACAGCACAGAATTCCAGAGGTACTAATGCCAAGGTGTTTACCGTGGCACAAGGTGAAGCAGAGGCCAGTCCATCAGTTGTTACAGGTCAGTTATTATTTCATGCAGTTCCTTTATATGCCTTAATTGATTCTAGAGCCACTCACTCATTTATATCTTATGGGATGATAGAAAGATTAGGTTTGAAACCTATAAGAGTGAGTCAACCCATTAAGATAGAGTTACCTGATGGGGTTAGTGTTTTGACCCATGAGATGTTGTCCGTAGTGATCCATGGGCGAGAGTTAGCAGTTGATTTAATAGTGTTTGATATGCCCGACTTTGATGTGATTATGTAAAGAATAATATATTAAATAAAAAGAAAAATTTTGGGCCCAACTATTTTGTATTCAATATGTATGTATGTTCTCATAGCATTTTTCTAAAGTATACTAGTAGAAAGAAGCTATTACATCAACCATCATCAATACACAAACCTCCAGCTGAAAACCAATCTATATTCAACCAAATATTCGACCACAACCCTAAAACAAATCCAACCTCCATCTTTAGCCGCTGCAAACAACAAAAATACCCAAGAATTTTTTTTTTTCAACCCACAATCAATCAAGCCAACCACCAGCCATCAAATCCAGCTGCAAATCAACAAAAAATACCCAGAAAAAAGTCCAATCGTCGATCTGCCCAGTTGTAGCTGGTCAATCACCAGTCCACGAGAATTGATCACCGAAAATCGATCGCCCAACGACGCCAGAAAAAAAGTCGCCCATCACCATCTGTTGCTACTGTTGTCGAGAAGTTCAAAACACCATATCACCGTCGATTTGACAATGATCTGCAGCTGCCATTGTCGCTGAGAAACTCAGTAGTCAATCTATCGAAGTGAACAAAGACGGCCACCTGCTACTGAGAGGAGGCACTGAGGAACTTTCTTTTGAGAGTTTGAATGTGAGTTTTGTTTTTTTGTTTTTGAGTTTTGAGAGTTTGAGTTTTTTTTTTTTTTTTTGGTTCCTTAACTCTTTAAAGTTTAAAAGGAAGAGTTAAAGAAAGTCAAAAAAAAAAAAAAAAAAAAAAAAAAAAGAGTTTTGGTGAGGAGAAATTCTACGAAACCCGGTTCCAAATTTGGAAGCAAGTTATTCAGAGGGACTAAACCGGCATGCCCAACAACAACAAAATGAAAAGTTCTACTGAGTTAGTGGAAAAGAAAGCAATGTCCACAGTCTTCATCATTTGTAGTATGTGCTGGAAATGATGGTAAGTCTTTAAATATCTGTACATTTGTTTCTAATAGTGCATGGATACCGATCATTTGATATTTGATTCTAGACATGTTTCTAACCTTAAGTCATCCTCACAAAATTTTGTTTCTACTGCCAATGGTGAATCTAACTGGGTCATTGGGGAAGATTCGTTAACCCTAAAAAACTCTTTACACTTAGATTCTGTCTTAGTTGTCCCATCCCTAAATTATAACTTGTTATCAGTCTCCAAAATAACCAAAAGCTTATCTTGTGTGGTGATTTTTTTGCCTGAATTTTGTGAGTTTAAAAGTATTCAAACAAAGCAGGCGATTTGTTGTGGTATTAGATGAGGGCAATTGTATTACTTGGATTTAGAGTCTCAAAGTTCTGTCGTGTTACAACAGGCTTTGATTGTAGATTACTCTAAAAGGGATAAACAAAAATCCGACATTTGCTTATGGCATTGGCACCTCGGACATGCTTCGTTTAGCTATCAGAAGAAACTTTTTCCAAGTTTGTTTGAAAAAAAAAATATCAGTAACTTCCGCTGCGACGTTTGTGAATTATCTAAAAGTCATCGAGTCCCATTCCCAATAACATTAAACAAAAGTCCAAGTCCTTTTATGCTTATACATTCAGATGTTTGGGAGCCATCACAAGTTACTACTTTAGGTGGATCCCGATGGTTTGTTACTTTTATTGATGACTGTACAAGAATGACTTAGGTATGTCTAATGAAATCCAAAAAGGAGGTTAATTTGTTTCAGAGATTTCACAAAATGTTTTATACATAGTATAATGCACAGATTCAGGTCCCCGAAGTGACAATGGAGGAGAATATCAAAGTTTGGATCTTCAAAAATACTTGGCAACACATGGTATCATTCATCAGACTACTTATCCCAACACACCCCAATAAAATGGTGTTGCTGAGCGAAAAAATAGGCACTTATTGGAGGTCGTTCATGCCTTATTAATAGAAGCTCACATGCCGTAATCTTTTTAGGAAGAAGCTCTTACTTCTGCAGCTTACCCAATCAATTGGGTACCCTCTAGTTCCATTGGGTTGCAAACACCTTTTCAGGCTCTTAGTAACGTAGTGAATGCTCCAACCGTCTCGAACTTACCGCTTCATGTTTTTGGTTGTATCGTATTTGTTCACCTCCATAAACATCAACGCAACAAGTTGTCCCCTCGTGCATTGAAATGTGTTTTCGTTGGGTATGGTGTTCATCAAAAGGGGTATCGATGTTATCATCCTCCAACTCAACAAATGTTTGTGATGATGGATGTTGTCTTCCATGAAGAATTGATGTATTTTTCTTCTAAGTCTGAACTTTAGGGGGAGTATTGTCAAGAAGAAATTCAGACTCTTGACTATGTTGTTCAAGATGTGGAAGACTATGAGTCTCGGACTAGACCTGTTGTTCGACAAGAAAATGAAGTGGATGATGAAGATGTAGAGGTGGTATCAAACCCGTCCGTAGAAACTTCTCAATCCGAGCCTCTCACTCCTGGTATGTCACAATCATAATTTGTTGAGAATGTTCCTATTTTAGAGTTTGAACCAATTGAGTCTGAACCAATTAGGAAACAGGTACCACCACGGAGTACTAAAAGGATTCCTAAACCAACATACGAACCTGAGCTATCTAGTAAGGTCAAATACCCATGAGCCATTGTGTGTCTAACCATCGTCTATCAGAATCAAATTTGTCATTTGTGAATCTATTATCTATTGTATCTATTCCTAACAGTGTGCAAGAATTCTTATCTGATCCAAAATGGAAAGCTGCAATGAATGAAGAGATGAAATCATTACAGAAGAATGAGACTTGGGAACTTATTGATCGTCCACTAGGAAAGAAGATTGTTGGATGTCGATGGGTTTACACTGTAAAGTATAAAGCTGATGATACGATCGAACAATTTAAAGCAAGACTAGTAGCAAAAGGGTACACTCAAACTTATGGGATAGACTATACAGAGACATTTGCACCCGTAGCAAAAATCAACATAGTACGTGTCTTGTTATCTTTGGCTGCAAACTTAGATTAGCCGTTACAACAATTCGATGTGAAGAATGTTTTCTTACATGGAGAATTGTCTGAAAAGATCTATATGGATCCTCCACCAGGGTGTATTTTACCAGGGAAACACAGCCAAAAGGTATGTAAGTTGAAGAAGTCACTATATGGGTTAAAACAATCTTCAAGGGCATGGTTTGGGAGGTTCACCAAGGCTATAAAGTTTTTTGGCTACCATCAAAGCAATTCAGATCACACATTATTCCTTAAAAAACAACAAGGAAAGATCACTGCACTTATTGTATATATGGATGATATGGTGGTGACAGGAAATGATCCAAAAGAATTCGAGATGAAAGACCTAGGTTCTTTGAAATATTTTCTTGGAATCGAAGTATCTCAATCTTATAAAGGTATCTTTCTATCACAAAGAAAGTATGCTTTGGATGTACTACAGGAAACTAGTATGTCAGCATGTCAACCAGCTGATACACCATTTGAAGAAGGTTTGAAATTGGGAGTCGAAGTTGATCAAGTACCAGTTGACAAAGGGAGATACTAGCGACTTGTGGGAAGATTGATGTACTTATCTCACACTAGGCCATTCTTGCTTATGCATTGAGTGTAGTTAGTCAGTTCATGCACAATCCTGGAGAAAATATATATGAATGCAGTCACGCGTATCTTGAGGTATTTAAAACATGCTCCTGGAAAGGGAATCATATTTACTGAAAATAAAGATTACCAAAATGTGAATGCATATACTGATGTTGATTGGGCTGGAGCAATGGATGACAAGCGATCTACTTCTAGTTCTTTCACTTTTGTAGGTGGTAATCTAGTCACGTGGAGAAGCAAAAAACAGAATTTTGTGGCACGCTCAAGCGCCGAAGCAAAATTTAGGGGAATGGCACTTGGGATTTGTGAAGCTTTGTGGCGAAGATTTCTCCTGCAAGATTTGGGCTATCAACCTAATCAACCAATCAAGTTATATTGTGATAATAAAGCAGCATCTGATATTGTTCACAATCCAGTTCAACATGATCATACGAAGCATGTTGAGGTAGATGGATTTTTCATCAAAGAAAAACTGGATGAAAAGATTATTGAATTACCCAAGATTCGATCAGAGGATCAGTTGGCCGATATTCTTACCAAGGCTGTCTCCAAACGTATTTTCTCACAAGTGTTAGACAAGTTGGGCATGTGTGACATCTACGCACCAACTTGAGGGGGAGTGTTGAGATTTACTAAATATTTCAGGAATATATTGTAATCTCCTAATTATGTTAGTCTTAGGATATTCATAATGTATTTGATATCCTATAATCTCATAATTATGTCGGTATATTGTATTGACATAATTAGGAGATTACGTAGAGTGTATTCTACCTATAAAAACCAGTAATCATGAGTGTAAATATATGAATTAAAAGACGTACAATTCTTCATTCAAACAATAAATTAGCAGTTATTTTTGCAAGTTAATTCCCTAGGTAAGATTAGCGCATTTTCTAGTACCTTCGTTATTATTACATTAAATACGTTTTTTTGTTCCCTTTCATTTACTAGATTTGAAAGTTCTAGTTTATTTTCGATTTAGTGGTTGTGCTGAGGACACTAAGGTCACAATCTATAGTCTAATAGAAACCTTTCTAATTAAAAATTCAAGTATAATTACTCTAAACCCCTTGAGGTTTCCCGAGATTCTAAACTCTTGAGAGTATCAACAATAACCTTTAAACCCTTGCTATAAAATCTTGTGATAGGTCGTTTAAAAACAGCTTCATATCATATCGTATTCGTGTTGTGCTAAATTTTTAAATCAAACCCAACTTGATAGATTATTGGGTTTGAATAGAAAAACCCAAACCTAATTATTTTATCTTGTTACCTGAACTCAACCTATTAAAAGTTTCCCTCAATTTTTTTTTTTCTACTTAAAAAATGAATAAATATGATTGAATTCTTATAAATACTTTTAAACTAGAATATTAAATTATATATATGTAGATAGTAAAATCTACGGTTGAATTGAACGAGGTTAATCTTGTGAAGACGAGGTCACTGACAATCATGTAGACCTACAAAGACAAAGAAAGCGAACGTGAAGGCTTGGGGGACACCGGTGTGGTGTCTACTGTAGGCACTCTAACCCTCAAGTCAACATGGTTGAAGAGAATATTTAGTAAAGGTTGAGAAGGGCAATGGGTTTACTAGGAGTGTTTGGCTACGGCAAGACTGTCGTAAAGTGGCTGAAGCATGGCTTTACGGTGACTACGAGAAGTAAAGTTAGTCGAAACTAAGATTTACTTCGAGAAAAGGCAGCGGTTCTTGAGAATAAGAACTTTGAGAGCTAAAGCTATAGGTTGTATGTTCATCCATAATAAGAGGTTTGACCTTTGTTTATATAATGAGCCTAGGAGGCATTAATCCAAGAAGAACTCTAAGTCATACTAGTTTAGGATTTCCAATAAATAGGAAATTTGTAATGTTTATCCATGTAGAAGTAGAAATATTAGTTCATGTAAGATTATGAATTTTGGATGAACTAAGAAGCAAGTAGGACTTTGGGTCATGTTTTAGAACGAATATGGGTTATTGGGGCTAAAGCCCAATTACCTTAGCTTGTGGGAACACTCAACTCGTGGAATTGCCTAAAGCATAAGTTGGCCTGGTTCGTAGGGTGACCTTGATCGTAGAGTGATCCAACTCGTGAAGTAACTAAGCTCGTGGAAAAGGTTGACTCGTGGTGAGGACCAGCTTGTAGAATAGGCCGACCAATAGAACGAATCTTCTTATAAGATAAGTCATACCATTGGATGATCAATTCACAAGATGGATTTAAGAGTGGGCCCAAATGGAATTGGACGAAGGCATTGGGCTGTGAATAGTTTATTTCGTTATTAGGCCTAACAATACCTAAACACAAATATTATATAAGAACTTCATAATCACATAATCTCACACATTTGTTATTATTTTTTTTTTTTTTCTTACAATACTAATAATATAAGAAATTTCTATTTTAAAGTCTTATTCTCATTTTTTTATGTATTGAATAAAATTGAACTTTTCTCTTTAATATAACGGCTAACCTTACCTTCTTACTATAGGCATGGGTTTAGAGCTATATCATATACGTGAGAGGATTTATCGTAATTAGTAATACGTTAGGGGGTTTAGGGTAAACATAAACGAGTAACACTATGCATTTCCAAATATATCCCAAAATTCACTTTTCATATGATATGTCATCTTACTTGGTATTGTTATGTCATTCACCAAATTTCCACTTCATTTACATCTCTACACAACCTAGGATTACAAAGGGATTCATTTGATCTCCCAAGGTTTGCCATAGTCTAGTAAACCCCCTAAGGCGTTGGCAATTACTCTGAACTCTCTGCCATCAGTCCCCTTGAGTTTTCTTTCGTTAGTTTCTGCCAAATGAGAGTAAATGACCTTAATGTCCTCACCTACTATGCCAAGAAATCACAAACCACCCCCTACTTTCACTTTATCTAAAAGCCCCCGAGGCCTTTATTAGGCTTAAAAAATTATTAAATTATATAAAATATTGCAAATTTTTTAAGAAAATAAAAAAGAAAATAATAAATAATTTAGAGTAATCAGTAATTGTGTTTGGTCAAATTTACTCGACTCCCATATTTGTTGGGGTCTAAATGATAGTTTTGAGAGTTTTGGAGATACAAGGTAGTTTTGCAAATTTTAGGGGGTGTAAATGTATTAACCCTCAATAATTTTAAAAGCTTAGGTACATTTTACTATTTTACATTTTTACTCTTGATTTGGATAAAACCAGGGAAAGAAAATTAGGTGACTAATTGCAGGGGGTTCAGAGTAATTACCAGTACCATAGGGGGTTAATTTAGGAAGATTTAAAGTAGTAATCCCAAATTACAAATTATTTGATATGAGAATTTTGGGAATGTGATAGTAAAATTTTTAATAAACTGATCATCGTAAAGTTTGGACCCTTGATGCAGTTAATTAAATGGATCAAATATAATCAACAATAAATCTGTCAAATTACTAGTTTAATAATTTCATAAACTTGGCTGTAGCATATAGTATGAATTTCAGTCCTTGAAAATATCCCAAGTCTTTAATCAATTTACCTGTTTATTCTCATTGGTGGAAAAAGGGATGATTACATTTGAGAAGATGATATTTTTGTCGATACACATGAGTGTAAATAGCTGTACCTGTCTGAATGTATTGTATTGTAGGGCAATCTATTGGATTTTGAATTTATAATTTTCTGGCATTCTTGCATTCCATGTGGAAGACATTGCTTTGGGCCGGGGGTATCATCAAGACTAGGATATAGAGACAAACTCACTTTTTTTTTTTTTTTTTCATATTTAATTCTTTACAATTATTTTATTTTCATTTTAGGGTTTCACCTGGCTGTCAAAACGTGAAAGTATTAAGCTTTTCTCTCTCTTTTACTTTAGCCGTCTTTAATTAAATAATTAATATACTCCTCATCTATTTAGTTACGAGTATATATANTAATCATGAGTGTAAATATATGAATTAAAAACCTACAATTCTTCATTCAAACATGGTATCAGAGTAATGTTTCCTACACACTATTAGGAATAGATACAGTAGATAATTGATTCACAAATGATAGATTTGATTCTGACAGATGATGGTTAGACACATAATGGCTCATGGGGTATTTGACCTTACTAGATAGCTCAGATTCGTATGTTGGTTTAGGAATCCCTCTAGTACTCCGTGGTGGTAACTATTTCCTAATTGGTTCAGACTCAATTGGTTCAAACTTTAAAACAGGAACATTCTCAACAAATGATGGTTGTGACATACCAAGAGTGAGAGACTCGGATTGAGAAGTTTCTATGGACAGGTTTGATACCACCTCCACATCTTCATCATCCACTTCATTTTCTTGTCAAACAACAGGTCTAGTCTAAGACTCATAGTCTCCCACATTTTGAACAACATAGTCAAGAGTCTGAATTTCTTCTTGACAATACTCCCCCTAAAGTTCAAACTAAGAAGAAAAATACATCAATTCTTCATGGAAGACAACATCCATTGTCACAAACGTTTGTTGAGTTGAAGGATGATAACATCGATACCCCTTTTGATGAACACCATACCCAACAAAAAACGCATTTCAATGCACAAGGGGACAATTTGTTGTGTTGATGTTTATGGAGGTGAACAAAGGCGATACAACCAAAAATATGAGGCGGTAAGTTTGGGACTGTTGGAGCATTCACTACGTTACTAAGAGCCTGAAAAGGTGTCTGGAACCCAATGGAACTAGAGGGTACCCGGTTGATTAGGTAGGCTGCAGAAGTAAGAGCTTCTATTAATGAGGCACAAACGACCTCCAATAAGTGCCTATTTTTTGGCTCAGCAACACTATTTTGTTGGGGTGTGTTGGGACAAGTAGTCTGATGAATGATACCATGTGTTGCCAAGTATTGTTGAAGATCCGAACTTTGATATTCTCCTCCATTGTCACTTCGGAGGACCCAAATCTATGCATTATACTACGTATAAACCATTTTGTGAAATCTCTAAAACAGCAAATTAACCTCCCCTTTGGATTTCATTAGATATACCCAAGCCATCCTTGTACAGTCATCAATAAAAGTAACAAACATCGGGATCCACCTAAAGTAGTAACTTGTGATGGCCCTCAAACATCTGAATGTATAAGCATAAAAAGACTTAGGCTTTTGTTTAATGTTATTGGGAATGGAACTCGATGACTTTTAGGTAATTCACAAACGTCGCAGCGGAAGTTACTGATATCATTTTTTTCAAACAAATTTGGAAAAAGTTTCTTCAGATAGCCGAATGAAGCATGTCTGAGGCGCTGATGCCATAACCAAATGTCGGATTTTTGCTTATCCCTTTTAGAGTAATCTACAGTCAAAGCCTGTTGTAATACGACAGAACTTTGTAACGCTAAATCCAAGTAATATAGTTGCCCCCGTCTAATACCACAACAAATCGTTTGCTTTGTTTGAATACTTTTAAACTCACAAAATTTAGGCCAAAAAATCACCACACAAGATAAGCTTTTGGTTATTTTAGGGACTGACAACAAGTTATAATTTAGGGATAGGACAACTAAGACAAAATCTAAGTGTAAAGAGTTTTTTAGGGTTAACGAACCATCCCCAATGACCCGGTTAGATTCACCATTGGCAGTAGAAACAAAGTTTTGTGAGGATGACTTAAGGTTAGAAACATGTCTAGAATCAAATGTCATATGACCAGTAGCACCAGAATCAATTATCTATGCACTATTAGAAACAAATGTACAAATATTTAAAGACTTACCATCATTTCTAGTAGTAGCTACAAATGATGAAGACTGTTGGACATCTGCTTTCTTTTCCACAACAACATCAGTAGAACTTTTCATTTTGTCGTTGTTGAGCATGTCGGGTTTAGTCGCCTCTCAGTAACTTGCTTCCAAATTTGGAACCAAGTTTTGTAGAATTTCTCCACACATCCTCCCTTTTTTTTTTTTTTTTGCTTCCTTAACTCTTTAAAAGGAAGAGTCAACGAAAGTAAAAAAAAAAAAAAGGAGTCGTTAAAAAAAAAATGATAGAATTTGAGGTGGGTCTGACACCTCACTCAATAAGGCTTTTTTGGAATGGGAGGATAACCCCCTCTTATAAACCAGTAGGCTTGATCGTGCCTAGTTGGTGTGGGATTCCAACACTCCCCCTCATGATCAAGCCCATATGTTGGGTCATGCTTGTTATTGGAGATAGTTGTCAGCTCTAACGCCTCACCCGCTGGTCAAGCGCTCAGCTCAATTGAACCTAGGCTCTGATACCATGGTAGAATTTGATATTATGATAATAAAGCAGTATGTGATATTGCTCACAATCCAGTTCAACATGATCGTACGAAGCATGTTGAGGTAGATAGATTTTTCATCAAAGAAAAACTAGATGAAAAGATTATTGAATTACCCAAGATTCGATCAGAGGATCAGTTGGCCGATATTCTTACCAAGGTTGTCTCCAAACGTATTTTCTCACAAGTGTTAGACAAGTTGGGCATGTGTGACATCTACGCACCAACTTGAGGGGGAGTGTTAAGATTTACTGAATATTTCAGGAATATATTGTAATCTCCTAATTATGTTAGTCTTAGGATATTCATAATGTATTTGACATCCTATAATCTCCTAATTATGTCGGCATATTGTATTGACATAATTAGGAGATTACGTAGAGTGTATTCTACTTATAAAAACCTGTAATCATAGTGTAAATATATGAATGAAAAACCTATAATTCTTCATTCAAAGAGTTTTAAAGTAGCTTGAAACAGAGACCTAAGAAAAATAGCCAAACAAAACCAAAGACATCACAGCCAATCGGCCAGATCTGGCCCGATCTAGCCACGCTATCATTGGTCGACGGCCAGTCACGACCAAATAGCCGAACCCAACCTTTTATGGCCAAGCAATGGTGACTAGATGTTCAGATAACGGCTGTCAGGCTGTGCATGTGATCACTGCTAGACGGCTAAATCATGTCCAAACAGCTGGATCCGGCAACAAAAACACTGTAAGCTGTGGCAGCAAAAGGTTTTGTGTTCTGTTTAAATATTTATGGGTACCTGAAAAATTTTAAATCAAAAACTCAAAATTTCTCAGTCCTTAAATCTTGTATTCTGTTTAAATACCGTATTATGTTAAACTTGAAGAGCAAAGCAAGAACGATGAGCACATCGGATCTTTTGTTGGTTATTCATTTCATATGAAAGCTTAATTATTAGTGATGGCAATGCTCAAACACCTAATCTGAGATTCATGTTATGAATTTACTTGATGAGCTTTGTTTTATTCATTTTTTTAATTTTATATAGAACGCACATCTCTGTTTTTCGTGTAAACCAATTTAAACCAATTTTCGTTCCTCTCCTTTCGATTTCAAAATTCTTTAAATGATAAATATCACTTAGGTGTATCAATTAGTCAATTACAATCAATCTTGGATTTTTTTGCAACTTATTAAACAATAGGAAGTTCAATAACATTTTACACACACATGACTTGTTGTTTACCAAATGAATGATATGTCGTTTTGAAACACAGAATGACGACTTTTACGAATGGAGAAATGTCACTAAAGTGAAACGATGTTGTAGAATAAGAAAAAAGTCTTCATTTATACCAAGAGAAACGGTGTCACTTAATGGGTATCATAGAACCGACATCACTTAAAAGAATCTCATTAAACCCCGAATGGCTAGGTAAATATCTATAACGCCCCTATTTTTGTGACAACACTTTAGGTAGAATAAAGCGACATCGTTTTGTTAAATATTCATTAACCCCTTTATGGTTTAGTAAATCTCTATAAAGCCACCTTTTCAGGATTCCAAATGGACTTAACTAATATTAATAGGATGGATTTAACTGATATTTATCATAAGAACATGAACAATGTTTGTTGTTTGTACTAGATGACGCCGTTTTACGAAGACGTAAATCATGGATAAAAAACATTAAAAATTAACAGCAACAATGATTCTCTTACAAAAAGAAAAAGCAGCATGCTAGCTTTTGTTTATGTCTTGCATCTTTCAATTGAGGATTAGATATTTCAATAACTTAATTAATTTCTCCCATTGTGAATTAAACATTAATTAATTTAAATCAGTAATATCATTAGATGTCTTTATTGTTCTTTAAATTCCCCAGATATTCTTTCGATCTTCTCCCCTAATATGTGAATGTTTATTCTATTTTGTGTCTTATATTTTCTAATCAAGTTTACTCACTTCAAATATACAATTTGCAGTTGACTTGAACGTTACGAACTTTGATGTCGTCCTCAGAGATACTCCAGCTACTTACGTCGTCGTTGAGTTCTTCGCTCATTGGTTAGTAACGTTTAACTATAAGTTAATTAATTAATTAGTTAATCTGATGATGATATTGTTATTATATTTTTTCATCGGATTATTAGCTGTGAACTATTTTTAATTAAATTAATCACTTTAGTTATGTAGTGTTTGGCTTTAATTGGTTGAGAACAAGAGTGACAATTGTTAGAGTCATGAAAGTGAATCTATTTTGTTGATAAAAAGATCCTATGTGTAATTTAATTGAAGTTATATTGAGGCAATTAAAAGAAATTATGAATTTATGTATAAAAATCATATTTTGAGTTTTTCTTACTAATTTGACATGTTTGGATTGAAATTTGAGATTGTGTAAGTTGATATTAGGATGTGATTTATTTTCTAGGGTTGATGTTGTCTCATTTATGTTGTTAAACACTTGGGGTTGATTTTATCATTTTTCAATATGCAGGGACCAAATGGATATTTGTCGTAATGAGTATAAATTGCAGGTGAAAGGTCGCAAACAAGGGCAGCCGCGAAGGGACCTTCACCCATCGCCGGAGTTTGGTTGTCGGCCGACGACCTTTCATCTTCTAGGTCGGCGACTCTTTACCTTCTCACGCCGACCAGTCACTTTCCACTGTCATTCACCCACGCCGGTGACATACCATTGTTTCCACGCCGCGACTCTTCATCTTCCATCGGAGTTTGCACCATTTTTCGATGCCGATTGAGCTCCTTTTATGCTGGCCATCACCCCATCAATTTCCCCTCACATTTCTGCCGCCGATCTACCCTTTTTCTAGCAAGATCCATCACCTTGATCAGACAACTCTTCGACGTCCTAGCGCGATTTTGCTCACTTTTCGATGACCTTTCATCTCCCCAGGACTTGATCCAAACTCCCCATCACCTGAGCTTTCCATCGGTATCTTCGGATCCCATTTCTGCCACCATTTGCCAGAAGACCCGCCGGAAAACTAATGTATTCCGGCGAGTGCGACTATGTGTATTTCGTGCTATCCGTTGGTCGTTTTCGCTCTTTCTTCGCATCATCTCATTTTCGGTTACGTCCTCTTTGCGATGACAACTTCGTTCCCGACGTTCCAACCTTCGTTGACGCCACCATGAGCGGCTAAGCTCCTAGTTGCCTGTTACGGTGTAGGGAGATCAGGATTGACACTCATGGATCTTCTCAGCAATTCTCGACTAGTTAGATGGCCCGAATGTTGGATATTTGGTTAAGTTTCTTGTATTCAGATTATATTTGTTTTCGTTTCAGTTTGTTTGTGATGCTTTAATATTATTCTGATGCTCGACGTGCTGAATTGATAATGTCCATTGAGAACATTTGTTGATATATAACTTTTTGCATAATTGAATGTCGGTTTGAGATTATTGAATGTTGTTTATGACTTTAAACTGCTTCGGTACTGATTACAATCAAGTTGTATTAGCGTTTAATATCATTTCTACTAGGAATGCATTTGTTGTGTAATTAGTTGATTGGATGATACAAGTTGATAGGTTGTACTTGTTAACATTGTACCAACTAGTGGTGTGTAAGGGTTTAGCATTTTTCGGTTAGTCAATGATAGTCTTTAACCAATCGATATGTAACTAAAACGACGGGGAGACAAGATAGATTATACCTAGATTGCTAGGAGATATTTTTATTGATTTGCCTAGCCTTGTAGGTTTAGGAAATTGAAGAGCGAGGAGAGGAATTGTGAGAGTTGGTCTTGAGTCAAACCGAACTTGTAGCGGCAACGCTTTTAATATTGTGTTTTAGTTAGCAATTTATTTGATGTTTTTAATTTCCTGCAATTAATTAGTTTCCTTAGTTTTAATCAATCAATTTTCCAATTACTCTTTCGTTAACTCAAATATTCATTAGGTCGTTAGTCTTGCTCTTTGTGGATTCGACCCTGCTTACCACTAACTACGGTATTTAGGATTAATTTTGTGGCCGTTACGACCGGTTCGACAACAATGCACATGGGAATTGAAGATGATTTTTGTTTCAATGGTTTTGTAGGTTGTGAAAATCCAAGACTTTTTTGGTAAATATGGTAGCACATATGGGAATTGAAAATGATATTGATAATGTGGATTATACAGTTTTCGTTAGTCTTTTTATTTGGATTTCAAGTACTTTGTGATGCATTTTGACCTGAATTGTTGTTTAATTCTTTGCATTCTGTGTTTCAGGTTAAAATGGACAATTTATGCAAATAAGGACAAAATTGGAAGTTTTTGACTCAAAAGTTAGCGGATCTCAGAAGTTAGGAGAGTTCTGAAGCAGGATAAAGCACGATGAGGCTTGTTCCAAAGGGAGAGCATCGAAAATCAAAGAAGGAATCGAAGAAGCAAGCAGAGTGGCAGTTCTGTAATTTCAGAACTCGTCAAATAGCTTCGCCCCGACAAAGATTTGTCCTTCGCCGCGGCGAAGTACGCCAGACACTCCAGATCTGTTTCTTTCTTCGCCGCGGCGACGGTCATTATTTGCAGTTTTGTTAAACGCACAGTTTCATTTTGTGCGTGTTTTTGGGCAAGGTATAAAAGGAAAACTAAGCCTTTTGTCCAAAGGTCTTCGTTTTGAGGTTAAACAGCTTTTACATATTCTTTTGATGAATTTTTGATGCGATTTTGGATTATAACAAGGGCGAAGATTCGATTCTAACTAAGGGATTCATCTTTTGGGGAGATTTCTTATCTTTTATCTCAGTTTCATTATGTTGAACTTGATTATTTCTATTTTTCGTTTTTGTATTGTTAATTTAGCTATGAACTAACCATTTTTGGGTTAGGGTTTTGATTGTAGTTTGGATTTTAATGGGTTAAGTGTTTGATTGTTTTACTTTCATATGAGAATGCTTTGGTTGTGTGTTTACTCTGAGTTTTAATGGATATTGTGATGAACATGATGAGATTGAGAAATGAGTCATGTTATGCTTCTTGGGTAATCATTATAATATTGGATGCTAGAAATATAATTCAAGATTATGAATCATTTTAGGATTCTTTTGCTTAATGAGTTCGGAGTTGTTAATCTTCAATTTGTTGGGTGCGGAAGGTTAATAAGGATGAATTGGAAAACACAGCCCGAGAGGGTGTGTTCACATCTTAGTGAGTTCGATTTACAACCATTGCGTATGAATGTGATGTAGTGTAATTTTTAGGTTTAACCCATAAAATCCAAATGAAGTCAAAACCCTACCTATTTTACTTGAATTGATTATCCGTGTTTTAATATTGCATCTTAGTTAAATTTTAGTTTAAAATTTATTGTTAAGTTTAATTGCAATTAGCTCCCATCAATCCAAAGAAGTCGTTTGCTCAACTTGTAACATTAGTAACTTAGTGTTTAGCTAACAATCCTCGTGGGAACGATACTTTACTCATCATTTTATTACTTGTGCGATTAGTATACTTGCACATATTGCATGTGTAGGAAACACGCATCAATATATACGTGGTTTTTTGTTGATAGATTTTTTTTTGTTTGAATGATTAAAAAGTATTAACTATTGTTTGAGGGTTCCTATCAATTGATATCAGAGCATGATCTTGCGCCTACGTGACATGCACAGGTGGCAAACTAACATTGGCCTAGGCTGCTACCCCAAGAAAGGTGGATCGGTTCGAGGTAAGGGGATCTATGAAGTCAACAAGGGGCTGTGGACATCGATTGCAGAACCGTGGTGGAATGTTAGGATCCTATGCAAGGGAAAGGGGAGGGCATTGGATTATAAATGCTCGTGTCATTGAGTATTTCAACTCACCATTTTTCATTTTTAAACCCTAAACACCAACACCCCCCCCCCCCCCACACCCCCCCCCCCCCCCCCCCCCCCCCCCCGGACCCACCTTCCCTTCCTCTTCGTCTTCCAAGTCATCACAGGGATCATGTTGAGCAGTCATTGCCACTCGAGGTTGGGCCCATGCGACATCATTCCATTTTCTGTGTAACATTGTATACGTTGTATTTTGCTACAAGAATCATGTTTTGCATTATTGATATTGTCTCGTGTTTCGTTGTAGTATGTAAGACTTGATTACCATTTTTTTTTTTTTTAAAGATTTGCAGTATATATATATGATGATGATGAAAAGAAAAGAAAAGAAAAAGTTTTATAATAATTTGGTCAGAAAATGGTTTTTAGCCTTACACACAATACTTCTCAGTCACCTGAGTCTTGTAGGAGCGCCTGAATCTTATAGAATAGGAAGAGTCATGGGACAGGTCTTGTCATCAACAGTTTGGACCACTATTCTGAAAACCGGACCAGACCTGTTCAACCAGGAACCGGCACCATCTTCGGTCCTGTTTCCCCTGAAAACCGGTAATCTCAATCAAACTGGATTGACCCGCTGTTGGACTGTCGGAATAGTGCCAAATCGAGATCCAATCGCAAGTCAATCCTGCCGAATTCTGGCATCGTTCAAGGGAGATAACACCACCATAAGACTTGTCAACATCTCCATGACAAAACCCTTCCATTTTCAGTGGCCGTCGTCCAACCTTTCATCGCTCGCTGTCCACCTATTGTTTGTGCAACTGTCGGCCTTCCTTCTTGATTCCGGTAGATTCCGACGTCGTTCGAACTCCCTAACACCACCATAAGATTCATTGGCAACTCTACATCAAAAGCCCCATCATTTCAAACTTCGATTGGCCATCAATCGTCATCGCCGCAACCACTCGCCAATCTTTTTGGGTGACTGTCCAGATTGTAGGGGTGTTTTGGATATATTTCAAATCTTTAGGGACTCATAAATTATTTAGGGGTGTTTTTGATGAATTTCAAACATTTAGGGACTAAAAGAATTTTACAGGATACCCATCGACCGGGTCAAGGCCTTTGGACCCCGGACCCAATTCATACTCTTTATCCTTGTTCAATCAAACCTGAGTTTTAGCATACTGCCAAACCAAAAGCGAAGAGGAGAAAGGTATATTTATGTAAAACGAATTTAATGCAGTAAAACTTATTGAACGAAGATTTGGTCCAGTTGTGTTTATACAGCCTGTACTGAGCTAACTTTAGTGGCAGTTATCTCCTGTTGCTATTGTACTTATCTTGTTCATCTCTTGTGGATGTCTGTACGTACGTTTCAATAATGTAACAAGTCACTTTTTCGGTTTTTGATTTATGTCATGTTTTTTTCTTTCAAAGGGATTCCCTTAACCAAAATAACAATGTTATTATGATGCGAAATCTAAAACTATAATATTTGTATCCAAAAAAAGCTATGTACGTTTTCTCAACTAGAACAGGGTGCTCTACCTACAAAGAGTCGCATCAAAATTAAAAAAGATGCAAAAAATAAAAAAAATAAAAAAAATAAGAACTAGAAAAATACATGAAAATTAAGTTTAAATTATCATGCAAAGTGAAACCAACTCTCATCCATTTCAAAAAATCTACTCATCCACTCCAAGTTTAGAGGCTCGTTATAGCAATCCAAGAACTCATCTCTAGATAAACTATATTTTGAATCCTTATCTGCATTAGAAGTTCCTTCTTCTACACTTGTTTTTTCTGTGCCCAGTTTCACTATCTTAGACTCTGGTTTCGTTGAAACTCTAATTTGTTTTTCATCTTGCTTTATTTTCTTACTCAAATGAGAATTCCAATAGTTCTTGATTTCATTATCAGTCCGACCAGGTAATCTCCCAGCAATCAAAGACCACCTATCCATGTATCAAACCCTTCAACTGGTTAAATTATTGAATCCCACCAAAGAGTAATTAAAATACATGAGTTAATTAATTAATTACCTGTTTCCAAGGAGTTTATGCAGCCTGAGTATCAAGTCCTCTTCTTGGTCTGATATATTGCCTCTCTTGATGTTTGGCCTAAGATAATTCATCCATCTTAACCTACAACTCTTCCCACATCTACTCAGACCTGCAATAGTTAAATCTCCATTAATTTAATTAAGCTTGCGCATCAAACAAAACAAAAATGTGTGTATATGAGACCTGCTTTGGCTGCAACTGATTTCCATCTCTTTGGACCATGGATTTCAATAACCTGTGCCAATTTCTGGTCTTCTTCAGCGGTCCATGCTCCTCTATTAGCTTCTTTCTTGTTGCATTGACTTCTGAGGGGAGCCATTTGCATCTTTATTATCTTTTCCTTCTATGACCAAGCAAATAAGCACACAAAACAAAACGAAGAAGCAGGATGGGGAGGAGGTATAGCAAATGTGTACTGTAGTTTAAAGCTTTTGTAAGTGATATTTATGGCTTAGGGAGTGATGAGATGGGTCCCTTCTATCTAGCTACCTTTCTTTACGCAGAATTTGACACCCAACTAACCATTTATAAATGAGAGCGAGCGAGTTCACAGAATAAAATATTGTCCTAAAAAATCCCAATCTTGTAAATAATTGAAGAATGAGAGAATCTAGCACGTTACAAGCTTATACTGTTATACATATGTACATAAAACTTGATACTCGCGCTATCTCTTATCATCAATTGGATCAAAAGTGGGAACAAAGGGAAAAAGCAATGGATCTCTGCATATCCGATGACTGTCCTTAATCTTAACTTGTATACATATAAATGGCAACAAGCTAACTGTTTTGCTTGCTTAAAAAAAAATAATAATAATAAATCTGCTGTGCTTCATGTGATGTGTTCATAATTTATGTCAGAAATGGAATTTAACTGGTGACATAACTATAAAATATTGAGAGGTAAATGATGAAAAACAACGAAAAGGGATAAGCAATTTGAGGTCAACAATAGAGTCAAGCTGCAAGCAGATCAAAACAAGGGTCAAATTCAACATTATATAACGGGAGCCCTATCACATGGGGAATAATACTGTGCCCAAACGGGGCATTTGAATTATATAATATTTTATTTTATGGGTATATTATATTAACAAAAAAAAATCATCTTGAAGATTACTGAGAATATTTAGAAAATGTGTTTGGTTCGTTCGAATAAATTGATGAATAATATGTATTGTTAGGAGGATAAATGGGTGGGTATGTCAGCCAGCCACCACCATCGACCGTCGCCGACAGTCGATGGAATGGCACAAGACTAGCCATATATGGCCAGTTGTGCGCTGACAAAGCTGGAAATGGCCATCGATCACAAATCCATGGCCGAAATTCAGCCAAATCTATGGCCATTTCAGGGCCAGATCGATGGTTGTTTCATAGCCAGATCTGTGGCCATTTCACGGCCACATCTTTGGTCGTGAAACGGTCATGGAAACTCCAGATCTGGTCGGTTCCAACCATGGATCCATGACCAGAAAAGGCCTAACCGACGCACGACCGGCCAGATCCAGCCAGTCGTGCACCATTACGATGACTGACACCGACGGCCGACGATGGTGAGTCATGACCGGTGGTGGTCTTAGGTGACTGAAGGTATTTTGTTAACTTTTAAACTTTTTTGGCTAGAATGTTTTAACTAATTTCTCAAATGTAGGGGGCTAGGCTAATTTTTATCTGGTAGACATTTAAGGGTAATTGTGTTCGAAATGGTTTTTAATTAAGGGCAAAAAGGGTAGAAAAATCATATTACCCCGGTAATGTTTTAATAACGTCCCTTAACAAGGTAATAAGATTACCCCTCACATTACCAACAATAAACACTATTTACAATAAAAGATTACCGTAATATTTTATTACTTAGACCATCTCCAATCACAAACACCAAATTGGTGTAAGTTTCACACCAAATTGGTGTGATTTTTTGTGTATTTCACTATTGCATCTCTAACCCATTACACCGAAAAAAATATTCCTTAGAATATTCTCTTTCTTTTTCTTTCTATTAATAATCAACAATTAATCTATTTCACCAATTATTTTTTATATATTAATTAAATATTGGGAATGACATTTTTATTAAATAATAATTACTTTAAAAATTATACTAAATTAATAAAATTAAGCATTTATTTAATCAAATAAACATTATATTTAATATATGAAAAAACATTACATCTAATATAAAATGCCACAAAAAAAAAAAAAAAAAAAAAGAGAGAGAGAGAGAGAGACACAACAACAACACAAAAGTAAAATTCCATATTGATAGTAATTTAATTTTCTAAACTAGTATATTCTTTTTACAAATGATCAATTAATGCATTTCGAAGAGCATGGTGAGCCTCTGTATCCTTGATTCCCACAAATTTTCTTTTAATTTTAGTGTTTTTAAATTAATGTTAATTTTTATTTTGAGTTATTATAATTTAATATTTGTATTAAATAAAGTTTTGTTTTTAATTTTTCATCATTTTTTGAATTATATAATTATTATGAATTTATTATTATAAATAATAATCAAATTAACATAAATACAAATAACAAAAATAAGAAAATACAATATATTTTATAGTAGATGAATAGTATCACACCAAATTAGTGTGGATGAATAGTATTACATCAAATTTGGCGTGACACTGTTCACTTACACCAATTTAGTATAATTTTTGTTGTTGGGTTGGAGCACATTTTCCACACACCAAAATGGTATTGGGTTAGATGCTCTTACAAACCAAACATAGGAATCTTGTAAAATAAACAAATATTATCCCGTTGTCTTATATACACCTGATCCAAACAGCCCCAAAAGAGTGAAACATGTAAATTTGTGTTTATTGGTTTAAATCTTTCTCCATTCATAGAAAGTCTTATATTAAACACATGCTTCTCAGTATTCATCTGTCAAAAATTTCAGTGTATCATTATATAAATAATTTTATTCTGTGTTTTTGGTCTGCAATCTACAGTCGCTTAATGCCTGCACTTGTTTTAAAGTTTGGGGCCCGACTCGATTTAAGAGATTTGTGAAATAAAAAAATAAAAAAACCAGTCAAATTTAGGTCAAGACTTTATGGTAGTTGGTTATCTTTGTTCTTTATCAATTTGCAGCTCCCAATTAACCCAAAGATCGACCACTTTTTTGTCTATATTCTCTTCCAAAAGTGTAAGGTTAGATTAATCCTGGAATTAAGAGTTTGTGGGTTTTCCATTTTTTGTATAATGGAATATATAAAAGGGATTTATTCAGGGATTAGGTAGAATTGAGAATTACTTTACGCACTTTTATAATAAGAAATAAGTTTTATTAATTAGTTGGAGATTCCATGACCAAATCTTTGTGGATACATATGTATTGGAAGGGCATGTGTAGTTTCATACATCTTAATTAATGAATATGCAGCAGATAATCATGATAATTAGTGTACTGGGTGTGGGACAAAAGCTAATGTTTTAATATTAACAAATTAAATTAGTGTTATCTTTTAGATATTAGTGAAGCAATGTATCAATTATTTGATTGATTTAGTCTGTTTCAGGATCGGTATCCAGTATCAATTAACAAATTATTTGTTTGTTATTAATTGTAATTCATCCATTTCTTATACTAGTCAAGGTTATATAACGGTAGATTAAAATGATTTATTTTGTGGAGTTTAAGAATGTAAAATTATGTAGGTGCTTTTGGTTTAGGGTCATATAAGATTACTCAGATAATCTTCGTTTAATTTTAAAAATTTCCTATGGGACGTTTGGATCATATAATGTTTATTATATAAGTATATTATATTAACCGAAAGAAAGATCACCTTCAAGACTACTAGGAATGTTTAGAAAATGTGTTTGGTTGGTTTGAATGAATTGGTGAATAATATGTTTGGTTGAGAGGATAAATGAATGAGTATGTTATATAGATTACTAAATTGCCCTCCTTTTTAAATATTAACATTATGTATTTGTTTATTATTTTTTAAATCGTTTCTTTTAATCCCCTACATTTAAAATTTTACTAAAACACCCCAATTATAAAAAACTTTAATTTATAGCAAAATCAACCCCACCCACCCCAAGCCACTACCGGCAGCCAGCCACTGTCGCCGCCACCGTCGACAATCAACGGAATGACACACGATTAGCCGTATATGGTCGGTCGTGCGTCGGCAAAGCTGGAAATGGCCATGGATTTCAAATCCATGACCCAAAAGTGGCCAAATCTATGGCCATTTCACGGCCATAGAATGCCAAATCTAGTCAAAAAGGCCTTGTCGACGCACGATCAGCCAAATCTTGTCGGTCGTGCACAATTATAGCGACTGGCGCTGGCGGCCGACAGTGGTCTTGGGTGACTAGGAGTATTTTGTTAACTTTTAAATTTTTTTATGGCTGTGGTGTTTTAGCTAATTTCTCAAATGTAGGGGGGGCTGGATAATTGTTATTTGGTAAACATGTGAGGGTTATTGTGTCCGAAATAGTTTTTAATTAAGGGCAAAATGGGTAGAAAAATAAATTACCTCGGTAATGTTTTAATAACACTCCCTAACAAGGTAATAAAATTACCCCCCACATTACCAACAGTAAATACTATTTGCAATAAAAGATTACCGTAAAAAATTTTATTACTTGCAAACCAAACACCGAAATTTTGCAAAACAAACAAAGATTACCTCCGTTATCTTATATACCCCTGATCTAAACGACCCCTACAAGTAACAAAATATTACGGTAATCTTTTGTTGTAAATAGTGTTTAATGTTGGTAATATAGAGGGTAATCAGATTACCTTGCCAGAGGGTATTATTAAAATATTACCAAGATAATCTGATTTTTATACCTATTTTGCCCTTAATTAAATACCATTTCGACACAGTTGTCCTCAAATGTCTACCAAATAACTATTACCCAGACCCCTTATATTTGAAAATTTAGCTAAAACACTCCAGTCACAAAAAAAGTTTAAAGTTAATAAAATACTCTTAATCACCCAAGACCACCACCGGCGACCACCGTTGACCGTTAACGGCAGTCGTCATATTAGCACACGACCGACGAGATCTAACTAATTGTGTACCAATTTGTCATATCGCTATGGATCTAGCCGAAAATAGTCAAAATAGATCTGGCTGTTTCCGGCCAAATCCACAAAAATGGCCAGAATTGAGAATTACTTTACGCACTTTTATAATAAGATATAAGTTTTATTAATTAGTTGGAGATTCTATGACCAAATATTTGTGGATGCATATGTATTGGAAGGGTATGTATAGTTTCATGCATCTAAATTAATGAATATGCAGCAGATAATCATGATAACTAGTGTACTGGTTGTGGGATAAAAGCTAATTTTTTAATATTAACAAATTAAATTAGTATTATCTTTTAGATATTAACAAATTATTTGTTTGATATTAATTGTAATTCATCCATTTTTTATACTAGTTAACGTTATATGACAGTAGATTAAAATGATTTATTTTGAGGGATTTTAAGAATGTAAATTAAACGTTGATCGTTAAAACCCATATAGTAGCAGCCTACCCGCCTCACATCATCAATACAAGTACGAGCAACAATTTTATTCATATCATAATATTTATTATATTTATTTATGCAGAAGTTAAAGTGTGTTTTTAACAATTTTAAATCAAATTAAGTATTAATTGTAAAAACTTAATAGCAATTTTATCAATGGCAAATAAACAATAATATATAATATTTTTATGCCCAAAATTGCATAAACATAAATCCCAATATATGAAACTTAATGTATTTTCACTATTTAAGAAAAGAGTATTACATACCTGAATCCATGAGTAATCTCTTTATGGAATTATGAAAGAATGCATTATATATCTTTCCCTTTATTCCCTTTCTGTCAATTTCTTCTTTTGATGAATAAAGAAAAACATACGTAAAAATCAATTGGGAATATAGAGAGAAGACCCCTTTTATATGACAATTTTAATAACTCTCAAACTGTAGTTATTTTATTAACTGCAGTAACCTCTCCATCAAAGGTAAATGACCATCATGCCCCTTAGCCAATTTAATTATTTCAGAATAACCATGGACCACCTTATGTGAATTAATATATTTCTAACATTCTCCCACTTGATCCATGTAATACTACATAACTTTATATTTCAGAAATAATACACAATGTGTACACAATAATAATTAGCCAAAGGCCATATCTTAAAATAGTCAAGCATATAAACATTATTAAGCAAGAACCCATAAGGATCATGGCGATCGTAAACAATCCCTTTTCATGTATCACGTTACAAATTCTATACTTAGAATAATCTATAATGATTCTTAATGGTACAACAATAATGTCCTTATCAAGGACAAATTATGTCATCTTTATCATTCATGTAAACCAAACAACATAATAAAAAGAAACACATAACAGAATAATTTATATGAATAAAAAACAACACATCAAGAGCTCAGAGTATCTAAAACATGAGGAGCGTAATGTAAATCAAGAAACATATACAACACATCACAAATCAATCATGACGGGCAATAATACCCATCATCTCAACGTGCTCACTATATATAGGTCTTAGGTGACAACCCTTTAGTCAGCAGATCCGTTATCATAAAATTTGTGCTGATATGCTTAATATTCACACTCTGTTTTTGAACTTCTTCTTTAAAGGCAAAATATTTCAATTCCATATGTTTAGCACCCTTGGAATATTTGTCCTTTTTAGAGAAGAAAACTCCTACGGTATTATCACAATAAATTTTCAACGGCCTGGCAATATGTCGACAATCCCAAGCCCTAAAATAAAATTCTGCAACCATAATCCCTGAACTGTGGCCTCATAGTATGCCACAAACTCAGCCTCCATTGTGGAAGCAGTAATGACAGACTGCTTTGCACTTTTCCATGAAACTGCTCCTCCAACTAACATAAATACGTACCTAAATGTGGATTTCCTAGTGTCTACACAACCAGCGAAATCTGAATTTGAATATCTAGTCACCTCAAGATAATCAGATCTCCTATAAGTAAGCATATGATCCTTCATCCCTTGTAAATATCTCAACACTTTCTTTGCAGCTTGCCAATGATCTATTTCAGGATTACTTTGATATCTGCCCAGCAAGCCGACCGCAAAACTAATATCTAGTCTAGTACATGTTTGAGCATACATTAAACTTTCAACAACAAATGCATAAGGAATATGCTCCATTTTCTTACGTTCCAATTCAATATGTGGGCATTGCTTAAGGCTTAACTTGTCACCTTTTTGAATTGGAAATGGACTCGTAGAGCACTTATCCATGTTGTATCTCTCCAAAGCTTTGTTGATATAAGCTTTCTAAGACAAGCCCAACAATCCTTGTGATCTATCAAGAATAATTTCACCCATATCCTTCATCTCAAAGTTCTTAGAGAGAAACTTCTTGGTTTCATAGATCAGATTATTAGTAGCAAGCAAGATATCATCAACATACAGAACTAGAACTACAAATGCGCTCCCACCGACCTTCAAATATATACACCAATCAGCAGTGTTTTCCTTAGATCCGAAAGTGGTAATGGTACTATGAAACTTGAGATGCCACATCCTAGAAGCTTGTTTCAATCCATATATTGATTTCTTTAATTTACACACCATGTGTTCCTTCCCTTAAATTAGAAAACCATCAGGTTGTTCTATGTACACTTCTTCTAAATTCTCATTCAGAAATGCAGTTTTTACATCCATTTGAAGAAGCTCCAGATCATAATGGGCTACCATTACCATAATAATTCTAAACGAGTCCTTTGAGGAAATTGACGAAAAAGTCTCGTTGTAATCAACACCATCTTTCTGAGTAAAACCTTTGATAACAATTCTAGACTTGTACCGTTCAATATTGCTATTAGAGTCGCACTTGGTCTTAAAGACCCATTTACACCCGACTATTCAATAACCTTTAGACAATATTACTAGATCCCAGACTTCACTGTATTCCATTGGTTTTAACTCTTCTGTCATGGCGTCTAACCACTTTGTAGAATTATCACTTTGAATGGCTTGTGAAAACAAAATTGGATCTACTTCCATACCAAAGTCAAATTCTGACTCTTTAAAATAAATCATATAATCATTAGTAATGGCATATCTCCTTTGTCTTTGATATTTTCTTAATGTTACTTCTTGTTGTTCATTTACTACTTCATGTGGCTCATCCATTTCAGGTTCATTGACTGCTACATTATTAGGAAGTGTTTGCTCAATTCTTTGTTGTTCTTAATTGTTATCAGAACGTCTGAGAACTACAGGAACCACAACCTCAATAGAAGTCATAGGCATAAGGACCTGTACCCTGACTTCTTGAATATCCACTTTACATGGTTTAACACTCCCACTAGTTTCACCATTCTCAATGAACCTCGCATTTCCAGTTTCAACTATTCTCGTATTATGGCCAAGATAGTAAAAACAATACTCTTTAGATTTTTCTAGATAACCAATAAAAAATCCACTGATCATTCTTAAATCTAGTTTCTTTTCATGTGGATTATAAATCCTGACTGCTGTCGGGCAACCCCAAACATGTAGGTGCCTCAAACTAGGATTCCTTCATGTCCACAATTCAAAAGAAGTCTTTGTAACTACCTTACTAGGAACCCTGTTTAATGAATATACAGTAGTCTTTAATGCATATATCCACAATGATGAGGGTAACGAGGAGTTACTCAATATACTCCTAACCATATCCATTAATGTACGGTTACACCTTTCTACAACACCATTTTGTTGCGGTGTCTCTGACATTGTGTATTGAGCACATATGCCTCGACTTTCCAAGAATTTAGCAAATGACCCTGGCCATTGTCCAGATTCATTGTATCTACCATAATATTCATCACCTCATCTGATTGTACTACTTTCACCTTTCTATCTAATTGTCTTTCAACTTCAGTAATGAATACCTCTAGGTAGGGATGAGCATAATACCGCCCCTGTGGAGACCCGTCCTGACCCACCCCAAACGGGGCAAAGTTTCCCAGAATTATTCAGGGTTCGGGTCAGGCCCGGGCTGAAAACCGATCCCCGAATTCAGGGACGGGATTGGTTTTACCCCACGCCGAATTTCCCGACCCGACCCGTATATATATATAATTGATCTACCATATGCAGCGGAAAACAAAATTCAATTGGTAAATCAATTACCTTTCTTTGCCTAGATCCGAGTATAGATTATACCGTTTACACGTTTATAAACAAAAATCTGTATAAAGTAAATCCATTCAAGGATTAGAATACTTACGTACGTTAGGAGGCTCCTTCAACTATTCGAATATCTCTGATTTCAAACAGGAACACTGTTCACTGTACTGTCATGGGTACTGTTCACCATCTACTGTTCACGTGATTTTTTACCAATCGATCCAAAGTAGGATCGCACTCACAGAAGTCCACACGAAGATAATCCGCAGAACCCTTGATTATTTTGCTAGAACAATCAAGGGCTTCAAGAATCAAGAAAGAAAAACAAGAAAGTTTTCTTCTTGAGAGAGAGAGAGAGATAGGGTGGCTAGGGTTTTAATTGAATGAATAATTCCTATTTGTTTTAATTTTAAGTTGCACTTATATAGTGCAACAATTAAAACCCTATTCCACTTAGGAATAGTCATGGGCTCCAACCCCAATTCACCCTCGCAACCAAACACACCCTTTATGATATTTTAATTAATTAATTATTATTATAATTAAAATCAATCAATATATAATAATATATTAACATTTAATTAATAATAATTCATTTAAATATATATAGAGATATATTTAAATATAATCTCACTAATTTAATTTTAACATTAAAATTAAATACAGGCAACAACCTCGGCAAATTTAATTGCACTGTAAGATTACCAAAATACCATTTCATCCTAAAAGATGAAAATACTCTTTTCACAAATTGATTCTTAAATTATCTTCTAAGTGTATGACCCGTAGGCTCCTCATCATATCGGCAGTGTGTAGTTTCGCGATTAACACCAATTAACCGTCTCACTACACACAAACCAAGATTGGCCCTTAGCAAGGCATCATAGCCACCCGATAGATTCGAATTCAGCGAAACCGTAGCCTGTCAACAATATGGTTACCGTGCAATCAAATCCTTTCATCAACTGTTATCTCATCGAGACTGAGGTACAGAAATAGTGTTAACCTCAGATATCCTCGACATGTTTATATTCAGTTATTGGACAAATGACAGGAATATTAAATTGGATTGAGCATCAACTCAATCCCACTGTGGCCACAGATTTAGTGTCATTGCCATTTACTGAATTACCCAGTGAGATCATTTCTCCCGTACCTAGGAGTGATGAATCCTTTTGTCGATCCACCATAATCTCGATACACTTCTCAATGTAGTCAATCACTACCGTATTGATAGCTCTGAATAGAACTACTTTGGGTTAATGTCAAACTACACCAATTGATGCACAAGGCGCTCTGGTGATCTCAAGTCTAAGGATACATGCACCGCCATCCGTTAGAGGATTTATTCATAGACACTGGGGTTACCATCCATATGGAATCCTCTGGTGGGTCTGTCCAGTGAACTTGCCTCTAGCAAGCACCCATGCATTACACCAGGTTGTTGGCAAACAACCTTGACAAGTGAGATCAGTCACTGCCTTTCAACAGGGTCGTTCAACACTATGATAGTCTTACCGTATTATCTGTGTTCTTGGTCAGAATAATATTGGGGCTACGGACATTTCTAGAATGGTCACCATATGTGATCATAGGGTTCTCACTACCAAAATTTGAAACACTTGATACCCTTGTCACGGTTCTACCATCCTAAGGACATATATCATTACATATTTATTACAGAGTCAATTTTACAATAATTGATTGGCTCTAGAGCACCTACTATATAATATAGTATATATATCTATCTATATATATATATAAATATATATGGGTTTAGTCACGATCTGGAGTGATTTACCTGTTGACCGATCCAAATCGCTGATCGGATCAGGTTTACCCATTTGACTAAATGGTTGGGGCTTTTTATGGGTTATTCTTAATGGGTTTGGGTTGAATTGGGCTACTTAATAAATAGGCTTGTGCTTCTTTTATTTGGGTTTATATAATCTAAAACAAATAGACTTTAAAGAAAAAATAGGCTGGATCAACTAAAAGAATAGTTTTATTATATGGGTCAATATTGATTCGAATTTCTGAAAAAAATTTGGAATCCGAATTTCTGGAAATTTTAATTGTAAAACATGTCTAGAAAATCACGTTTCAGTATAAGAAAAATTTGATTCTGGCCAACTTTCTAGCCACTTAATAGATTTACCAACTCAATCAAATTTACAAACCCAATCAAATTTGACAGCCCTTTTATTTGTCAATTTTCAAACCCAATTCAATTTCTTCATCCCATAAGAACCTAATATATTAAAAAACAACTTAATAGAAAATACATCAGTTTCTAAACCTGAATTTACTCTAATACCACATGTAAAAACTTAATAGCAATTTCATCAATGGCAAAGAAACAATAATATAATCATATTTCTATGCCCTAAATTGCATAAACATAAATCCCAATATCTGAAACTTAATATATTTTCATTATTTAAGAAAAGAGTATTACATACCTGAATCCATAAGTAATCTCTTTATGGAATTGTGAAAGAAGGCATTGTATATCTCTCCCTTTATTCCCTTTCTGTCAATTTCTTTTTTTGATGGATAAAGAAAAACATACGTAAAAATTAATTGGGAACAGAGAGAGAAGACCCATTTTATATGGCAGTTTTAATAACTCCCAAACTGCAGTAACCTCTCCGTCAAAGGTAAATGACCATCATGCCCCTTAGTCAATTTAATTATTTCAGAATAACCATGGACCACCTTATGTGAATTAATATATTTCTAACATTAAATTGTGAGATAAAATAAGGGTTTAGTTTAAAAGCTATATTTTTTTATGCAAGTTTTACAATTAATTTTTAGTTATTATATTAAAGCATTTTGTTGAAATATCTAAATTGTGTTATTTTTAATATGAGCAATGCTAGTTTTACAAAGACACATACAAAGGGGGTATAAAGATAATTCCCACCCTTGATTTTCATGATTTCTCTCTCTCTCTCTCTCTCTTTTCGTTTTTTCTTTGTTAGATATGCAGTAGCTAGAACATTCAAATTCACACAACCTGTCGAGTCACCAACACATCAACAATGGCATCATCCAATTATTCAAAGGAAATTAATGGAAGTATCATCAAGTTCAAGAACATATATTGTAGATGTGAAAGAAGGGTAAGATGTGGATTTCAGAGATTAAACAAGACCCTCGTAACCCTTGTTATGATTTAAGGAATGTGAGCAAACCTAGAAGGGGAAGCTTTAATGAAGAAGCTATAAAGAACACAAGAAGAGGAACCTAGAGAAGGTTGACTATATGAAAGAAAAAATTCATGATTTTGAAGAAAAGTTGAAGTACTTGTCAACGTAATCAGCAAGTTGTTGAGTATATAGCATTTGGTAACTACAAAGGAATCTTATGAGTTGCCATTTCCCATAATCATACTCACGTGTATTCTTCAGATTGACTATATAAGTCATTAGTTTAAGCCTATCATCCATGATCTCATTTCCAAGGTACAAAATTCACACCCTCCTAAAATCTTCCATCTCTGCATTGCTCTTGTTAGGAGGTACAAAAATGGCCTATTCTTTTACAACATTTTTCATATTTTTTTCTCCTATAGTGCTTAAGCAAATTAACTAGAAGCCTTGACCATTTGTCTCCAAGTCATCTATTAAAAGACTTTATCATGTTTTTTTGTAATATGTTCATATTTCATCCTATAATCAAACAGGTGTCGAGACTAATTATCAGGATTTATCTTTATCAAATCATCATCCAAAGTCTTCATTTCAATCATAACATTCTGAAAATCAACTTTGCTTATGTTATTTGAAAATAGGCCAAAATACATTTNGTTAGATATGCAGTAGCTAGAACATTGAAATTCACACAACCTGTCGAGTCACCAACACATCAACAATGGCATCATCCAATTATTCAAAGGAAATTAATGGAAGTATCATCAAGTTCAAGAACATATATTGTAGATGTGAAAGAAGGGTAAGATGTGGATTTCAGAGATTAAACAAGACCCTCGTAACCCTTGTTATGATTTAAGGAATGTGAGCAAACCTAGAAGGGGAAGCTTTAATGAAGAAGCTATAAAGAACACAAGAAGAGGAACCTAGAGAAGGTTGACTATATGAAAGAAAAAATTCATGATTTTGAAGAAAAGTTGAAGTACTTGTCAACGTAATCAGCAAGTTGTTGAGTATATAGCATTTGGTAACTACAAAGGAATCTTATGAGTTGCCATTTCCCATAATCATACTCACGTGTATTCTTCAGATTGACTATATAAGTCATTAGTTTAAGTCTATCATCCATGATCTCATTTCCAAGGTACAAAATTCACACCCTCCTAAAATCTTCCATCTCTGCATTGCTCTTGTTAGGAGGTACAAAAATGGCCTATTCTTTTACAACATTTTTCATATTTTTTTCTCCTATAGTGCTTAAGCAAATTAACTAGAAGCCTTGACCATTTGTCTCCAAGTCATCTATTAAAAGACTTTATCATGTTTTTTTGTAATATGTTCATATTTCATCCTATAATCAAACAGGTGTCGAGACTAATTATCAGGATTTATCTTTATCAAATCATCATCCAAAGTCTTCATTTCAATCATAACATTCTGAAAATCAACTTTGCTTATGTTATTTGAAAATAGGCCAAAATACAGTTTTCCACCTTAGGTTTGGCGAATCGACATTCTCCCACTCTTGGTTTGAGAAACTATCAACGTTTCACCCAATTTTAAATTTCAAACATTAAATTTAGTAGTCATAGTAAGATAGTATCGTAAAGCCGAAGAATATGCAATTTGTTTGCGTGGACAGTGGTTTGGATCATAAATGTGAAGTCAATCCACCCTATTTAACACCAATGGGCCTGTAGATGAAACCCACCAACCCAGCTACCCTTCTTCATCCGTTGGGTTGGATTATATCAAGATTACCCACTGTCTTTACTAAATGAGAAAAACAAAATTTATACAGTAGAAGATAAGAATGGTTTGGGTTTTGCATTACTTTTTGTTCTCATTTACAAGCACGATGATTTCTATACTAATAATTGACAATACAATGGATGGCAAAAACTGGGACACGTTTAACTCGAAGGATACCCAGTTTAGTTTTTTTCCAGGTTCTTGGGACCCAGAAATTTTAATGGATCGACCAGTGTAAAATTGATGAGAAATTTCAATGGTTCAACCAGCCTTATATCAATCAAAAAGGAAGCACTTATACTTCTGAGGAATATGCTCTTACAAAGTAGACCACACACTGAAGGGAATATGAGTCTTACACTTGCAGAGACAGTCGTGTTTATTTCAAAGACTGAATAATTACACAGAGATATATTCAAAATCTAAATCATCATGCACAAACATTTTCTTTATCAAGATCATTGGAGTCTAACAGGGTGTTCAGAAAGAATATAATTTGGTGTGAGGACTGCTCAACTTTCCACTCTATCATACAACTTGTGGATTCTTTGAAATATAATATAGCATATATCCATATCCATTTACTTCTTTACTTGATTTTTAGAATATTAACATAACTTTTCTCCATATATGGTTTTAGCTACTAAGAACATGGAATGTTGCCTAAAGTGAGCATTCCTGTGAACGTTTTACTCTCTTTGTATATATACTTATGATCATCTTTTAAAAAGTGCAGAGATGATAATCAAAACAATGGCTTAACTCTATATATAATAAATAAGTCAAGTTAGTACAGTTGTATGCACTAATTTGGATGTGACAAAGGAATTTAGCTTGGAATAATTTGGATATGGATAAGAATATTGCATAAACATATTGCATAAAAACTGGATATAAGATCATATATACATATCTTTCTATAAAGAGATGATGAGAATCAAATTTACATGATGTAGGAGCATAAGCTAAGTACAGAGTTATATGGTCAGAATTAATTTAGAATTAGATATACGTTACTCATTGAAAAAGAAGACTGAGACATATTGGTTCAACATGCAGATCTTCTCCTATCTTCATGTTCCATCGGGGAACAACCTCAAATTTTTATTATTTTAAAAGGTTATCCATACTAGAACCGTTTTTATCATTGTCAAAGAGAATTTCAGGTAAGATTAAAATAAAAATCTAAACACGATTAAGGGTTAATGTTTGTCCCTGTAATTCAAAACCAGACAAATTAGCCCCCTGTTAACTTCCCACTGCAGTGAAAACTTTTCCAGAAAAGTTTATTCATCTCTTTAAAAAATCTCATTGTTCAGTAATCGAATCTTATGGTTGACTTTTTAACTTGTCACCATTTTTTTAACGAAGTCCTTATGTCATGCATCATGTGTTTACTTTTATATTATTTGCCAAGATTACTACTGTCAATCAGTTCAAGAAAATACCCTAATATATCCATTTTTTCATCCTCACAAAAACGTCTTTTACCCAAAACATTCCGTAACTATATGAATTGTGAAGATATATATATTGATCAAGTTAATTAACAATATAGTTTATCATCACAAACGATAATGCATTGCATTATATTAATTAGTTCAACAGTCCAAAACCATAAATTTATTATCATTAAAGGAATCTGAAACCTAGAACTTCTCATACATGATAATGACCCAAAGAATACCTACAAGCCATAGAAAAAAGAAAAAGTTCTTTTGGAGTTGCTTTTTGCCCACGAATTAGAAAATTTATATGTATTCAGAACCTTAAATCATTGAGGACTCTGACTATCTCTGTAAAGCATCAAATAAAAATCTGGGGTTTTAACAGCAATGGGGTATACTAAAGTTGACTGAGAAAACAAAAATTAGCTTAGTTAATTCTGAGCCAATTTGGTTCAAATGAAGTAAAATTCCAAGTGAAAGCAAAAAAAACATAAATTTAACTCCTAAAAAATGAGACTGATTGAAATTTCCCAGATGTGGGTTTTATTCTTGAAGAAGAAACTGAAATTCCGATAACGCGTGGTAATTAAAGTCAAATTGTTCTGGTCATAGTCAGTGCACAAATAATAGAAATGCAAGCATGAGATTTAATTCAAATGGATAAATATATGCTTTTTGGATGAAGTGAAAAGGAGGACAATGTGACAACAGTAAATCATGCATCTTGACGAAACATAATATGGCTACGCATGCAATAAGAGATACATCAGGCTTGCAAATTTCTTGGTTACGACTCACATAATCTTGAAGGAAAAGGACCTTTTACTGAATTAACGAAGAATTTTTGTAACTCAATCTATATAAATGATATTGAGTCCATTTCAGTATCCCAACTGAGGCCAATTAGTCAAGTATCTGATCAACCAACTTGATCACGTATCGCAAGTAGTTTTGGAAGATCAAACTAATGTCTACATCCATACCTTCTTCTTCATGCTAATCTTCTCAATCTAATCTTGCTTTTACACTTTCAAAATCTTAATCATAATATTAGCCTCCTCAACTTTTGTAATTGTCAAAGCGATTGCTGCTATTCATTAATTGTCAAATTTTGAATCTGTTTTAAATTCTTAACACCTTCAATAGAGGAATTATTAGCAGAAATGAAGAATTAATACCATATATCAGGTTAATATTGGTAACTAAATGTTTCTTAACGATATATTCATAACAGAAAATAAATACATATACAATAACATTTGATGGAACTCATCTTGTCTATCTCTTCTGTGCTATGGAGACAAAATATATTCCTTGAAAACAATCTCTTCCCATAAATAAAAAAAAAAAGGTGAAGATCGTGTGGCTTTTGAACACATCTAATTATCAGTCCATTGAAAATATTGGAGATAATATACAAGAAGTTGGTAACTTGAAAACCTCATCAATCACGACCAAATCCTTTTGCTTGTGAAAGCATGTTTTTTTAGTTCTTGACTTTATTTATGTGTTTGTTTTCCCCAAGAAACACACAAAATCCCCGTTATCAGATTCTCTTCTCTCTTGACTTTCAATATTCATATTTGTTACAACCTTACCTCTTTGCCTAACTTCATTAAAATCATTACAAAACAAATAGCCAAATCTTAACTACCTAACATCAACAAAATCCTAGGAAATCTATCATTACCAATTTGGTCAAAAATCAACTCATTTTTTTAGAATTTCTCTTCTCGCAATCACCTCATTTTCAAAGTGATTCAGCAGCCATCACGCTATATTTTCACACGACTATTCAATCTTCTTAATGAAAACAATATATTGTACTGTATTCTCTCTCGGAATTAGTAAAATAGTATATGGAACTATGGACCATTTGCTACGAATATTCTTTTATGTAGCTTTCAGCCATTTATCAAGATTATCAAGTAAAGAACCTGAAACATTATGAACAAATTTATCAGGGTTTTGGTGTATCCAATAATATTATTAAGACGTTGAGGTAACGAAGAACTCAGTACAAAAATCTTTCAATCATCATCTCTTTGATGAGTTTAACTCTGTCAAATTATTTGAACACATTACATATATAATATTTGATTAATTAATATCCCTTATTGGTAATTGTCTACATCAAAGGGAGGAAAACTTTGGTATCCATCAGATTATATAAAAAATGGTGCCGCCTTTGAACAAGTCTCAATCAATAAGCTAAGAGTAAATAATACACAATTAATTAAGTGGCCTGGAAAAGATTGTAAAATGGCATCTGTTGGAATAGAGGTAACATTATAATGTCAACTTTTTCAATCAGAAAATCTATTGCAAATCTACAACAAGATTTAAATAAACCAAATAAACCACACATATGAAGAAGCAGGCCGGTTTGGGATAATAACTAGGACATTATAGAACTAAGAAAATCAAGAGTTGTGATTACATTTGAACTCTATAAATTATGCAACTGAAAGGAACATTACGAGTTTATTTATTCTTGTTTGAATAATCATATGGTAACCCCAAAGGATTGGTCTAACGGTTGATAATATTTGCTTCTTTCATTGACTTCCTGGATTCGCCCCACTTTGAGTCTATCTATCACATTTGTGACATACTTTGAAACGTTATGCTTGTAGAGTGTTCAATGGACCTCGTGGATTAAATGGATATCACAATGACATACATATAATAACTGTATTATATCTTGTATTTTTCTCATTAATCAAAGATTATGCCTTGCAATTATCAATCATTATAATTAAATTAATTTAAACCAGATTAACAGTTTTCGTCTACAAGAAACTTCTCCATTTGGCTCCACGGTCCCATCTCCAACAAAGTCAAATTTAATCAAAGACACATATTTCGACATAGACTGCTAAAATGGCAACAATTTTTTTGTGGATAAGCTCGTTTCTCTGCATTATTAGCTGCCAAAAAATCAAATTCATCCGATCAGAAGAGTAGACCAACTTTTTTCTTCGGACTGAAATATCCTTCAATCAATGCACTGTCAAATAAGAGTATTGGACATGTAAGAGAAAAAAAAAAAAATCATGTATGAACTATATAAATTTATTGGGCATAATATAAAGTAATGTACCCAAGACATTTCTATAATTATGATTACGATTAAGGTAAGCTATAACTTTACCCTAAAAAGAAAGAAAAGGCAAACCTATAAAGAACAAATGACGAGAAGACTACTCCAAATTAATGATATAAAAAAATGTTCAAACTGTAAACAACAACTCTCTTTCCTAGTTAAGATAGTTATCTTTTTTGTTGTGTATAATTCCAATTAGCATAAAGTTATCTATTGTTGGCATATATATATATATATATATCACACCAATTTAATTTAAAAATAATATGTGTCCATATATTTATAAATATGCCAACTATAGATAACTTTATGCTAATTGGAATTATATATATATTATACCAACAACACTCTCTCACAAACTTTCTCTCAAACAGTTCATTTATGTTGAATATGTGAAAACATATTCAACACAAATAAATTGTTTCTACTAATATAGATATGACACATATTCATAGTTGGGCTGACAATAGGATCATCCTCGATTTGATCTTAGTAAAGTACATGAACATTTCCTTGAAAACAAACAAAACAAAATTTAATCGATCTTTATGTTAAGATTGTTAAGGAACAGTTATTCATTCGTATAACAACTGTTACCTAAAAACGAAATCAACAAAAGTTAATTAATCTTCAAATTACAANGTTCCTTGAATCTCTTACTCTCTCTCTCTCTCTCCCCCCTTTATTTTTCTTGTTTTCCTTGTGTAGTCTACTCTTAAGTTTGAGGTGTTACAATTTCATAATGTCACAATTTAAGTATCACGAGATTTTTGCAACTTCATTTTTAAAATGGGTTGACTTAATTTTTAATTATTAGTGTGAGTGCTCTTTATATTTTGACTTATAAATAGTCCAATATATTTTTATACGTGCCCCTAAATCTTCTACCAATATTTAGTACAAGAAAACCCAAGCATCTCAACCGCCTACTGAGTACAGACCCCTCCTATCTCATTTCTTTGTTTACAAAATTAATATCAAAGTGGAGTAGCATAAACAAAGAAATAAACTATGTATTAAAATAATAACTAAATAAATTTCTCTAGAAGAGAAACAAAGTAAACCCACAACTAAATAAATGGTTTAATTAAAAAGCCTAAGCACTGAATTAAGTTGTATTGTCAACAATTGATAGTCTATTTTAATTAAAAATTAATGACAATTATTCCACTAGCTCTCCAATTAGGTCTGCTATATGACCAAATTTAAGGAACAATTCTTGGTGCTTATTTTTTAAGCAAAATCCCGTAAGATATGAATACTTAGAGATGGATACATTTTACCTCATCCCGATGAAGGAATAATCTATAATTATATAAACAGCATTTTTTTGTCTAATTAATAATAATTACATATATTTATCTAGTTAACTAAAATGAATTAAGGGGGGCTTCTGCGTGAAGAAATACAAAATCTTGGGCCACTCTTAAAATTTAGATTTATTTTGGTCTTAAATTTTAATTCTTTTTTTTTTTATATATATATGAAGAGGAGGAGAATAGTTGGCATGTTGATAGGGGTCTTTTAGACTTCTAGATAACACTCAACTATATCAACACATTTAATTAATTAATAATAATGCTTTCCACATGTTTAAACTATAACTTCACTATTTATTTCATTTATAGCAAATTTTGTTCATTTTCATCATCATATCATATGCCTTTTCTTTAACACTAGTAATTAATAAAACCAAAATTAAAAAACCAGAGGCGAGAATTGAAGCAAATTAAAAGTTGATAAGCTATCATCATAAAAATTGATATAAAGAGGAAAAAAATAGAAAAATAATACGTGGAAGTGGCAGACAGAGGGTGTTGTTAGGATCACAACGTCAACAGAGTTATTGAAACTTACACTCATGCCATCATTATTATTTAATTAACAACATTTTATTTCTAAATACACCCCAATCTTCTCCTATTTAAAGCCTAAACTCTCAACTGTCACAACCACAACACACAACACACAAACGCTTATTTCTCATTTATTAGCTTTCCTAGAAACAAACAAGATTACCGGTCACCGGCCAATTTAACCCATTTCAATTTTCGTTCGCCGGCCAAGATGATAGCTTGTCTTGAGAGATTCGTTCCCGAAAACGACATCGAATCAAAAGCAGCCGTCGAGGCTTCAATTATGTGCAAGACTCTGGACCTCCAAGGCAGTATTGACAGAACGGCTTCCGCCGATAACGATTTCGGCGGACTGTATTCTCGTAGACCGTTAGCCGTAATTAGACCCTCCGGTGCCGATGACGTGGCGAGGGTAATCAAAGCGGCTTCACTGTCATCGACTCTGACGGTGGCGGCGAGGGGTAACGGCCACTCAATCAACGGCCAAGCGATGGTTGACCGTGGACTCCTCATAAATATGCGCCCCACGGAAAACAACCACTTCAAAGAAGTGAAAATTAATGGTTCAACCTATGTGGATGTGTCTGGAGGGGCATTATGGGAAGATGTCCTAAAACGGTGCATTGAGGAGTATGGTTTGGCTCCGAGGTCGTGGACTGATTATTTGAGTTTAACGGTGGGTGGAACTTTATCTAACGCAGGCGTCAGTGGTCAGGCCTTCCGTTACGGCCCACAAACGGCGAACGTTGCCGAGTTAGAGGTGGTAACTGGAAGAGGTGAAGTTGTAGTTTGCTCTGAAAAGAAAAATTGTGAATTGTTCTTCAGTGTCCTGGGTGGTCTTGGTCAGTTTGGAATCATAACCAGAGCTAGAGTTTTGGTACAGTCAGCACCGGACATGGTGGGTATTTTTTTTCCTTAATTTAACAAAGAATTCTTCACATTTCTCATTACTTCATATTAATTTGTCTCTTCCTTACCAAAATTCTTAGAGCGTGCGTTTCAAGTGCATGAACGACACTTTTATGCTACGTGATCTGATTGTTTATTAATGTAATTAGGTGAGATGGATAAGGGTGGTGTATACCGAGTTCGATGAGTTTACTCGGGACGCTGAGTTCCTGGTGACTCGTCAAGGAGACGGCGAGTCGTTTGACTACGTGGAAGGCTTCGTGTTCGTTAACAGTGATGACCCGGTTAACGGATGGCCTTCGGTGCCTCTGGACCCGGACCACGGATTCGACCCGGCTCACTTACCTCGAAACGCTGACTCAGTTCTCTATTGTCTTGAACTCGGTCTTCATTACAACAACAGTGACCACCCTTCCACAGTTGATACGGTAAGCAATCTCTCTTGCATCACGGTAATTGAGTTATGAGGAAAATAAAAATGGATTTTGGGTCACTAAGCCACAAGCTATGGGCGTGGTGAAAGTGTGGGCCATGTTGTTTGGAGTGATAACTGAGTTTTGACCTAGGTGGATGCTAAGTGCGTCGAGTCGTGTTTGAAGATGTTGACCGTGGATTGAGGGGCATGGGTCCAAACTGTCCCGCCGGACACTAATAAAGTCAAAAGACTCAGATTGCACTAACACGTGTTGAGCGTTGAGCGATGGAGGACGGCTTATTCTCGTCCTCCATTCATAACACCGAGAGAAGGAATTATATATATGGTTCGAGACTTGAAAACTGACTATACAGTGTAATGTATCTTCCATTGGATTTTCTGACACACGAGAATATCTTATTGCCCGCCTTATCCCTATTTTATCACGCAACTGACGTTACACGGTACTACTGTTTCTCCTGCCTTCGTTTTCCTGGAGGGCTCATTTTCGTAATATTATAACTCTGTCAGGGTTAAAACAGTATTGCCACATCTAGTGCTGATCATTGAGATTTCGATGACGAATATTGGTCCCCCCCCTCCCCCCAACTTGTAAAATGGCCAAAATTCCTTAAATTTCCGGAATATGTAAGTCAATGAATAGTATTCATCTACTGTTTAAAATGACATAATTGTCCTTGATTTTGTACAGGTGGTGAAGAGATTACTTGGATGGCTAAGATTTATCAAGAAGCTGAAATTCCAAGTGGACTTGAGCTACGTGGATTTTCTCTTGCGTGTAAAGCGTGCAGAGGAACATGCAAAAGCCAACGGAATTTGGGACTCTCCTCACCCTTGGTTGAACATGTTCGTCGCCAAATCAGACATAGCGGAATTTGATGAAGCCATATTCAAGAAGATCTTGAAGGATGGCGTGGGTGGACCCATGTTAATTTACCCTCTACTGCGAAGCAAGTAAGCACTTCCTCTCCTGTTAAGTGTAATTAATTTACTTTGAGCTGATTGGACAATAGACATGTTTCACGTCTGGTGGGCCATAGACAATTGTTAATCAAACACCTAATATGCTGACCACCTGCTTTGTATTTTAAATCCGGTGGTTAAGATTTTTTTAAAAACAGGTCAAATATTTTTTTTTCTCCCAATGGTCAGCCATGTCTCGCGAGGATTCGTTTTTATTTTTTAATTACTGCCTAGCTGTACCAAATGTACATCCCTGCACTGTTTGTACTGTATCGGATCCGAACTACTGTATGGAAAGATTCTATTAATTAGCCATTTGCTTGACGTTAGGAGTTTGGTGCAGCTGTGGGGCGCATTAGCGTAGAAGCGAACGTAGAAAGAAAACTGTACTGACCTGACCCGTGGGACAAAGATACAGTGGGGTCGGGGAGATTAAGGGTATTTTGGGAAATTGAGACTGGTGAAGGTTGGGGGGTAATTGCGTCATTAAAGGTGTCTCTTTTGATGGAAAAGGAGGTAACAAGAGAGGTAACTTTCCATGGTCAGTCTGTCATTTGAGAAACGACAAGGATATTTATTCGCCAACCTAGCTATAATGACAACATAATTTGTCTGGGCTCCATCTACCAATTTTGTAATTGACTCATTTGTCCCTATGGTGTGCCCACATTCTATGATAATGTTAAATTCTAACCAAGCACCTAGGAGTTTGTTCTCTTACAAACTTACCCAATTAAGTGAAAAATAAAAAATAAAAAAAAAATTACACCATTAATTAATTACTCCTTTTTAAATGTATTAGGTGGGATAATCGTACGTCGGTGATGACACCAAAAGAAGATGTCTTCTACCTTGTTGCCTTGCTCCGATTTTCTCCAACAGGATCGAACGGTGCAGAGGTTGAGAAAATGGTGTCACAAAACCGTCAGATTGTGGACTATTGCGTCCAAAATGGATTCGATTACAAGTTATACCTGCCTCACTACCAAACAGAAGAGCAATGGAAGGAACATTTTGGAGGTAAATGGGAAAGATTTGTGGAGAGGAAGGCGTGCTATGATCCAATGGCTATTCTTGCACCTGGACAGAAAATATTTGAAAGGATACGTAATATTTCATGTAATCCCTAGTATGTTGTAATGTTGGTTGGTGGACAAAAAAAAAAAAAAATCAATTGTAATTTTGATGGTGGGTCATGTTCATGTTGAATGTAGTAAAGGAATTGGGTACCAAAAAATTTTTGATGCTTTTTATGTGATTGATTATCGAAAAAGAAAAGCAAATATAGATTTGACTAATGAGTAAGATGGAGTAACTTAACTATCAAATAATTAAATGTCAATCCTTAAAATTTGATTTTGATTCATATTATAATGTCTCTATCATTCAAGCTAATAAAGATACTATAATTCATGTCTTGTCTAACATTAAACAAATAACAGAATCAGATTCTGTATGAACTAAATTCATGCAAAAAAGATGAAAAAGCTTTAACCTCGGGGGGATACTTAAAACTTCATGCAAATCAAATCTACTTGGTTTGATAAAATTTTGAACTTTAACTTTAGGGTTATAAAAAGCAGGGAAAAGTGAGGGGTGGAAAGAGGGGCTTTAGAAGGCAATAATAAGATCATGATTTTTGGTAAGAAGCGACGACCAATCAAAAAGAGTTAGAAAGTTTAAATTGCATGGCAGAGTATCCAATACGTTCTTTGATAAACGTGTCATGCACGGACGTAGTGGTGTTGTTCCCCGCGAAAATCACGTTTTGATTTGCGTGCACTTCAGTCTCCTTTCCCATTTCCAATTCCTTTTTTCACCTACTCCACCTAAATTAATTCAACTTCTATTAAATACCTACATTTTCTTACAAATATATCTCCAAAATTACATAATACTATATTTATTAGAGTCAAGAATTTTCATATGCTATTTTTATAAATTTCTTTTACAAAATAATTCACGTAACTAATGTGACATTCCTAAATTATTATTTTTATTAATTTATTAGTAGTTTATAATTCTCCTATTCGGGTCATAACATAGTATACACAATTAGACATTATGTTTATTCATGTCATTGATTTGAAACTTAGTTATTCTTATGTCATTCTTTATACTTGAGTGAGAACTTTAAATATGATTTGTAATTTTCCAAAACAATGAATTCAAGAACTTTTATAAAATGGGTTTAATGTTTTTCAAAACAATTTTTTAATATTTTATTTTGAAAATTGAAAAAAAAAATTGTTTTCTCTTGATTTTATTTTGAAAACAGTTTGTGAATATTTAAATAAACATATTTTTCAATCTTAAGGATATAAGATGTAATTCGGGCTTTTGAATAATATTTTAATAATAAAAATTTATTTTCAATCATGAACCCATGTATTATAGCCGGAGGTAGGGAATCATCATTGATGATATATTAGATTATATAATCAACAAATCACTAAAAGTTTGCTTTGTCAGACTCATTTATTGGTCGAAAAGAGTTTATTAAACACCTTTGAAATTTTTTTAGATTGTTTGGTTGCATGTTTTAAAAAATGCTTATTGAATTTCAAATAAACTATTTTTTTTTTTATTTTTTATGATCGGGGTCTTTAAACTAGTTTATGATCATCTACACTAATCCCCTGAAAATTTAAAACTAGCAAAAGTAGAAAAGTAACCCGCTCGGCCCGGCCCGCGACGGGTTACATGCTTTGGCGGGCTGGGCTTAACCCGCCCGCCAACAAAGGCGGGCCGGGTTAGGCCCACCAATTTAGGGAGAGTGGCTGGCCCAGCCCAGCCCGCCAGCCCTAACCCGCTGGGTTAGGCACGGTCCGGGCCGGGTTAGCCCGATTTTTTTTTTTTGTATTTTTTTATTTTTTTTGTTTTTTTAATTTAACTTTTCAAATAAAAATTATAAATATAATTGTTTTTAGTTAACTTTTCAAATATCAATAATTCAATTCAATTCAATTTTTTTTTTTTGTTAACATTTCAAATATTAATTCAATTTTAATACAATAAAATTGTAATATAAGAAAAATTAGACTTATTCATTTATCAAAAAATAAAATAAGAAATTACAACAATTATTGCCTCGTTAAAAACCTCACCAAGAAAAACCCAATGGGAGAAAAACTTGGTAAAGAAAAAAGAGTGCAATAATTGACAATTAATTTACAAATTACATTTTACAAAACAACTAAATTGGGGGTGGTTCACTAGGACCTCCCTCATCTGTATCATCATATTACAAAATTGAAATGATTCTACTAAAGCATTGTCGATAACCTCGTATTGATCTTGATGGCGCGATCGTTCCCAATCTCGAAGACATGTGAGGACTTCAATCATTTTGAAGCAAGTTTAGTCCTCCTTTCATTTAAAATCCTTCCACTTGCACTAAATGTTTGTTCGGATAGATGGTTGGAACAGAACAGCGAAAACATCAAAGGCAAGTCTTGATATACCAAAAATACATTTTCTGGCTCTCCATACTCTAAAATCAAAGTGACCTGTTGAAAACATTTCGGGGTTGCCAAATATGTTGAAGTTCATTACTCTACACTCCATGGAGGACAGCATATTAGTTGTTGTTGTTGGTGGTGGTGGTGCTTCGGAAGAGGAGGTTGTGCTTCGGACTCGGTCCTCTTCGGCCTATTCAGTGCATTCCAAGAGAATAAGTCTTCATTTGTTTCTTCTGCTACAGTTTCTCTGGATATTTCGCCTCTTTGCGACTGCGGGTTCCCATACCTGTTTTTATATGGAATATACTTCGAAAGACTATTTTTACCTCTCCTATTTGATTGACAATGATTCGTTTTGTAAATTTTCACTTAAATTGTCAAGACCATTTTCTAAACGTGCTAATTTAATTCTAGGATCAAATATAGCACCTAAACAATAGAAAAGGAACGGGTTTCCAATATTTCAAAAAAAATTTTCCATTGCCTTTATGGTGCATGTAAAATTTCATTGTCTTTGTTTTTTGTAAATAACTCGGAAATTTTATAATTGCATGTATTACCAATGGACTAGTAGGATAATACACACCAGAAAGTTGTAAAGTGGCTTGGTAAAAACATTTGAGAAAAAAATGAAATACTTTAGCTATCTTCCAATCATTTCTCTACCAAATGATGAAGACCTCTATTATTTGCTACAAATAACTAATTATATTAGCATAAGGTAACATGAATCAAGCATTAATAAGTACTATACCATCTAACAGGCATATCTAATGCAAAAGTTCTAGGAGACATATTGATTTTATACAAGCTTCTTGAAATTCAGCATTTCTTTTATTACTACCAGTAATCCAAGCTAAGATTCCCTAATTCTATCAATATTTTGTTAATTGTTTTCATACCACTTTCCACTAAATTAATAACATGACATGCACAACGTTGGTGAAAAAACTTCAAATTATTATATAAAGATAATTATTTTGAAAAAATTCTATAGCTTTACTATTAGAACTTGCATTATCTAAAGTTAAACTTATCACTTTATCAATAATATCATAATCTTCTAAAACTTCAATAATTTTATTAGATTTCTAAACCACTTGTCCACATCCATTAATCTAAATCCTAATAAAGATTTATTTAATTTAAATTCATTTCAAAATAATGACTAGTCACACAAATATAATATTGTTTAGCCTCTACCACTCAAATATCAGCAGTTAAGCCACACTAATATGACAAGTATGAAATTTATTTTTTAATTCTAATTTCTTTTTTTAAACAATTTTATTAAATCATTTCTAGTTGCAGTTTTAGAATAACTTTTAAATCCTGAAAAATGATTTTGAACAAATCTTTCAAAATATTATCTTCTGCCATATTAATATTGATCAGATACAGCAATATATAAAGCTAACTGTTCCCTATATACATCAGAATTATAACGCCAAGTAGTACCCATATTAGTTATTTGAGTTTGATTGCTTTCTCTATTTCCATGTTGATTAATATGTTTATTAGCATGCTTTTAAAGTACTAGTACCATTACCTGAATCAGCTTTATAAACATTTGCACATATTTGCATCTTGCTTTCTTGACTTGAACGCATTTTCTGTCTCGTAAAACTTGTCGAATGCGCCCAACGTCTGTGTGTGTCTGTTTTTGCTTTCGACGGCAGTTGATGATCCCGCCTCAGCTTGAGATGAAGTTGGACGAGGACGATGATTACGAGGACGACTTCTAGAACCACCGGGCGCTGTTGGAATCGACGGCATATTTTGAGGTGTATCGAATTCTGAGACTGGGATTGGGACAGCGGGACTTTGAATCTCCTGCATTCATAGTAAAATCAGCGGGACTAGGACTAGGATAATAGTTTTTCTCCCATTGAAATTGAGGGAGAGAAATATCTATCCATTGTAACTTGTAGTTGAAAAAAAAAATGATGTAGAAGAAATAAAAATTAAAGAAAGAGATTTGGAATATGGAAATTGGAAATATGAATTGAAAATTGCAAAACCTAATAAAAATTAAAATCAAATTGATAACAAATATTAAGAAATAAATGATATTGAGACTGAGAGTTGAGAGAATAGAGATTAGAATAGAGATATGAGAAAATGAGAGAATTGAGTTGTGAGAAAAATTGAGAGTTTAGGGCCAATTTATAGAAAAAATAGGGAAAGAAAATGACGAAAAGACCCCTCCAACGGCTAAAAACGGCTATTTCAAGGGTAAAAGTGTAATTGAAAAAAATAAAAAGATTTCATTTTTTTTTTTGGGTCAACCCGCCAGCAACCCCCGGGTTGCGGGCCTTTTGCAAAGAGGACAAATTAGCAACCCGCGGGCCGCCGGGTTACCATTGTGCAACCCGCCCGCCCGGGGGTTGCTGGCGGGTTGGGCTCAATCGTTTGAGCCCTCTTTTTTACAGGCCGGTTAGGGTTGGCACGCCTACCCCGGCCTATTTTTTCCACCTCTAAAAACTAGTGACCAAAAAGAGTTTCAATAGTCACCTCTATTAGGGGTTGAGAAATCACTTATGGCCTCTTGAATAATCACTCAAAATCATAGTTGATCACTCGACCACTAATAATGGTTTAAATAAGCTATTTTACAACTTATGAGATAAACTCAAATTTTGATACTATCTTGTACTAGAATGGAGTGAGCGAGCATATATATATAATAATAATACCAATAATTGTCCTTGGCAGTAAAAATAAAAATGAAATAGAAATTGCCAAAATTGGGGTAGGGTGGCTGAGCATAATTACAAAAAGTAATCAATTTTAGCGGCCTTTACAGTTGTAGGCATGATTTGTCATTATGCACTCTCTTCATGTTTTAAATTTTCAATCATGGTCCACACCAATCCTTCCATAACACTCTACCAAAGGGCCCTGCCCCGTTGCCAGTGCCACGACAGCAATATAAACTTATCCAACCTTTTGAATACTCAAGTCCTTGTCGGGAATATGGTTATTCTGGTTTTTATAGTTTAACTTTAACCACCATTGCTAATTTACTTAACCTTCTGCAGTACAAAAAATAAGTAATACAGCTAAATATTAATAATTAGAGAAGAAAGAAAAAAGTGTAGAGATCCAGCTAATCAAAATTTGGCTAAGCAATATTTGTATGTTATAATTAATAACAGTTTCCTGAAAACGAAGAAAATGTGTTGGAAAAACAAAAGTCAAAAGAATACTCATCACAATTTAAATACCAAAACAGTCAAACTTGGTAGAAAGCAGTAAATCAATGGGATGAGTCTTGTGGGCTTCACACTCTCCCGTTACAAGCCCAAATCTCTGGCTTATGGCCTTGTCCATTTTTAACCCCACCAAATTCATCACTGTCCCCTCACTTTTAAATGTTTTGACAAGTTTAATCCTAGTCAAAATTCACTAGAAATGGTATAATAATTTTTAAATACACTATTTTTATTTTTAGTGTTTACCTTTAATTATTATATAAACCCTAATCCTAAAGTTATGGAGAAAATAATCATATAACCGTATAAATTTTAGTCTGGAGGAAAAAAATAGTATAAAAAAATCCTAATTAAGTTTGAAATTTGGGAAAGTGATGTAAACAAAAGCCATAATTAATATTGAAATTGGGAAAAAAATTATGTAAATAGAAAACTTAATTAAGTTTGAACTTGGGGAAAATGAGTGCAAACTAATTAAACTTGGTTATTTTCAGTATTAAATAGGGTTTAAAGAATGCTTTTTTAAATATAATAAAAATATATTTAACACGATCAATTTTGAGGACTAAAAGTCACTTCCATTTGCATGTTCGTCATGGGCTACGGATTGACCCAACCATGTCAAGCCCCACGTTTTCTAAGTTGAACCCAGTTACTAAGTTTGGGTGAACTTTTAATCCATTGTTCATCATGGGCCAGGGATTAAGCCAGAGCAAAACTTACTAACTTCTGATTCATCCATTATTAATAGAGTAATACTATACACAAATAAATTTTACAAAAAATTATATATAAAGTAATATGACAAAAAATGAATGGAATAATAAATATAATAAGTTTGTCTAAAAATCTTTATAAAATTTCTTTACACATCTAGCATTATTGAACATGATAAGTGTAAAACAAAAAAAATAAGTATAAAATTAAAATTAACTAAATACATTATAATAAATCATTTCATATTTTATTTAAATCTAAAATCATAAACTTTTTTCATGTGTAGCACTTTTTTAGCATATATTTTAACACAATTTTTGAGCTGTTAATATATTTTAGTTATTGAGATTACTTTTTTTTCTTTAGTTATTTCTTATGTGCATCAATGTACAAACTGCACTAACTTTACTGTACAAAAGTGTATTTTTTTGAATGAGTAAAAAATTCTATTATGTAAAAAGAAAAGAAAGACATAAATTATTAATAATAATAGACGTACAAATAAATCTTATAAAGATTTTTATATTATTCTATCATGTTTTACAAATTTTGTTTAATATTTTAATTATGTAGCTGGCTTGCCTTAACTTTTCTAGTTCTAGAGCCAAATTAGTACACTCAAAATCATGATTTATTATTTAAATTCATGTAGCTGGCTTGCCTTGCTTCTAAACTTATATATGTGTATGTATTAACGACACCAAGAAAATACTTCAATATGCATTAAATTAATTGACATTTGGAAGCATGTGGTTGCATCAAATTAATTCCAACTTGTTATACTTATACATACCACCACTCATGAAGAGACATCTACAGGCTTGCCAAACACGGCAAGTAACGCTCACCACGTCATGTCTGTATGTAACTCCCAACATAATTGGAAGGCCTCTATTATGACTAAGGACGCACATGCCTCCCCTAACAATTTTAACTTTATTTTCATCCCTAGGATTTTTTTTTTTTTTTTGTTTTTTTGGTCTCATTACAATTGTGTCCCTACTTTAATTTCAAGTCCTTTTAGTATTTTGACTTTGATTAGTGGAGTTACGGAGTGTTAACTATGTTAGAGCCAAGAGATGTTGGGACGAAAAAACTTTGGAGCCTCCTATTACGGTAATATTATGGTTTATTTGATCATTTGGGTTTGTAAGATATTCAATAGATTGCGAGAATTAGTTGAGACGTACGCAAACTAGTTTAGACATCCCGTCACCAATAAAAAAAAAAAAAAAAGGAAATGAGTGGCTATTTTAATCATATGGGACCGCTAATAAGGAATCACTATAGGCTAGGGGTGGAAAAATCTGGTTAATTGGTTGCTTGAACCGAAATGGTTTTCGGTTTTAAAAATAAATTGAACCGAAACCGGTTATGAACCGAACCACATTCGGTTAACCGGTTTTTAAACTGGTTAATAAGATTAATGATGGGTTGCCTTTTCGACCCAATTCGCACACTCCACTTATGGCCCATAAGTTATGGGCTGCTTTTTGGCCCAATTCGCACACTCCACTGTGCCCCCCCCCCCCCCCCCCCGGCCCTCCTTTTTTTTCCAGCTTTTTTTTTTTTTTTTTTTTTTTACTTGAATTAAGTTATATACTTATATTTATTGTAATTGAATTTGAATTCATATAATTTTAATGTACATCAATAAAGCTAAATTTAGTTCCAAATGCAAAATCTGCTCCACAACGGATAGAATATATAAATTTACTAGTTTAACATGTTATAATCTTTTAATATTTGAACTTGAATCATGAGAAAAAAGATGAACACAACGAGACAAAATATATAAATCTTCTTCCTTTGCCTGCTATTCTAGATGAAATAATTAACAGGATTAGATCAACACAATTAAAAGAAATGATACACATTACAAATCATACAAACAAAAGACTAAACTTCTAACCCAATATTAAGAGAAACACTATGCATACTACTGGTTTTTACTACCGCCTACAACATGACGTGGCATCTGCGTGGAGATGCCAATTCATCTGCCACATCAGTCACTTGCCGTCAGATAGTTTTAAAAAAAATTTCCCCAAAAAATTCCCGCTTACGAATTTTTTGCCCAAAAACCATTGTGAATCTCCTTCTCCTCTAAATCTCACAGACACCACTCCGGCACCGAAAATAACTTCGTCACCTTTCACTTCACCGGCCTCCCTTGAGCAAAAACCCCTATCATCACCACCAAGATCACCCACCAATTGCTGGTGCCACTCATCTAGGTTCGCACTCTTCAACCAATTTTCGGTCAATTTCGGCTCAAAAATCTACCCGACGCCACCTTTCACCTCACCGGCCTCCCCCTGACAAAACCCTATCATCCCCACCGAAGATCACCCACCAATGCAATGTTTGAACTTGTTTTCTGGTTTGTGATGTTTCTATTAACTGCAGTGTTTTTTTTTTTTTTTTTCCATTTTCTTTTTGGTTTAACAGCTCCATGGATCGGTTCTGTTCGTCAATTGAATCAATCCTTGGTTCCATCAAATGCTGGAACTTCTTTTGGAAAACAATGCTTTGTAAAACCAATTTGTGCAGAACCATTGATTAATGCTTTTGATTGCAATAATTTCTGGAACTAGGAAGTTCATTTTAGAACTTGAGCAATGATTGTCTGCTCATGGATACTTGTAAAAGATTGATGTTTTTCAGTATTTTGTGTGATAGTGAATTGCATATATGCCACGGTTTTGATTACTATTTATTCATGAATTTATATGGTTTTGAAGTATATTCATTGATATATATAATTTACAATATTGTTGAGTAATCTGGTCACTTTTGTTGAGTTATAAGTTGGGTTCTAGCTGAAAGAAGTATTATATGTTATAATATGCTGAATTAGTCTTGGTTGATTAAGATATCTCAATGGTCTGCAAGTTAATTAATATGCATGTCAATTTCTATTCTCGCTTCTTTATATGGCCATCCTGTATCCAGTTTGTTTGGAGTGAGGTATTCAATACCATGTATCTCTGCCCTGTTGTTGTTTATGAACATCTTTTGTTTAAGCCAGTAGTGCTTACTGAATCAATATATATTGGTTATCTAACAATAGAATAGTTTCTTCTAAATTTATAAAGAAGCAGGCCGATATCTTTTTAACATGCAATAAACTAGGACATCAAAAACACATTCTGATTGACTGTTTTCTAGATGAATATTATCCAAAAAGTATATTTGAAACATGACCAAGCCGAGTGCTTTTCAGTTTATCTTACTTCTGAAGATATATTTCAAGAGGCATTGATTAATTTTTTTTTTATCAACAGCCTCGCAATTGCAAAAGAAGGTGAGCTTACTATTGGCACAATTGATGACATCCAGAAGCTTCATATCCGTTCTATGCCTCTTGGGGAGCATGCACGCCGTATCTGTCATTAAGAGCATTCTCGAACTTTTGCTATCTATAGTTTGAAGAACCAGTCTAGTGCAGTAGAATCTGAAATGCACTTCATCCGCTTGTTAGATGACCAAACATTTGAGTTCATCATATCAACTTACCCACTTGACACATTCGAGTATGGTTGCTCCATCCTCAGATGCTCCTTCTCTGATGATAGTGATGTTTATTACTGTGTTGGGACTGCCTATGTTCTGCCAGAAGAAAATGAGCCTACCAAGGTAAACTAGATGCAGGTTATCTTTGTTTTCAGTTTGAGATTGACATATTGTAGCAATGTTCCTATTTCAATTGTGTCTTTTCTCTGTGTAGGGGAGGATATTGGTTTTCATAATGGAAGATGGTAAGTTACAACTTATTGCAGAGTAGGAAACTAAGGGAGCAGTTTATTCATTGAATGCCTTCAATGGCAAATTGTTTGTTGCTATCAATCAAAAAATCCGGTTATACAAGTGGATGCTCCGAGATGATGGTAATCGGGAGTTGCAATCTGAATGTGGACATCATGGTCATATACTTGCTCTCTATGTGCAAACTTGATTTGATGAAGTCCATTTCCTTGTTAATCTACAAGGTACTTTATTAATCCTCAAATGCATTCCACTTTACATACCTTTTAATTATTTTCTACTTGATACTGTTCTTATTTGTTATTGTGATCAAGAAATTATTTTTCATATTTACTGCATAAAGTAGGTCTGTTTTCTTACTGATTAGCTAAAAATTTGATAATTTTCAGTATGAAAAAGGTGCCATCGAGGAACTGGCTCGTGACTACAATGCAAATTGGATGTCAGCTGTTGAAATTCTTGACGATGACATATATCTTGGTGCTGAAAACAACTTTAACCTCTTCACAGTTAGGAAAATAGTGAAGGTGGTTTGGCTTACGGGAGGAATGGATGGTGGGAATGGCAGCTTGATTGGCATATTTATTTGGGAGTTTGTTTGATGGGAATTGATTATATGGGGAGTGTTTGTGTTGTTTGATTGGTTGTAATGTTTTCCAGCCTTCCCCATTCATCCAGTCAATCAGTCACCATATCCACCATAATATGTTCTCTGCTCACCACCTACTTAACCATTTGCCAAAACCAAAACCAAGGAATAAGCAAGCAAGTGCCTGCGCGCGCAAGCAGCTCCCAAGGCATGTGCGTCTCCTCCCAGCGCCTAAACCACCTTTCTTGGCCTTGCCCAACCTACATTTCACCAACCTAACACCGCCAATACCCTGCAACCACCTGCAGCCATTGCCCACCACACACTGCCCTTCTTTTTCTGTCTATTGTAGTCACTTCCCAACCATCACCCACCACCACACACTACCTCCCTTCACTGCAGTCTTTTCCCAGCCATCACCCGCCACCACAGCTGCCCCCCCACCCCTGCGGTACCCAAGCCACCTTGCCCTCCCTACGCCCCAACCACCTTTCTTGGCCTTGCCCAACCCAGATTTCACCAACCTAACACCGCCAGCACCCTGCAACCACCTGCAGCCATTGCCCATCACACACAGCCCTTTTTTTTCTGTCCATTGCAGTCACTTCCCAGCCATCACCCACCACCACACACTGCCCCCCTTCACTGCAGTCTTTTCCCAGCCCCCCCCCCTCTCCACCCCCCCCCCCCCCCCCCCCCCCCCCCCCCCCCCCCCCACCCAAGCCACCCTGCCCTCCCCACGCCCCAACCACCTTTCTTGGCCTTGCCCAACCCAGATTTCACCAACCTAACACCCCCAGCACCCCTGCAACCACTCGCAGCCATCAACAAAATCACATAAATTGATTTTTCAGAATCAAGAAGTCAGCTCACCGGACTCAACTTTTTAAAAGAGAACCATATTTTTGCAACTCATTGATGTAATTTATTGCTTCTAATTTAGGTTTTCAAATGCTTCAAGGTTTAGATGTTCTTTCCCCAATGTTATGTTGTGGGGTCATGTATTGTTTGGTAAAAATATTGTACAAGAAATGGCTAATACCAACAATTGTATTAATAAAGTGTTTTTTTGCTTATAGTAAATCTTACATCTTTTAAATTGATGCCTTGCATGTACAAAATATTATACAAGAACAAAATATATTATTCATGATACAAGGGTAAGAAACTATGCACAATATATGGTACAGAACAAAATATTATCCAAGAACAGCATGATATCTTTAACTTGGATTATAAACGAACAAAAATAAATTATATAATACAACTTTATGATATAACATCTTCAAACTGTCTATTCTTTTCACCATGGTCTTCACCTATTATTCTTCATTCACAAATTTGAATCTGCTGGATACGGCCTGTAAGCGACTGACCTTTCACTGTAATTCTGGAAAATGTAAAAAAAATGACTTAAGAAATTAATTGTACACCAAAAAGAAAAAGGCAGAAAATTAATGAATCATACCTGGCTTAATATATGAACTCCTTCTTCACATCCATGGAAGTTAATCGCATCTTGAAAATGTTCATTTGCTTGTTTGGTTTCTTGGGAACCCCCGTCATACAATCGATTAGGGATGTCGCAACACACACTTTTTCATGAAATTTCTTTTGTTTACCTTTACGTACATTTTGTTCGAGCTTTGATTGCTTCCTTTTGAATGGAGGTCGACCTTTGCAACGAACAACCCAAGGAGTTAAAATTTTATTGTTTGCCTTTGTGAAATTAGCGTGAACACTATCAAAATTTGATCCATTGTGACATGACATGTCACCATGGCTATCAATCCTGCCAGCACGTTCATTTGACAATAATTTCTTCTTCATGTCAGTAATCATATGCATCACCATATTACTATCATCAATATTGGTTGAGGCTAAATCAGCCACCTCAGAGAATGAATTAGACAACTGATCAAACCGTTCTCCTTCAGCAGTCGTGCTCCAGCTATTATAACTGACTCTAATCTTTGTGTGGCATCTATATACATTTTCCCTTCAGCTTCTTAAAATGAACTTTTTAGGTATATGATAAATCTCTTTATGAAGCAATACTGTTATTGATGTCGACAAATAATCCCTCTAAATTCAAACAATCGACAATTGCAACGAACATCACAACCACGGTCATCACAGCAAACCACAAAAGGCACACTACGACATGTCTCCCCTACCACGACAACTTCCTTTACAATATATTCTATTTCAGATTTAGTGGCCCGGAAAGAAGATATCTCACAATGCAACTTAGCAGTAAGCTCTTGCTGAAACTCTTTGAATTCTGCGGTCGTGTATGCCTCCTGAAATTGTTTCTCCATTGGATAACCGATTATGCAAGGAATCCATGATTTTCATGATCTAAAATCAGCCTCCTTTTATTTTTCTACTTTATCACACAGTGCATTTTCATACTGTTCTATAAACTGTTTCAAAGTGGTTTTAGAATTTACATACCCATCAAAGAATGCATGCATACTTTCACTCCGTTGAGTGGTGGACATACCCGCCCAAAAGGTGTCTTTTACAAACAATGGCACCCAACGTTGTCTTTCATTATACAGTCCAAGTAACCACTCATTGTTGTGAAGGTTGTATTTATCAATGAATCCAGTCCAACGTTGTTCGAACTCCTCACATGTCAATGAATCATACACAACATTTTGCAAAGCAAACTTAATACATTCGTATTTGCTGTAAACCCTTAACTTTTCCGGCAATTTCTTCATTATATAACACAAACACCATCTATGTCGTGTACCTGGAAACACAATCTCGATTGCATTTTGCATCACTTTGTCTTGATTAGTTATTATTGCATTTGGAGCACAATTCCACATACATGTAAGCCAAGATTAAAAAAGCCAAACAAAAGTCTATGTGTCCTCATGGGAGATTAACCCACAACCTAAGAGTGTTGAATGCCCATGATGGTCAACACCAACAAACGCCGCAAATGGCATATCATACTTGTTGGTCAAGTATGTAGCGTCAAATGTGACAACGTCGCCAAATTCCTTAAATGCAACCCTACTTCTTGCATCCACCCATATAACATTCTGTAATCGACCCTCCTCATCTAAATCCATCATGTAAAAGAAATTTGCATTAACTTTTTGCATCTTTAAAAAATATTTTTGGATTGCATAAGCGTCCCTAGCATCAAGTCGCATCTTCCTAACTTTTTTAATATAGTTCCTACAATCTTTTTGCAAGAAAGTCAAATTCTCAAGATCGCTTGCTTCAACTAACATGGAATTGAAATTTTTATTCGGCCTAATCCCGGCCCTATCATTTACTTCAAGTCTCATTTTCACATATGATTGTGCACCATGATTGCTCATGAAATATCTAGTTTTCGTTGGGCTACTGAGCTCATGGTTATGATTCAACCCCACTGAACATATTTGCCATTTTCTGTTACAACGTACGGCTGCACCAACCCGAGCCTTACAATCTGTCTTTGTCACTGGGTACAATTTAAAAGCATTTCGGGTGTTACTACTCGACTTCCCAGTACAAGAACAAGCTAGTGTTGCGTTTGTCACCTCTCCATCATCTCATTTCCTTGAGGATCTTATAATAACTTCAAACCCCATTCTATTCCCATAGCTTCTGTAGTATTGGAGAAGATTATCAAGTGAATCAAAAACCATCCCAAGCTTTGGCTCCCATTCCTCCTCTGCACTTCTTCTATCTTCAACTTCTTCAAATTGATTATCCTGATTCATTTATATTATAATACCTAGAATTAAAATATTATAAGATAACAAACATGATAGAAACAAAACCATCCAAATTTTTGTTTAAACTACATTAACTTGTGCGTATACAAAAATTTATCATTTATCATACAAACATGGGTACTCATTGATACATAAAAATAACTTCGTTTCATTACAATGCTTACCCTTTCAGTATTAGAAACTGAAGCCTTTTACTGTTCATTTATCTCCTCCATTGTCTGCTCTTGCATGTTATCAACCTTTGTTTCTGCTCCTCTACAAAACCCTTAACAACTTAAATTCATTTTGGATGCAATGAACTAAACTAAACTTGTGTATTAATAATTAAGAAAAAAACAATTAATAATTATAGTTAAATCAAGAAGATAACCATCTATGTCTTAACACAATTTGATTGAAAAAGAACGGAAAATCCTGAAAGAATTACACCTTTATTCACAGGCAGTGAATTGGTATAAGCAGCAGTAACATACCCTCTTGACAGTATTGATCTCGAAATGTTTATCTGAAGGGTGCTGCTTGAATCTATTTGGAAAAGTCCTTAAAAATTGCCAACCTTTTTTCCAACCAGAACCCTGAAACAAAAAATGGTTATAACAACTGATCATATTTCTGAATTCAAGAACTCCATATACGTACCTAACTAGAGAATGATTCAGTTATACATGCTTCCGAACATATAACAAAAAGATAAACAAGGGGAACATAAATAACAAGAATTGAAGTCCCATTTAGACACACTTCCATTACAATCGACATCATGCACTTCAACGGCAAAAAGCACTTGAAATCAGCCATTGAAGTTGGTCAAATTAGCTCTGATACTATGTAAACTAAATGCAGAATTTTGTTAAAATAAATTGTTCACATAATTAAGTTGTAAATTGACTCAAGTCAACATATGTATATTTATCTTGGTCCTTTCCTTATGGAATACCAAAGTAAAACCCATATACAACTCTAAGTCATTCAATTCAAGGTGTATATTCGATTAGCTACTTTGAAGATTTAGGAACAAGTATCTACTCATTTTTTACTTCATTCTTATACCCATCTAACGCAGCACTTGAAATGGCCATAACTAATATGAGAAGGAAAAAGGATTTCAACAATGCATTGTTCAAATTTTGAAGATTCACAAATTATGTGACATTTTGATGAATAGCCATTTGCAGCAGCAGTTTTTGGAGGCAAAGATTGGGATACTACTGGTTTGAGAAACACTATGAATATTAAGCTTTGCAAGCTCCATGACACCTTATATAAAACATCTCAAACCACCTTTTCTTCCCCAAATTGTGCAGTTCCTTTCACCATTTTAATTTGCACAAAATTTCCTCAATTTATTGGATTTACAAAGCTGCTTTTTACTATAATATTGTTTATCATAAAATTGTACACACTTATACATGGTTCTCAACTCAAAAGCACCAAGCAAGTGTTGTGTTCCACTTCTCCCAACAGCAGCAAGTAAGTAACAGAGACCATTGAGTGAGTAAGCTCTTACCAATCAAAAGGAACTCTCACTGGTCAGCGATAGAAACAAATGCGACAACGACAATGGATGTTGTAGCCGGCAGTTCAAATGCTCAAATTTGGGATGGGTAGTTTGGGTTTTGAGTATGATTTAATTTGGGAGAAGATTTAGGATATTAAGAGTGGGATTTGAGAGAGAAGATTTAGGTTATTAAGATTGGGATTTGGAAGAGAATATTTTAAGTTATTAAGATTGAGATTACGGAGGCAAAGATTAGGGAGGCAAAGTTTTGGGAGGCAAAATTTTGTTCTATAAACCCAGTTGCGCAAATTTTTTTGGGGAATTTTTTTTTTTTAAACTATCTGACGTGGCAGATGAATTGACATCTCCACGTCAGATGCCACGTCATGTTGTAGGCTGGTTAGTAAAAACCAGTAGTATGCATAGTGTTTCTCAATGATTAAAACCAAAAAGGAGCCATATTCACATAGCTTTACTATTTTTTTTTTTTTTTTTATTTCCTTCTTCTCTAACATCTTCACTTCAGCTCTGGACCCTTCAAATGAGAAGCTAGAACTTTACTAAAAAGCTCCTCATCTTTCAAGTTATGCTCTCTAGACGTTCCCTAAAAACTTTTAACATGTCAGAAAATGTTACAGGACATCAAATATCTGAGCCGTGGGCTATCATGTTTAGTGTTCATTGCAAAGAGATGAGGTCACCAAGAAATACAAAGCAAAGAGCCAAAGAGATGAGGTCACTCACCGGAAACAAACGACGATGTGGAGACTTGGTGAAGGAAAAAGAATGGTGACCGCGATTGGTGATTGCCGACTGTTGAGCAACAGATCGGTGAGCAAAGATCGGCGGTGTGAGCAAAGATCGGTGGCTACTGGCTGAGGCGTGACTGCGTGACTCCGGCATGAGAAGTGAGAACACAAATCTGAGAACTGAGAGTCCGAGAGAGAGTGAGAGACTGAGACTGAGTCACTGAGACTTTGAGAGTGCGAGAGACCGAGAGTTACTGAGGTGAGCGTCTGAGTATCGGCGCGACTGAGTCTGAGTAGTGAGGTCTGAGATCTGAGTACTAGAGTAGTGGAGGCGTGGAGCTGCCGAGTGAAGACTGAAGTGAGCGTTGGAGTGTTAGAGTGTTACAGTTAGTGTAGTGACTTAGTGAGTGTTAGGGATTGCAAAATAAAAAACTAAAATATAATTTTTTAAAAATTTTGGTTCAAAAAACCAGTTTTGGGTAACCAGAATTTATTGTGTCAAAAACCGAAACCGAACCGGATTTTCGGTTTTTTTTTAATATCCGAACCGAAACCAAAAAAAAAAAAAAAAACCGGATTTTCGATCCGGTTCGGTTTTCAGGTTTTTTTTCCACCCCTACTATAGGCTTGGCAACACCGCAAGCATATATGTAGCTTCGATCATGATTGTATCGATATTCTATATTTTTTGTTTAAAGTGTTGAGAAATGATTGACATATATACAAACACAATATCTCTCTTAGGTATTGTTTCATACTATTGTATATTTCTTTAGGGTTATTTCTACTTTCATTCTTAAAAGTTTAGAGTATATTTACTTAGCTTCAATACTACGAGATACGAACACTTTAATCCAATCAAGCAATTGTCGATAGTTATTCTACTCTTAAATAGAGATTTTTTAATAAAAAGTTTATAATACCCTTATTGTTTTATTTACGTATTATTAAAAACAAATAAAATATATAAAAATAAATAAAAATTATTCGGTACACCTTAAAAAAAAAAAAAAGTTGTTAAAAAAAAAAAAAAGTATTTCATAGAAGTAATAAATGATATCCAAATATAAAATGGATCAATTTTGCATGATTTATAACAAACACGGGTATTATAAATTGTTTATTTAAAATTCTCAATTAACCATTAGAATAACTAATGACAATTGTTAGATTGGAATGAATTGTTCGTATCTCATAATATTAGAGTTAGATAAATATTTCCAAACGTCAATGATGAAAATACAAATAACCATTTTTCTTTTAAGGTATTATAAAGCATGGTTATTAATGTCATATGATATGCTATATGTATACAATTTGATACGAGTTGCCAACGATACGTATCAGAGGGTATATCATAAACCTTTTGATACGTTGAAAGGTATCTTACGATACGATACGTATCAGTTTGTATCCTTAAAAATATCGACATAAATTGATACGACTTTATTAATTTGGGCCGAATGCCCACAAATTTTTCTAGTTGGGTCGAATCCAGGTCACCCAATCTGATACACTAAAACCTGCCTAAATTTACCCATTTTGTATTAAGAAAGTGAAGAGAAAGATGTGTTGCCCATTTTGCATGATAATAATAACACAAGTAAATATATAAATATTGACATTGATCTTATAAATGATATGAATGGTTGATAGAAAATGATATAGATTCTTAATTTTGTGATTAATTTTGATTATGTAATACTATAATTTAAAGCCAATAATACCACAAAATGCATTAATTAATTTTGAGGATTATATTAATTTTTAGAAAAAAAGTATTATTTTATTTATATATTTTTTTTTGAAAAAGATGTATCTTACAACATACGATACTCGATTCAAAAAATTAAGTTTTTGATATATGATACGATACGTGATTTGATAATCATGGTATAAAACATAAGAGTGTGTTTTTGAAAGAGATACAAGTTTTGGTAGTTTGAGTTAGAAAAAATGTAGTAGTTTGAAACACTTAATTTGTTGAAAGAGCAAAACTGGTTGTTGTTGATGAGTTGAGACCAATCCTCTCCAACATCTTGTACAGTTAACTAAGAGTAAGATCTAATCAACAGCCGAATAAAGCAAAGGCGATTTGAAAAAGGAAAAAAACAAAAAAAAAAAAGGGCAAAGATACGTAAATAAAGAAATGTGCGGTAGCAACCATGTCATATAGGACAAAAATAGTTATTTGAGTGAGTTAATCACAAGGGTTAGATCAAGATAATATATTTAAATAAAGCAACCCAAAGATTGCAAAAATATTAGTCTCAAATATGAAGAGAAATATTGAATACCATCTCTTTTTAAAGAATGTTTTCTCAATGTTTTCTTGGTTTATTGTATATGTCACACAATGAGGTTGAAAGGTCTTCATTTTTTTATTTTTTTTTATCATTGGGGGTATCCGACTAGTTTGTACGTACTTCAATTAATTTTTCGATATCTTAAAACTGTCAGTCAGATAAGAGTTCCAATAAACCCTTATTAGTACTTAAGGAAACTTAAACTTAGGAGCTCATGAAACTTTCTTTTATTTTTTACCATTAATCCACCGAGTGGTGATTATGAAATTGAAAGGTTGATAAAAAAAACAAAAATGTAAAAGAAGATGTTTTAAGCATTTTTCCAATCTTTAATCTAACCTAAACTAAATTTGTATAAATTCTTTATATATGTAATATAATTCTTAGAACTTTATAAATAAGACTTTGTATAAATTGTTTATATGTGTAATATAATTGTTAGCATTTTATGTTTGTAATTAAGAAGATTAAAAAGGAGTTGATGACTTAGAATTAAGATATAAAATTGAATATTCCAATCAACTTTACACTGACCATTGGAAATTCAGCACATTTTCCCTTAACCAAATATGAAATATCGTCTCTTCCATATATGGGTATGTTAATATTTGTGAACCACCATTATCATTAATCAATTTTATCTTCTTTTTGGATTTTATTCTTCTGAATATTTGACTTTATAGTGGATAATATTTTCTAAATTCAAAGATTAAAAAAATAATTTTACCAAAACAAATTAAGTCAATTAGTCGTATTAATTATTCTCGTCCTCCGTTGGCTGTGATTTGATAAAGAAGGTCAATGGTCGGCCATTAGCTTATTATTTTCCATTAAGTGTCAAGGATCTGATAGACCGTCTGATCTTTTGATATCTAATATTTGACCATTGATTCCATTAATTGGTCCTACGTGGTTCCCCTTCAGGAAGCTGCTCATTACTTTTTTAAGTTTCAAATTAATGGTTTCCTTGGTTAATCATTCTTAATTATCCATGTTAAACATTGATTAACAACATAACTATAACATTACACAAAAGAGAATAATATTAATCTTTTAGTTAGTCAATTGTGTTTTAAATGTTAGAATTTTAATTAAATAAAATTATTGATTGATCCTACACTTTTAATAATTTGTAGTTTTAGTGAACGAGTAACTTTTGAACAGTTACATGCAATTACTTTTTATTGATAGTTGTCTCTAATGGAAAGAAAACTACATATATAATGGGAGAAGTTATAGTTCCCTATTAATGTTAATGCAATTTTAACCCAAAAACTATCGCACTAGGAATTAGAGTTAATTGGAAGATTCAGTAAAATTTCAAAGAGACAGAAATATGAAGATTAAACAACAATTGCCATGGAGGGAGATTAGTAATAAAATAAAATTACTTCCGCAATGTTTAATGAGTGTTTGTAACATGTATATAATTGATAAATTGTGAATATATACATGTGTTGATGGAATTAAAATAATTTGTTTTCCATTGGAATTAAATCATTCTTAATTAGCAAAATTAAGGATTAATTCATAAGCACTACAAATTATAATAAGAAAAGAAAATGAATACAATAATTAATCTTTCAAGTTGAACTAAATTTGATTTAAAAATAATTTTTACTTTCTTTATATTCCAATTCAATAATCTGTAAAACTTCTTAGATTAATTAAAAAAAATAAATTTTAATAACAAAGAAGTTGATTATTATTTGTTTGAGTATAAATATGAAAAAAATTGCTAGTAAAAAAATATTATGAAGGATTTTAAAACAAGAAAATTGTGAAACAAAATGTAAAAATAAATAAGGGAACAAAATGATAATAATAAAAAAGGAGTAACAGAGATAGTGAAGGGCAGGGTGCAATAATCAAGCATGTGGGTGAAGTGAGTAATTAAAATAGGGCCACCATATTTGAATTGAAATAATTTTAAGTTTCTTAAAAAAAAAAAAGACAGAAAACTGGAGTCAGTGAGTGAGGTACTTATTGGCCAACATGTTTGCAGTTAAAAAGGACCACCTGTCTGCCTTTGCTTCACTGTCATTCACATTCACATTCACATTTACATTTACCTGTAGCTGTACGGTTAGCAGTGTTGTGTTGTTGTTCAAACATAAGCCTGTAGTAAAAGTTAAAAACGTAATCTATTGTCGCGTGAGAGAGAGAAATGAGAATGTTACGATTACCAATCTCATAATAATATATACTAATTCTAATTATCACTTTCTTAAACATATTTAATCACCCCTAATTATTTTTTCCAACCGCCCTTCTCATTTTGTTTTTAATTTAATACATATTTTCCATATGGTTTTGTATATTTTTTTATTCATTTTACGAACCTCAAATCTTTAATTTCAAGTAAAAAAATAAAATTAATAGCTTGAATCAAATAATTTAGATTTATTTTCCGTAAATAATAGATATTTTTATTAAAACCAAACCATACGACGTCGTCTCTTCCCATCCTCATTTACATATGTATATAAAAGTATAAAATTGAAATTTCAAATAAAATAAAAAAGTAAATAACTATTTATTTTATTACTTTTTTAATTTTCATATAAAGTATCTATTACTACCATCTCTCAGTTTATATCACCATTACTGCCGATCTCTATTTTTTCGAAGCTCTCACCAAATTTTCTTTTCTCTTTTAAACAGAAAACACAGCCTCAAAACAAAATTCCCCTACAAGATCCGACCAGATCTAAACCCTTTGTCTCTCGCTGTACCTGTAAATGTTTTTGTATATATTCCTCGATTCATCTGTGTCAATTAACCTAAACATTTCCCCCAATTCTAGCGCTTAAAATTAGGGTTCCGCCGATACTTCCATAATCCCTCCAATTTTCCCCCAAATTAGAGGTTTTTCTTCCGTTGAACAAATGTATCAGATCATGAGCTAGGTTTTTGTTCCTCAAATTCGCATCTTTTTTCTTTTATAGACTTTTCAAGTGCATGAAGATTTGGTGCTGCTTATGCTTCACCGAGGACGACGAAGACGAAGATAAGAAGAGAATGGCGCTAATCGACGACGACTCGGATGGTAGTATCGGAAGTGACGAAGATGTGCAGATGCAGTTTGGGCTTGCACTGGAGATGTTTGAGGAACCGCTACAGAGGCCGTTCCCCGACTTGATCACTGTGTTGCGTGAGTCTGATGACATGGGGCCACCGGTTAGGAGGGCTCCCAGGTGGCGCTCGTTGATTCGCGAGCCTAGGCGGTATGAGGGCGAGAGTAGTAGTAGTGGCGTAGGCGTCGGCGATGGGGGCTCGGGTCTTGCAAACGACGATTTACATCATAAGCGTGCCAAAGTGTTTTCTACTTCTCCTCCGTGAGTCACTCACACTCTCTGTGTGTTTATAACTTGTATTGTCAGTATAAAGTTTTTCTGTTTTAGTCTGATTTTAGTATATGTTTTTTGGTATAGTGATCTGTGTTTTGTCCTTAGGGTCACAAAATTGATAGGGATTTATGTTTGAAGTTCACAGTGATATTTTGACTGGGATAATTTGATATTCTATGATAAAAGTACATTTTTTTAAAACTGTTTCCAGGTGTCATTATGGAACAGCAATGCTTTCTGACCCTGGGGGTCCTAGTTCATTGCGAGACAAAAGTTGTAACATTAGGATGGGGTCTTTGGTTTCTCCCGCTAATGAAATCTTGTACCACAATTATATTTGGAATAATACCGGTGATGAGAGTCCCTTTGACCCTACCGGTGGAACAGGTGATGGAAAAGAGAATGGTACCTCAAAAACGGAAGATTTTGAAGTCCGGATGGATCTTACGGATGACTTATTGCATATGGTAGGGGCATTTCTTTTTGAAGAATTCTTCATCATAGTTGTTTTTGTTTTTTAATTGTATGTAGTTTCAATTTGCGTTCTCTATTTCTTCCCCAGGTCTTTTCTTTCTTGGACTATGCTGATCTTTGTCGTGCTGCTATTGTTTGTCGGCAGTGGAGAGCAGCTAGTGCTCATGAAGATTTTTGGAGATGTTTGAATTTTGAAAATAGGAAGATATCTATTGAGCAATGTGAGTTTATTTGATACACCTTTGTTAAACTGTTTTTTTCATTTTTCTTTTTCAATTCTTTAGAAATTGTGTGAGGATGGGAGGACGTTGCAATGTAAACTAAAGCATTAAGTTGGTGTTCTTGAGAAAAGTAGTATTGCTTAAAGAGTCTTTTGCAATTATGCTCAAGAAATCATAGTTGGGGTCAAAACTGTGTGGTATAACGACTTAGTGCCTATGTACCGATATTGTCCAAAATTTCCTTGAGAAACCAATCAGGAAATTGGATTTTTTTAATTTTTAAATCTGAGAACATATCAGTGGCAATTTGGAGTACAAAAATATGTTTGGTAGTATAAATGGAAACACATTTGTTGGGCAAAAAATCACTAGTGGAACTTTCTTGGAAATGGTGCCTATATGGATGAGCTTAAGAGGGATCTGGTGGGGCTTTTGAGTTTGTTGATTACTTGGTTGCCTATTTTGGTTTTGGATATGGTTGTTTGGATATTGACGGTGGTATATTGTAAGAGGAAAGGAAGAAGAATCAAACTACAGAATTGATCTTGGTCATTGTTATGGTTTCCTGAATTTTTCTGTTCCTTTTCTTTGTTCCAGTATACTGTTTCTTGATTAAAGAGAGAGGGTTTTGAGGGGATTAGGTTTTTGAAAGAGGAGCGTTGTTGGGAGAGGTTGGAAGGAAAACAAAGATTGGAGTTCGTTTCCAGTGTTTTGTCTTTTCTGTTATAGAAGAGAAATGTAAACTTGTTTCTGAGGTTTTTGAGACTTATTTTAATGAGTGGAAAGTAATATGTTGTTTGTTAAATCCCTTTTTGCAAAAAAATTGCCAAACAATTACTTCAATTACATCTCAGATACATGCAGCACTCTACCTAGAGTTTGTGAGACCTATGAACCGACCATTGAAGCTGCCAACTTTCAAATCTTCATGCATGCAAGGATTGATTGTCATTTTCTTTCTTCAGCAGATATACTTTCAATTTATACACAATGTTCCTCCACTTTTTCCCAAATTATTTTTTTGTTACTTCATATTTCATTGATTATTCAATTTACATCAAGCACAAAATTACACCTAATTAACAAATTGTTAAACACTTGCATGCACTTTTGGAGGAATAGTTTGTTAAAATTACTCATGGAAATTGAGTAATGAGCTTTAATGGGAAACAATTATGGATTTATGAGACTGATGTCTAAAGGCTTCGTAGGAGGGTTATAGAAGGCTAATGTTGGGAAGGTTCCAGGTCATTGAGTCTTGGCACTTTTGTAGTGTTAGCTTGGAGCTAGGTTTCGTGAGCTTCATTTATTGATTCTAATAGTTTCTCTAAGTATATATGTTCTTGTGATGGTAGCGGTTGAGAGCTAGTTTTTGGCACTATCTTTTCTGTGGTAAATTTCCCTTGAAAAGTATCTTTCTCAAATTTCTGTTTCTTGACAGTGATAAGGAGTCAATTTTGGCAGACTACAGAGGTGGTGTAGTAATGGTTCATATTGGAGTCAACAATTTGTTAAAGCAATAGTTTGAGTCTTTGTAGCATTTTTCAACCTTGTATGCTCTATAAATGTAAGAAGGGTCGGTTGAAGCGGAATTAGGAGGTCAGCATTAGTACTTCGGTAATTCAGGTAATGTTTTTCATGGACAACTGGATAGAGTGCATTATCACCAACCAAGGCATTTTATTTTTTGGCCAGACCACTGTATGGAAGACTGGCACAGTGGATATGCTTGTAATGCGTCAGCATATCATTGCTGGTCGGTGTTCTATGTGTAAGAAAGGTGGTGAATTTGAGTATTATCATTTGCATTGTGCATTTTTCAGAAGAACTTTGTTCTTTATTCTTTTGTTGGTTGGAATTGACTGGGTCATGCAAAAATAGTGATTGAAATGCATGAAGAGAGTTGTATGATGGAGTGTGGTTCCTATCTTCTCTGTGACCAACTATAACAAGGGAATTGTGGGACAAATGATTCTTTCTAAACCTGAATTGGGAGGGTTTATTATTTGAGTTCTGTCTATTTTGGGGTATTTATGTCCTGGAAGATCTTTTTGTCACAGAAAACCATGTTTCTAAAATATTCTAGATATGAGCAGTTTAGTTTCTTTAAATATTCGAGTGAGACTCTTTAATGCTGCTCTTGGTTTTTGTGGACGACATGTTGACGCTTTTGTTAATCACTCTACATGCTAATTAAGTCTTTTATTTCTTATAAAAAGAAGCTTATTAAATGGTGAGATCTGGGGAGCATAGACTCTTGCAACATGGAGAACTGTTTTTATCACATCTTATGTGGAGTTATATGTTGTGAATAAACTATTTTATTTTTGAAGTTAAAGAACTTCCAGTAACTTTTGAAGTTATGAAACTTCCAGTTACTTTTGAAGTAATGGAACTTCTAGTTTTGAGATCTTTGAGCTTTTGGATGTCACCTTTTTGTTTCTTTTCTCATACAGAATTCTATGTTTCCTGACTGCTATTGGTCTTAGATGATAATTTTGTAGTTTTATGCTTATGGTTATTTCTTTTACTTTCTATTAGGCCCTTTGGATTCTGCTATAATATTTTTTATTGTTTAAAATATGTATGGACATATGTTTATGAACGAATTGCTACTATTTGATAGCGGTTTGGAATCTGATTGGAAATATAGAAATTGCCAAATTAGTGACTTTGCTAACGCAGTCAAAAAATTGATAAGAGTGCTTCAGATTCTGTAGTTTTACATATGCTTGAAAGCTATTGATTTGATCAATAACGGTAATCTTATGTATGAGCTTTCAGAAATTGTTCTTCAATGACTATATGTAATTATAGCATGAAACTTTAATTATGGTTTATTTTAGCTATGGCTTAATCAACACTGATTTAGCTTGATGAATTAATGATCTTATTTATTTTTTTATTTTTTATTTTTAAAATATTTGTATCATATCTAAGTTGCCACAGCCTGTTTAAGTATGTTCTTTTCATAATTTAGAGATAGCGCAAATATCTTTTATTTATTTGGTTTATTGTTAAACTTATGGCAGAATTACTCATTGGTCATTATATTTTCAGTTGAGGATGTGTGTCGGCGATATCCAAATGCTACAGAAGTGAATTTATATGGTGTACCTGCTATGCACTTGCTTGTCATGAAAGCGGTATTATTGAGGTAGTTCTTTTATTACATTTGGTGTTGCTGTTGTCTTTAGATGAATATTCATTGCCTTGGATGCTTAATTTTTATGAAATCGTTTTGTGTTCTCAGAAACCTTGAAGCCTTAACTTTGGGGCGATATCAAGTGGGGGACACTTTTTTCCATGCATTAGCAGATTGTAGTAAGTTGAAGAGATTAAATGTCTATGATGCTACTCTTGGTAATGGTATTCAGGAGATACCAATAAACCATGATCAATTGCGTCATCTTGAACTAACGAAGTGCCGAATGATGCGTGTATCCATCAGGTGGAGCAATGTTATTATATTGAGTGGTTATTTACTGTCAATCTTGTCAATATTTGTTCTAAAAGTATCTTTGTAGGTGCCCACAACTTGTGCATTTGTCCTTGAAACGGAGTAACATGGCACAGGCGGTGCTTAATTGTCCCCTTTTGAGTCTCCTTGATATAGTTGCTTGCCACAAGCTTTCTGATGCAGCCATTCGTTTGGCGGCCACTTCATGCCCTCAATTAGAATCATTAGATATGTCAAATTGTACATGTGTGAGTGATGAAACACTCCGTGAAATAGCCCTCCATTGTGCTAATCTTCATATTCTCAATTCATCGTACTGCCCAAATATATCGCTTGAGGTCAGTCATTATGTTATAGGCGGTTGGCATTTTTCTTTGTATTATTCGGATGTTCTTTTATTTGACACGCTTCTGTGTTTCTTCTTTGAAGTCTGTCAGGCTCCCCATGTTAACAGTTCTTAAGCTTCACAGCTGTGAGGGTATCACATCAGCTTCAATGGCTGCGATATCTTATAGTAATATGTTGGAGGTTTGAATTCTAATGCTTTATTTTTCAGGTGTTTCCCCATGTTAATTGCATTCAACATGTCAAAACTAATACAATAAATTTTTGCAGGTTCTGGAGCTTGATAATTGCAACCTTTTGACTGCTGTTTCTTTGGATCTTCCTCGTTTGCAGAATATAAGACTAGTACATTGTCGCAAGTATGCTTGGCTACTCCATCTAAATTTTCATTTAGTTCTTCTCTGTCCCAGAGGATTTCCTCAGTTTCTTTGTATCTAAATTTTATTCTCTTTATCTATTTCTATTTTCTTGCAGATTTGTTGAATTGAATTTGCGAACTATCATGCTATCATCTATAAATGTGTCAAATTGTGCTGCTCTCAACCGCATTAATGTTATGTCAAACTCTCTTCAAGTATGTTTCTGAAGGAGATATTGTATCTTTATTGTCAATTCATTAATGTTTATTTAATTGAGAGATTTCTGAGTGGTTTTGTGGAAATGCAGAAATTATCATTGCAAAAGCAGGAGAACTTGACAACATTGGCATTGAAGTGCCAGAGTCTGCAAGAAGTAGACCTTACAGATTGTGAATCGTTAACAAATTCTATTTGTGAAGTGTTCAGTGATGGTGGTGGTTGCCCCATGTTGAAGTCTTTAGTTCTTGATAATTGTGAGGTTTGTGAATAGGCTACTTCAACATGTGTGTTATGCGTTGTTTAATGTTCCCATGTTTGGCATATGCATGGAAAGATGCCTTCGTACTTGCTCATGATATTCATCATGCTTTTGTCATATTTTATTTTTATGACTGTTACTGCTAAACCCAAAAGCTTAGACTAATAGGTTAGGGCCTGAGAATGGTAATAGAGCCCTAACAGTACCTATCACATGCAAGATTTGATGATTGAACACAACTAGAATCACAACAACAGATACACACAACAAAATTTAATTAATTATAATGAGGACATTGAAACACAAGTCCACTTGGTCAACCTGTATCTGATACTATAAAAGCAAAAGCTTAAGCTAGAGTTATGGGCCACCAATATATTTAAGCTCTAGTTATTTTGTTCTGAAAAGTTTCTATGTGAAGAATATGGTTTTGATAGCATTGTTATGCCTTTGTCTTTAATGTGTGTCTTGTTGGTTTATATGCATGAACTGTCAAACTGATGCCTTCTGACTTTTTCATGATATTCATGGTTTCGGAAAGTTATCCACATGAAGAAGTTGGTTTTGCGAGTGGTGTACTAGTGTTGCATCATTGTCTCTTGTATATGATCATTTGTATTAAATATTTTCTTAAATTTTTTATCAAATAAATAAACAGAATTTTTTATATATTAATTTACTGCATTTTTGGGTTAAGATAAACTTAGAGTAACCTTGTTAACTAAATGGAAAACAACTGTGTAAAACCTTGCTGCGCATTTACTGGAAATTGTTATTTTATCAGCATTGAAGATAAGATTTAAAAACAAGAGATATCTTAGGCTTGGGTGGGGAAAAGATGCATAAGTATATCTAGCTTGATATGATAGGTTCACATGCTGAATTTAAGTTTTCAGAAATTAACATGCACCATTGTCTGTGAGTTGATATAGTTTTGGTTGCCCTGAGTATATCTAGCTCCCTTTTTGTGTTGCACCGAGCAGGTATATTGATTCTATAATACCACTTCTAATGACTTATCTGTTATGGTGTCTGACTGAATTTTACTTTTTCCAGGGCTTGACAGCAGTGCAGTTCTGTGGTACATCTTTAGTCAGTCTCTCTCTTGTTGGTTGCCGTGCTATCACATCTCTTGAACTAAAATGCCCCAATCTTGAGAAAGTCTGCTTAGACGGTTGTGATCATCTTGAAAGAGCATCTTTTTGTCCAGTAAGAATGATTGCACAGTTGCCTTTCCTGCTTGAATACACATGATATATTTCTTTGTTTGTACCTTTTTTTCTAGATTTAGTTCTTCAGTGGGAGTGGCAAATTCTTTGAATTGATACTTCTAGTTCTGATAATTCTAATTCCCAAATTCAAACCTGTCTAGTTACCATATTGATTTAAATCGCTCATTTATGAGCATGGGGAGTATTTTAGATTTGATAAATGTTGAAATCAAAATTGATTACAATATCAATGTATTGATTGGGTCCAAGTAATGTTAAGAACTGAAAATGTTCTCCATGTTCTCATCTCTTTTTTGCAGGTTGCTCTCCGATCACTCAATCTGGGTATATGCCCCAAGTTGAACTCACTTGTTATTGAAGCGTCAAGTATGGTGGTGCTCGAGTTGAAAGGATGTGGTGTATTGTCAGAAGCGTCCATTAACTGTCCTCTTTTAACATCTCTTGATGCTTCTTTTTGCAGGTGTGTTGTATATAGTATCTTCTTTGGTGGCTCCTTTTGGTTGTGCTGTGATTAACATCTTTTTTCATTTTCTATGCAGTCAACTTAAGGATGATTGCCTGTCTGCAACTACTACTTCATGCCCACTGATTGAATCATTAATACTTATGTCATGCCCATCTATTGGTTCCGATGGACTTTACTCATTGCAATCACTTTCAAATTTGACTATGCTTGATTTATCATACACTTTCTTGACGAATTTGCAGCCGGTTTTTGAGTCTTGTTCACAACTGAAGGTAAGGTTTTATTTTCTTGTTTTCAGATAGATGCATGATTCTACTGCTGATATGTGGCCTTTTATCACTTTGTGTACTAATGGATATAGGCCAGCACCTAGTAGAGGTTTTTTGCTTTTCTATTCTTCTCATATAATGTTTCTGTGCTATTTTACATTTGTATAAAAAATCCTTTTTAACTTTTTGTAGCCTATTTCAAATATGGGCATGGTTTTTCTGTTTCATTTTGGTAGAAGTTGGTTTCATAGTAGTTTATAGATCCTGGGTATTGTTTTTGTGTTGTTCATTTGTATTGGATCTTTTGCTGGTTAAGTCTGATGTCGTTATCAATGTTGTTTGATTATTAAATGAACTAAACCATAGGTGTACATAAAGTGCTCTGTTAGTTTCGAAAGTTTATCCTATACATTGTGCCCTAGTGATACTCAGACATTGGACAAAACCCAGAGCCTCATATTTTCTGTGCCTTGTCAATTCAATCATATTTGTGCTTTAGTCTGAAGATTATTTTTGAGTTTAAAAGCTAATACCATTTAATCCTTTTACTTGAGGAGGATTTTGCTTATGTTACCAATGTTTTGCCTTCTTTATCAAATACTTGTCTAATATAGCAATACTTAGTTCAATTGCTGAGATAGGAGCTTCTTTGTTTCTTATTCTGCACCCTTCTTTGCTCTTTTATCGGCTCTTAATTTTCTGTTGTTCTTTAAGGTGTTAAAATTACAAGCATGCAAGTATCTCACTGACACATCATTGGAGCCTCTTTACAAGAAAGCTTCACTCCCATCTCTTCAGGAATTGGACTTGTCTTATGGGACCCTTGGCCAGTCAGCTATTGAGGAGCTTCTTGCATACTGTACACACCTCACTCATGTTAGCTTGAATGGTTGTGTAAATATGCATGACCTGAATTGGGGTTCTAGTGGTGGTCATTCTCTGGAACCAACTGTATATGGCTCATACGGGATATTTTCTCAAGAGAATGTCCATGAATCAATGGAGCATCCTGATCGTTTGCTGCAAAACCTCAACTGTGTAGGTTGTCCAAATATTAGGAAAGTTCTCATTCCACCCCAGGCACGCTGTTTCCATCTGTCATCATTGAACCTTTCTCTGTCTGCCAATTTGAAGGAAGTTGATGTTGCTTGTATCACCTTGTGCTTTCTCAATTTGAGGTATGTATTAACCTTTTTCTTGGTTTACCTTATCATTTATATTCTCTATTATGCACTAATATTTTATGTTATTCAGCAACTGTTGATCATTGGAAACATTGAAGCTTGCTTGTCCAAAATTAACAAGCCTGTTTCTTCAGGTATGCAAATTTGCCTCCTGTAATCGAAATCATTTATTATTTGGACTTGTCTTTGCAAATAGACTACTTTGTGGTGTTTGTTTTGTGGCTTTTGTTCTGGNACACAAATGGCAAGATCTTCCTATACTGGAACAGGAATAGATGAATGGAATATAGACGGATTAGCTGAACACCAAATATTAAATATTTTACAAGAAATGACTATGGCAGCATTAGCTCATAAATCATATGACAACACTGATCATCAAATAGCAAAAATATTAGTCTCAGGATATGGATAATTTATTTGAAGGTGCTTGATTATTTTTTTACATGTTGATCATCAGTTACTTTGCCATAAAGTTCATTGATATGGATAATTTTGGATCCACTTTCTGATAGATTTGTGTACTATCAAATTGCTAGAATTAGAGAATCTAGACTAGTTTCTTTCTGGGGGCGCTCTCTCTACCCCATTATTCATCATGGAAAAGCTGTGTCCTGTTTTGTTCTGAATTATCTTACTATCAGTGTCATATTTATATACTTATGTGCATTATTTTTACTTCAGCCTTATTTCAGTCATTATTAAGATTCATTCATTGCGTCATTACTCTGTGCTTTTTTTTTTTTTTTCATTGCATGATACTATTCCCATTTGACACCGTTTCTTAATCTTTTGTTGCAACTGGGGCCTCTATTAGTCTTGTAACATCAATGAAGAAGCGGTCAAAATTGCCATATTGCAATGTAGCATGCTTGGTTTTTTATCTTTGACAAAACTTGTCCAAAAACTTTTCCAAAATGGTTCCAAAAATGGTTTAATTTTTTCGGTTTAAATGAACAAATCCTCCCACCTTCGATTTTGGAAGGATATCAATTATTTGCCAAAAATTTCAACAACAGTATAAAGATCCCTTACTTGCATTTTCTAGTAATTTCTTACTTGCCTGGATAATGAGTTGGCAATTTCATATCACTACACCTCCTCCTCCAAAATTCAAACAATTACAAAGAAAATTCCTTATTAAATGGTGGCCTAGTTTTTCCATCCAAAATGTTAGTCCACCAGCTGTGCAGATATAGATTTCTCAACACCCTCAAATATGTCAGCCTCAACAACAATCAACATTTCTAACACAAAAGTCAAAACTTCTAGCTGAGCTAGCTCAGTGCCAGACCCCACAAGATATGGACAAAATTATAATAGCCATCGGATCTTCCTCTTCTCAAAAGGTAGATTCAGACAAAACCAAATCTCCAAGTCATCAAGATGAGGATGGCTATTTTGTCATGTTCCAAAACTAGATGGATTATGAGTTCAATAAAAGACAATAACTCAGCACTGAATGACTCAGCACTGCCTTTTTTCCAATTTTCAAAAGTTGCAGCTTGATATTCAAGACTTTTGGCAATGACAAAATTTTATCCAGCCAACTTTATCACTTGTCAGAAGCAAAAAGCAACATTGTCAAAATTTTCTCTACAAGAATTGAAGACATCCATAAGACTTATCTTTTTCCAAAGTATACAATTGTTAAGCTCCCCTGACAACAAACAAGATTTTTCAAGAGTCCATTAATGAGCATTATCCTTTGTCTACCATTTTTAGAGTAGGTCCCCAATAATTCAAGACACATATCCAAGACAGCTCATCAATTATCAACAACTTTATCTTTTAGTCTACATTGTAATAATGTAACGGATTCAAATTCTAAAGTTCTTCTAGATTAAAACCTTCTAGATTTCTATAACCCTTAAATTAATCAAGAAATAAACAGTGCACGGATGAACAGCAATCTACAGCAACTGCTACAGTGCATGAATAGTAACAGTGAACAGTGTTTTTGAACAATAATTTGCTATAGTGACTACGTTTTATGGCTGTTTTTTTGTGCAGTTTTTAATTTCTAATCACTACTTCTATTGACTCTACTTGGCTCTGATACCATATATAGTAGGATCTTTAAAAAACAAAGTACTTGAAAGAAAACAATGTAAGTGAATGAATTAAAAGCAAAGTAAATGCATTTGTAACGCCCCACTTGAGGTATGTAGCTAATGTTCCTTATTTTGCTCTTATTTGAGTCGGTTTATTATTAGTATTGTTTGGTTGGCCCTTAGTTGAATGGAGATATTGGTTTGGTTAAGTGTTTGCCCTGGAAATTATGAAGAATTGGCAAAATTTTAGGGTTACAGGCTTCACTGAGGCGAAGAAGAAGCTTCGCCGGCAAAGACGTGTTGTGGCCCGCGGTGACTTGCTGGAGTGTTTCGTCGCGGCGATGGGTCGGCTAAAAAATTTATGGAAGTTTAGATATTTTCTTCCCTAAGGGCAATTTGACCATTCTACCCCTAATTAGTGGGAAAAGTGGGGAGTAAAATGTAAGGAAATTTCATGAAAAATATGTTGGTATGGGGGTGTGATTGTGATGAATTAAAGGATATAGATGGAATTCCCAAGGAAGAGTAAGGGCAATATGGGAATGCTTGCCCATAAGTTGAGTTAAAAGGATTTAAGTCATTGCAAACCTTTCATTCTTCTTCTCCACCGCCATTCTCCTTTCCTACTTCCTCTCAACTCCTCTTTCATTAGTTCAAGGATTTTTAGAGGNATAAAAAGTGATTAAAGATGGGGTTACATAAGAGTTAAGTGAATTTAAAATAGCACTTCAATAACAGCACCGATCTAATGGTTTATAAAGAGGCAATGTTAGCCTAATAAATTTAGTCGATGGCCAAAGTTTTCCAGTTTAGTTCAGATTAATTCATACCATGATAAGACTGAATATAATGCAAAACTTTAATTTCTGGGTCAATCCCTCACAAAAGATGATAGAGACTCAATTTGTCACCAAAATATGCACATAAGTTTACAGTATTGACTCCAACTCTTTAATTTCTGGGTCCAATGTTTCTGCTTCTTCCTCTTCATCTGCCTGTCTATAAGCATCAGCTATAGCTTTTCCTTTATTTAACACTTCAGAAGGGACAGTTTGGAGGAGGCTGTAAAGAGAGAGAACATCAAAAACTGATGTTTGTCTAGACAAGTATAGGTAATCAATAGCTAAGAGAGAAAACCGAAGAAAGAATGATACAAATTTTTTGTTTGTTTTGAGAGCTAGCTAGCGAATTCTGTATTTAGAATCACACTTTTAATGAAGGTTCTAATAAAGAGCAAACAAAGCATCACCTGTCCAGTGCATTAAGAGCAGTTCCAATCTTCGCTTTCATTGATTTCACAGAAGTTTCTCCATCATTTCTGGATGCACGCAGAAACAAAGAATCCAGATCTTCCAAGGCCCTTCAAGAGTAGATAACTGGATCAGAAAATGGTTTAATTATTGCTATTGCTGCAGAACTTTTAACAGAATGAACTCAGTGCGAGCCATACTGTACACAAAGCATCCAAGCTTTCATGAAAAACAGCAAAATTTCAAGTAAAGTAGTTAAATGGTAAATAATTGCTTGTACAGATTGTTAAAATATTAACATGCTAACTCGGTTGACTTTATAGATCCTCAAACAAACCTTCACTTGGAGCATTGAGTCACATCATAATAATGAGAGCTACCTCATCAGACAATTATAAGTGCATTGACTGTAATTAAGAACACCGGATTACAAAGCAAAATCATGAGTTGCAGGGAGAAGATAAACTTATGATACCTGAGGCATTGATCAACATCATTGAAAGCAGATTTACCATTTCCAGCATCTGAAGCATACTGTGCTACCTGAAGTTCGAAGAAAATTTCCAAACCTCAGGAAGTCATGTACACAAAAACTGCCATAAAGCAAATCAAAATGAGAATATAGAGTGATGCTTTTGATAATTTTTTCCAACATAGGCTCTAAGATGAAACAATCTTTAATATAACAATATACGATTTTGTTGTGGATGAAAATTTATGAAAAGCATGCACAAATGATAGGTACTAAAAATGGTGGTCACACTATACTGAGTCAGTATTTTTTGATTCCTTAAAGGGATGGTCTAAAGCAGCATGGGCCTAACACCATACTGAGTTAGAAAGTGTTTTACTTAAATTTTCAGGATTATTGCCCTCCAAGAAAGAAAACTTTATTTTTTTCACAAAATATCCAACTCATAAATTTCACATTGCAAATTCTTGGGCATTACTTCTAGGAATTTCAATTATTTCCTTAAATTATTATTAATACTAAGGAAACACATATTTGCATGCACTCTCATTTTACATAGCAGTTGGTGTTCATCTTTCCTTCTGAACAGGTGTGGATTCTCATTAGATTGAATAACATAAGATGGAACAAGTTATAATGGCATTCTGAATCCAGAACATTTCTTCACTTCAAAGACCGTCTCAATACCTAAACATATTGCAATTTCAATCTCACCACAATTCTACCGATCATAACTCAACTGTAAATTTTGTATCAGCCCATATTCATTGCAATATNACAAATGATAGGTACTAAAAATGGTGGTCACACTATACTGAGTCAGTATTTTTTGATTCCTTAAAGGGATGGTCTTAAGCAGCATGGGCCTAACACTATACTGAGTTAGAAAGTGTTTTACTAAAATTTTCAGGATTATAGCCCTCCAAGAAAGAAAACTTTATTTTTTTCACAAAATATCCAACTCATAAATTTCACATTGCAAATTCTTGGGCATTACTTCTAGGAATTTCAATTATTTCCTTAAATTATTATTAATACTAAGGAAACACATATTTGCATGCACTCTCATTTTACATAGCAGTTGGTGTTCATCTTTCCTTCTGAACAGGTGTGGATTCTCATTAGATTGAATAACATAAGATGGAACAATTTATAATGGCATTCTGAATCCAGAACATTTCTTCACTTCAAAGACCGTCTCAATACCTAAACATATTGCAATTTCAATCTCACCACAATTCTACCGATCATAACTCAACTGTAAATTTTGTATCAGCCCATATTCATTGCAACATTGGTCCTCATCCGTAATATATAACAGAGTTTATCTCACAGCACCTCAATTTAGGATTCTTACCATTCTTGCTATCTCACTGTAGTGGCTGTATTCTAGTTAAATAGCAAATCAAATAAGTCACATATTTGGTTGAAACCATATCAGATCTACTGAACATATATAATATTAATGATAATAATCATAATAAAGCTTCTTCAATGTCAACATGAGTGAACAGGGATCCACTTTATTTCATCGTCAGGCTCACTTTAAATAGAATTTAGCTCCTTCAGATTCAAACTCTCCCCAAAGGTTTCCACAGTACAGCTTCCCAGAAGTGTCCGGTCAATTCAGTTCCCCAAACCGAAAGCAGAAAGTTAATGCAGAAGTTTCCATACAGTAGCAATTCTCAACCCTCCTTTCTCTTCTGTTTTTATGAACCAAAATTGTAGACTTTTCATTATTAGAGCATTTCTAGAAATGCCTTTGACTAATTAAGAGACTGCACTAAGAAGTCCTAACTTCTTTCCATTAAGCATGTGGTCAACAAGGTTGTAGATACTAAATATAAACCAAGAGTTGATTAACTAGCTTGAGTCAAGGACAAAAAATGTTTCAAGAATTATGTAGATAAAAGTATAGCAGGAGAAGATTGAAAGCCAAAAAGGCAAAAAAGGCAAATTTGAAGAATATTCAAACAATAGAAGAAAGCTTCAACTTACTGCACGGATATTTACACGCAAAGATCCAGCTGGTCCAGAACGTAGTTGTGACCGGCAGCTAGCATATTCTGGCTTATCAACCTCCAGTGTTTTCTCTATAGAAGTCAAAAGATGAGTATAAGGTATAAGTATCACACACCCAATATATTTTGTGTGTGTGAGTATAATTATTTTCCAAAGCCTAATTGAGGCCACATTTCTCATGTCTCATGTAAAGATAAGTGTATATGTAAAGCAACAACAAGAACTTAGGCCACGATAATAATCAAGAAATATTATATTGAACATCATAGGGAAATACATTTTAATACATCATTCACAGAAAACAGGAAACAAATATCTGAAATCAAGTTACCCCTGAATCAAAAAAGCCACTAATAACACTAACTTTCAGAACTCAGGGATAAGTTAGTAATATTTTTTTTTTCAGAAATTAAGATTTCAGCTTGATCAACATAAGATAAGAAAAACATTATTTATATAATAGCCATTGCAAGGAAAGCAAGAAGAAATGCTTATCAAAATATTCATTTTGCTGAGTAGCTTACAGCACATTACAATAAAGAATCATTCCTTCTTAGATAAATAGATGATTGATGTGTCATAGATACAAAAGACGTTGACAATTGTAGACAACACATGCCACAAAGTTAAATAGCAGCATAAAATTATAGATAATAGAGAACATGCAATATTTAACTGTAAGACCTAATAATTTCAGAATAAAAGAAATATTGAATTAACAAGAAAATCTACTACCTAAGTCCTTAATCTGCAATTGTGTTAGTATAAGAGGGGGTACATAAACCTCTAATGGGTCCAGCTTTTTCCTGTGAAATATGTATAGAACCAAAAATTAGTTGTGATTTGTAATCCTTTCAAAACACAAAAAGATAAATGAACAACAAGCCTGCGATCAGGTCCAGAAAATCCCAACAGACATCCAAATGTTGAGGAAGTTTCAACAAACACTAAATTAAATAAGCAAGAAAAGAAGAAAATCCCAAATTCCCTCATTTCACCACTTTGATCGTGCAGAAATAACCGGTGAGAAGTTTAAAATGATATGCAGAACGTATGGAGAGAAATCGTACATAGTAAGCCTCCATTTTGTTCAATGCACATCATGGCACCAACATTTGGAGTCTAGGACCCGTAAGTAGTAAGACAAAGGTAATAGCCAATATATAAAGTTCTCAAAACGAGCCTGGAACGTGTGGTCTCCACTATTAAGTTATCAGCATCCGGAAATTTAAACATATGAGTTTCCCTATTTTACGACCATAACTCAACCAAGAAGAATCAACTGAAAATTAGAACATGCCAAGTCATTACTTTTTCACATATTTATCCAACAAGCTGCCCCCAATAGCATCTGCAACCAAAACACCAATAGTCAGATTCATGGCCAATATATGATTCCGTCTCTTTTCTACAAAATATAAAACAAGAAAAAACACAATAAGTAATCTACACCATTTCAACAAATAAATTTTCGGAGAAACAGTAAGTAAAAATACTTTTGGAACTGTCTTTTGACACTGTTATACCTTATAAGTGCTTATAAATAGTAGAAAGCTTTTTTTTTTTTTTGTCCACTTTTGAGATTTAAAAAAGTGATTTTTGTAGAATAATCTGATGGGGTACTTTTCTAAATAAACAAAATTTGAAGCGCTTCCAGCAAATACATTTGGTTAGTTTTTTTTTTTTTTTTTTAGAAGCGTATTAGGTGTTTTTCCAAAAAGCAGTTTTAAGTGAATCAATAGAAAACTATTTTACTCAAAAGCACTTTTTACGAGAATAATCTCAAACATACAAAATTACTCACAAGTCACAACAACATACTCCTTCAATAAACTAATCCTAAATTCCCAATTCAGTTAATCATTTTATACAAATCCCATAATCCATTACCATCTTAACTGTCAAAACTTAGATAATTAAGCTTTGTTTGGATAATGAAATTAAAGCACACCAAAAAACTGAAAAAGGTATTCCACAACATGATGACATGACTTTGGTCTCAAGTTATATCCAAACACAACTTTACGTCGACTCTAAGATAACAAATTTCTGCTCAATTTGTCTTCCCATGTGCAACTCATCCTTTTTTGAATTGGCTTTAAAATTTATTATAAAAAAAAAAAAACCATTAATAATAGTTATAAATCCATTAAACATTAAATTAAGAAAAATGGAAGTAGGCGTACCATTAGGGAGAAAGAGCAACTGTGAAAGGGCGAGAGAGAAGGAGACCAATCGGCGGCTCTCCCGCCATTCAGGAGGCGATTTCAATGCGCACCTCACTGGTGGTCTGTTCGTTTTTGCGGCGGCATAGTTTTGGGAGAGAGAGCGAGGCAAGGATGAGAAAGAGAAACCAAAAGGAGTAGTGCTAGAGTGCGCTGGAGTGCGTAGTGTTGCCATTCCGACAGAACATGAGATTGAGACTCACCACGCCGAGGAGAAAACAGTGTATTGCTCTTCTCTTATCCGTTTGTTTCTCTTCCTGTCTTAGACCGCCACGTCATCTTGTATTAAAATGAAATATTAATTAAATTCGTGAAAACGAAAATCAGTAGAATGGATTGTTGGTAGTTTTGGATTCCGCCACGTCATCTTGTATGAATTAGAATAAACAATCATTTTAGGGCTCTAAATATAATATGAATGGTGGTTAGGGTAAAATCGTAATTGAGAAGACAGCAGGCACATGAGCTGGGTTGAACCCGAGACCCGGTTGGTGGCAGTGTCGGCGATTAATATTCAAATAAATACATGAACAATAATTATAATAGTAAAGCAACCAAAATGAAATAGACATTGCACTCGACTCACTTTGCTCGTCCTCTGTTACATCTCTGATTCTCTCTCATACCTCTCTCTCTTCAAAATTTTCTGACATTCTTACTAACACCACCGAAAATGGTAAAAGTTTTGTGGCTTCTTTTAGCCCCATTTCTCTTCGTTTCAGCTACTGCCAACATTCAATGTAAGTCCTCTTCCTTTCTCTTATACTTGGTGAATAATTTAGTACATTATGGGTTTGAATAATGGTTATCAGTTATTACACGTGCTTGATCTGCTTCACAACTCTGTGAATCTTTATTTTTTTTCTTACTTTTTTATGTGTTTATCTTCGTTAATTAAATGATGTAGTTATTTGCTTCTCTTGAGATCATTAATGCTCTGTTAATTTCATCAATGCTTATGCCATGCTTAGATTTGGGCAGATCTCTTACTTAAAAGACTAACTGACAAGTCTTTAACTCTTTTTTCTTTAATCCTTTTTACTTATTTCTCTACTGCTGTTTGGTTTTTCTTTTTCTTTTCTCTTTTTGGGTTTTTTAAAGATTTAGGTGAGGCAGTTAAAAATTTGATCTTTTGTAATGTTCAGAAAACCAGAGAAGGTCAAAGAACATTAAAGTCAACCATTTTTTAACAATGTTGATTGGCTGAGCTTTGGAAACTAAAACCAAAATGACCTTAACTTATGCTGATGTTTCTTTCCCGTGCATACTTTATTTCTAATGCTAGTATGATCTATTGATGTCGACATGCTGGTTACTAACTAATCTTTCTGAGGCACAGTATAGAGTGGTTATGATGAATAAGGTAAGGATGGGGTTTCAAAATCCAACATCGTTGTAAAGACTCACTTCCCATTAGTAAAACTGTAGTAGGTCTTTTGGTTTGAAAAGCCTAAGAACAAAACCGTAAGGGTTGTGTATCTAAAATGATTAATATCTTGCTTAAGGAAATTCATATTGTTACAAATGTTTTTACAGTGTGCTCGAGTGTAATGGACCCTTCGATTATGCGATGTCTATTAGGCTAGTATATGAGTCTTTGTTTGCTTTAACAAAGTAAATCCTCATGAGGATGCCAAGTTCATCAGACTAGTTTATAAGCATTATTTGTGTCAAATAAGTAGACGTGTTTTGGGTAAAAAAAATGTTTGTGTGAAGTCCCAAAGCAAGTCCGGTGAGCATGAATGACTCTTGTGTGAACTTGTTCGGGTTCATATTATTACCCTGTGGGTACCTATGCTTAAAGAAGGAAGCACATTATGTGAAAGGGAGCACAATTTGTGCAAAATATAAGCAGCATAGATGACTAAAGAGAGAGTTGAAGAAAGAAGAGATATTATGCTATATCGTTCATCCTTTATGCCTGGGACAGTTGTCATATTTACTCTCGAAGTTCTGTATCCTAAAGCATCTTTCTGAAGAGCTCAGTGTGACGGTGTGGGTATTACACACATTTACTTCGCATAACGACAGGATAGTGTTTTAGTTTCCATGTTTGAGTTAGGAATTTTGCTTGACAGAGTGAATCTTTTCAATCTGATTCAGTCTTTGGAAAGTGATTAACAAGGAAACTTAAAAATGCCATGGCCTATGTTCATGGATACTGAGAAAGGCTTTGTTTCTATTTTTGAATTATTCAGGGGTTTATTTCTGTCTATCTGCCTCTCACCATTTGATTTAGATTTAAGCCGTCCTTGTGCTTTTTGCAGTTCCTGTCCTTTGTGCAATTAATACATTTATCACTCTTTTCGTTTTTCCTACACAATTTATAGTTATGTAGCCAAGAGAACCAAGCCACATCTGCGAATGTGAGGACTTTAATGTAACACCTGAACAGTGATAGGGCATTGTAATGCTAACACCAATCTCCTATACTCTTTTACTCCTTATTTTGACAGATATATTAATTTTTGTTATTTAATTTTGACAATGGCATGTTGATAGGGCAATGGTACAGGATAATGGTTAAATTATTTGCCAATGATAAAAGTTTGATAGGCACATATGAACATGAGAGAAAAGAGTGAACAACAATGTCTATGATAGATCATACTTAGCATTTCTCCTAATGTGATATTTTGACTCAGAGGATTGATGCGACCTCATAAAGGGGAAAAGTAATTTTGGAGACTAGTGAGTTGCTAGCATCAAAACTTTTACTCATTCACCAATCACCATGCGATGAAGAGTAGTTGTTCACCACTCTTCCATCGGTCTAGGTTGTCACAAATAACTATTTCAATCAATTTGGGTTAATTTAAGAAAAAGAGTTGAAGCCATTATTGAACTGAAACCAGAATGAAGCCCTCACTAACATAGTGATGTCAAAGTTTACTGAAAGAAGTTGGCTTTGGAGAAGTCTCCCTGGATATTTCTAAAGTTCTTTTGATGGAGGAGCTCAAGAGCAGAAGAAGAGTAAGATAAAGAATATAGAAATAGAGAGAAAAAAGGAGAATAGAATCAAGGAGAATAAGTAGGAAAAGGAGAAGTCCAGAAGAGTTAGAAGAGCTAAGAGAGAAATATATAGCCTGTACGGAGAGAACTAATACTCATATTAAATAATCAATTGAAGTCGGTAAGCTTATGAAATGGAATCCTAATCCTATGCTATGCTTCCTAGATCACATTTGCTCAGCGCTTTTTCGGCCTTTGGACATTTATCTCATGATTTAGGAACTGTCACTGGGAATCTATGAAACATCTGAAACATTTAAGTACTCCAGAGATTTTATGAGTTACAGAAATCAAATTATGTCGTAAACTATGCATCATTTTCTTAGTGTACTGAAAACTGTAAAGCATTTCTCTTCTTTTTCTATTCTAACTTCTTTAAGTTTTATATCTTTGATGTATTTCTATGATTTTTTCAATAATGATTAGATGGCACTTAACTGGTAACCCGTAATTCTGGGATAGCAGTATGAACTTAGATATTTCAGACCTAAAGAATGACAATTATAGTTGTCTGTCATGATGGCACGATTCTATTTCTTCTTCCAAATCCATGATTTAATTGTGTCATTATGCCGAGCACATCTTTATTGTGACATTTCAAATGACTACAGCAAAAGTAACCGACAACCCTGCTGATGAGTTGGTGGCTGTGCTCAACAAAAATAGAACTGCACACAAGGAGTCATCCCTCTATGATAATCCAGGCCTGGCGTGCATTGCTTTGCAGTATATAAAAGCATATGAAGGCGACTGTAGTGCTGTAGGAGGGACAGATGCCAAGAAACCTCCTGATTCTTCATTTGCAGACACTTTTGCCCCCAACTGTGGTGTTCTTGCGTCATCCCTCTCTCAAATTACTGGTCGTTTTCTAGGTTGCCACTCATCTTATGTCGATGCTTCTAAAGCTTTTTCGGATATCCTGATGGAAAACAGCAAAAGCTTAGATATTCTATACAGTAAGAATCACACCGAAGTTGGGGCTGCTGTGACTGGTACCGATGGTGGGTCTCCCTATTTCTGGTGTGTCTTGTTTAGCAATGGCAAACATAATGCAAGCTTTCTTTTTGAGGATGGTGTGGCTAAAATATCAAGGCCTGGATGTTTTAGCGGCGCTAACGATGAATGCAGTGGTGTCGATGATTTGCATCAACCCCATCGTCTATGGCCATATGCCATTACAGCTTTGATTGCAGTGGCTTATGGGTTTGGTTTATGATCTTGTTTAGAAGAATCCCACTTGTTTTTTTAGGCCTCTTTAATGTTGTTGTATTTGGCCTCTGTAATTTGTTCTATTTATCAATTCCATTGTATGCAAATTCATGTCATTCATTTGTTCTAGTAAAATTCTTAATGTATAATTGTATGTTATAGAAAGTATGTTTTGTGATTGTTAAGACTTATTTTGGGCTCATGAGGAGTTATAAAAATAAATAGTGAAAATGTTTAATATGGGAAATTGAAAAATGAGAAAGAAGCATACTTTGGGAGACCCATACTCAACTCACCTTTCAACTGTGGGAGAAGTGTTTTCTTTTCAAAATGTTCTCATATCAAAATGCCTTCACTTTTTTGTTTTCATCACGTATTTCTCGGCAAGAAGTCTCTCTTTTTCCCTTTCCCTATATTCCTTTCTATTGTCCTCCGTAGCTTTTTGACATTAACTTTATCTCTAAATCTATGAATTTAATGAAACGACTTGGAAATGAAGCCATCAAAAATTTAAATTAAAACAAAACTCATAACTCTACCTAACCTTACTTTTTAATTATTTTTAGGATTTTTTTTTTTTTTTTTTTTTAAAAAGTAAACCTTAATGTGTTTTACTTTTTTTTATTGAGCACTTGTTGGATTCTAAAATATGAGTCTAACCCCCGAGTGTTTGGCCTTTTGTTTAATGAATACCGATTGGTTTTAAAAATACCCTAACCAAAAATGCTCTATCTGTCGAACAATTGTATCGAAACACGTGAAGGCCGCCACGTTGGACGATTGAATACTGACATAAATGGACGGCCATCCAACGGTTTCGGACGGCCGTCCATACATCCTGGACGGTCGTTCATAGTGCAACGGACGACCGTCCATAAAAAGTTGTTTTGTTTAAAAAAAAAAAAAAAACAATGGACTGCCGTCCCCATTTTGTGAAATTTTTATTTTTTTAAAATTTAATGTACACATGAACGCCAGTCCATCTAGTGTGGACAGCCGTCTGCATTTCATGGACTGCCGTCCATATTTGTTGAAAAAAATATTTTGTTTAATTAATATTAATGAATGGCTTGTCTAATACGCTTCATTTGTAAGCGACAAATTTTTTTTCTTCTCTTCTCCTTCTCCTTCGTCTTCGTCATTTGTTTTTCTTGTGTTCTTCGTTTGTGCCATTTGTTTTTCTTCGCTTCTCCTTCGTCTGCGTGTTGTGATTCCTTGCTTCGACGCCGGTAGCTTCCTCAACAGCCAAGCACCATCAACAATACCTCTTTTTATAAAGATAACTGAGAAACAAAAATAAATATCAAATTTTTTAAAGCTCGGAATTTTTTGTTAAGGTAAAGAATTTTTGACTTATTTTATATATTCATTTAGTTTCATATTCTATTTTGGATTGAATATATGTTTGATAGATAATATTTGTTGGCGACTGTTGTGAACTAGATCCGTGAACGCGAAAACTAGTATTAGTTGTGCATGAAATAACGAAATATGGAAGAGTCTAGTTTGCCTCGTTTCAATGATGTTGAGGTAAATTGTGTTTGAAACTTTTTTAAATGTGTTGTATTGTATTGTTTATTATGATGTGTTGTATTAGCACATTCTAATTTTCTTTATTATAAAACCATTGAATCAGGAAAATTAATGTGATGAATTAGAAGATAAGGGATGTGCAGAGGAAGAAGTAGAGCCTCATATTGGAATGGTGTTTGATTCAGTTGATAGTTTGGTGAAGTATTACAGAAGGTATGGGAATAAAATGGGTTTTGAAGCAATGATACGTATGTCAAAGAAAGGAGATGATGGAGAGATGAGATACGTGACAGTGGCGTGTTCTTGTTCTGGAAGGAGAGGAGTAATGCAGAAATACCTTGAAAAAACAACCTGTTGCAAAAACAGATTATAAGAGTCGGATTAGTGCAGCTTTGAATGGTGAATACAAATGGGAAATTAAATCAGTTGTGCTTGAACATAACCATGATCTTACAAGTCTGACGAAAAGAAGATATTTCAAGATAAACCAAACGATACAGCCTTTTGTGAAAAGGAGGCTTGAAGTTAATGATCAGTTTGGGATTAAACCTTGTAAAAATTTTCAGTCATGTTTAGTTGAGGCAAGAGGTGTAGAGAATTTGACATTTCTACAAAAAGATTGTAGGAATTACATTGAAAAAGTTAGAAGGCTACGACTTGGAGTTGGAGATGTTTCGACAGTACTAGAGTATTTTATGAAAATGCAAAAGGAGAATTCAAATTTCTGGTACATGATTGATGTAGATGAAGAGAGTCGATTAAAGAATGTGCTATGGGTTGATGCTAGATGTAGGGCCACATATAAAGATTTCGGTGATGTTGTGACCTTCGACACAACGTATCTGACGAACAAGTATTATATGTCATTTGCTGCTTTTGTGGGGGTTGATCATCATGGACATTCGACATTATTAGGTTGTGGGTTAATTTCACATGAGGACACACGGACATTTGTATGGCTATTTCGTTCTTGGCTTGAATGCATGGATGTTGCTCTTAATGGAATTATCACTGACCAAGATAAGGTCATGCAAAATGCAATTGAGATTGTTTTCCCCGGTACAAGACATAGGTTTGTGGCATATAATGAAGAAACTGCCTGAGAAGTTAAGAGGGTATAACGAATATGAAACTATAAAGTTTACGTTACAAAATATTGTGTACGATTCGTTGACACGTGAAGAGTTCGAAGAACGGTGGAACAAATTCATTGATGTGTATAACCTTCATGAGAATGAATGGTTATCTGGATTGTATAAAGAAAGAGTACGTTGGGTGCCTGCATTTCTTAAAGATACTTTTTGGGTAGATATGTCTACTACCCAACATAGTGAAAGTATGCATACATTTTTCGATGGATATGTAAATTCCAAAACAACATTGAAACAATTTATGGAACAATATGATAATGCATTGCGAGATAAAATGGAAAAGGAAAGGGAGGCTGATTTTAAATCTTTCAAGTCTTGGATACCATGCATAACTAATTACCCCATTGAGAAACAATTTCAAAATGCATACACAACTGTACAATTTAAAGAGTTTCAAGAAGAGATTGCGAGGAAGATTTATTGTGAATTATCTTTTTTGAAAAAGTCCGATTCGTATGAGGAGTATCAAGTTTTAGAAGATGTTTGGTTTGGAGATAGTAATCGGTGTGTTCCCTTTCTGGTATACTTTGAAGAAAGTTCATATGATATTCGTTGTAATTGTCATTTGTTTGAGTTCAAAGGGATTTTATGCAGACATGTCATTATCGTGTTGATTCATAAAAGGGTTTCACACATTCCAGATAAGTACATTCTACGGCGTTGGAAGAAAAACATAAAAAAGATGTACAAAAATCAAGGTAAGTTATAATAGGTGGAGCACAAATGTTGAAGGACAGCGTTTTGAGAAGTTGTCTAATCTAATGCTGACAGTAGCTGATATGACATCAAACAATGAGGAAGACTGTAACATGTTGATGGAATTGATGACTGGCATGAAAAATAAGTTGGAGCAGAAGGAAAGTGAGGGGAGGCTTGGTAGTAAAGAGGAGGACAATCTTCCGAAAGAGGGGAATAGTCTAATTATTAATCCACGGGTAGCTCGCAGCAAAGGTTGTCCTCCATGCAAAAGAAAGCAATCGAAAGTTGACGAAATTGTACGTAGGGCTAAAAATAAAAAATTGCGAAAACAAAGACTTGGTATGAGTTATACACCCATTCTGACATGATATTTGTTTTTTAAACATTATTTACTTATTTGAAGTTTATAATAATATTTACTTGATTATTAATGTGTTATGCTACTTTATAGGGAAAGAATCATCAACAGAGTGAGACAACATTGCTGAAAGTGTACCGGGAACTCAAGTGTTGTCAAATGATATTATTGCAACTCAGGTATGTGTTATGTATGTTGTATAATTGTAAAAACCTTAAGTTTTCTATAACATGTGCTAAATTGTGGTTATTAAACATTGACAGTTGTCCACTGGTCCAGTTTAGAATCTCGCAGGAAATAGTAATTTATGTACTGGACAGGAGGATGTAAATGATGAACATGTTTCATTGGGAGAGATTTGATATCATTAACCGGTTAGAGCATATACATTTGTATTCGGTAGAAATTATTCGCGTTGTGGTTAATTTCTGACGAATCCAGTTGAGCTATATGTTGGATCAATTGTTTTGTTTTTATTATTTTTGTTGCTAGTTGGGTAAGAGTAGACTGTTGGTTGTAGGGTGCTGAATTCATAATAATAACGTAAATGTATATATTATCCTTATTGTGAATGTTTTCAGTATATATTATCGTTACATTTGAGTATATATTATTCTACATTTTATTTCAGATTTTAATTTTGATATGTCTTTTGGCATGTTTAGTATTACATATACATGAACATTCAGATATGTATTGAACAATAATTAATGATATAATACTATGGCAAATATAATCTTCATACATAACATTTATACTGAGAATTAACATTCATATGATATTGGAGAAGTTCAGCTAATTGAGAACATATTGTGAAATCAAACTTTATTAATTAACATATTTGTGTACATATAGTTTAGTATTTGAACTACACATAATTACAATTAACATTCATAGTGCGTTCCCCAAAGATGTTGAGAAGGTGGAGGTTGTTCAGTAGTTCTTCATCCTAGTGTAAGGGATGGAGGCTGACTGGAGGAGGACGAGGCTAGTGACAATTTCTTCATCATGTTGGATATTTCTGTCATGCGTTCCCCAAAGATGTCAACCGTTTCTTCTATTCTTGATGCAAACGAGTTGAAATCACTTTGCAATTAATCATGTTGTTCCTGCATTTTCCTCTCAATACATGAAAAACTCTCTTCTTAAAACCTTTCGATCCGATCAATTCTGCTTACTATTTCGTCTAAGGTATGAGAAGACATTTCTTGTACATTCTGAGAAGATCCAGGTTCAATACTTGTTCTTCTTCTTTTGCGCACATAGACTCGTCATTTATTTTCCCCTTCTGGAATAGGGACACCTTCTCGAACCATTGCCTCTTCCTTCATTTCATCCCTAATCAGCAACCATTCTCCTGACACATTCTTTTTAATCAATCCCATTTTAGACAATGTGACATCCCCCAACAAATTATTTGCAGAAAATGTTATCTTATTGGCTTCATTTGAAGGGGTGATCTCAAAACCCAACTTCTTAGATATTGGCGTAACAACCATCCCCTAATAAATGTCACCTTTTTCTGCTTTAATCTCTCCCAACTTCTTAATTAATAACTTTTCTGAATTTACTTGCTTCCTTGTTATTGTTGTTTCCATCAACAATAAATCCTTCACTGTCACATTTCCATTTGTCTCTTTGCTGCCATTAAATGTGAATGTTAGAAATCTGTAAAAGACTCTCATGGCAGGATTCTTTAACTTTGTAGATTTACACCTATGTGGATGATAAACCCTATTCCAGAAACATCCGTCCAAACTCATTTGGAATCCCACGTTTTGGATACGTTATCCAAACCTTCAAAATCAATCCCTATCCAATTTGCTAAGTCCTGTGGCCTCACTACACAATTCTGATTCTTTAATCTAAAAAACATTTTATACAACGGTAAATCATCAGTACTTGTCTCCACAACTTCCAAACTACTAAAAAACTCATAAATCAAATGCTTATATCCGTCATATCTAATACTCACCAACTGGTCCCATTTCAAATTACGGATCCAACCTTTAATCTCATCTCCTAAACCCAAACTAGTTATAAATCCTAAATTCAAACTTCTTCCAAGACAAATATCTCTTTTCGCCATCTCTATGTATTGTTTTTTATGTTGCGTGTCTCAAAATTGGACCCCAGATGACGATGTGCCTCCACCCGGAGTGGTTGTGTTTTTTGCTCTCACCATTTTCTGCTTTCTTCTAAAACCAGCAACTTCCTAGAAAAAAACATATCCATAAGTAATTCATGTTATATGACAAAACATATATGACATTAGACCACCAGATTGTACCCTTTTAAACCAATAATACATTCAAGATATGTGGTTCAACCAATCCAACTTAGGCATCACTTGAATGAACTAGAAAGTAGAAAGACATTTTATCATTGTCTCTAATGCACATAATTTTCTCCTAAAACTAACAAATAAATCAAGCACAACACACATCTATCCTACAATAAAATAGGAAAAAGCAAAATTACTAGCAAAGTCCAAAGGCCAAAAAGCTTCCTCACAATTATCACAACCATAATCTTAAGCATAAACTTTAAAGCACATACAGCATAACCATGTATCCCACTTTAATAGCATACTAATAAAATCAATCACATTGCAGACAATCGAAAGAGAAATTAATCAATATGACAACATATTTTCTCCCCAGTTCTTCCCATACTAATCTTTTTAAAATGACAAGTCAAGCAAAAATGAACCGAGAAAGAAATATTTCTATTGCACCATGCTCGTATAGCCTGAAAAATAAGTATATAACAGACTCTGAATTTTGGTCATACATTTTGTTCAAAAAATATATATTCAAAAATTAAATCTGAGTAAAAAAGAAAAAAAAAAAAAAAAGCAATAAGAAGCAACCCAACAAGAAAAGCAATAAGAAGCAAATAAATAAGTAAAAAAACAATTACATACAATAGACTGGTGGGATTGGTTAAAGTAGAGAATGGTAAAAACGACATCACTTTTGGTTTAGTAAAAGGCCAAATGACCCCTTAAGCAAAACTGATTTACTTTTCAACTATCTCAACTGGACTGCCAATTGTGCAGTCTTTGAATCTTTCTCTTAACCTGCATTGAACTTGCACATTAAACTTGCAGCTCAAATCAGCTTCTCAAATCAGGCATTATAAAATCTGCATTAAACTTGCACCTTCAATCAACTCCTCAAATCAACTTCAAAATTGCACATTAAGCTTGCTGCTTAAATCAATTCCTCAAATCAACCTCAAAATTGCACATTAATCTTGCAGCTTAAATCAACCTCAAAATTGCAAATTAAACTTTCAACTCAAATAAACTCCTCAAATCAGGCATTATAAAATATGCATTAAACCTGCAGTTCAAATCAACTCCTACTCAACTTATTAAACCTGCAACTCAACTCAATCCACTTCAAATTTGAACATTAAACTTTCAGCAAAAATGCTTTATAATCCTGCATTAACCTGTAGTTCAAATCAACTTCAACTCATTCATTAAACCTGCAGTAAATCTGCAGCTCATCAACCAATATTTAGAAGCACCAAATATGTAGCTCATCTCAAACCTGCAACAGCTTAAACTAATCTCCAACTTACTCAATCAGTTAGGAACAACAACAACCAAAAAAAAAAAAAAAACCGATGTTTTGCATTACAGTGTCTACTGACAAAAACAGATGTTTAAGCCTGAATTGGTAATTCAAGCTCCCAACTCTGATTGTTTATAACACTTGACAGTATTTTGTAGGCTTAATTTAATTGTATCGTAAGCTTTTTCCAAGCCAACCAACAAAGAATGTAAGCTTTTTCCAAGCCAAAAACACTCAAAACAGAACACTTCTATTTATCAATCACACAAACCAGTCCCACCAAATTAATTGGATTTCTCTTTATCAACTCAACTCCATTCAACATAAATGTAGAATCCAACACATTCATCCAACATAAAAAAAAAAAAAAATTGAAATACGAAAGTGTCTAATTACCAATGGCAGATGAGGAAGACAAAGAACAAGAGCGTAGATGAGGAAGACGAAGAACAAGAGCGCAGATGAGATGAGGAAGACGATGAACCAGAGCGTAAATGGAAACGAAGAAGAAGACCGCAGCTGTGTTGTTTTAATTTTAAAACCTTCCCCCAATTTTTTATAACCTAATACGTTTTTTAATTACAATACTGACGCCCGTCCAAAACTAAAGGACGGTCGTCCATTACTTACGGACGACCGTCCTTACATAATGGACGGGCGTCCATTACTTACAGACAGCCGTCCATACATAATGGACGGGTGTCCATTCCTTACAGACGCCCGTCCACAATTTATGGACGGGTATCCAAAGATTTTATTAAATTTTTAAAACCAAAATATGGACAGGCGTCCATTCCTTACGGACGCCCGTCCACACGTTAGGGACGCCCATCCACAATTTATGGACGGGCATCCCAAGTTTTTTTAAAAATTTTATATTTACATTATGGACGGGCATCCCTTATTTGTGGGAGCCCGTCCCAAATTAGGGGACGGTCGTCCATAACTGATGAACGGCTATCCCTAAATGTTTTTTAATTTTTAAAAATGATTGTTTATGAACGGGCTTCCATTAACATATGAACGCCCGTCCAATATTTATGGACGGCCATCCATAACCTATGAACGACCGTCCCTAATTTTTTTTATATTTTTTATTCCATTTACTGATGGACGGGCGTCCTTTAAATGGGGACGCCTGTCCGTAGTAAATGGACCCCCGTCCATATAATATGGACAGAAGTCCATGTAAGTGAACGACCGTCCATATTTGATAAACGGCCGTTCACTAGAAAAAAAATTAATAACATGAAATGTGTTGAATGGTGTGAGTCATTGGACACATAGGCCGGTACAAGATTTCGGTGTAAAAACCCTGGTGTCTGTAGCATTGTTGATACCCTAACCCCCATCTTTTACGGACTGTTATGTTATTTTATTTAAGTTTGAAGGAAATAGCATTTTTACTATTCACCTGAATTCAATCGATCTAACATTCAAAATTTGTTAACAAAGTTGAGAAATTTTGTTTAACTTTTTTGGAGGTTAAATTTATGAAATTATTAATAAATTTGAAGGTTGAATTGAAAACATTTCCGAAATCAGCGAGTGCTTACTAGAGTCACTACAAAGAAGATCAAACACTAAAACTAGTAGGTGGTCACTATAAAAAGAAAGAGTTAATGGCATGTTCCCACCCCAAAAATGGTCCATTGACAAATTCATACCCACCCACTTTTTAAATACCCTTTTAGTACCCTTAGCAGAAATTCTATTAACAATTTCCATTAAAAATAGACATTTTTATTGTGAAGATGCAAATGCCCTTGATGTTTGACTGAAAATATTTCTAGCCAATCGCCGGCTACCGCCAGATTTGTGTTCACATGACTAGTTGAGGCAAATTGTCGAACAATTGGTAAGCATTGTGTAGGGGGCAAATGAGGTGATTCCGATGATCGGGAAAATGGCCAGGGGGTTTGTACAATCAATCCACAACACAAACAAACAAACTCCAAATCAAACCAAAATCCAGTCAAATCGAAGCTAAAACAACTAAGAAAAACAACCCAAATGTGACGGCAGGCGATGCTATCGTAGACGTCGATCAGCGAGTTACCAGGAGGTGGGATTATAGGGGTTTTGAAGAGGAGGCACAAGTGATGCTAGGAGTGGTGGTGAGGGTAGTTTTGGCTGTTAGAATCGGCCAGAATTTGGCTAAGAAATCTGAAGCCCTAACATAATGGCAACTGGCGATCAGTGGGAGGATATAGGCGGGAACCTTGGGGGTTTTGGTCAATGGAGGGTGGGGATGTTGGTGGTGGAGTCGGGGAAGGCCAATGACGACGGCAACGACCAAATCGGGCCTGAGTTGGTCAATAGAGGGTGGGGAATCAATGCAGAGCACACCTTCATTGCCCCATTTCCCATATTACAATTTGAAATTTTGATTTTATGTGCAAAATGTCAACTGACCATTTTACCTTTACTTACAAATGTCTTATGACCATACTACCCTTTATCACAATGAAAATTGTTAATAGATTTCTACTCTGACAGTAAAAAGGTATTTTAAAAGTGGGAGGGTATGAATTTGGTAATAGACCATTTTTTTTGTGGGAACATGTCGTTAACTCTAAAGAAACCCTTTTTTTTTTTTTTTTTTATAAATTACGCTTGATTTCATTGTGGAAGTCCATTATCGGGGAAGCATTAATAAGTCTACCAACCAAATTTTATTCTCAACTTAATAATAGTAAGCAAGTTGAATATGACAACAATTATTATTATTAGTATTATTATTATTTATCTTTTAGTGTGAATCTATGCTAACAAATTGTTTACTATCACCAATTAATGAGTTTTGTATATACCTTAAATTAAAAGTGAGAGTCCATTGTTGCTACTTGCTACTAAGGGTTTGAGGATTAGGGTTTGGGGTATTGGATTTAATTTTTTATTAATTTATTTTATAAATTAAAAATGGGTTGTATTTATTTATTTTATTGGGAATTAGGGTAAATAGTAAATACAGTGTCAATGATAAAATCAAGTAATTATGAGAAATGATAGGTTTGAGCTATTACCAAAACTAGAAGGGATTAATTATTGTTAGAGAGTTTAGAATCACCATACTTATAATTCTATAGAATACACATTTTTGGTGTCTATTGATTAGGACTTGGATTGTGGTAGTCCATATTTATGTAAAAATTGCTAAAATTAAGTAATTAGTTAATTATGTAATTAATTATCAAGGTTTGGATGCTGGTATTAGAAAGAAAAGTATAATGTATTAATTAATTAAAAAAAATATATGGTTTCAATTAAATAGGAAGACTTAACCCGGGAACCCGAAAGGAAAGATTTCTCTCTCCATATCCAATCCAAATCACTCAATTGCCTTTTACAAAATCAAAATGGCAACAAATCTCAAAGCCTTAAATTCACAAGGTCAAAATCTAAATACCTTTTACCTTGTTTTCTTTATTATTGTTCTCAAATTCTAAATCTACATAATTTGAATTAATTATTTTATGACTATTTTTAATATTTTCACAAAACACAATACTGTACAAAATTTATACATGATAAAATCCACCAATAAATAACCCATGTGACCAACTATACTTGTTTATTTTAGCAATAATGCTAAATGTACAAACAAATCTTACAAAGATTTGTGTACAAATTGATGTGGCAGAAAATGAATGGAAGAGTGAATATGATGAGTTTGACTTTTTGTATCCACTCTTCTATTCATTTTCTATACATCAGTTTGTACATAAATCTTTGTAAGAGTTGTTTGTACATATAACATTACTCTTATTTTAGTGCATCAACAATATCCTACAAAAATCCTTCTTGAAAATATAAGAAGGGCAAAAAGCCTTGGTGTTGGTGGTTGAAACTTTTCAACTACTTTCTCTTTCTGGACCTTTTTATTCTCTTCTTTTTCTTCATCATCTTCATCTTGATTTGTAGGTTCATAGTGGGCATATTTAAATTAACGGATTTTGACCCACACACCGTAACTGCCATATTTTCCTTTCATCCCTAAGATTTAGGGTTTGTTCACTTCTCCCAACACTATGGTATATAATATAAACATTTTAATCCTGACATTAATATTGTTGGTAGGGATGGGCATTTTCTCCGCCTCTGTTAGGGACTTGCCTCGGCACGCCTTAGACAGGGCAAAGATTCCCTGAATCAATTGGGGGTCGAGACGGGCCTTGGCCCAATAACATTCCCAGGACTCAAGGACGAAGGTAGTCTTGTCTCTAGTTGGAATATATATATATATATATATATAACTGTGGATGATTATTGATAAGATTGCATACAAAAGAACAAATATTTAATTTTTTCAAAGAAATGATATTATGTTATTGTGATTAAATTTATACATTTATATAATTACCTAATATATATGTAAATATTAATATATATGTTATACATATATATTATTACCAAATATAAATGTTAATGTTAATATATATTATATTATTGATACATAATATCATAATAACATATATATAATTACCTAATATATATATATTAACATATATGCTATATATATTATTGCAAATAAAAAATTTGGGTTAAAAAATAAATAGAGTAAAAGTAAAACCATAATCATACAAATCTTTTCATTGTTAATAAAGAGTAAAATCGCCAAATTCCCTATGATTGGGCTCAGAGATTCCCCAACATCCGCATCTTCGGGACGAGCTAGGCTCGGCGACAGAGGTCCCTTCCTTGACTCGGCCGTGACCATCCCTTTGTTGGTCAACTTTTTTGACATCGTAAAGAGTTCTCAAGTTTAAATTACATCAATATGTTAGATTTATTGTTGGTATTAAAACAGTGGGTTAACAACACAAACGTCAGTCATCTAATATGGCAACAATGGACATACCTTAAACTTTAAGGATGAAAGGGAAATAATCCCCATGGTAACCCCACTTCAAAAATCTACATCTATGCTCTGCCCCTGTCCCAATTACTTGTTCCCACGCATCACTTAAACACCAACCACAGGGTTCAGTCCACTTTTCAACCACACCCGTTGGATGACATAATCATCTAACGGCTGGGTTCAAAAGACAAATCACACCTATCTCATGTCAACCCTCGATTATAAAACTAGGACCATATAGAACTGGGTTTGATAGAGTGTGTTCGTAACTGTTAGCTGTAGTTCATGTGTTGTAGTTTATTTTTATTTTTTTTCTTTTAGATGAAGGCACACAGCTCAAAACATTTCCGTTAATTTTCGCGGGAAGTATGAGCACACTTAAAGCGTGAGATTGTGGAGCCTTGTTTTGATTAGGTGAAGAATTGAAACCGGCTGTATTTATCGGGCAGTGGTAGAAATTTTTGTTCTTTAAATGGAACGGTGAACGAAACGAAGAAAAAGAGAATAAAATTACAGAAATGACGGCTATAAATTTGTTTGGAAAAGGGCATGGGATATTGAATCTGGATTTGAATAGGCAGCCAGATGGGTGTGACAGTGAACTAGGGTTTCAATTTGGGGATAATTTTTTGGAGAAACAAACGGAAATAGACCAGTCAGTTTACAGTGAAATAAGAACAACGGAGAACAACCCAGATGGTTCCCTGAGAAAAAGAAGGAGGTACTCCAGTGGAGAGAAGGGCAAGGCTAAAGTTGATGACTGTGTGCCGTTAATAGTCATTGAAGATTCTGAAGATAATCTCAGTCTTGAATTGGGTCAAAACCCAGTTGGAAAAGAAAGTGAGAAGATAAATTCAAACAATATTTGGCCACAAATTGAGGTTGAATCATCGTTAAAGAATATGGGGCCTGTGGTGGAGCATAATTTCTTTGAAGCTGAAGCTTCAGATTCTGAGAGTGAGCAAGAAAATGTTAAAGCGGTAGAATTTTTGTTGGATTTGAGAGAGGAGGTGAGAAAAAGAGAAGAAAGAGAAAAGTATCATGAGATTGCAAGATACCATGCGCCAAGGCTTGCGCGTTCTATTCCTGATGAAGAATTCTACAGGAGAAAGTACCATCCGGAAGAAACGAACGTGGTGGTAAAGGAAGCTGAAGATGAATTTCAAGATTTGGATAGTCCTTTTTGTGTAGCAATGATAATGATCAAGAAGAGGAATCCAAGTTCAAGTGGCCAAAAGAAGTCGCCAGATGGAGGCTTGAAGTGGGTGCCTTCAAAGGTTAGTGGAAGTGGTGTTGTGAAGCGAGGTGTTCCTCCATTGTTGGAACATAGTTTGAATGTTCTTGCGAAGAATTCTGAGGCAATGGTGTCACTTGAGCATGTTCCAGATTTCTTGAGGCATAAGCTTAGTAGGATGATTTGTGATAAAGGGAAAATGGATGCTTCCTTTGTTGAGCTTCTTGCCAGGGGATCTCCCACTGAGATACGTGTGAAAAACTGTGCACAGTTGGAAGAAGATGATTTAACCAAAATCTTGGGTTCTTGTAACACTCAACACGTGACTGTAAGTTAATCTTTACTTAATGCTTTCAGCTTTATCAAGAATTTATTATCTTGCTTTTATGTCCTGAATCACTAGCTTTTTTGATGTAAAAGTTTGAATTATTAATTTTTCATGGTAGAAGATTAATGTATCTTGTCAAATATTCATGCGAGGCAAAATAAGCTCTGTGTCCATATTCATCAAGGTGCATGCTTCAATAAACTTGGCCTTGGTTTGCGAAACTTTAAAAGCAAGAAGAATGGTCGTGCAATTATTGTTCACAATTCTTTTGAAATTTGCCACTTGGATTTCAGTTTTAGTTTTACAATAACTTCTGCTAGAAGTAGAAAAAACAAAATCTATAAGTGCTTATCAATGATACTCCAAAATAAGTTTCATAATTTTATCATGTCAATTGAAAAATAGAATAAAAGTATAATATTTCATCAAGTTAAGAATTGAAGGGATGGTCAATGAATACATTTACTGACTTTGAATAATATAAACTGAATTGAGCACCATCATTATCCATCATTATCCTTATCATTTGCTAAGAGATATGCTTTTGAGCACTTGGTGGCTAATATTTTTTTGCTTCAAATATTAGCTCTTCTTAAGTTCTTTCATTATAAATTTGGTAAGACTTAGATGTCAATTAATTTTGATGTTCCCTGGTTCCGGAGGCAGGTATTACAACTTGACCTGAGTGGACAGTCTCTGCCTGATAATGTATTGCGCAACAACTTAGCCAGGTCATCCTGTAGCCTTCCTGCCTTGGCTACCGTATCTCTGAGGGGTGCTCTCCGTTTGACAGATATTGGGCTAACTGCACTTGTTGAATCCGCCCCTGCACTGCAGTCTGTAAATCTAAGCCATTGCTCCCTTCTCACATCTTCTGGCATCGCTGCTCTGGTTAGCTGTCTTGAATATACTTTGAGAGAGCTGTATATAGATCACTGTCAAGACATTGATGCAACGGTTATGCTACCTGCTTTAAAGAAACTGAAATATCTTGAAGTGTTGTCGGTGGCAAGTATTGAGTCTGTCTGCGATGATTTTGTCATTGAGATAGTCAAAGCATGTGGCACAAATATGAAAGAGCTTGTTTTCGCTGAATGTGTGTGAGTCCTTCTTACTTAACTATGCACATTGCAACATTGAATTATATATGTGTATTTATCTTTTTCTGATCAAGGTATTTTGTCTACATGCAGGGAATTGACTGATATAGCTTTTAAAGCTGTGGGGAAAAATTGTTCAAGATTATGTGCCCTTGATCTTTCCAACTTACATAAGCTGACAAATTCAACATTGCAATATCTTGCTGATGGTTGCCAATCAATTCGCAGCCTTAAACTTTACCGTAACAGTTTCAGGTTTCTTTTCAATTATATCTATTCTCGGTTTACATCCACATTAGCATAGTTAATTGACTATGATATCATGATTCATTTCTATCCTAATTGGTCAATTATTACATACTAGTCAACTATATGGTAGATAGCATTTAAAAGCACAGAGCTTTCTCTGACGGTAGCAGTATCTGTCTTTTTGTACGTGTATGGAATAGACTTGTTTGTCAGTTGGCTAAGGCAAGGAGAATTGTTCAGGTGGATTACAAAATATGTAAAGCTTATCTTGTGACAGTTTGAAAATTCTAGAAATATGCCAGGGACCTTTAAGCACCTCTTTGGTAGTTGCATTAAAATAAAAACCATCTTCCTTCTTTATCTTTTGTGTTTCTAAGTATTATGTTCATTTGTATCTGTACAATGGAACATCATGCTTAAAAGCTTTTCAATTGAATGCAGTAACTATTCAGGAAGTCATGTTTTTTGTTTGGCTGTTTCTTGTAGAACCCCTAGCAAGGTGTGCCTGAAAAGTAAATTTTTACTGAAAAGGACTTGAATAGATGTGTTTAAATTACGGCCATGGCTTTTATGTTCTAGAATGTAAAACACCATCGTGTAGCTGACATGAAACAATAACTAGGCACTGTTGATTTAATACAATTATTTTACTTTCAACTATTACTCCTTAAGTTACAACGTCCTCTGCCTGCCTGGTTAGAACTTAGAACTTGAAGTATATCATATTGGCTTACTGCAAACTCATTTGATTCCTTGGAAATTTTGTTGCTGTCAGGATTACTCAATCTATTTTCTACCTTAATACAAGAAATTATTGGAATTTGTAATTATTGCAGTGATGAAGCCATTGCAGCCTTCTTGGAAGTCACCGGAGATTCACTTAGTGAACTTTCACTGAATCATATCAAGGAGGTGAGAGACATCAACATACCTTATCTGATCTTGTTTTGGCTTTCTTTTATTCCATTCTGAACCACAGAAACCAATTATCTTGCTGAACAAAGTGAATTCACAAAAGAGGGGCCTGTCCTACTTCTAATTTTATATCTAATGAGCTACTTATAACAGGTTGGTCTGAACACTGCCTTGTCACTTGGCAAATGTTCAAGAAATTTGCAGAGTTTGGACCTGTCCTGGTGCCGCAGATTAAGGAATGAGGCACTTGGATTTATTGTTGACAGCTGCTCGTCATTAAGGCTGCTTAAACTCTTTGGATGTACACAGGTATGAAAGTCCAGGGTCATTTAGCTTGGTCTACAAAAGCAGAATTGTTGTTTATAAATTTGTTTCTTTCATCATTAGCTTGATGCTTAGAAATGTTTTGAGTATCCAGTCGAAATACTTAAATAAGGAAAAGTTGAGAGGGAACTTTTGAAGTATGGTCCAAAAAAAATTTCTTTTTGTTTTTTTTTTTTCTTGCTTGGATCCCATTTAAGGAATCACGGAAATTTTCTCCACATTTATATATATGAGTCCAGCATTTATGGAGACTGTTATTTAGGTATGTTGATTTGTAGAGAAGTATCAGATTTCATGAGATTATAATTTTATGTGGTTTTTAGTGATGGTGATTACTGTATGTGTAACACACCTTATGAAATTTGCTTCATGTGTAACACTGCAGTAGTTAGAATGCATGTTTTCGGTTTCTCATCCATTTGACTAAGGAAACTCAAAAATATTATTACTTGAATGGCATTGATCTATGAATGACATGTCATGGAACCAACTGCTAAGTGACCAAATTGTTAATGTGTCTGTCTAGTTCAAAGTTCAGGGCACAGGAGTGTGAGTAGCTTGCATAGCTTGCAAACTAATTGTGAGATTTAAATAACTTGCAGGAAAACACACTGCACACATCTTATAATTTAAAACAATCTCTTTAATTTAACTGTTCAGTTTGCATACTTCATCCTATGATCTTCAAGTCTACGTTTGGTTGTTTAGAATTTATCTCAGGGTATATGGTTTATTCTATGACTTCATATGGTATATGAAATCATGATTGTTGCTGTTCAATTTGTGCATATCATCATCATAACATTTAATATTCAGGATGCTCATATCTCAGTATATCCCTCTTAACCTAAAATGATTTAATTGCCATACATACCAGTTGGAATTGGTTACCCATCTGATTGTCTATTTTTGGATGTTTCGTGGTTCTTTTTGCAGATTACAGATTTGTTTTTGAATGGACATTCAAACTCAAAGGTGCAGATCATTGGATTGGGATTAAAACCATTATTAGAACATCTGGATGACCTTGAACCGCAGAAGGGTCCACTGCGCTACTCCCCATCGACTTCTTTATAAGTTGATTAATGAAATTCAAATCACTCAGATTCTTGATCATTTCTGTTTGGAACCTGCCACCCCAAGTCCCAACTGTACAGGAAAAAAGCCCTTCATACATTTTTCATTAACCAATGTCAATTTTTTTTGACACATACAACATTGAAATGGAAAATTACCATCATATTTTGTTCATCAATTTAAATTCTTCAATTTTGAAGATATAGCTTCCCAATTCTCAAATTCAATCAAACCCCATGCCCACCTAATTCTTTTCAAGATACCTGTACCTCTTTCATGGTATCCCATAGAAGCATGATGCATTATTAGATAGGACGGATGGAATATTCTCAAATTTGCTGATGCCTGATGAGATGATTGTGGTGACAATGTCGGATGTTGTACTGAAGTTAGTATCACAAAGTGAGTAAAATGATGAACCATGAGGGCTGCCTTGTTAGCATCTATCAATATATTTGTTCAGTGTTCATTGTCCAAGAGACTTGGATCAGCATAATAATGATCAACCCTATTTATGGGACGCGACTTGTTAAAATTAAACAGAGGAAGGAGAAGAAATGTCTTTCTTTTTCTTTCTGTAACTTATTATGGAGAAGAAAATTTGAAGTGGAAGTATGCCGTAGAAAGTTTTATTCAATTTTGTTTCCTTACTAAATTTAAAAAATTATCAGAAAGAAACCATTGATTCCTGGCCAACAATTCTAGTTGAAAACTCTTCTTCCCAACTGCGGCAAACGTTTTGAGTGGTTGCAATTTCTTTGCAGGACTAGAGTTCAATGTACCATAGAATTGCTTGGAATTTTGTTTAGTGTCTCAAATTAAGTTTTGCTTAGAATTTTGCTAGTGTCTCAAATTAAGTTTTGCTTAGAATTTTGTTCAGTGTCTCAATTCTCAAATTAAGTTTGGAAGATTACTTCTTGTTATTAAAAAGAGTAGCTCAATACATAAACATTGAGCCAGCTGACTGATTCAGAAATGGTTTCTTTATGTAAGTAACTATCTTGTTAAAGAACACACAGAGCACAGTACACTGCAGGAAAAACAAAAACTAGAGTCTAAAAATAAGTATCTGGCAGTTCAAAGTGAAATAAAAGGAATAAAAAGAGATGGAAAGCAAGAAATTTACATCAATTTCATAACAAAAATACCTATCTCTAAGCTCTGAAAGTACTGAAAATTTCAAAACACAAAATTGCAGCCAGGCCTTTTAGTTCATCATAGAAGCTTTACACTTTAAAACCAAAGCAAGAACCAAAAGAATGATGATGATACCACCAGAAGAACCCCCAACTCTGTGTATCCAGTAAGGATCAAACCTGGAAAAGCTCTGGTCCAAGTAAAGGGACAAGGCTATGGCCAAGATGAGCAGCAGGAGCAAAAGAGGCAACCAGGAATCAAGATTGATGGTTTGATCTTCGAGTTCCAAGTCACTGGTGGGTCTGCGGTTGATATAGAGAGGTGAAAAGACAGCTAGAAGTGTCAAGCTAATAGCCACCAACCTTTCACATGAAGACGACCTGCTACTCCTGTTCATGCATGCAGCTGTTGGCTCCATTCAGGATCAGGAAACAACTATCAGGAGAAAAGAAAAGAAACCACCCTTTATTGCTGTTTAATATTGTAGTTTTAACTGTGTTCTGTTAGAAAATGCAAAGTGGGAACCAAGTTTAATTACAAATGTCTCACCCTCAGAATCTCCGACGGTTGATTTTAATGTTATCTATCTATCCCTTAGCTAAAACCCAGAATTCATTTTAGAGAGGTTTACGATGATTTTTGCAAATTCATGAAGACTAATAAATTTTGAAACCAATAAGAAATATTCAATCTTGTGATCAAATATTATTTCCAGGCACGTGCGCGGGGTGAATAGTTAAAGAGATAAGATTAACCCTCTTTTGTTGATCATTGATTTTGAATATGCTTTATAAATAGTAGTTGATATGATCTTTGCTTTTCAGAGAATGTCACGATCCAACCACTATGAAGGAGAGTTGGAAACAGGGCACTCTCTTTTTAGCCCATTATTTCTGGGAATCCTTCCAGATTTTGTGCTGCAGAAAATTTGGGTTGGCTGCTTCTTCATGAAGCTGAAGCTTTTACTTTTGTATTGGATGGATGAGAATAATGTAGAATCCTCCATTAACTAAAATATTAATATGATGCTGACTCCATAATTGTTTAAAAATCTGATGCTTTCTGCATCCCGTGAATTCTCAAAATTCTTATATGTTATCATCATGCTCACATAATTCTAAATTACCTTGGCAGAACATATACCTAAAGTTCCCTACTTTTTCCACATGTAATGGCTAATAAATTAAAATTAACACCAAATTCAAATGGAAAAGAACAGTGTCTAAATCAAAGTGAACATCAGCACAAGAGGATTAGCATGGTGGCAAAACTTGCTTCAAGTATAATTCACTTCTAAAACTTCAGTTTCTAATCTAAAATGACATTAATCCAAAAAAACCAGCCTAATTTAAATTCCTATATCCAATCCTCAACACATATATGAAACATTCTAATTTTAAGATGGAGCAGAAACATAATCAACCATCCTACATTAGTTTATGGTAACAACAAATATATTAAAATTTCACATTTTTTCATGATTCAAAACTTCCATTCATATATTTCCAAATCAGATAGTAAGAAGATACAAACATCACATAACAACAACTACCATGTGGCAAAGAATTTCTACAATTTTTTCAGCCGGTGGAGTTGGAGAAAACCGGTTCTCAAAAATTATGAGAATCTTCGGCAATTAGTCTGACAGCCTAATTGACATTGTTGGAGCTCCTTTCACGGTTGCCATGTAGCCTTCTGATCCATTTCAGCTGTGATGTAGTGAGATGAGTAAAACTTGGAGCAGATGAAGGACTCACCGGAGTGGATCCTGATGCAGGAAGCTCACAAGGAAGTGCAGCAGCAGTGCTAGTANTTCATGATTCAAAACTTCCATTCATATATTTCCAAATCAGATAGTAAGAAGATACAAACATCACATAACAACAACTACCATGTGGCAAAGAATTTCTACAATTTTTTCAGCCGGTGGAGTTGGAGAAAACCGGTTGTCAAAAATTATGAGAATCTTCGGCAATTAGTCTGACAGCCTAATTGACATTGTTGGAGCTCCTTTCACGGTTGCCATGTAGCCTTCTGATCCATTTCAGCTGTGATGTAGTGAGATGAGTAAAACTTGGAGCAGATGAAGGACTCACCGGAGTGGATCCTGATGCAGGAAGCTCACAAGGAAGTGCAGCAGCAGTGCTAGTAAACGCATTTAGAACCAAGAATGCTAGAATGGGAGAGAGATCCAAGGTCCCTCCTAATGGTGGAATGATTCCACGAAATATGTTCAAGTACGGGTCACACAAGGTGCTGAAGCAAAAACATATTCTCCAAATATTATAAATAGATCAAAATGAAACTAAACTGGGAACCACAATAAACAAATTATAAAATACTGAGAAATTCCTAAAGTTATCCGGAGTTAAATAAATATAGATGTCAAGTATATTACAAGTTCATCGCAAGTGATTTTTATTTATTTTAAAGTTACACGTAAAAAGGCTTAAAGATATTGAGATAATTACGTTAATAAATTAGCAAAAGAGATTCGTAATGCTATGTCAAATCTAAGTTATGACCATATTCCAAAATAAGAGTTTAAGTTGAGAATGGAAGAAAATGTACCTGAGAGGACTAACGATGGCAGGAGGAGAGTTAGGGAACCAGGTCAAAACAAGGCGAACAACCAACAGGGTGTTGTATAGGTTGAGGAAATTCAGGATTCCATTAGCCACCACAACACCCGCCACCGAATCACCCGGTAATACGGCTGCAAATTTGTGATTTGACAGAAAATTCACCTTCACGCAGTTCCTGGAACGGACCTGAAGTGAATTTCAACAAATTAAAAAAACAATATAAACCCCAACTTCACAACGCATGATTGAGTAAACTAATTGTTGTACCTGATGGCAGAAACTGTGAAGTTGGGAAGGGAAAGAGTGAAATTTCTGAAGAAGTGGATTTTGCGAGGCTAAAGATTGAATAAATGCGGAAAACTTATCGGCGGAAGATATGATTGAAGTGTGAAGGTGAGTAATGATATTTGAAGAAGGTAGAGGAAGCAGATTTTTAGGCAAGGAGGGTCTGAAAAATGGGTGGGCGAATGGTGTCTGTGAAAAAGCTGAAGAGAGAATAATACAGTTAGGCACTGAATTAAAATTTACTCCACATTTCGGGTTCTCGGCTGACAACTCATTCAGAGCCATTTTTTTTTATGTAAAAAGCTCAACACTAAGGGGGAAGAGAAACTGAAGAAGATAACGTATTTGCGAATCGCGATAGGGGTAGACTGGACAGATTTTTCTACGTGGCACTCATAAAACGCCTCGTTTTGAATACCGTATGAAAATATCCTGTTGTTCTTAATTAATTTTCCCAGTAATAAAATTAAAAAATAAAATAAACCATCGTCACCCTAAAATCTCTCCACTTGAATCTTCCCGACCACAAACCCCTGGCTCTGTGATGAAGGAGACGGTGAGCAGGATATGGTGGGATTTGTTTTTATTTATTTAAACATTCATATTTTATAGATATCTTAATATTGTTATGTCATTAATATGTTTATTTTTTTTATCTATTTTAAAATACGTTATTTTATATGTATGTAAACTTTATATACATAATATTATTCATACAGTATGTCATAATAATGCTAAAATTCTGATTAATTTAAAAATGATTGAAAATAGGGTTAAAAGCGAAATTTCATTTATGAAAAAGAGATTTGATGAAATCCTTCTAAAATTGCCTATTTTCTTCCAAGTTCCAAATTGGTTGAACCTACCTACAAAGAGATTTAGGCTCAATTTCATCTGTTAACTATTTTTCTTTTTCTTTTTCATATAAAAAATTTGTATTCTCGTCTCAAATAATGTGACATCCCATGTGCTAATCACATAATTTATCGATTAATTATTTTATATATTAGTTATAAGATTAAAAATTTGGAATAGCTAGCATTATTCACGTGCGTTAATTACTAAACCAAAACCGACGTAGATAAAACTTAATAAAATAACTTGATCTACCACGTGGCACTATCTGATTACCTACAGCTAGACACACCTACAGTTTTTTACCACAAAATCGGTGGACCCGCCATAACCGCAACGGGACACGAAACCGATAATATAGTAATCTGACGTGTCAAACCTCACTTCCACCATGTTGAGATCTTCAACGTCTACCTCTTCTTAATCTACCGGTCCTCACCATCAACCTCTCCGCGTCCGCTCTCTGCGATGGCTACTGATTTGCTCAGAATCTCTCTTTTATCTCCTCCTTATCCAAACCTCGGCTTTACTTACACTTACGCTAAGAAACTCAACTTCAACCGTCTTTACTTCAACTCTCGTCTTTCAATACGACGTCGCAACCAGTTGACTTCTACTGTTACTAACACTCTTGACACCAGAATTCAAACGCAAAATGCACCGTTGGAGATTCCGAAACGACGACTGGACTCCACGGTCCTCCTCGATGTCAGCGGCATGATGTGCGGCGGCTGCGTCGCTCGAGTCAGATCGGTTATCTCGTCCGACGACCGCGTCGACTCGGTGGCGGTCAACTTGTTGACGGAGACGGCCGCGGTCAAACTGAAAGCCGAGGCCGTCACGGAGGACGAAGAGGTGTTGAATGAAGTTGCGGAGAGCTTAGGGAAGAGATTGACGGAGTGTGGATTCGAGGCCAAGAGGAGAGTGTCAGGGCTTGGCGTGGCGGAGAACGTGAAGAAATGGAAGGAAATGGTGACGAAGAAGGAGGAGTTGCTTGTGAAAAGCAGGAATCGCTTGGCGTTTGCTTGGACTTTGGTGGCATTGTGTTGTGGATCTCATGCTTCGCATATTTTGCATTCTTTGGGCATTCATTTTGGTCATAGTAATTTTTTTATTTTTTTTATTTTTGTTTTATCTAGTGGAATGAAGTTTGTACGATTTTGTTAATTAAGTGGTTTTGAAGTTCAACTTAGTTTGTTTTGTTGCTTCAGGGTCGTTTTTGGAGCTGCTTCATAATTCTTACGTCAAGGGTGGAGTTGCATTAGGGGCATTGTTGGGACCAGGGAGAGGTAAGACTTGTAAAACATTACAAATATGGTGTTTTAGTTTGATAGAAAAACTTCGAAAATATTGCATATTTGATGTTTGGTAGTCAATACCTACTAGTAATAACTCTACTTCTTGTTTGGATTCTCAAACATATTTTGATTAATCTATCTAGTATATACGTGTTTATGCATTCATAGGATTTAGGTTGTTTACTAAATATGCCCAGTAGAAAATGATTGTAAAGATTTTCATGATTTGTACTCTAACTGGGTTTTAGTGGTGTTGTAAGGGATAAATTTTTACTCTTTACGGCAGTATTCAAACTCAATCCATTAGTTCCTTTAATTTAAATGGAAGAATCTTCTGCAGACTTGCTATTTGATGGTCTTAGAGCATTCAAGAAAGGATCGCCTAATATGAATTCTCTTGTGGGATTTGGATGCATTGCTGCTTTTCTCATTAGTACTGTGAGATATGCTCTTCAATTTCTGGATGGTTATAAGTTCTATTAATATGATGAGGTATAATGTATTATAATTATTACTACTCTTGAATTCTTTGCTGTTGTAGGTCTCACTTCTGAACCCTGGGCTTGAATGGGATGCATCATTCTTTGATGAACCGGTGACTTGATTTACTTTCAGTCTTTGGTTATTTCTTTCTGATGTTCTTATGTGCATTTTGCATTTTTCTGTAGCAAGCTTGTTAATTTCTTAATCCCAGCCGCTGAACAGATTTTCATGTAACAGTCTACCATCTCTTTGATGGCTGTTTATGTTTATTGAAGGAAAAGGCGAATCCTAATTATTTTTTGTATGTGGTAAATTTCTCACATAAGGCTCTTGTTTTTTAGCATGCAGGTCATGCTTCTCGGATTTGTGCTGCTGGGACGTTCTCTGGAAGAAAGGGCAAGGATTAGGGCATCTAGTGACATGAATGAACTTTTAGTAAGTTAAAATGAGCTTCATTGTTACAGTGTGAAAGAATAAACCTGTTACCTTTTTCAATAGGAAATAAACCTGATACTTGAGTCCCATCTTTTGAAATCAGGTGTAGTTGTAGCTTCTATCAGTGTGCCTTCATCAGAAAACTTATATCAGTACTAGGTTCCTGCTGGTATATTTTTAATTAGTGCTTTTATTTACATCAAAATAATGCTCATGCCCACCATTTTATGTAGTAGCTTTAACAACTGCTTGAATGGAGAACATGTGTATCTGTGAAATGGTATGACAAATCAATTGAATGTAGTCCATGTTGCTAACCTGAAGACTGCTACTTTTGTTTCTGATACTACAGATCTTGATTCCTCTTAATATAGAACATTACACAAAAAAATCTAAATAGGTGTACTTTTATTGTTCCCATTTTCTCAGATCATGTAGAACTCACATTACTAGTTCCTCTCTCTAGCTGCTAGATTTCTTCTGCTTGTTTTTTCTACTCTTTGTAGCCTTTGCTTCTTCAATTTTCTGAATTTCTAGTTGGAATCTAGCACTGTATTACCTAATTTTGTGACAACTCTATACATTTTATTTTAAAAGTTGCTGAAACAGAAAGTTGCTAGATATTGTGATGCAATTTCAGTTATTATTGCTGTATCTCCTTGTAATGTGTTCCACTAAAAATTCATATCATATGATTTTACACTTTGATTTCACCATGGGCTGGTTGTTATTGCAGTCACTCATGTCCACTCAGTCAAGACTTGTGATTGCTTCATCAGAAAGTAGCTCTTCTGCTGATAGTGTACTTTGTTCTGATGCAATTTGTGTTGATGTCCCAACTGATGATATTCGAGTTGGCGACTCAGTATTGGTTTTGCCTGGAGAAACTATTCCTGTAGATGTAAGTGTTTCAGATTGTTTATTGAGTTCCCCATTGTTTAAAATTAGATGTTGTGAACTATTGACATCAAAAGAAGCCATATACCTTTGTGTGGTATACATTTGTGCTGTTATTTTTCCGAAACTATCATGATAAGTATGCCATGAATTTATATTTACTTTTAAGCGGACATCTTTTACAATCACAGAAAGCGCCTTGTGGGTTGAGTAATGGCATAAGTTTTTAATGTAAAATTATATGGTTTTACTGGTTTTTACTGCAAAAATTCTAAAATATCGATCTTACGAACTCCACAGATTCTTCTCTTACAATTTCATAAATGCTTGGTTAGATTTGATGGTCAACTGCCACCCCAGCTGCCCTTTACATGGATTGTAACACAGATTGAGCAGAATCATGTAAAGACAGAAATTGGCGCTCTTTTTAAAACTAAAAAGTCCTTGCTGATGTTGAGAGAATTAAGATGACAATAGTATTAAACTCTCACTATGTAAAGTTTTGTAGTTCGTACATTTAATGTTAGCTAAATTCAACTTCTCTTCTGCAGGGTAGAGTTCTTGCAGGAAGAAGTGTTGTTGATGAATCCATGCTCACTGGAGAATCACTTCCTGTTTTCAAGGAAGAAAGCAGCATCGTCTCATCTGGAACAATAAACTGGGTATGATTAGTAGACCAGTCTTTATGACCAAATTACTTGAGATAGTTGTAATTACTATTATGTCATTTTCTACTTCTTTTTCATTTGTTTTGGGTCGAGTAACTTCCTTTTTTTTATTTTTTTGTGTGTGGTAAACGTGACGGTATGACGAGAGATTTATAAATAAATATTAAAAAAAAAAAAAAAAATTGACACGGAGACGGGGGAATGAATTGAGCTTTACCCCTCATAAAGAATCTAAATACATAAAAGAAATGCAAATATGCACACCAATGAAACAAAAGTACGAAGTACAATAAAAGTATAAAAATAAAGGTATGACAACTTTGAGCTAAAAATATCTCACAAAAAAATTCAAACGAGTTAAATCAATGCTTACGTAGTCCCCTAGTGCCTTCAAATATGCTCTTATGAATTTGTTAGGGAGAAGAATCCCTCCAAGACAAGAATTACAATGAAGATGTATATTAGCTAGCCAATCTGCAATTTGCTACCTTCCCTGTAAATATGTGAACAGCAAAGTGCATTCCTTGCATAATGGAGATGCAATTAAGCCATTCATCCAAAGCTCCTCAAGAAGTTGAAATTTCAGACTATGAAAGCATAAAACACCAGCCATAGAAAAATATTCAATGCTTAACAAAAACCAACCTTTTGAATTAGCAATTTCTATAGCTGATAAAGTAGCATAAAGTTCAGCATAGAAAGCTGAATGTTGTCTATAGAAACTGCAGAACAACTGCTCCATTGAAACCTCTGAACTCTGTGCCACAATAAGAAGGTTCTGAATCTCCTTCGGTTATTCCATCTATGTTGACTTTGATCTAGCTAGTTGGGGGAGAGAACCAAAATATGGTATGTATATTGGGAACCCTCCTTAGAAGATTGTTTAGATGAAGATTTTCATAAATTTGTTGCTTTTGACCACCAATCACATTACTTGAACATNCAATCTGCAATTTGCTACCTTCCCTGTAAATATGTGAACAGCAAAGTGCATTCCTTGCATAATGGAGATGCAATTAAGCCATTCATCCAAAGCTCCTCAAGAAGTTGAAATTTCAGACTATGAAAGCATAAAACACCAGCCATAGAAAAATATTCAATGCTTAACAAAAACCAACCTTTTGAATTAGCAATTTCTATAGTTGATAAAGTAGCATAAAGTTCAGCATAGAAAGCTGAATGTTGTCTATAGAAACTGCAGAACAACTGCTCCATTGAAACCTCTGAACTCTGTGCCACAATTAGAAGGTTCTGAATCTCCTTCGGTTATTCCATCTATGTTGACTTTGATCTAGCTAGTTGGGGGAGAGAACCAAAATATGGTATGTATATTGGGAACCCTCCTTAGAAGATTGTTTAGATGAAGATTTTCATAAATTTGTTGCTTTTGACCACCAATCACATTACTTGAACATAAAGAATTCAAAAAAGAAATCTAGCTAGAGCATAGAAATTGAGTGCAAGAAATGAGAAACCTGTTTCCTCAAAGCAGAGCTTGTTGCTAGCTTTTCAGATGTGATAATGACTGCCAAACCTATAACTAAGGCTAGTAAGAATGAGATTTGAAAGATTTACCAACAAAAATTTGACCACAAATCATCCAAAGAATTCACTATTGGAGGAAGGTTGAGGAACTTATTTTTGCGTATATTTGGGATATATATGACAATTTAATGAGAAATCTACATACTTGTTCATTCATTATAACTTCATGAAATTGAATTTTCTGTGAGTCTTTCCCTTTGATGTTTCATTTAACCATTTATCCACCTTTTTATTTATTTCAGGATGGTCCTTTAAGGATTGAAGCCTCTTCAACTGGTTCTAACTCAACGATAGCCAAAATTGTTCGCATGGTTAGTTTTTTTTTACTCATATAGTTATGTAGTATATTGGACATACATTTAGGTACATTGACTGTTTTACTTTACTACAATCCAAACTTGACTTGAGCAACAAGTCAAGTTCACATTGTATCTGGAACATTTCAATAAGTATATCTGAATATTTCAACTTTGTCCTCCTTGATTTGATGGCAGTATAGAATTCAAGTGTGCTAATTTGATTTTTGTGGTTTGCATAGAGATTCTTTTTCCTAGAGGCCTTAATCTACTATATTGATAATGAACTACAGGCACTATTTTCCAGTATGACAAATTTCTAAACGATTACAAGTGCTGTGCTGCATAATTTTTTCCCTTTTTCTGGAAATTTTTTTTTAATGTTACTGGCTTGCAAAGTGTTTTATGAAAAGTAAAGCACCCAACCCTGGGGTGAGTTGAATGAGAACCCTATATTGTTTGTGAAAATACAAGAGAATTTACCAACTAAGCTTACCTATTAGCCACAAACAAAAGTATATATAACTAATTATATTAGAAGAGTAAATGCTACACTTACAGAAATAAGTGTCACAACTTTATATCCCAAGTGTTATGAGAAGTGGTTTGGCATGCACAAATCACTTACTGCATTATCTATCACTTATGTGGTATCACAAAACCAGCTACCACATCATTTTTTTTTAATAATCCAAAATCCCCCAACCTCGCTTCACGATACCAAGTTCAAAACTGGAGCCCCCACCAAACTCTAACAATCTTTGAGATGTGGGCAACAATGGCTTTTGGCCATGTAGATGCCCATGAAAGGACTTGAACGCTAAACCTTATGAGAACAAACCACAGACATAGCCGTTTGGCCAACCTCTCATAATTAGCTACCACATCACTTAGTATACAAAATCGGGATACATGCTTGTAGTTGTAGCATTATTGGTATAAGAATGTAGAAAGAGGGGATCTATATAACTGGTTAACCCCTATGGTAAAGGAAACTATTAATTACACATGATTATCCTTGAATTAAGGGTGTACCATGCATTATCAGCCTATTATTAAGGAGCAACTAGTAATGGTAACAGAAGGATCATATGTTATGACACTATTAGTTTGCAGCATATTACTTTCTTCCTTTGTAATAGTGGAGTGAAAGAACAAGTGTAGTGAGCAAACAGGTACCCAATGCATCTTCTTTAGCATTTTCATGTCCTCACAATTTAGTTTAAAATATAGAACCAAAGAGAACTTGAGGCCTGTAAGAAGATCTATAATGTTTTGTAAGAGTTGTTTGAAATTTTAAATTTAATAATTTCAATTGAGTCTATGTTCGAGGAACAACAGAAACAAAATTTCTGAACTTGGTTTGTGGATTGTTTCTACTATGTATAAGCTTTGTGCTGTAACCTGCAGGTGGAGGAAGCTCAAGGCCAAGAAGCACCAATACAAAGACTTGCAGATGCAATAGCTGGGCCATTTGTGTACAGTGTAATGACTCTATCCGCAGCAACATTTGCATTCTGGTAAGGCTTTCTTCTTTACTTGAATTACCATTTGCAGAGCTGTGCAAGTTGAAGGTGCTTAAAGGGAAGGGTAGAAGGGAAACCAGTACTTTGATTAATTTCTTAAGATATCCTCAATCTTGTAGATGTTCTTAGAAAATGAAACGGAAATGAGAACTAATGTTTATTTGTTTATGAAGCCAAACAGTTGGAATCTGGGATATGATGCAGTGGATAGTGACGATGAAAATGATAGTGATTTATCCTAATGAACAATGATGTTGTGAAGAACAATTTATTAGATTTTTTCTTTAAGTTCTTTTATTGTTTTGCTTTTTTTTCTTCTTTTTTTTTTAACCTTCTTTTGAGTCCTTGTCTTATATTGTTAGGACAAAGTTACATGGACCTTTTCAACTTTCTGTCCTTGGAAGGCCCTATCTTCATTGTCAAATTTGGGCCACCATGCTCCCGCATAAATTTGAATTTAATTCTTTAACCTCCATTGCTTTGTTCAAGCCAGCTGTCATGCCAGCTTGCTATTGCAAGCCTTTGTTTTACTAAAAACCACAGACAAATATTTTAGCTTTACTTCTGTTAGATTTAAGTATTAATGTTGAGCACTAAATATTAGCTTAAAATTTTTGGTCAAATGGTTACATAACATGGTATCATGCTACCTTATATAATTAGGATACCTTTGTATAGTTAAGATTTTTTTTCTTGTTGTTTGTTTTAGCCTATACATATGCACAATATTATGTAATGTGATACATAATTCAAAGAAATATAATTCAGTACTTTCATGGTATCAAAGCTAAAGGTTTCAAGTGGAATCCCTACTGCACACACTTGAATCTAAATCATTTGTCTTGGTTTTTGAGCTTGGACCATCTTTCTAGTTATATGTCCTGGTTCCGGTTTTGAGCTTTGCCCATTTGCCTCTCCTAATGACCATTACACATGCGGAGGCCTTTGAACTAAAGTATTAATGTTGGGTCCTTAGCTATCAGCCTTAGCTTTTTCTTATCCTTTTGATGAATAATTGGTACTTTTAATTTCTTATGGAATGATTGGTTTTAGTTTTCCTGGTACCTGCTTCTTAGGCTTTTTTTCTTCCATGTTCAGGTACTACATTGGATCTAACATTTTTCCAGATGTTTTGCTCAATGACATTGCTGGGCCAGATGGGAATCCATTGCTTTTGAGCTTGAAACTCGCTGTGGATGTCTTGGTGTGTAATGCTGAACAGACATGACATTTGTTAAATTTCCTTACTTTAGTCTTTTGTTTATCTTTGTAGTCCTTAACATTAATTTGCTTTTCCCAGGTAGTTTCATGCCCATGTGCACTGGGCCTTGCAACACCCACTGCAATCCTGGTTGGCACTTCTCTTGGTATGCTATCTAACTTGTTAATATTATCAAGTTTGATAGTGTTAAGATGTCTCACATATCTCGAAGAGAATGGCACTGCTCATATCAATAACGTTCCAATCACAACATTCTCAAAAATCTCTTTTTTTGGTGCATGTTGTCTTCATGTCCTGTAATCAACTTCCACTCATATCGGTAGTCCTTTTATTTTAAGATTATTAAGTGATTGGAATATATGTTACATTCACTAGTTACAAGTTCTACTTTCACTGATGCTTTGACTGATGCTAATTTAGTGCTAGCCACAAAATGGCATGAAATAAAATGGAGAGCTGTGAAATATTGCATACTTCGAGTGCTATATTCGAGTTCCAAGGAAAATTGCTTTCAAAAATCGTGATTCATAGGAATCTCGTACCCTTAGATGGTTAGATGCTCAACATGTCATCTGAAGTTGCAGCTTTTTCTGTTTTTATATTTTTATCCATTACAAGCTCAAACCTACTTTTAGATGGTTTGATCACTTTCTCGAGTCTGGGTATAAGGTGATTATGATGAATAAAATAAAAGATATTGGACTTTGTTGTTATATCGACAGAACCTGTAAAACCTTAATGCTTTATAATGCATTTCTTGGATACTTGTTAGAAGCTCTAAGTTTTCTTTTATGTCATTGTAAATAATCAGGAGCAAAACAAGGACTTCTTATAAGGGGAGGAGATGTATTAGAACGCTTGGCCAGCATAAATTATGTCGCTTTAGACAAGGTAGTATAAAATTTCTAAATGATGCCATTGAAAGTGTTACATTCTGATTTCTTCCTCCATTCCCACTCGCAGACAGGAACACTCACAGAAGGGAAACCTGCTGTTTCTAAAGTGGCTGCTTTTGCTCATGAAGAATCAGAAATTCTTAAAATTGCTGCTGCAGTAGAGAAAACAGCAACGCATCCAATTGCAACGGCTATTGTAAATAAAGCAGAAGCATTAAATTTGGCAATCCCAGTCACAAGAGGGCAATTAGTAGAACCAGGTTTTGGAACCTTAGCAGAAGTTGATGGACGCTTGGTTGCAATTGGTACTTTAGAATGGGTAAATGAAAGCTTTCAGAAAAGAACACATTTTTCTGATCTAATGAATCTGGAACATACTATTAGTAACCAGTCATCAGATTGGGCGTCATCATCTAACTATTCAAATACAGTTGTGTATGTTGGATGTGAAGGAGAGGGTATTATTGGTACTATTGCAATATCTGACAGTTTGCGCCATGATGCCGAATCTACTGTAAGCAGGTAATTTGCTTCCCCATAATATGTTGTGATATTGACAAACTCTTCTGCAGATTGTCATGACAAACACACAATAATGTGCAAGAAATCCTTTAACTTTCAAAACAAAGCTTTTCGAGGTCTTCAAGACAACCACATAGATATTCTTCATGTATCTATCAATAGATCTCCTTTTCAGTTATTTATCACTCTCAAAACAGAGAGAATTCATAAATTTGTGATGACATATTTTTACTTCTAATTAGCATTAAAGGAAAGTTTTGGAATGTTTTCTGATCTTTGAGCCATTGTTGAGTTTAAATATGTGTTTTGGTTCATGGATTGTTTATCATAAAATTATATGTTTATTAGTTTATTTTATTGATTGGAATCACCCTAAGCCAAAATCCTCCATTTGTCTTTGATGTGGGGACAGTTTTTTTCTTCTTTACATCACATGTTTTACACAACTCTTTTTATTGGTTCTTTTTATTTATTTTTTTTTTTTATTATTATTATTATTTTTTTTTTAATGAGGTATGGCTGCTGGAATCAAATGTTTGATAACTGAAATGAATTTAAATTGTATTTTATGAGGTGTGGCTCGTAGAATCAAATGTTAATAGTAACCGAAATGAATTTAAACTGTAGTTTACTCAGGGAAAAGCAGTTTCTAGTTTTATCCAATTTATGAAATCCTACTATTGATATCATGTGCTTTCCTACCTTAAAAATTGAAGGCTCCAGCAAAAGGGTATCAAAACGATCCTCTTATCAGGAGACAGGGAAGAGGCAGTTGCAGCTGTAGCAAAGGCAGTTGGAATAGAAAATGAATATATCAACTCATCCTTGACTCCACAGCAGAAATCAGAGTTTGTATCAACTCTTCAAACTGCAGGACATCGTGTTGCAATGGTAACCATCTTTGCTTGGACCCCATATCATATTCCTCTAAAATTTAGCATCAACATGGAGAAAAATGAACCATATCCATCTTTACTTGGATCTAATATCATATTCCTCTAGAATTTTGTATCAAAATAGAGAAAAACGAATCACCTTATTCATCATAACATGGTAGTTAATTTTATTTTCTATCAGATACTAGATGTATTGGGAACTCAATAATTTATGTTTTATTCAGCAAAAATTAGGGGCTTTAAAATGATTTGTGGGTACTTTTATTCTTATATCTCTTTACTGTTTTTTTGTAGATGCATACATGTTATTTTGCAAGGGTAAACTATTGGATGACCCTTTTATTGTTATTTTCTGTAATTGTGTTGTTACCAACATGTAATTTTTTAGCTTTAAAAAAGGATGATCTATATTTTATTTGGTCTTCAGTTGAGAATCTAAATTCTTATGTTTTAAAGAAAACATTATTTATGAAACTATTTGCTTGTTGTTATGGTGATTGGATGACCTTGTCTAATTGCCTGCTTTGAATAATCATGGAGACAAACCTAGATAAGTACTGTAGGCAGATTTTACTAAACATTTTTCGGGGTCCAAACATTCCTATGATCATGAGCTTAGGTAGTGTAAGGTATAGGTTGGGCCCCCGTTCAAGCAACAAATGCATAGGAAATGTAGAATTATGAGCTTTGGTTGAAATGTTCAGCTGACATGTTTTTCTGTTGAAGGTAGGTGATGGCATAAATGATGCACCTTCTTTGGCTCTTGCCGATGTTGGGATTGCTCTGCAGATTGAAGCACAAGAAAATGCTGCATCAACTGCATCATCAATTATACTTCTTGGAAACAAACTTTCACAAGTACGTTTTCTTTAATGTTGAAACATTCAAGTATTGTAATTGTTTATGCAACTCGTGCCCATAGGTGCTATTACTTTAATCAGCTTGTCCAACAACATCATAGTTTTCTACATGGTAATAATATGGAGCTTTAACTCTATGTAGTATATTATTTACATGTAGTGTTTCCGTTACTCTTTGGTATTATTGAACATTTATTGAGCTAAAGTTTTGAGGTCTGTATTCATTGGTGTCATAGTTGAACCATGTTATCCACTTTGCAGCCCATAAAGGTCAGACAAGATAATTTTTCCTGGGCATCACCATCGTAGAAATCATCTAGTTACGTACCTGCATGGTAACAATGCAGTATCTGTAGTTTGTGTGTGTGAGTGAGCAAGTCACCACGCAGAATGCATGATATATTACTCCCATGTGGTTCCATATTATATTTTCTCACAAATATAACTAAATAGTAATTGCTACGTTCATAATGATTTCTTGTAATATCTCATTTATTTTGCATAATTTTTCCTAACTTAAAAGTTCTATGTAACTGTTCTCAAAAAGTTCACTTTCCTTGTAGCTCGTAGATGCGGTGGATCTTGCACAGGCAACAATGGCAAAAGTTTATCAGAATTTATCATGGGCGATAGCATATAATGTTGTTGCCATCCCCATAGCAGCCGGACTGCTACTTCCACAATATGATTTTGCCATGACACCATCACTTTCAGGCGAGTAAAAATCATGCATTACATCACATACTCATATTTTGCGTATTTCCTGAATCCATGAATAGAATGGAAAGAAAGAAAAGCCATGTTCGACTTTCTCATGGGTCCTACGATAACAACGTTGCCCTCTCTATGTTGGACTAACTCATTTAATACTTGATGTTTGGTTTGACACAGGTGGGCTGATGGCCCTGAGCTCCATATTCGTTGTCACCAATTCATTGCTGCTACAGTTCCATGGATTCGAAAGGAGTAAGAAGGGCTAGCTCTCCTCACATGATGAAGATGCCTGTCTCTGTCTGCCCATTTTACAAATATCTGATTGAGTTGCTTTCACAGCGGGGAGATTAATTCGATCACCTTACTTCAGTTAATTCTAAAGCTTTCTTGTTTGTACAAAAATATTGTAATGGGAAATAATTAACTCATGAAATTATGGGATTTTAATAAATTATGATAGTTGATATGGATCCATTTAAGTGATGAGGGATATTTGATGATCCATTATTTTCTGATAGGTTCAGGGTTCGTACTTATTTGTATAAATATATTAGCCCATTATCATTTCTCCTTTTAACAAAAGGGCAGGGAGAAGGGAAGTAAGAGTATATTTATTTTCATGCAGCCCTCCATGATTCGTAACATCATGCAGGAATCGGCAGAGGTCTGAGATGTGTTTGATAGCTAGCCCACATTTCGAGGGTTTTGGTCAAATCCTACAAGGTTTGATTGCACTGCCCTGCAACAAATCAGATGGTTCTAAACAAAATAAAAAATATTATCACAACTTAACAATGCCCACCCACATTCTATATTCTACACAGTTTACCCCCCCTTTTATTATGAGAAGGCTTCCCTCAAACCCCACACGTTTCACCTATTAGCAGTCAGCATCCAGTGGTTCGAAAATAAGATCCTAAGCCCCATTCTGTCCATGCCCGTTAAACAAGGAAGTAACCCGCATTGCCTTCTGCCAGCCTCGTGGTTTTGACGTGAGAAGGGAGGAAGAAGAGGGGGAAAACTGAAAAGTATATGGGGTTTCTGTTAGGGAGGGGTGAAAAGTCAAACTTGCCCTTCCTTCCAAATAAAAATATCAACTGCTAGTAATTAAATTTGACAACAAAAGAAGAGAAAAAAAAAAAAGGAATGGGTCTACGGAAAGGGATAATAAATAGAGACATTAAATGGTCACGTGATTGGGAACAATTGTCTCTGATTTTGGGCTTTCATTCTAAAACGCTTTACATGTGATTAGTGGGCTCTCTATTTACTGTTTTAATTATAAAAAAAAAACATACATCTCCCACACCCCTCCGCCACGTTGTCATTTGGAAAAATAATTGCATGTGGTGGACCTCACCTTCTTTACTGTGACATTTAACATCCTATTATATTATTCACATCAAATTTCATCTCTTCAACTACAGTCATTTCTAAAACTAATTTTATGATGTCATATTATATTTTTTAGTTAAATGCTTGATATTAATTTTCATGCTTAATCACCATTGAATTTACGCTCTATTCTTCAATCAAATGGTGAGTTTGCATTAAAACTTTACTTATATTTGATGTGCATTCAAACTAATTTAAAACATATGATTTGGCATGTTAAAATAAAATCAACGGCTCTTCAATTACCCTTCTTTCAATACTTCATTACAATATTAGAGCTACAAGTTTCTAATATGACATCCTGATATATGAAATTTCTCTAAGCAAACGTCTTTATATAATTTTTCTTCAAGATCACATCTATATACTATTGGATTTGATCAGTCCATTAAATTGATATTTGACAACTGAGATATAATGATATGAAGCATGGTCCTCACAAATTATATCAGGACATTCCACGTTGTCTAATATATATATATAATAATATATATATTATATATATATATAATATATAATATATATATATATATAATATATATATATATATATATATAACGTTGTTTAAAAGAACCTGTTGAACCGAAATCGGCAGGTACCTGAGGTTTGGTTCCGGTTCCTACCTAGAATCGACCGTCAACGGTAGGTTCTGGTTCCAAATTTTTAGAACTGTTACTGTGCGATTCCGAAACTAATATAAATAAATTAAAGATTATAGGGGTAAATAAAACTTTTGTAGAAAAATAATGTAATACATTTATATTTATATTTCATAACATTTAAAGTAAGTTAGTTTGTTTTTAAGAATCTACCTTTACCAAGTAATGGAGTCTGTAATTTTGATTTGTAATTTTATTTTTATTAACAGTGCCCGGTGGGGGTGTATTTGTAAGTTTTTAAGGGTTTTTTGCCTTTTAAAAACTTTTAGGGGTCATATAATTTTACAGGATACCCAGAATCGGAATCGAAATCGTTGTTACAATTCTAATTCTGGGTACCTAGGAACTGGAACCGTCGATTCTGATTTCGTTTCTTTCAAAAATATAGGGTACCTAGAACCGAACACCCCTATATATAATCATTCTCCAAGTGGGTGTCCTGAAATTTTACCAAGCAGATCAAAGGTGAGCGTCTAGGTGCTCACTTTGTAAGCCCTACATAAAAATAATAATTACCCTATTAAATATGTTAAAATTGTATGTCATATTTGGGGATTGAAAACAGAATATTTTCTAAAAAGAGCACATTGTTACATGAGGAAAGTTAAGGATGAAAGATATTTTGAGACTCTTGTATTTTTAGAGTATAAATCCGAATTCTTCTTCAATATTTTCAAAACTATGCATATTATTATCGTTTTTGGTAATAAGTGAATTTATTAACTATTTGCTTTAAAATATACCATCGATTTATTATAATTCAAACAAAAATAATAATCTTTTGGATATCAAACAAAGATGCACATATACATTAAAAAAGAAAAAAAATCTTCCAGCTTTCTGTTTTCAGATGCTCTGTACTTAATTTTCTGTCCATTTAAAAAGTCCAAAATATTTTTCTTCGATTCTAGAAACCATTTTTAACTTCCCTCTCATTTATTCCAATTTTTTAATGATATAAATTTGAAAATGCTACTACACCGAAATAAGTTGGATGCCGAGTTTTGATCTGGAATACTTTGATATATTTTGGAGTAAAGCGATATGTTTAAATTTATTTTCTTTTTAAATTTTATTTAATATCTACTTATTCGATAGTCTATTTAATTTCAATTTTAATAAACTGTATGGAATTATTTATTTTGTTGAATTTGGATCAATTTCATATCCATTGATCCATCTAAAAAATTAGATATTGGAAAATCGATATCTATAAATCGGATCGGATTCAAATCAATTTTATCTTGATCCGAATATTTGGATCGAATCATAAAAAACCCCAACGGATTGGATATCGGTTTTACACACCCCTAACTACACCTCCCTACAATAATTACAAAAAATACATTTTCAACATTTTCTATGCATTATTTATTCTATTTCTCTTCATTTTCCTCTCTTTTTTGTTTTTGTTTTCAATTATAAAAACTATTTTTGTATCCCCAACCCCATCGAACTTGCACTCATGGGATTTTTTTTTTTTTTTTTTTCCATTTATTATAATTGGATAGGGAATCATTTTGTACAAAACCATGTAGGGTGTTATATATATATTATATATATATATTTATTTTTATATATGACAATTTTTTTTTTTTTTAATTAAAAATAAAAAAGGACAAGAAGATTAAGACACTCCAAGTCATATGTATTTGTAAAATTAAACAGTAATTAAAATATTTAAAAAAATAAAATCTGATCTCACATGTCACTGTTAGAAATGATAAATTGAAAATAATTTGATTGTTATAGTGATAATAAAATAGATAAAAGTTGACAAGTAAACCAAAAAAATATAGGGCAAGATACATTGTTGAAAATCCAACAATTTATCACTAACTTTTTTTTTTTATGTGTAATGTTTGATTAGATGTATTATAATTCTGGTTATAATTCATTTTCCAATTAATCAACATCATTCACTCTTTCAAATATAAGAGTACCATAATCAAATAACTCATAATATATATAGATATAAAATTGTGTTTGGTTCAAATAATATATATTATCGGAAATGTTATAATAATAGGAAGATATATTACTTTAAAGATTACTATGAATGTTTAAGGACATGTGTTTAGTTAAGTTGGAATAAATTGGTGGGTATGCTATATAGATTACTAAATTATCTTCCTATTATTATATTATTATTATTTTAGATTATTTTTTTAACCCTCTAAATTTGTTAATTTATCTAAATGCCCCCATAATAAAAGTTTAAAAATTAAGTAAAGCACCACAGTCACCCAAGAAGACAACCGACTGTCAGCCACCATCGCCGAATGACAATCAAAAGTTGTCAAAACGGCGCACGACTGGCCAGTCTGGCCATTTCGGTTGCCGATGGTCACTAATATAAGGACATTAAAATCCAAAAGCTTAATTAATTAAAGGTAATTGTAATGGTAGGTTCATGTAAATTAAAATCAAAGTAAGGGCATCGTTGTCCTAAAATTTTATTAATAAGAGATAAAATTGTAACAAAAATTCAATTACCAAGTAATTTTAAAATACTTAAGAAAATACTAATAATTAGATTACTACGTATATAACAAATAGTAATTATTATTGGTTTTAAAAGATTATCAAAATTCTATATTATTTTACATAATATAAATAATATAAGATAAAATGACTTTAGTAATCCCATACATGAAACACACCCTAAGGGAGCATTTGGTTCAGGAATATTAGATTACTGGGAATGTTGGATTACTGGAAAGATAGATTACTTGAAAGATTTATGGGAATCTTTAAAAAAATGTGTTTGGTTAATTGGTGGGTATGTTATATTAATATGGTTGGTTATGGGGAATAAATTGGTGGGTATGTTATTTAAATGACTAAATTGTCCCCTTTACAAATATTAATATAATATTATTTTTATTATTAATTTTTGAATAATTTCTTTTAACCCCCAATATTTCAGATTTAGTTAAAACACCCCTGCTTATATAAAACTTTAATTTATTATGAAATCACCCCCGCCTCCTGCCGCCACCGCAGACCACCGCCGGAAGTCTCCGAAAGTCCCCATCAGCAACTCACCGTGACCAAGAGGCTTCGATATGGCCGTTTCCAGCCATATGGATGGCCGAAAACGGCCATAGCGATGATTCCCGGAGCCTCCCATCGAAACTCGTTCTTTTTTAGGGACTCTGACGAGTTTTCCGAGGCGGTCTGTGGTGGTTGGCCGCTGTAGGCGGTGGTGGCTAGGTGGCAGTGGTGGTGGTGACTGAGTGGCAGTGGTTTGTAAATTGTTTTAAATTCAAGGACATTATTGTCCAAAATTTCAGTTGAATAAGGGTAAAATTGAAATAGGATATTAATGTAAATTTATTTTAAAATGAGGGCATTATTATCCAAAAACTTTATTAATGAGGGATAAAATTGTAACAAAAAAGGATAACTCTGGTAATCTCAGAATACCTAAAAAAATAGAGGTAATCAGATTACCTCTAATATTACCAATAGTAGTTACTATTAGTATTTGAAGATTACCAAAATATTATATTACTTGACAATCAAATGTGATAATCAAATAATATCAGATGATATTACCCTAATAATCTGACATTACCGTCAACCAAATGCCCTCTAAAAGTGACGGAGTTGAAGCATAGATTAATGATAAAGTTGGATGGTGGTGTATTTGTATGACATGATTGGTGAGATACAAATTTTAGAGTAAGACAATGAATTGTCCCCACATTCATATCTTAACTTTATCAATAATGCATAAGTTTCAGAGTATTCCTAACTTTCTTATTCTAAAACGACATTGTTTTGTGAGAATAAAATTAAATAAAACATCGTATCCATTCTAAATCAAATGAATACATGTTAAACTATAACTAATCAATTTAAAATACGAGATAACAATGGGTAAATATCACGTGGCAGGCAGAGAGTGGTAGGCCATATGAAAATGACATGTTGCCTTAAGAGGAGCATACTGTTATCCAGGAAACACTTCCATTAATTAAACACATAAATATAAAAAAAGAATTTTCAAACTTTCGTTAAAAAAACAAAACCCACTTTCAAAACAGTTACACTTACAGACAGTTAATATATATATTTATATAAAAAAAACAATTATTAATTGAATTTGACAGGGACGTTAACGGCGTGGATGAAAAGGACAAAGACCGTCAAGATTTGGATGAAATGGGGTCCACACGTTGCATCATGTCATAAGGAGGATTAGAAATGACCTTCCCGAGGTGAAAAAAGTGATGGTAACTTTTTCTTTCTCTTCTCTGTGGATCCCACGCTGCCATTTACCCTTCCATTACACAATTTTTCTCTCATATCCCCCACCTTTTGTCTGAATTATAAACACACCCCTCCACGTTTTGAAATCGTTTCCTCCTTTTGTTGATAATATATCAAATCCCAGTGGGTCTTCTGATAATCTCCTTTGTTAATACCGTCGATTATCCAGTTTTATTTTTGAATACAATTCATTATTGTAGTTTTGAATTTAAATTTGGTCATTTGGATAAAGTCTTTGGCTCCGTCCGATTTACTCTTCAAAATATCATTATAAGTTTTTCTAATAAAATTAAACAGTAAAATTGACTTATTCTCAAAATATTATTTTATATTATTCAATTTCTTTTAAACCCTCTTAAATTTATTAATTTAACTAAACACCTTTTTTTTTTTTAGAAATTACAAAAACATCCCAACAACCCACATTTACCAGATTCCGACTACTGTTGCCAGAAGCTTGTCAGAATCTGGTATAATAGCACACTACTGACTGAATCTGACCGATAATGCATCGATCTAGCCTTTTTCGACCAAAGATCTGGTTGTCAACGGCCAGATCTTTGGCTGTAGCCAGTCGTCAATGACGGCCGTATTTTTGGCCGTCGTTGAAAACCAAATGCGGCTAGATCTGGTTGTCAATGGCTAGATCTAGCCATAGATTTGGTAGAAAAATGCCATATCGATGCACGACCGACAAGATTCAATCGGTCATACGCCGATACGGCAACTCTAGCTATCCTTCCACGATGGTGGCCAGCCGTCCATATTTAATGGGTAAGTTGAGGGTGTTTTTGTTAACTTTTAATATTTTATTATAGAGGTGTTTAGTAAATAAACAAATATAGGAGGTATTTTTATTAATTTTTAAATCTTACATCGTAATACTTACCTAATTTTTTTTTTTTTAAATATTATTATAAAAACTATCAAAATAATTAACCAAAATCAAGTTTCAATTACTATTTTCAATTCTAACTCTATAATTTTTTTTTCTTTTTCATTCAATATTTTAAAAATATTAATTTAATTGAAGTCCTTTAAAATATTAATTTAATTGAAGTAACTATTGGTCCTTCCATGTCAATCTCACGTCTATCCACTTGCACTCCATTGTGCTTTGTGCCTAAAGTCTGAGTTCAACAACACTTAAATAACTTTCGGCGTCTGTGTTACTATTTTGGATAGTAATCTTAAAAAACGTAAGAATTGTGTACTAACAAGCGGGAATGATTTAAAAATTAACAAAAAAAAATATTTTTTATATTTGTTAATTTTTAAACATCTTTATAATTAAAATATTAAAAATTATAAAAATTAACAAACTTAAGAGATTTAAAAATAATTGAATAAAATATAACAGTATTTTTAGAATAGAGAAACAAATACGTATTTTGAAAATGATAGTAATAAGATAGAACAAAAATAGGGAAATAAACGCATCCAAAGGCTCTTGCTAGGGTTTACCCCTTACCTCAAATGTCGGATGGATTAGGGTGGACCAAAATAAAAATTAATTATATATTAATATTTTTGTCAATTAATATTTCTGTTAGAGTGGATCAAAATCTATAAATTATACATATTAATATTTTTTTAAAACAATTTGAGAGTGGGCTATACTACATGGGAAGACCATATCCAACCACAAACACCAAATTTGTGTAACTTTCATACTATTTTATTATTACATCTTTAACTCATTGCATCAAATATTACATTAAAAAGAATATTTCTTATAATTTTTTTTATTAATTCTCAACAATTAATTTATTTCATTAATTATTTTTTTATATATTAATTATAATATTTTTATTAGTTAATAATAACTTTAAAAATTATACTAGTTTAATAAAATTAAGCATTAAAAATTAATTTATTTCACTAATTATTTATGTTGTATTTTCTTTTAATTTCAGTGTTTTTAAATTAGTGTTAATTTATTTTGAGTTATTAAAGTTTAATATTTGTATTGAATGAAGTTTTGTTTTTAATTTTTTATCATTTTTTTATTATATAATTATTATGAAATTATAATTATAAATATAATATAAATAATAATCAAATTAAATAACAAAAATAAAGAAATAAAATATATTTTGTGGTGGATGAATAGTATTACACCAAGTTGGTGTATGGTTGGAGCAAAATTTGGGCACCAAAATGGTGTTCCATCGGAGATGCCTAAGCTCTCCAGGTTTTTTTATTTCACATATATCCCCTACAAAATTGGTAATAGCTCACAATTCTCAGTTGTTTGTCAAAGTTAACAAAACCATCCATATGATATTAGTAGAGGAAGAAATTACCTTAATTACCCCGAAGCTCTTTGCTCACCCCGTCTTTTGCCTTACCTAGTACTAGTAGCCGTCCCCCTAAGAAATAATAAAAGTAAATTTATCTAAAAAAATATTTATTAAAATACGAAACAATCTCTTTTATACATAAACAAATAATAAAACCCTCCAAAGCCATTAATTACAAACCCCTCGAACTTGCACTCATGGGAGTTTTTTTTTTTTTTTTCCATTTATTATTAATATTGGATAGGGAATCATTTTTGTACAAAACCATGTAGGTGTATATTATAATATTATATATCTTATTTTTGGATATATAGACAATTTTTTTTTTTTTTAATTTAAAAAATAAAACAAGGACAAGAAGATTAAGACACTTCAAGTCATATGTATTTGTAAAATTAAACAGTAATTAAATTAAAAAAATAAAAATCTGATCTCACATGTCCTGTTAAAATGATAAAATGAAAATAATTTGATTGATTATGAGTGATAATAAAATAGATAGAAGAAGTTGACAAGAAAACCAAAAAATATAGGCAAGATACAATTGTTGAAATCCACAATTTATCACAATTTTTTTGATGTGTAATGTGTTGATAGATTATTATTCATTTTCCAATTAATCAACATCATTCACTCTTTCAAATATAAGAGTACCATAATCAAATAACTCATATATATATAGATATAAATTGTGTTTGGTTCAAATAATATATATTATCGAAATGTATAATAATAGGAAGATATATTACTTTAAAGATTACTATGAATGTTTAAGGACATGTTTAGTTAAGTTGGAATAAATGGTGGTTGCTATATAGATTACTAAATTATCTTCCTATTATTATATTATTATTATTTAGATTATTTTTTAACCCTCTAATTTGTTAATTTATCTAAATGCCCCCATAATAAAAGTTTAAAAATTAGTAAGCACCACAGTCACCCAAGAAGACACCGACTGTCACCACCATCGCCGATGACAATCAAAAGTTGTCAAAACGGCGCACGACTGGCCAGTCTGGCATTTCGGTTGCCGATGGTCACTAATATAAGGACATTAAATCCAAAAGCTTAATTATTAAGGTAATGTATGTAGGTTCATGTAAATTAAAATCAAAGTAAGGCTCGTTGTCCTAAAATTTTATTAATAAGAGATAAAATTGTAACAAAATTCAATTACCAAGTAATTTTAAAATACTTAAGAAAATACAATAATTGATTACTACGTATATAACAAATAGTAATTATTATTGGTTTTAAAAGATTATCAAAATTCTATATTATTTTACATATAATAATAATATAGATAAAATGACTTTGTAATCCCATACATGAAACACACCCTAAGAGCATTTGGTTCAGGAATATTAGATTACTGGGAATGTTGGATTACTGAAAGATAGATTACTTGAAAGATTTATGGGAATCTTAAAAAATTGGTTGGTTATTGGTGGGTATGTTATATAATATGGGTTGGTTATGGGGAATAAATGGGTGGGTATGTTATTTAAATGACTAATTGTCCCCTTTACAATATTAATATAATATTATTTTTATTATTAATTTTTGAATAATTTCTTTTAACCCCCAATATTTCAGATTTAGTTAAAACACCCCTGCTTATATAAAACTTTAATTTATTATGAAATCACCCCCGCCTCCTGCCGCCACCGCAGACCACCGCCGGAAGTCTCCGAAAGTCCCCATCAGCAACTCACCGTGACCAGAGGCTTCGATATGGCCTTTCCAGCCATATGGTCCGAAAACGGCCATAGCGATGATTCCCGGAGCCTCCCATCGAAACTCTTCTTTTTTTAGGACTCTGGACGAGTTTTCCGCGGTCTGTGGTGGTTGCCGCTGTAGGCGGTGGTGGCTAGGTGGCAGTGGTGGTGGTCTGAGTGGCAGTGGTTTGTAAATTGTTTTAAATTCAAGGACTTATTGTCCAATTTCAGTTGAATAAGGGTAAAATTGAAATAGGATATTATGTAAATTTATTTTAAAATGAGCAATTATCCAAAAACTTTTTAATGAGGGATAAAATTGTAACAAAAAAGGAAACTCTGGTAATCTCAGAATACCTAAAAAAATAGAGGTAATCAGATTACCTCAATATTACCAATAGTAGTTACTATTAGTATTTGAAGATTACCAAATTATATTACTGACAATCAAATGTGATAATCAAATAATATCAGATGATATTACCCTAATAATCTGACATTACCGTCAACCAAATGCCCTCTAAAAGTGACGGAGTTGAAGCTAGATTAATGATAAAGCTGGATGTGGTGCATTTATATGACATGATTGGTGAGATACAAATTTTAGAGTAAGACAATGAATTGTCCCCACATTCATATCTTACTTTATCAATAATGCATAAGTTTCAGAGTATTCCTAACTTTCTTATTCTAAACGACATGTTTTGTGAGAATAAAATTAAATAAAACTCAAATCTATTCTAAATCAAATGTTAAACTATAACTAATCAATTTAAAATAGGAGATAACAATGGGTAAATATCACGTGGTAGGCCATATGAAAAGACATGTTGCCTTAAGAGGAGCATATGTTATCAGGAAACACTTCCATTAATTAACACAAAAATAAAAAACGAATTTTCAAACTTTCGTTAAAAAAACAAAACCCACTTTCAAACGGTTACACTTACAGACAGTTAATATATTATTTATATAAAAAAACATATTAATTGAATTTGACAGGACGTTAACGGCGTGGATGAAAAGGACAGACCGTCAAGATTTGGATGAAATGGGGTCCACACGTTGCATCATGTCATAAGGAGGATTAGAAATGACCTTCCCGAGTGAACAAAGTGATGGTAACTTTTCTTTCTCTCTTTCAAAATACTATGCATATTATTATCGTTTTTGGTAATAAGTCGAATTATATTAACTATTTGCTTTTAAAATATAACCATCAATTTATTATAATTCAAACAAAATAATAATCATTTTGGATATCAAACAAAGGAATACACATATACATTAAAAAAGAAAAAAAGAAAAAAAATCTTCCAGCTTTCTGTTTTCAGATGCTCTGTACTTCAATTTTCTGTCCATTTTAAAAAGTCCAAAATATATTTTCTTCGATTCTAAGAAACCATTTTTAACTTTTCCTCTCATTTATTCCAATTTTTTAATGATAATAAATTTGAAAAAGCTACTACACCGAAATAAGTTGGATGCCGAGTTTTAGATCTGGAAATACTTTGATATATTTTGGAGTAAAGCGATGTGTTTTAAATTTATTTTTCTTTTTAAATTTTATTTATAATGTCTACTTATTGGATAGCCTATTTAATTTCAATTTTAATAAACTGTAATGGAGAATTATTTATTTTTGTTGAATTTGGATCAATTTCGGATATCCAATTGATCCAATCTGAAAAATTAGATATTTGGAAAATCATATATTTGTAAATTTGGATCGGATTCAAATCAAAATTTATCCTGAACTAAACATTTGGATCGGATCATAAAAAACCCCAAGCGGATTGGATATCCGGTTTTGCACACCCCTAACTAGTAACTACACCTCCTTACAATAATTACAGAAAATACCTTTTATTCAATATTTTCTATGAATTATTTATTCTATTTCTCTTCATTTTCCTCTTTATTTTTGTTTTTTGTTTTCAATTTATAAAACTATTTTTTGTATCCCAAGCCCCATCGAACTTGCACTCATGGGAGATGTTTTTTTCCATTATTATTAATATTGGATAGGGAATATTTTGTACAAAACCATGTAGAGTGTTATATATATGTTTTTTTTGGATATATAAGTTTCTACTATATATAGACAAAATTTTTTAATTTAAAAAATAAAAAAATTAAAGGACAAGAAGATAAAGACACTTCAAGTCATATGTATTTGTAAAATTAAAAAATAAAAAATATTTAAAAAAATAAAAGTCTGATCTCACATGTCACTGTTAGAAATGATAAAATTGAAAATAATTTGATTGATCATGCGTGATAATAAAATAGAAGGAGAAGATTAGATAGAAGAAGTTGATAAGTAAAAACCAAAAAACATAGGACAAGATAATTGCACATAAAATTGTTGAAAATCCAACAATTTATCACTAACTTTTTTTTTTATGTGTAATGTGATTAGATGTATTATAATTCTGGTTTAATTCATTTTCCAATTAATCAAAATCATTTACTCTTTCAAATATAAGAGTAAGATAATCAAATAACTCATAATATAATATATAATAAGTATTATTAATGAGAAGATATATTATATTAAAGATTATATGAATGTGTTAAGGACATGTGTTTAGTTAAGTTGAATAAATCGGTGGGTATGCTATATGGATTACTAAATTGTCTTATATTATTATATTATTATTTTAGATTTTTTTTAACCTTCTAAATTTGTTGATTTAGCTAAATGCCACCGCCATAGGTGACAATCAAAAGTTGTCAAAACGGCACACGACTGGCGATCTGGCCATGTTGGTTGCCGATGGTCACTAACGGGTGGCAGTAGTCTTGGGTGACTTGCAATTTGTTTAAATATAATGACATTATTGTCCAAAAGCTTAATTAATTAGAGTAATTGTAATGACAGATTCATGTAAATTAAAATCAAAGTAAGGACATTGTTGTTCTAAAATTTTATTAATAAGAGATAAAATTGTAATAAAAATTTGATTACTAAGTAATTTTAAAATACCTAAGAAAACGCTAATAATTAGATTACTACGTATATAACCAATAATAATTATTATTGATTTTAGAAAATTATTGAAATCCTATATTTACTTAACAATCAAATAAGATAATATAAATAAATAAGATAAAATGACCTTGTAATCCGGTACACCCCCAATGAAACCAAGGGCGGATCCATGGCCCACCCTCAATTTTTTGTTTAAAATATTAATATTTAATTATATATTTCGGTCTACTCTAACAAAAATATTAACCAATAAAAATAGTAATGTATACCCTAAAAGTTCTGGAGTTGAAGCATAGATTAATGATAAAGTGGATGGTGGTGATTTGTATGACATGATTGGTGAGATACAAATTTTGAGTAAGACAATGAATTGTCCCCACATTCATATCTTACCTTTATCAATAATGCATAAATTTCAGAGTATTCTACCCTATTCTAAAACGACATTGTTTTGTGAGAATAAAATTAATAAAACATCGTATCATTCTAAATCAATGAATACATGTTAAACTATAACTAATCAATTTAAAATACGAGATAACAATGGGTAAATATCACGTGGCAGGCAGAGAGTGGTAGGCCATATGAAAAGACATGTTGCCTTAAGAGGAGCATACGTTACCAGGAAACACTTCCATTAATTAAACACATAAATATAAAAAAGAATTTTCAAACTTTCGTTAAAAAAACAAAACCACTTTCAAAACAGTTACACTTAAGACAGTTAATATATAATTTATATAAAAAAACAATTAAATTGAATTTGACAGGGACGTTAACGGCGTGGATGAAAAGGACAAAGACCGTCAAGATTTGGATGGAATGGGGTCCAGACGTTGCATCATGTCATGAGGAGGATTAGAAATGACCTTCCGAGGTGAAAAAAGTGATGGTAACTTTTCTTCTTCTCTGTGGATCCCACGCTGCCATTTACCCTTCCATTACACAATTTTTCTCTCATACCCCCCACTTTTGTCTGAATTATAAACACACCCCTCCACGTTTTGAAATTGTTTCCTCCTTTTTTTGATATTATATCAAATCCAGTGGGGCTTCTGAGATCTCCTTTGTTATATCGTCTATTATCCAGTTTTATTTTTGAATACAATTCATTATTGTAGGTTTGAATTAAATGGTCATTTGGATAAAGTCTTTGTTGTTTCAATTACTATTTCAATTCTAACTTTATGGGGTGCGTTTGACTTTATTTTTACCCCTATTCCTAATTATATTCCCCAAATATGTTTAGAACATTATCTATAATATTACTATATTTTTAATTCTTTTAGTCCTCTTAAATTTATAATTTCATTAAATACCCTCAAAAAAAGTTTAAAAATTAACAAAAACACCCCATAACCCATACTTGCCAGATTCCGGCAACCACGGCGGTGGTAGCGGAATCTATACAATGACCTACGTCGACTAGAATTGGCTGGTAATTCACCGATCTGACGGCCAAAAAGATGGGCACCGTAACGACGGCCATATCGCTGACGGCCAAAGATAGACTTCTTTGGCCTTTTCTGGCCGTCGACGGCCAAATTTGGCCGTAGATCTGACGTTTTTTCAGCTAAATCTGTGATGGATCTGGCCCAAAAAGTCAATCGATGCCATATCCATCATATCCAATCGGTATGTGTCGTTACACAATTTTTCGGCTAGATTCTGACGATGGTGGTCGAAATCTGGCATTGAGTGTTTTTGTCATTTTACAAATTTTTTTATATTAGGGTGTTTATTAAATTAGAAATTAGAAAGTTTTTTTATAAATTTTAAATTTTACATTATAATAATTCAAATTCAATGGACTAATATTATTCCCAAAATCCTACGTGCAATAATAAGAAACGGACGATTTTATTTTTCTTTTTCATTCAATATTTTAAAAATATTAATTTAATTGAAGTAACTATTGGTCCTTCCATGTCAATCTCACGTCTATCCACTTGCAGTCCATTGTGCTTTGTGCCTAAAGTCTGAGTTCAACAACACTTAAATGACTTTCGGCGTCTGTGTTACTATTTTGGATAGTAATCTTAAAAAAGTAAGAATTGTGTGAAATAACAAAAATAATTTAAAAATTAATAAAAATATTCTTTATATTTATTAATTTTTAATAAAAATATTAAAAATTAAAAAAATTAACAAAGAGGGTTTAAAATTAATTAAATATAATATAATAGTATTTTTAGAATAAGAAAACAAATACGTATTTTGAAAATGATAGAAATAAGATAGGGCAAAAATAGAAAAATAAATGCACCCAAAGACTCTTGCTAGGGTTTACCCCTTACCTCAAATACAGGACGGATTAGGGCGGATTAGGGTGGACCAAAATAAAAACTAATTATACATCAATACTTTTGTCCTTTAATATTTCTATTAGAGTGGGTCAAAATTCATAAATTGTATATATTAATATTTAAAAAAAACAATTTGAGAGTGGGTTGTACTACATCTGCCCTGCTAACATGGGAAAACCATCTTCAACCACAAACACCAAATTGGTGTAACTTTCATACCATTTTACTATTACATCTCTAACTCATTGCACCAAATATTACATCAAAAAGAATATTTTTTATAATTTTTTTTATTAATTCTCAACAATTAATTTATTTCATTAAGTATTTTTGTATATATTAATTAAATATTGATTATAATATTTTTATTAGTTAATAATAACTTTAAAAATTATACTAATTTAATAAAATTAAACATTAAAATTTAATTTATTTCACTGATTATTTATATTGTATTTTCTTTCAATTTCAATATTTTTAAATTAGTGTTAATTTATTTTGAGTTATTGAAGTTTAATATTTGTATTGAATGAAGTTTTGTTTTTAATTTTTCATCATTTTTTGAATTATATAATTATTATGAAATTATAATTATAAATATAATATAAATAATAATCAAATTAGCATAAATACAAATAAAAAAATAAAAAAATAAAATATGTTTTGTGGTGGATGAATAGTATTACACCAAATTGGTGTATGGTTGGAGCAAAATTTGGGCACCAAAATGGTGTTCCATTGGAGATGTCTAAGCTCTCCAGGTTTTTTTTATTTTACATATATCTCCTACAAAATTGGTAATAGCTCACAATTCTCAGTTGTTTGTCAAAGTTAACAAAACCATCCATATGATATTAGTACAGGAAGAAATTACCTTAATTACCCCTAAGCCCTTTGCTCACCCCGTCTTTTGCCTTACCTAGTAGCCCTAAGAAATAATAAAGTAAATTTATCTAAAAATATATTTATTAAAATACGAAACAATCTCTTTTATACATAAACAGATAATAAAACCCTCCAAAGCCATTAATTATAACAATAATACTATATTTACAAATAAATCTTACAAAGATTTACATACAAAATGAGGTAGCAAAAAATGAATGGAAGAGTGAAACAAAAAGTCAAACTCATTAAATTCACTATTCTATTCATTTTTTACCACATTACTTTGTATAAAGATCTTTGTAAAATTTCTTTGTAAATGTATTATTATTCTAATTACAATTACATTACTAGTTTTAGTACATGTGTGCAATACGTTAGAGAGATGGTCCATTAATTTACCAGTCGGAGTCTCCTAACTTTTGACACAGTATAGGGTTCTGAGTTATAGTGACACCCAGGGGTTTTAGGGTTCATTACAAAAAGTATTAGGGGGTTTTAAAAATTAACCCCTTATCGTAATTTGTCTAAATATATCTAGTCCACACACAATTTAATTTTATCAATATATAAATAAATATTAGTAATTAATTGTCTTGGATTTCCTTTTTAAGAGTTAATTATATTTGAGTTTCTTAAACCCGATAATGAAATGGAACTGAAAAATCCAAATCCATCATCATATGGTCATAATTACATTATTATGTGTTCTAATAAATCCATTTGTTAACCCAAATTATTAATTGTTTGATTAAATAAAAAATAAAGAGGAGTGGAGGGAAGGACAGTTAAAAAGGGAAAGTATGATATCCATAACTGCCAAACTGAAGCGTTAGGTAAAAAGCCAATAAATATGAAATGATGAGATTGAGATTTGAGATTCCCTCTTTTATTTAATCTAATAATAATTCATTAATAAACGCTATTAACATCACATGAACAATTACTCTCTCTGCAAACCAAACTGAAAGCGGCCCTTTATTCACAATGGCATGCCCTTAACCCTTGTGAGAAAACGAGAGAGAATAATAGAGATAAAAATTAGTAACTGAGTGAGAGAAAGTTTCTAAGCGTTGCAGGTTTTATGGCAGAGCTATGGCAGAGAGTTTTTTTAACTTTATCTGTGAAATAATTCCTCTCTTTCTCTCTCCCTTACAGTTGTACATTCACCTTTCTCTCTTTCCTTACTCAATCTACACTGTATATTATAGCTTTGCTCTCTAGACTGCCAGAGCGATGTGATTGAACGACCAGAGCTCTTTTATTTTTTTTCCTCCCTTATCTCTCTTCAAGTTCAACTCTTTTCTTCTTCATTCTTCTTAAACTAGGAAAAAAGTTGAAGAAAGGGTTCTCTTTGTTGTTGTATGTCGGTGAGAGGAGGCTAAATGAAGGGCAAAAGCTGTTCTGTTATGTAGAAGTCGTTGTTGAAGAGTTTCTGAGTTGAAAATGTTGTGTCTTTTTTAAAGTGGTTGGTACTTGAGTCTTGAGACGCGTGGTTTGGTGTAAATATATGGAGTTTGTTTCAAGGGCAGTCATGACATTTCCTGTCCAGTTAATCCTACTGGTTTTTCTCTTTGCTTTGGGGTTTGGTTTTGTGGATGCAGATGATGGTGAGTGTTTGCTTTCAGGGTTTTTGTTTTTCTTTGAGTTTGGTTACTCAGAAAATGCAAGAACTAGTGGAAATTTAAGTGGAATATTTATGCTTAGTCTGAAGTATAAAGCTTCTGGTTTTTAGCTTTCTCTCTCTTAAAGTTTCCTTTCTTTCCGAGCTGCCAAACAAGGCTTAAGTAGTTTTCTTCGGTCCTTCTTCTTATATTACATAGTTCTTCTTGTATGAGCTTCCAACACTCATGTTTGGTAAAAGTTGAGTTTTTCCTTATCAAAGTTAAGGATTTTGCATAACTTGAATAATGGTTTTAGATAAAAGCCGAGTTAGATTCATTCTGTGTTTATTCAAATATTGAAGCTAGCATTTTGGATTGTGGTTTAAATTTAATCATATGAACAATGTAATATTGAAGGAGCGCCATTATTGGAGATAAAGAAGTCGTTTAGAGACGTCGATAATGTTCTATATGAATGGACGGATTCACCATCTTCAGATTATTGTGTTTGGAGAGGGGTCACTTGTGACAATGTCACCTTCAACGTGATTGCACTGTGAGTACAGTGGGGTTCTTCATATTTTTTTCTTTCTTCGTTTCTGTGTCAGTATCACTATGTCAGTGTCTTGACTTGTTGTCTTTCTCAATATACTGTTTCTTGGATGTTAAATGTCGTTTCTTTTTATTGTAGGAATCTTTCAGGTTTAAATCTTGATGGGGAAATTTCACCTGCTATTGGAGATCTGAAAGACTTGCTCTCAATGTACTGTACTCAATCTCTGTGCGTTTGTTTTGAAATCTAATTTTTTCTTAAATTTTTGTAAGGTTCTGTTTGTTATCACTGAAAATATTTCTGGGGAAAGTTTGTTAAGGACAAATTATGTTTTCTTCATTTATTTTCCGTTGAAACACCTGGTGCTATAGCGTAAGTGGAGTAGAGCTTCGTTTAATTCAAAACTGACTCATTTGTGGATGCTTTGATCAGTGATCTCAGGGGCAATCGTCTCTCCGGGCAGATTCCAGATGAGATTGGTGACTGTTCTTCTCTGAAAAGCTTGTAAGTTTAGAGGCATACTTTATGATGATGCATATGTTTCAAGATAGTATGCATATATTTTTTTTTGTCAATTTTGTTGAATACTGATGATCCGGTGTTATTAGAGACTTGTCATTCAATGAGTTATACGGAGACATACCATTTTCTATTTCGAAGTTAAAACAACTGGAGTTTCTGTAAGTTCTGCAAGCAAGCTTGTCTCTAAAATTTTTAATTCCATTCATATTGCTACCTTTTTCNCTTTGGGGTTTGGTTTTGTGGATGCAGATGATGGTGAGTGTTTGCTTTCAGGGTTTTTGTTTTTCTTTGAGTTTGGTTACTCAGAAAATGCAAGAACTAGTGGAAATTTAAGTGGAATATTTATGCTTAGTCTGAAGTATAAAGCTTCTGGTTTTTAGCTTTCTCTCTCTTAAAGTTTCCTTTCTTTCCGAGCTGCCAAACAAGGCTTAAGTAGTTTTCTTCGGTCCTTCTTCTTATATTACATAGTTCTTCTTGTATGAGCTTCCAACACTCATGTTTGGTAAAAGTTGAGTTTTTCCTTATCAAAGTTCAGGATTTTGCATAACTTGAATAATGGTTTTAGATAAAAGCCGAGTTAGATTCATTCTGTGTTTATTCAAATATTGAAGCTAGCATTTTGGTTTGTGGTTTAAATTTAATCATATGAACAATGTAATATTGAAGGAGCGCCATTATTGGAGATAAAGAAGTCGTTTAGAGACGTCGATAATGTTCTATATGAATGGACGGATTCACCATCTTCAGATTATTGTGTTTGGAGAGGGGTCACTTGTGACAATGTCACCTTCAACGTGATTGCACTGTGAGTACAGTGGGGTTCTTCATATTTTTTTCTTTCTTCGTTTCTGTGTCAGTATCACTATGTCAGTGTCTTGACTTGTTGTCTTTCTCAATATACTGTTTCTTGGATGTTAAATGTCGTTTCTTTTTATTGTAGGAATCTTTCAGGTTTAAATCTTGATGGGGAAATTTCACCTGCTATTGGAGATCTGAAAGACTTGCTCTCAATGTACTGTACTCAATCTCTGTGCGTTTGTTTTGAAATCTAATTTTTTCCTAAATTTTTTTAAGGTTCTGTTTGTTATCACTGAAAATATTTCTGGGAAATGTTTGTTAAGGACAAATTGTGTTTTCTTCATTTATTTTCCATTGAAACACCTGGTGCCATAGCGTAAGTGGAGTAGAGCTTCGTTTAATTCAAAACTGAATCATTTGTGGATGCTTTGATCAGTGATCTCAGGGGCAATCGTCTCTCCGGGCAGATTCCAGATGAGATTGGTGACTGTTCTTCTCTGAAAAGCTTGTAAGTTTAGAGGCATACTTTATGATGATGCATATGTTTCAAGATAGTATGCATATATTTTTTTTTGTCAATTTTGTTGAATACTGATGATCCGGTGTTATTAGAGACTTGTCATTCAATGAGTTATACGGAGACATACCATTTTCTATTTCGAAGTTAAAACAACTGGAGTTTCTGTAAGTTCTGCAAGCAAGCTTGTCTCTAAAATTTTTAATTCCATTCATATTGCTACCTTTTTCCTATAAATGGAACTACATTTTAATTTAATTTATATATTCTTTTAGAGTTTTGAAAAACAATCAGTTGATTGGTCCAATTCCTTCAACCTTGTCTCAGATTCCAAACTTGAAAATTATGTGAGTTCTCTATTACCTTCACCTATCTTTAATATATTATTACTGAATAATTTAATATACTGATGATATTCTTGATACCTGGTTCCAGAGACCTGGCCCAGAATAAACTCAGTGGGGAAATACCGAGGCTCATATACTGGAACGAAGTTTTGCAGTATCTGTAAGTAGATGATGCTAAAATTGTTGTTTTCTCTGAATGTGTTTTCCCCATCTGGTCTTATGTCTAATAAATCTTGACTCTGACCCCTTTTTTTTGTTTTACCTTAGTGGTTTGAGAGGGAATAATTTAGTGGGTAGTCTCTCTCCTGATATGTGCCAGCTTACCGGTTTATGGTACTTGTAAGTCTCTTAATATCCAACCTCCCTTGCTGAGAACCCAAGGCTTGAATTTCAAATGTAACTGAATTTCACTTATCATTGGCAGTGATGTTCGAAACAACAGTTTGACTGGCAGCATTCCTCAGAACATTGGCAATTGTACTGCCTTCCAGGTCTTGTATGTATCAGATTAACTCATTGAATCTAGACTTCCTTGAATGCCTGACCTGTATCAATTAAACTTATAAAGGCAATTAATTTATATTATAATCTTTTGTTATCACTGGTAGGGACTTGTCGTACAACCAGCTAACTGGAGAGATTCCATTTAATATTGGGTTCTTGCAAATAGCCACATTGTATGTGCTTCTCTTTTTCTTTGATACCAGCTTGGTCTTGATACTTTGGTTTCTGAAGTTGCTCTTTCTTTTGACTGTGGCTGCTAGATCCTTGCAAGGCAATCAGCTTACAGGGAAGATTCCATCAGTGATTGGTCTGATGCAGGCACTTGCTGTGTTGTAAGTACTTTTAACTAACTCTTAAACGAAGTGATAGCTTTATCTATTTAAATGTTGCTACAAGTGAAGCTTTGTAAATTTCTTTTATGCCCTTCTCAAATCCACTGTTCTAACCAGGGATTTAAGCTGCAACAAGTTAAGTGGACCAATTCCTCCCATTTTGGGGAATTTAACTTACACAGAGAAACTGTAAGTACGTTCTTGCCACTTCTGTAAATTATCCTTTCTTTCTGGCTGGATATTCTCAAATATGAAAAATAAAACATGACATAAGTAGTTGCTAGCGTCCTGCATGCCATCAGAAAATAAAAAATCGTATACCTTGATCTTCTGTCTAGCATGGAACTGTTATTAACTTTTTTTAAAATAATTTCTAATGTTCTTTAATCTAAATATGTTATAATTTACTTGAGTACTCATTCAATTCTTAACCTGTCCATGTACCATTGTTTGGAAGATTTTGAACAAAATAATCGTCTACATATTGCAGATATTTACATAGTAACAAGCTGACTGGACCAATCCCCCCGGAGCTTGGGAATATGACAAAACTTCACTACTTGTAAGATTACTTTGTCACCATGGCACCCACTCCAGTTCCTAATATTGTAGCACAGCTATGTCTATTAGGGTGCTATCTGATGTCTGTTGTGAAAGTGGAAAAGGTTATATCACTCACTCAGTACTGACCTTTGTGCAGGGAATTAAATGATAATCATCTCTCAGAGCATATCCCACCAGAGCTCGGGAAGCTCACTGAGTTATTTGATTTGTATGTTCTTCTACGTAAATTGATCCTTTTTCTAAGCATTTCAGCATTTACCGTAATTGAGATACTAATGAAAGATTCGTGCAGAAATGTTGCAAACAACCACCTGGAAGGGCCTATACCTGATAATCTTAGTTCCTGTACAAATCTCAACAGCCTGTAAGCATATCAATCCTGCAACTATGTTCTTTTTTAATTTAAACTGTTGTTAAGATCGTTATCAACCATTTGATTTTATGTCAGCAATGTGCACGGAAATAAGTTGAATGGGACTATCCCACCTGCATTCCAAAGGCTAGAGAGTATGACATACTTGTAAGTTCCACTAATGGTTCTATTAAACATTTGGTTTGAATGGTCCGGGATATGCTATTCTGGTTTATTTATTTGTTAGAGCTTGTGCTATGGAACTTTATTCTGTATGTTTTTACTTCTCAGGTCCTATCATGCTATAATAATTGTGTATTTTTTGTGTTGCCTGAGAATTCCTTCACCAGTCTATCTTAGCTTAATTTTTGCCTTTCTTATTTCTCTGTGATTTGAATAGTCCATGCACACAAACACATATTTTTCCTACTTTTTGGTTTTCTTATCATGCATATGCAGTTATTCATGGATTTTATTTATTTATATATCAGGAACCTTTCATCCAACAATATCAGGGGTTCTATTCCAATTGAGCTCTCTCGTATTGGTAATCTAGATCATCTGTAAGTATTCATTGCTCTATATTAATTCCTTCTTTTCACATGCACCTTTTTTACTAATTCTTCTCCTTTTTTTCAGGGACCTTTCCAACAACAAAATTAGTGGTTCAATTCCTTCTCCTCTTGGTGATTTGGAACATCTTCTAAAGCTGTGAGTTTTACTGCAAATTGGTTTCTGCTTTTCAAAGACTTTCAGCTTGCTGACGCCATCTATTTTTTGGTTCAGGAATTTGAGCAGAAATCAGTTAACAGGATTTATTCCGGCAGAGTTTGGTAATCTAAGAAGTGTCATTGAAATGTATGAAATCTTTAATTGTTGCTGCATTTATTAGCTTTGGGTTTTTAATGGTTTATCTAACTTATGTTTCATGCTCTTGCATAATAGAGATCTTTCTCATAATCATCTCTCGGGTGTGATTCCTCAAGAACTTAGTCAGCTCCAGAACATCTTCTCCTTGTAAGTTAATAAATGTGACCTTGTCACTTCCGACCTTACTAATTTTTTTGGTTGAACAATGGTAGATGCTCTGTTGTGATAGTATATATGGCATTGATGAATTTAACAAGACCTATACCGAAACACTGTTAAGAGTACTATGGTTTCCAAGGTCAACCATACTATTTACTCAGAAAGCTTTATTTTTTAATGGTTTACAGTGCACAGGTGCAGTTTTGTCAACTAACGGTATTGATTTATCAATCTCATGAACAAAAGGAAAGGAAGCCATCAATAGTGAATATATTAGTTTCCATGGGTTACATGATACCGGCATCTCATGTGATAGTTTCCTATTAGTTTGTGGATTATGAGTTCTAGTTGTTAATGGTTCACCTGCCACTTTTGTGGCCTTTGTTTCCATAATTATCTCTTTGCGCAAATTATTGTAGGAGGCTGGAAAACAATAATTTATCAGGGGATGTGATGCCACTCATCAACTGCCTCAGTCTTGCTGTCCTGTGGGTTTATCATTCACAATCCTTTGTTTTCTTTTCAATTTAGCTTGACTTGTAAGATATTTAAAATTGATCTAATAATGCCAAACTTCTTATTGAACTCTTACAGAAATGTATCTTATAATGACCTCACCGGTGACATTCCCACAAGCAATAACTTTTCAAGATTTTCGCCTGACAGGTTATAATGATTTTGTGTTTAGAATTTCTTACTGCTACTTTTAAAATTGAAAGCTGAAATCCATCCATCATTATTTTATGGGTTTGTAACTTGGCTCATTTTTTTTTCTTAAGGAGCTTTTCATGTAATTGACCTTTAAATGTGCAGTTTCATTGGAAATCGTGCTCTTTGTGGCTATTGGCTGAATTCTCCATGTCACGAGTCTCATCCTTCAGAGCGAGGTAATCAATCACTTGAAGTGAGACAATTCCTTTGACCTCATCAATCAGTTTGATAAGCAGCCAAAAACTGTCATAACTCCTAATATAACTGTAAATCTTTGGCTTGATGGATTGTGCACCAGTCATTACACTATATCTATTGATACCATGACAACTTACTAGCACAAGAATACTGAATGCAAAAGCAGCACCTGTATCTTGATTTTGGTATCATATATTAGTGAGTTGCAGTTGTTTTGATCAAGTAACAAATCATTAAAAAGTAAACGTATATAAATATGTTCTGCAGCTAGTATTGTCTGCTTTGCTGCTTGGGGATAAAATGCTACTTTCAAAAGCGCAATCCTTCTTGCAGAATGTACTAAAGTATTTATCCTTTTGTTGTTTTCTTTACAGTTACAATTTCAAAAGCAGCTATTCTTGGGATTGCGCTTGGTGCACTTGTTATTCTTCTCATGATCCTGGTGGCAGCATGCAGACCATATAATCCTACACCTTTTCCAGATGGATCCCTTGACAAACCAGGTGCCTTGTCTTATTTATTAAAACTGTGCAAATCATTATTTTGGCATGCAGCACATTGTAGACAGGCTAATAGTGAGGATGGTTTACCATATCTGACCCATTGGCTAAGTTACTGAGTAGAAGAATGACTCAGAAATTGAATTTTTTTTAAGCCATTTTGTTCGTAACCGGTAATTACCATAGCAAAGGAATCCAGAATATGGTGACTGTAAAATAAGGTCAATGTGTGCATTAATAGATAATTTTAAAGTTCTTCTTTATGGATATAAATTTGACATATTTGATCATCCAGCCTATCAGAAATTGTGCCAAATTACTGATTCTTTTGCTTTTGTGGAATAACAGTTAATTACTCAACACCAAAGTTAGTGATCCTTCACATGAATATGGCACTTCATGTGTATGAAGACATCATGAGGATGACTGAGAATTTGAGTGAGAAGTATATAATTGGTTATGGCGCTTCAAGCACGGTGTACAAATGCGTTCTTAAAAACTGCAAGCCAGTGGCTATTAAGCGACTCTATTCTCACTATCCACAGTGCCTGAAGGAATTTGAGACAGAGCTTGAGACAATTGGGAGCATCAAGCATCGGAATCTGGTCAGCTTGCAAGGGTACTCCTTGTCCTCCTCTGGGTACCTTCTCTTCTACGATTACATGGAAAATGGAAGTCTCTGGGATCTTCTTCATGGTAAGTTAGAGCGTTACGACTTACGACTATTATACATATCATGTCTTTGCATGTTGTGGAGTTTTCTATCCACTTTTTGAAATGTGATATTTCAGTTTTACATATTTCTCCCATCCTTGGGTCATCAATAAATGTACATAGTTGAGTACAACTCAATGCAGGTTTGTGTCATTTTGATATATCGATCAACCCTATGCTGCTGTCTGTTGGTGATGAAACCTTGTGATATACTATAAACTTGGACACGATTACATGCAAGAGAACATGTATTTTTGGAATTCTGAACTCTTTCTGTGTTGTTTCCATTTCAGGTCCTGCAAAGAAGAAAAAGCTTGACTGGGACACTCGACTTCAAATAGCACTGGGAGCTGCGCAAGGCCTCGCATATTTACATCATGATTGTAGTCCTCGAATCATTCACCGGGACGTGAAATCATCTAATATTCTGCTGGACAAAGACTTTGAGGCCCATCTCACTGATTTTGGCATTGCCAAAAGTTTATGCGTGTCCAAATCGCATACCTCTACTTACGTTATGGGTACCATTGGTTATATAGACCCTGAGTATGCTCGAACTTCCCGTCTGACCGAGAAGTCTGACGTGTATAGCTTTGGGGTTGTGCTGCTTGAGTTGATAACTGGAAGGAAAGCTGTGGATAATGAATCCAATCTCCATCACATGGTTAGTCTTCTATCCATTTAATATGTTAATTAAAGTATAATGGTGACACCATTAGTGGGAAGATCATGAGCTGAGTTCCTCTTGTGGGCAGTGTCTAGCGGCATGTTTTTTGCATTATATTTTAAACGAGACTTGATTGTTAATTAGTTTTTTTTCATTTTGACCCTTTTTTGTTTCAGATTTTATCCAAGACAGCCAACAATGCTGTGATGGAAACTGTTGATCCTGAGATCACTGCTACATGCAAGGATCTTGGAGCAGTAAAGAAGGCTTTTCAGCTAGCCCTTTTATGCACAAAAAGGCAACCATCAGACCGGCCAACCATGCATGAAATTACACGTGTTCTCGGGAGCCTTATGCCAGCTACCACACCACCAAAACAACCAACTTCAACCCCGGCTGCCATGCTCTCATCAACCAAAATGCCTAGCTACAAGGATGAGTATGCAAATCTCAAGACACCACACATGCTTAACTGTCCATCAATGAGCACCTCAGATGCCCAACTCTTCCTAAAGTTTGGCGAGTTAATATCTCAGAACAGTGAGTAAAGGTAAATGTATAGGTAAAATGTGCCAGGAATGGATGATGAATTATTGGAGAGTGAGAGAAAGTTGATATGAATTAATGTGAAATGTTCATATAAAAGCTTTTGTACCAATTAATGCTAAATGAGGAAATATTAAAAAAGAAAAAGTTGAACTACTTTTACGCATTTGCCTATAGATAAATTTGAAAGGTGATGGTTGTACCAAAAATTGATGTAATGTAAGTTGTATGGAAAAATTATGGCACTTTGTTTAAGGGCTGATGGGGCCACTGCCACTGGCTCAATGGTCTGGCTTGGTGGGGCTAAAACTTACACATTCAGAGCGCTAAGGAGTTGGGGTCGGTTGCAGGAGCTCTGCAATGTGGGTGCATTATATGCGTGAGTGAGTGAGAGAGAGCATCAATAATGCACTGAGCACTGAGAAAGCCTTAGCCAGCTGGGCCTTTTATCAGTCATTTATCTGTTTGGATGTTGATAGTTCCCATAGTAGATTTCCTTGCTTTGCCTGTGTCATGAATATTTTCTGAAACAATTTATGTCAAAAATCTTTATGGAGGTTAGCGTTTTATGTAACAATTATTCAACTCCACTGGGGCCACAACACAGGATGAATTATTATAACTTTGAGCCTTGTGCCTGCCCCATCTTCAAGAAAAATTGAATTACTTGCTGGCCCCTTAATTGTGTAGGAGTATCTTTTTGAGCAATCATCAATATGCTATCACAAGTCACAACAATTCCCAGAATTCCAGGCAAAAGGGTGTCCTTTTCGACATTCGAAAATTCACCCAGTTCTTTATACCCGTTTCGCTTTATATTTTGAATTGTCTCGGTATTTGTTTTCGGGGATTTTCAAAAGTAAATGGGAAGCCAGTTGCATTGTCAATATAATTCAAAATGAAGCTCATCATTTATATTTGATAGAAGCCATAAATGATACATGGCGCCACTTTGCATGTCTTGCGAGGATTAAGCCAGGAGGGTGCCAGGCTGTGAAGAATAGTGTATTATTATATTTGCTGGTCCTCAGATGCCTACACACAAATTAAATTCTGCTGTCAGCTGTTTCATATACGTACAAAGTAATTGATGTTTTTGGAGCAATTACAAACTATAATGTTCATCAGCATAAATTGAATTACAAAAACCCATTATAATCCTATGAATAATCAATGGCACGCATGAACAAGATAACTCATTACTTGGATGTTAGCTTGTAGTCTATGGATGGCAATACCTCAGGCTAACCTGGTCCTTTAGGCTTATAAGGTGTTTAATAGACCCTGATGATTAATTGAGGTACGCACAAACTGGTCTGAACACCAATAGTTACCAAAAAAAGAAAATAATAATATATATACTTGGTCTTTTAGACTTGTAAGGTGTTTAATGGACTTCGATGATTAATTAAGATACACACAAACTGACCTGAACATATAGTTATCAATATATATATATATATATATATACAGCTAACCAAGAGAATTGATAATTTAGAAAACCTAAAAATGATGCCCAAGTAAAGTAGCAATTTGCGAAAGAGGCAAATACCATCCGTCATCCGGTAAAAGAGAACCCAGATCTAAAATTCTGGGTAAATTTTAGATGCTTGTGCCATCTATGATTAGCATATTTAAACCACTTAACACTGAGTCTCCAAGCAGGCTTGAAATTATGATTATTGAAACACTGGACTGCAATTAAGGAATCACTTTTCATTCATAAATTATGACAACCTTTTCTATTTGCAATTTCAATAGCCATAAAAATTTGCTAGAATTTATGCAAAAAAAGATAGTAACAAAAAGGAACCTGGTGAGGCGCTTCAAATTTCTGCTGCTGCTCCAGCAACAGTTGTCTCTGAAAATGAACATAATTTAGTTGAAGTTTGTCAAACTATTATTGTCTTTAATGGGTCATTTGATATATACAAGCCTGTAGCAAAGCCTCATAATGTTAAGGCACAAGAAATCAAGTCTAGAAAAGATTTGACATGCCTTTTTAAATATGATTTTATTAAGATAACCCATGAGATGCTCCTCCATAATTTTGATTTGTGCAAGGTCCTTCACATTTTGTGGATTCTTCCATTCCCTGGCAAATCAAAATTGTATACTTGATTTTAAATAAATAAAAACCCTGGAAATGATAAAGGTAGATTTGAGTGAAAATTGACTGATAAAAAACCTCAATATTCTGCTTTTCTCAGCAAGTTTTTGTTTCAGCTCCCTAAGCTGATCTTCGTGCAACTACACAAATGATTAGAATGTTAATGACATTCCCAAACAATTTTATTACTCGATAGGGAAAAAAAAAAAAAATTAATGGACTTCCATTTCATGGTTCTAACCAAGTGAGGAATTCTACCTTGAGTGCATCATTTCTGCAATAAATATTAAAAATAAGTTAATAGAGTTTATGCAGAAAGAAGCAAGTTCCAAATGCAAAACAGAAAGAAAATCTATACCTGTCCAGTGAGAAATTTCTTGGATCAATGTCAGAGTTGGCATATATTTTCTTCAACAACTTAATTTCCCAGATAATAATAATAAAAAAAAAATATATCAAAACACATGAAAAACAAACCATTGTTCAATTAATGGTATAAATGCTCTACACTTATTAATTAAATGGATATTGAAAATTAAATAATATGATTACAGTATCTTTGTTAAGCTTAAGATATTATAGATTACAATATTACCTTCATAGTGTAGCCTCTCCTGCTGGACAAAATCACAAAACACAAATTAATTCGTAATCTTTGTAAACCTTATAATCAGTTCAATATTATTACGTTACCTCTCTTCACGATCTTCAACAGACAATTTTGACAGTCTCTCCAACACATTGCTCAGATCCCTGCAATCAAATAATTAAAGCATTAAGCAAGATATTGCAGATGGATTAATGAAAAAAATAAAAAATGAAAAAGAGAAAAAATAAAAAATACTTGTTGTGGGCAATAAAGAGTGATGGTTTTCCGGTGGGGGAGAACATGAGAAGGGCTAAATCAGTGTCACAAAGCACTGAAAGTTCTTTAGCCTTCTTCAGCAATCCTACTTTTCTCTTTGAATATTTTGTCTGCCTTGCTTTCATACTTTCAAGTCTCTTGATTGTCAACTTTCTTCTTCCCATCTTCAATTTCAATTTGATTTGATTTTTTTTTTTTTTTGGAACAATTAAGCTAATGGGGTTTGCTAATTTAATTTAATTTAAACTATGGTTAATTTAATTATAATATGCTAGAAAACAAAATGTAATTATGAGGAGTATCTAGGGGAGTTGTCAACAAATTAAATTTTAGATATGTTCCCTTGAATTTGTCAAGAGGATTCTGGCTTAAATTTATAGTTAGGCGAATTTAAACTTAACCAATTATTAATTAGAGCTGGACCCCACCCATTTCATTATTAAATCTCACCTAAATTTTTATTAATTACAACAAATGCATTTATTCTACTCTTATATTAATTTATGGGTTTTAAAGGAATCAATTTTAAGGTTCCATAATGTTATTGGAATGAAACCATATCAATTTTTATATTAAAGAAGATTCAATCTTTTATTAATTGTTCTATACTCTATCTACATCTCGTTGAAAGGAAACTGTTATCTTATTAACTCCTAAATAATATCAGCAAAATTCAAGTTGTAATGTGTGTGTATATATGCAAAGATAATTATAGTCCATTATGTAAATAATTGGAGAAAATGAAAAAAATAATTAGAAGAGTATTGTTATCATATAGTATCGGTAATTAGAGGCACACAGTTTTATTATACCACTTATTGTTAAAAAAAATATATATATATTTTTAGTTAATTATTAAAAGGGTATTGGTAAAACTTTTAATTATTTAGTAAATAAATAATATGTGAGATTTATTGATTTTTTTTAAACATGAGGAGTTGGTAAATGTGACTATAATTAACTCTGAAAAATAATTAAATTATAAAAAGGGGGTATTTTGGTTGTGTAACGGATGTGTTTTGTTTCACTATTTGCAAGTCTAATGGCACACATCTGGGAGAATCTCAGTGGGAGTTAAATTAATTTATTGGCTCCTCGTTTCACCATTTTCACTTGATGGCTTTTATAAATAGCCAAACCATTCCTGTTAAATATGAATTTACAAAACAAAAACACAAAACACAAAACATTCCTGCTTTTTTTACTTCTCTTTTCGTTATTATCTTCAGTTCACTACTTTACTTTCACTTCATGCAGCTTTCAATTGCCCTCAGACTCCGATAATGTTAAATGGATCGATAAAACCACGTTTTCAGGTAACTTGCCTATCACCCTTGTTTACTATTAAAACTCAGATTAAGAAATTTATGTATCTTGATCGACTACTTGTATCATGCCTTTGTTTTAAAACCCGGACCAGCCGGTTGGACCGGTACGATCGGGACCTAGCAGCCTCCCCGGTCCGATTAAGGTTCCAAAGGGGTCTGTTATATTTCAAATTTATAGGGGTGTTTTATATCATTTCAAAATTTTAGGGACTCATTCAGAAATTTTTCAGCCATTTTCAAAATAAATTAAAAATTTAAGGACTTTTTTTGGGTTAAGTAATTTTAAGGACTATTTTGCAATTTTTGGGGTTATATATATACTAAAATTAAAGAGACTAATATGTAATTTTTATGAAATGCTTTTGTTGTTGACGTCATTAGACTAATCGGTTGGATCGATCGACCCGTGATCCAATCACCTTGTCGAGTCTCAAACGGGTCAAGTTTTAAAATAATGCTTGTATTTAGTTTAAGGTCTTTTATATTGCACTACCTACGGTATTGAAACAAGCATCCAATTTCTTTTGCCACATCTTTTATGACGGTTTTAACTTACCAAGTAATGAATGATATTGTTAAGCCACATTATATTTATAGCCCAAATCAAAAGAGAAAAATAAGTAGAGTGAGCCCAACTAAGTTGGAATCCCTTCTTTTGGTCCAATAAAGTAAACTTCTGATTGTGCTATGGAAGATGTATGGTTGAACTTTTCCAATTCGGATGATTAGTGGTTTACATATCTTTTTTTAAGTTATAATTTTTGGCTTAGTAGTAAGCATCAAATTCTATTAGTTGGTATCAGAGTTTGATTCCCTTAGTGATATAATACCCCCTTATTAGTATGTTTTGACAAACGATCATTCATCAAATCAGTTAGATAAACTAATGGTTTAAGGAAATAAGGTTGTATTTCTTTTAAAAACGGCAACCTTTTAAAAAATGTAATTAAAAACACATTTGACATCACTTTAGAGTTTGTCATTATGTTTTCTTTTTTATGTTTTTATTCCATTAGGTTTAGCTTGAGTCATTACAGCTTCTAATGGCTCATGTCATTGTCAATTGAAGGTTCCTCAGTTGTGTAATTTTAGGGTGAATTCTAAATTATAGTCCGGGCTTCATGAAAAGCCGAGTAAGTCATATAAATAGTCCATGGTTACATGGGCCAGGTCTGATAGCATTATCGGCCCAATTTAACCACTTCATCCAATGTTCCGTGCCATGGCGGTCCAACTAATCATTGCTTCGAAATTTGAAGCCACACAATCCCATGTCACTAGTGTCCCGGGCAGCATCAGCCAGGGCACTCACACGCACTCAGAGAGTGTAGGGCGGAGTGCCAAAGCCAAGTTATTTTGGAACTTTATCAAGTGGACCAAACTACCCTTTACTTTATCCTAAGCTATAAGAAAAGTTAAAACATTTTTGAATTCATGTTTAATTGCAGCGGAAGTTTCTTCGTTTGTTTGGTAGCCGTGAATGTTGGGTGACAAAAACGAATCAACATTACCGAATTATTAATTACGAATTTAACTTCCATTCTGTCTCTTTCAAAACCGTGGCATTTCTTTAATCATATTAAATGGTCTGATAGGGACATTAACGGCTTATCGTAATTTCCTCCTCAAGGTCACACGCAAGGGTTTCGGATAGTAAAAATGGCACCCCGAAAATTGATTACTTTACCCTAATATCCTTTATCTAATTTTAAAATTTAAACCTTAAATTTAATTAAATTCTATACTAAAAATTTGAGTAGCATGAAATGTGAAGTGAAGTATAATAAGATAAAGAATATATCAGTCTTTTTTGAAACAAAGTTTTAGATTCTTTTTTGCTTGTTCGTTTTAGTTCTTCATTTTTTTTTTTATATTTAAAAAAAAAATGAAGAAATAAAAACCGAAAAGAATTTATAATTAGCCGAAGGGTATTATAGTCTTTGTATGGCAAAGTAATCAATTTTTGGGTGTGTTTGTTACTTTCCGCAAACCTGGAGGAGGAACTTGTTATAAACCCTTCCTCTTAATATCTCCATAATTACAGAACAAAAACTTTACAATTTATTTCTATCTCACCATCCAGTACTTCCAAATCCCATTTAATTAATATTTGATCTATCTTCCTCAGTTTCAGGTAATTACCGTTAGCTTCTTTTAAACTTTTCTTTCATCCCAAAAAAATAATAATTTCTTTTTGTCACGTTTCTTGTAATTAGTAATTACAAATCTGTGTTAAATCATGCATGGTGTCATTGAAATTTGATTAGTTGAACTTGACACATTTTTGTTGTTTTAATTTTGAACTTAATTTTAAATTTAATTATTATTTTTGGTGGAATTAAGATGCGTATTTAGAAATTTTTTTACATTTTCTCAGCAACCAAACAGTCAGTGATCAGGAATAGTAGCTTTCAATTATGATGTACATGTGCATTCAAAATTATGTAATTCAGAGGCAGTGGTGCTGAAAGCGAGAAAATAAAGAAAGAAAAGTGAAAAAAAAGAAAGCAAGAAAAGAAATGAATCCAAATGAGATGGTGACGTGTCGAATACGATACAAAATACCCCTTACGTTTCGCCAAATTTGACTGCTATTCTACACCACCTGTTAGGGCGGGAACCCAAATATTCACCCAAACCAAACACACACGCTCTCCTCTCTTTCTCTTCTCTCTCTTTCTTTCTTAGGGTTTTGCTTTGATTTTGAATTTTCAAATTCACGCTCTCTCTGTTCTCAATCTCTAGGGTTTCGTTTTCTCTACTGCCGGAATTTTAGAGCAAGCGAAGATGAATCTTCGCAAAGGCTCTAAAGTATGGGTGGGAGACAAGAATTTGGCTTGGGTCGCTGCTGAAATCACTGATTTTATAGGCAAGCAAGTCCAAGTCGTAACCACTTCTGGTAAAAAGGTAGTACTCTTTTTTATTTATTAATAACTTGTTTTGTTTTGGTGGCAATATGTTGCCGTTTTGATGCTTTGGGCGCGAGTTTTGTAGATTTTGAGTTCTCCGGAGAAGCTGTTTCTGAGAGATGCGGACGAGGATGAGGAGCTTGGAGGAGTTGATGATATGACAAAGTTAACGTATTTGAATGAGCCTGGAGTGCTTTACAATCTTGAGAGAAGATATGCTCTTAATGATATTTATGTAAGTCAGTGAGTGTTAATTTACTTACACGTGTATGTGTGTGTTTTGGGGGTAATGTGATGAGTTGTTGCTTTAATGAGGTAGTTTTATTTGTATTTTCTTTGACTATCATGAGATATGTTTGCAGTTAGCTATTATGATGGATGACGATATTTGGTTGAATTTGAGTGCTTCAGATTAATGCTCAGAGAAGCGGACTTTTTTAGATGTATTAAAGTTGTTACCATGAATGTCTAATCCTGTGATGGCCAATGGAGTATTGGAATTATAGATTTAGAAATAAACATTTAAAATGCTCGTGTTGTAAGCATCTACACTCTATTTTTGGTTACAATGTTGCTGATAATTGTTTGGGTTTACTAAGTGATGTTCGACTCATTAACACTAATATTGAGTTTATAACTTCATTCAAGTCTTGCCAAGATGGTCTTTTTTACACTAGAACCTGGTATTAATTTTTGTGAACTGTGGATTAATGGACAGCAGGAAGCTGAGCATACCAACTACCAAAGAGAGTTTATCTTGTCCCATTTTGCCTACCATAAGTATGGAACTAAATGCATACCTATTGTTAGGGGTCTCTAGCTCATTTTGTCTCCACCTATTTGTTAAATAGAACTTCCTTTTTGTGCTGTCTGGAGGTAGTTTGGTGTTGCGATTATCAAATAACTTGGCTCATCCTGTCAAGCACGATGTGGTTACCTTTGCTTTCTTAACAAATAGCTGGCTGCAACTTAGGATCATCTAAGTGGGAAAGGGGTTGGATGCAGTTGCAGCAGTCATTTGGTTCAAACCTTTCTTACTTAAATGAATTTATTTTGAAATTGATTATTTTTCTATAATGCAGTTTGTTTAATTATTTTGAATGTTTAGTCATGGTTTGATGACTTCATGTCCATTACCTATTCAGAATGATTGTAGAGTTCATGCAAATTTAATTGTCTTTTAAATTGCTTGACGCACCAGGTCTATAAAGATGGTAGAAATTTAAATCATGTGGATTTCTTTATTTTTGTAAACGTATTAGTCTGAAGTTACATTTACATAAGTGTTTTTTTGTTTTTTATTTTCTGTCTTTGATAGACTTACACAGGAAGCATTTTGATAGCTGTTAATCCATTCACAAAGCTTCCTCACCTATACAATGCACATATGATGGAGCAGTATAAGGGAGCTCCTTTTGGTGAGCTAAGCCCCCATGTTTTTGCGGTAGCTGATGCGTCATACAGGTGTGTTGAGCTTGCCTGTTTTGTGGATATTGATTGCTGATGGAAGACTATGATTTTTTATTTATTGGTTCCCTCTGAAGCAATCTATTAAGTGTCTAATGGGTATTATATATTCAGAGCAATGATGAATGAGGGTCAAAGTCAATCAATTTTGGTAAGTGGAGAAAGTGGGGCTGGGAAAACTGAGACAACAAAACTGATTATGCAGTATCTGACATATGTTGGTGGCCGAGCTGCTGGTGATGACAGAACCGTTGAGCAACAAGTTCTTGAAGTAAATGCTAACTTGAGTCAAATCAATTGCTTATTGTTGCTTTGCGCTTTCAGTTTAACCAGTATGTATTTTTTTTATCAACTTCTGTGCACAATGGAGTGACTAAATGATGTCAATAAAATTTGGAAAACAAAAAATCTATAGTTTGGCCTGATCTCATCTTGTTTAATGGATCAGTTTCTCAATTTGAAACTTGGTAGAGGGTTTCCTCCTCTTCCCTGGCCCACCTTATGTCTTCTTTGGACTTTTTTTGTTTTTGCTACTTTTGTTGTTGACATGTTGATGATTTGACATTTCTGCATGTTCCAGTCAAATCCACTCTTGGAGGCCTTTGGCAATGCAAGGACTGTTAGGAATGACAATTCAAGGTGCGCTTAAAATTTAATATGTGAAACTGATGTTTTATTATTTAATGAAAGTGTAAATGTAATTGCAAACCATTTAAGGGTGTAAAATTTCTCTTCGAATTTGAGTAATAATCTTGATACTTCATCAACTGTATTTTGTGAGCTTATGGTGTTATCATTGATCCCCAAGTTCTTAAATATATCTGCAAACATTCAAGGTGTTGCATTGTGATTAAGGTGGTTAATGTTATACAAATTTTCAATTTTTCTTGTTTAGGTATCTTAATGCTTTATTAGAAATTTATCAATAAGGACTAATTCAATGGAAGGGTGCTTTAATTTCTATTATCCTTTCCATGAATATGGATATGTGGTGGGTGTTGGCGCAGGTAAAGTGAGGTTTTTGGTCTTTTTTTTTTTCTCTAATGCTATGTGGAATTGTATAGATGAGGTTTTATAAATATTGTGCGGTAACACAAATATGCAGTCATTACTTGTAGCAAAACTTAGCTATCCACTGTTACACATGCAATCTAAGTACAAATGGTCTGAATAGAGATATCTTAGATAATGACTTGGGAGAAGAGATATGAAATAACTCAGCATCTAACACTTACTATAATGCAGTGATTAAGTTTAGCTTGAAGATCGCTGCATCAATCACTTTTACATGCATGATAATTTGTTAAGTACATTTTTTGGGACCTAGGTAATTTAGACATTCTTTAATGCCATCAAGTACCACGTCTCCTAATACTCATGAGTTGTTTGTGCAGCCGTTTTGGCAAGTTTGTTGAGATCCAGTTTGATGCAAGTGGTAGAATATCTGGTGCTGCAATCAGAACTTACCTTCTGGAGAGGTCCCGTGTAGTTCAAATAACAGATCCAGAAAGGAATTATCATTGTTTTTACCAGTTATGTGCATCTGGGAGGGTAATCTTTCTCTTCTTACCTGTCTGATTATATGTCTATCATTCCCTCTCTTTCTTTCTCTCTGTCCACCATACCACATGCATCAATTAATTACGGTGCTGTGATACTGATAGTGCTGTATAAATTTCTGATGGTGATTTTACTGCTAATAGCATTATACAAAAAATTGCATATTTATTTATTTGTTTACTTTCTGAAAAAGGTACATGATTATGTTACTGACAATTATATCCTTGGTCAGTTGTGATTGTGTCTTCTATAGTGTACTCATATCTATATTGGATTTTTTGAGCTTGTATTAATTGTCTTTGGGATTGTTTCATATGCTTAGGATGCAGAGAACTACAAACTTGATCACCCAAGCCACTTTCACTATCTAAATCAAAGTAAGACTTATGAACTCGATGGAGTAAGCAGCGCAGAGGAATACATGAAGACAAGGAGAGCAATGGATATTGTTGGTATAAGTCATGAGGATCAGGTTTAAAAATTTAAACAGTACTATGGTTTCCTCTATTGCATATTGCCATTCACTTCTCTATCATTTTTTTTTATTTTTTTAAAATTGTTCTCATTTCTTTTTTATATAATGCCCTATTACCAGGAAGCTATTTTTCGCATCTTAGCAGCAATTCTACATCTGGGAAACATTGAATTTTCTCCTGGCAAAGAGCATGATTCTTCTGTTGTAAACGATCAGAAATCTAGTTTCCATATGCAGACAGCTGCTGATCTTTTAATGTAGGTGATTGCACAAGATAGCTTGAAATTAATCTTGTTTGTATCATTTTCTTATCAGATTCAAGTATCACCTGTAGTTCTCAAATTTGCTCTTTTTGTTTTGAATATATATTGTCTTCTTCTTGGTAATATTTATTGGAACCTTTTGTTATTTGTTCAGGGTATACGAATGTAGTCTAACTAACATTGGAAGTGAAAATTGTTTTTGCTGGTGTAATGCATGAATGAGCACAAAATTGTTGAATCGTTTGTATCCAATTGACTATAGATTGAGATTTTGGTCGAAAAATTGCATTGATAAGTTTGAAGTGAAATTTGCTCAGTCACCATATGACCTTGTCTCAAGCTGAGTTTGATGCTGGGTCATACTTGGTACATAACCTAGTGGTGAGGTATAGAATGCCAATATGTATAATTGAATATTTTGGTTTTTGATTCTTGAAATGTCTAAACAGCTTCTCTATTCAGGTGTGACGTAGACCTCTTGCTGGCTACGCTCTGTACTCGTACAATTCAAACTCGTGAAGGAAGTATTGTTAAGTTTCTTGACTGTAGTGCTGCTATTACTAGTCGAGATGCATTAGCTAAGACTATTTATGCTCGGCTATTTGACTGGTATACTTATGATCACTGCATCATTTAGAACCAAGCTTTGAATTTTGCCGACATTTCTGTAAAAAACTGAATGGTTCTTTTGTTTCTTTCAGGCTTGTTGAAAAGATCAATAAATCTGTTGGTCAAGATCTAAACTCTAAGATTCAAATTGGAGTTTTGGACATTTATGGCTTTGAATGCTTTAAATATAATAGGTATTTTTATATATTGATTAACTATAGCTTTCAGATTGCATGTTTCTTATTAAAAAGAATATATTTTCAGCTTCATCTGGTCACTCTGTTTTCTTTGGCTGATTTGGGATGAAAATTTCTTCCATAGCAGCAACTTGTAAAACTTTTCCCTCATAACAATTTCAACCCTATTCTTAATCAATCATTGCCTTTGTACTACGAATACAATAAGGATTACCTGCATGGATACTGTTCCAAAGGCTGTGCGTTCTGAGGTCTTGGAACCTGAAGAATTATCCAGCCATTTTCCTGCAGTTGACACCTTTATTGAGTGTATCTGAGTTTTCTTCCTTTTGTATGTGTCATATTACTTAATACAAATCTGTAGTCCAAATGTCCAATAACCATCATTGTTTTTCTAAAGACTTAGAATTAGTTTGTATTGTTTGAATGAAATTCATATTCCAAGATGTTGACAGAATTTCTTCATTTTAACTGCTTTTGATTCATACATTATTTTTGGTTCAATAAATTGTTTAGTTATCTGTATCTCTATTATTTTTGCGGTTTGTTTTTAAATTTCTGGTTTTATCTATCTTTCTGTCATAATGCTTCATTTCATTTATTGATTAGTATTTTGTTTCTGCAGTTTTGAGCAATTTTGCATTAATTTTGCAAATGAAAAGCTTCAGCAACATTTCAATGAGGTGCAGAATGATTATTCTGGGATGAGTTGTACTTTTGATCAAGATTATTCTATGTTAAACTTATTTTCCCTTCATTTGTCCAGCACGTATTCAAGATGGAGCAGGAGGAGTATAGTAAAGAAGAGATTAATTGGAGCTATATTGAGTTTATAGACAATCAAGATGTTTTAGATTTGATAGAAAAGGTATTCATTTTTCTTTCTTGCAGTAGTTTTGTCTACTCTGCCCAATTCCTTTTTTCTAAATATTGTGCAACACTTCACCAGCTGTTCCTTCACCATGCCTGGATTTTTTTTGGTGGTTTTTTGGGGTGGTTTCTTTTTTGATATGGTTTTTGTGCTTCCGATGGTATGATGCTGTTGTTTATATTTGTATGACCTGATAAGTGCTAAAATGTTTACTGACATAAATAGGTCCTAATAGAAATGTCCTATGCTTCCACAATGTCCACAAATTGTGTGGGGTGGTGCAAGGGGTTGCATGTCTCAAATATTTTTTACGTACTTTTATAAACCTAGCATGTTTTTATTTGTTGTGACATAATCACACGTTCAGCAATCAATACAAATGCTGGTTGTCATGCTGGTAAGAGTTCTGAATTGTATAAAAGAAACCGTATTTTATGAATAAGAATATGGAAGTAAAAGTCTTTATTCTTCTCTTACCACATAAAGTCAAGGAATGTATATGCTATTTGTGGATACGTAATACATTATACATTGTTCTTGTCTTTGGTTTCTGTTTTAAGTGTCTTTGATTGTTAGAAATTGGGTCTTAAACCATCATGAATTTATTTGCAGAAACCCATTGGGATTATCGCTCTCCTGGATGAAGCTTGGTATAGTTTGACTTCTTAAGTATAAATTGGTGCGTGATGCTTTATAAAATTGTTCCTATGCAGTTTTTCCTCATCCTGATTTTCTTATTTATGCAGCATGTTTCCAAAATCAACACATGAAACATTTTCAACCAAGCTCTTTCAGAACTTTCGAGCCCACCCAAGGTTGGAAAAGGCTAAATTTTCGGAAACAGATTTTACCATTTCCCATTATGCTGGAAAGGCATGTAATCTGTTCACAGTATTCTTCCATATGGATTCATTTTCTTATGTCAAGAACATAATTATGATGCATTCACTACTTTTCCTGTAGGTTACCTATCAAACAGATACATTTTTAGATAAAAATCGTGATTATGTTGTGGTGGAACATTGCAATTTATTGTCTTCTTCCAAATGCCCCTTTGTTGCTGGTCTTTTCCCTTTGCCACCAGAAGAATCTTCAAGATCATCATATAAGTTTTCCTCTGTGGCATCTAGATTTAAGGTATGGGATATATATATTATGCTCTGTGTTAGAAATAAAATTCAGAATTTTGAAAACCTGCAATATTTGTTGTTTTCCATTTTTTGTTAACTAGCTAAAATAGTACTTGGGGTTTCAATTCTGCACTTGTCTTGGATCAATTTGCTGGAATTATTAAATGGGAGTTTGCATTGACTAGCTTGATCAAAGAATCAATTACTTTTGTATCTACAATTTTCCAAAGTGCATACTGTTAATGTCTTATCTTTGTTTCCAGCAACAACTGCAAGCACTCATGGAAACTCTCAACTTAACAGAGCCTCATTATATACGCTGTGTGAAGCCAAATTCTCTAAATCGACCTCAAAAATTTGAGAATATGAGTATTTTGCATCAATTACGCTGTGGGGTTAGTAATAGAAAACTTTTACTCCTCTCATGTTCATAGTAAAATAAAAAGAGATCATATGCATTTGCTAGGTTATTAGGTTGTTGCAGTACAGTTTGCTTCTTGTCTCCATCTCTCACGTTATGTGTTTTATGTTCTTGCTGGGTTATAATGGTAAGATAGTCTTTTAACTTTTGTCATCATGTTCAGTTATTAAATACACTTTTTTTTTTTTTGAGTTATGTAGGGTGTTTTGGAGGCCGTTCGGATAAGTCTGGCAGGTTATCCAACTCGAAGGACTTATTCGGAGTTTGTGGATCGTTTTGGACTATTAGCTCTTGAATTTATGGATGGAAGGTGGGCTGCTGCCTTCTAATTTGATAGTGAAGTTTAATCTTGCAAGAATTTATTAAATGACTTACCTGGATGGGCTGCTAAGTTTTATTTTCTGTTTCAAGATAATACTTTATCTGCTCATATAATATTTTGTTACAATGAGTATAACATGGTGGTATCTTTTTCATCATAACTTCATCTTGCAGATCTTATGTTCCTTTCATTTTCTACCTTTGTGCAAAAAACTTAAACTTATTGAAACAAGAAAGAATTTTGTTTTTCTAATTTTTTTCGTTTCAATATTGCTACTTATCATTTGTTCAGTTTATTCTTTTGGGTGTTTCACAGTTTTTTGTGTTCACTTACAAATTCTTCTTTTTTTCCTGCTTTTTTGTTCTTCTTTGATTTTATATGTTTGCAGTTATGATGAAAAAGCTCTAACAGAGAAAATCATGCAAAAGTTAAATCTTCAAAACTTTCAGGTATGCTTCCTGCAGAAGGTGCTGTTTAGTTTTTGTTATTGTAATCCTGGTCTTGATACATATTCTTTTGCGGGTTTATATTATTTCTGTTGCTTAAAGTGATTATTAATATTTTTTTCGTTTTTTAATTCCTTTTTCTTTGTAGTTGGGGAAGACAAAGGTGTTTCTTAGGGCTGGTCAGATTGGTATTTTAGATTCTAGGCGTGCTGAGGTTCTGGACAATTCTGCATCGCGCATTCAACATCAATGGCGAACATTTATTGCTCGCAGGAGTTTTGTTTCAATCCGTGCTGCTGCATTTTCCCTCCAGGCATACTGCAGAGGTTTTTATTTTTTCCTATTTTTTAATTTTAAGGTTGCTATTTTTGGGTCTGTTTTTTCAAATAATTTGTTATTATGTTTGGATGATCCTTCTTCTCTGTCACCCTTTAAGACAGAATTTTTAATTTAATTTCTCTTCATGGTTGAAAAGTCTATTCATTTAAAAGAATTTACTGAAGAAAAGCTGGAATTTTGTTTATTGGCCTCTTAATTTTGAATATAATCTAGTTGTTGTTGCCATCGTACTCATGTAGCATGTTAGCATCTGGTTGGCATAAATGCTTCTACTTTTGATACTTGACTGAGAGCTCTGTCACAACCTACAATTAGTAAGAAAAAATGAATTTGGTGCACTGTCAACAACCTAATACTTCCTATTTGAATTTCTTGCCATCATTAGTCACAGCTCAACCCACAGTTGTCAATTTTATTTTTATAGTCTCTTGAACATTTTTCATTGTTAATGAATTTGGCTCTGGGAAATTATTGCAGACCTCTTTGAGAGATCAACTTTATTCAAAGGCATCTAGTGTTAAAGATTTAGAACACCCCTCCCAGCGGGGGATTTTTGATAATTTGTTAGGGAGATTTTTTAATAATTTATACAAAAAAAATTCACGTTTAGGGAGTTTTTAATAGTTTACGTTAACATTAAGTGTCCATGAAAAAAGTTGATCTTTTGGGGGTCCCTAGCAATATCCCTTTATTCTTTATGACTTAATTTCTTTGATCTAGAGAATTTAACTGCATTAGGAACTTTTGGAATCATGAGCTTCTTTATATCGTCATTTCTCATTCTCTTTTTGTTTAACAATTGATGTTGTCTTTTTACTGCAGGATGCCTGGCACGGAAATTGTATGCTGCAAAAAGAGAGACAGCAGCTGCTATTTCAATACAGAAATATGTCCGCATGTGGCTTTTGAAGCATGGTTACACAAAACTATTATTGGCTGCTGTTGCTATACAGTCCAATATCCGTGGCTTCTCAACTCGCCAAAAATTCGTGCGTGGGAAGAAGCATAAAGCTGCCACTCTTATTCAGGTAAGCCCAATTTTGTTGATGTTCATGTCATATATGTGAGAATATCTTCCTTCTGAGGGTCTTTTTTGGAGAATGACTGTTCCATGATAACTTTTCCCAAACACTATCTTATCTTTGTTTAGAAAGTTTTGTTTTTCAAATCCATATATTGGTTTATTTTAGTTATGATTGATGATGATCGATATACTCAGGATCTGAGGTAGAACGAAGAATAGCTGCTGCTTGTTGATTGCCTTTGATTTTTGCGTAATTTTCTAGCTGTTGCAATTTTAATTGACCACATTTATTCCTTATTTGCTGTATAAACGAATGTACTAGGCTCATTGGAGGATGTGCAAGTTCCGCATTGCTTTCCGACACCATCAAACTTCTATCATCGCAATACAATGTCGGTGGAGGCAGAAGCTGGCAAAGAGAGAGCTTCGGAGGCTTAAAAAAGTATGAATTATTGTACTTTTAGTCATAATAGAACCTATACAATCTATCAAGAGAAAAATCCTACTTTTTAAATTACATTTTTTCTCCACAAAAGCTTACATACCTATTAAAAACATGACATATGATTAGGGGGATTTGTTTAATTTGATAGATAATGAAGTTTTCTAAAAGGAAGCCCTACTCTCCAACCACTTATATTTCTAGTTTATTTGATGGTTGTTTCGTTAAACATTTTTAAGCATTCATCACTTTTATTTAGACTTGTAAGTTATATTATCTAGCTAGAATCAACCACCTACAAATCTTAGATCTCAATTTCAACTGAGCCTGTTATCAGCAGGTGTGGATGTTTTAGTTGATTACTTTCATTGATATTTGTTGGATTATCTAATAAATTTTTATTTCCTCTAATTCTGTTTGTCTAGATAATATCAATCTATAATGTTTGTATTTTTTGTTAACGGTTTCTTTTCAGTTTTATTAAATGTGTAAACATGCAATTAGCCAGTGAAATTACCGAAAGAGAACGTGGCAAAGCTTTTCTTTGATAACAAATTTATGAGTATTACCTTACAGATACATCACATTTGTCACAATGTTAGCTGCTTATAATTTTAAGTTATTCAGCTCTTTTATCTCATTGAAATGTTTTAATTCATGACCTTTGTACTCGCTTACTTGTTTGTAGGAGGCTAATGAAACCGGTGCATTACGTTTGGCCAAGAATAAACTTGAGAAGCAGTTGGAAGATCTCACATGGCGGTTACAGTTAGAGAAGAGATTGCGGGTATTGCTTTTCATTGACAATATTATTGTTTGGCTAACTTGTATAAGGATTTCTCCTTAAAGAATCGGGGGAGCTTTTGTGTTAGTTTTATTATTGTGTTCACGTGTATTTCGCTTATCACCTGATCAAAACACCTTTATTTTAGAATTGGGTTACCTTATGCCGTATGGTGTTGAAACATTGCACACCATGTTAAGATTGAATACTAGTTTCACTTGATATATTAAACCTTGTCACTTGCAGTTCTATAATTATGGCATTTTCCTGTTTGTTGATACCTTTGGTTGTGCATATCTTTTATCTAATTTATTTACGGAGGAATTGTGGATTCAGGCTTCTAATGAGGAGACCAAGTCAGTTGAAATTTCCAAACTTCAAAAATTGTTGGAATCTTTGAAGCTTGAGTTAGATGCAGCTAAGTTGGCAACAATTAATGAATGCAACAAAAATGCTGTGCTGCAAAATCAATTGGAATTATCAATGAAGGAGAAATCTGCTTTAGAAAGAGAACTCGTTGCGATGACTGATTTTAGGAAGGAAAATGCAGTATTGAAGGTGTGTTTTATATTGTTGATTAATTTTCTATTTGCTGTGATCCTTTGAATTACAATCAAATCTATGTAAAGTAATCCTTTTACAACTAACAAAAGAAAAACTCACTAATGTCCTTTGAAAATCTTTTAAAGATGTTTATGCTCTTATATTGAATAAATGCTTAAAATATTTATCCTTTTGGCATATCATGTCAATGACTTAAGATATTACTTGAATTGTCCACTTTAAATGTATATAGTAATTCATTTGGATTATGCTTAGCTTTATTTTTTTTATTTTTTTTTATTTTTTTTTTTGAGTTTGAGTAACATTATTGAATCATGTTTAGTTAGTTTCAAATACGAGATCAAGGATTCAGACCTCCATGGGGATCAAATGTTTGGGATAATATATCACAAGTTTCTTGGCTACCAACTCTCTAAGGTCCGAAAATAGTTCCTAGTTTAGAATTTAATGAACATTGGAGGGACGATTGAGGAATTTATGGGTATCTGGAAAGAGAAAGGGTTGTAAGGAAGCCTTTGATACTTGCCATAGATCAAAGCGTTAAATTTTAATGCAATGTCTTGATAATTGTTTGCTCCTATAACCTGAGGCAAATCATTGCTTCATTTCCTACCTTCAAAACATGAATAATGAGATTGGAATACCCCCCCCAAGGACACAAGAGCTTATTCAAAGGATGATCTCAAATTTCTTCCATAAGGTTACCAAATATTTTGTTATAGTTTTGGGGTTATTTTCTCAATAATTTCTACTGATATGTAGGAAGTTTTATTTTATAAAATCTTTGGGATTAAGATTAAATGATTTAATGATCAAATAGGGTCAGAGTAGGGACCAAAACATTTCATTATTTTAGATAGATAATTACTTTATATTATAAAAGTATAATATAGATTATATTGTGCCTGACCTTTTTAAGGTTATTCTTAATATATCAAATCAGTTACAATGCTGAGATAATGTTCTGCTATACTTTGCAAATTTAATAAAAAAATATAATTTCTTGCAAAAATTATTTTCCTTCCTATTGTTTTATTTGGTAATATTCTTGCCTTGCTATTGTGTATAATTTCTTTAAAATTGATTATCTTGTCAATTCTATCATTATGCCGTAAGATTGTCTGATACATTTGAAATTTTTGATATGTCATGATTGGTTAGCATTTTGTATTTTACTTCTTTTGAGAATCAATCTCCTTCATTCTTATTCCTGTTCGTTTTTCAATTTATGTTATCTACTGTTATTGTAATTTTTTTCTTGACAATATATGGCTTGCTATATTGCAGAGTTCTTTCAGTACCTTGGAAAAGAAGAACTTTGCTCTAGAGCTTGAGCTTATTAAGGCACAAAAAGATAACAATGATACCATTGACAAGCTGAGGGAAGTTGAACAAAAATGTTCTGAGCTCCAGCAGAACATGCAAAGGTGTTGTTTTATTGGTTGTAGTCTTTTGCCCCTTGAAACGGTTTTTATTCCCTAGATTTAATTTGTTATGTTGGCAACTGCCTGATGATTATTCTGCTAGCATATATGTGTCACTATTTTGTTTTATTTTTCATTTTCTTTAAATTCTGGGTGCTTAGAGTGAGCTTCATCACCTTTTTGTTATACATCTTTCCTGACATCAATGTGTACATCAATTCCCCCCTCAAAACATATCTATATAATTCAATTTCTTCCTCTTCCTCTTCCTCTTTTTATTTTGTTTTTAAATAACTGCTGCTTCTCTAAAATCAGTCTTGAGGAGAAGCTCTCACGTTTGGAGGATGAGAATCATGTATTGCGGCAAAAAGCATTGAGTGCATCACCTAGAGCCAACCGTTCTGGTCTTGCAAAGGCATTTTCAGATGTAAGATTTTCTCTACATAATTTCTTATGCAAGATGGATTGTGGGTTGTTGGTTGTCAAAACACTATTTTATTTTTAATCCTTGCATCAAATGTGTTTTTGCTTTATGTTCTTTTTTTATTGAGCAGAAATACTCAGGCGCACTTTCTATTCCTCACGTTGACCGCAAGCCTGTATTTGTAAGAAACACTTTGCTTCAATTTGCCCATTGAATATGTGATTCACATTGTATCATGTCTGTTTCATGCATTTTTTCCTTCTGTACAGGAGTCTCCCACACCTTCAAAACTTATACCTTTCACACATAGCTTGTCAGAATCACGCCGACCAAAATTAACAGCTGAGAGGCATCAGGTTTCTTTTTTTTTAGTTGCTTGTATTGCCTTCAATTTTATTTTGAAAAGTTGAATATTGTTTTATGACTGAGAGATAGAATGATTAGCAGATTAAAGAGAGCAAGGGCTTTTAAAATATTAGATCTTTTGATTTTATACGTATCTTTCATGCTGCAGAGGTTTTGCTTTTATAGGGCTTAAAAGGTTGTCTTACTTTTTTGTGCAGGAGAACTATGAATTCCTCTCTCAGTGTATTAAAGAAAATTTAGGGTTTAACAATGGCAAACCACTTGCGGCCTGTATCATATACAAATGTCTTGTTCACTGGCAAGCCTTTGAGTCTGAGAGGACGGCTATCTTTGACTATATTATTGAGGGTATCAATGAAGTTTTGAAGGTAATTCACTTGCTCTGTTTTTTTAAAATACTTTTATGGGATTAAAGATCATATTCCTTTTCCTTGCAACTGATGTGAGGATTCCATGGCTTCTGAAGTGGTTAAGATTACATTTTTTGTAATTTTTACCAATGAATTTTGATAAATTTGTTTTATGACAACTGTTTCAGGTTGGGGATGAGAATATCATCTTACCCTATTGGTTATCCAATGCATCAGCACTTCTATGCCTCCTGCAAAGGAATTTACGGTCAAATGGCTTTTTAACTGCAACTGCTCAACGTACTGCAGGCTCTACTGGCTTACCTGGGAGGGTTGCATTTGTGAGTTCTGTTAATCTGATTTTAATTTCTGCATTTTTATTATTTTTGCAATATTTCATGTGCATGTTTAGTTTGTAGATGAATTTAAAATTCTTTCATTAATTTTTTCAAGTCATCTGGGCAAAACTGACCTACTTTGAATGCTTGAGTTTCTAGAGGGGTTGCTATCACTTTTGCTATGAGTTTGTTTATTAATTTATTGATTCCTTTTCAATAATCCTTTCTCAATGTGTGACTTTAACCTGACTTGTGGGAGAAAGAAGGAATGTAGATGTTTTGGAAATTGATTTCATCAATTATTTAGAGCTAAAGGAAATAATAGTTAGAGGAAAGGGTTGACTAATGAATTTAATGACCCTCATGAACAATTTTTGTACCCATTTCCTTGTACCATTTCACTACTTATGACAAGACTTTGCATATTATGATATTTTGTGTTGGTAGATAAGTAGCAAGAGAAAAAAGAGAAGAAAATTTAATTGTAAAAAGAAGCTGTCAAGGAGTGTATGGCGAGCTATTCAATTGTCCTTCTTCATTGTTGAACTGTACAGTATTTGTATTTGAGGTGTTTAGTGATTATATCCACCTAACCTATTATGTGCTGTTTCTTATTTGTTTATACTATATTAGTTTTATGTAATATAATTTACTGTCTGGAACAAGAACAGGGTTATAATTTTTTTTGGGGGTAAATTTTGATATTGTGGAATGTTGACTACGGTTTAGATTCTAAAAATTGTAGTTTACTCTCCGAGTTTAAGGTTTGAATGCTTTCTTAAATCTAATATGCCTGATTAATAAAAGGAAATGTGTGGACAATGTGGCTAAGTGTCAGTTTATGTTTAAACTAATGATATATTATTCTTTTTGACTTATGTTTGATATATTTCCATTCTAAACTTAATCACTTTTTTGGTGCATCACTAATGATTTTGGGTTAAAAATTTTCTAGTACTAGTTAATTGAATGGGTAATGGTGAAACAGCACATTTTATTTATTTTTGACACTTCATGGTAGTTTCATAAAGAAGTGTGTCTTCATTTAAGTTTTCAATGTGTTATTGTTATAACGCTTGCAGGGCTTAAAATCTCCTTTTAAATACATTGGATTTGGGGATAATATTTCACATCTTGAGGCAAGATATCCTGCAATACTTTTCAAACAACAACTTACTGCTTGCGTAGAGAAGATCTTTGGTCTGATTCGTGATAATTTGAAGAAAGAATTGTCACCGCTCTTGGGTTCATGCATTCAGGTAATGTTTTCTTTAGCAGATCTAACACAGTTTTGAAACATAAAGCCAAAGTTATCATTATCTAGCCACCTATAATTAATTTCTTTATAAATCTTGTTATGGTTCCTTGTTTGGGCTCTTTCAATTTAAGTGAGTTTTAATAGATATAGACAAGCAGCTCTGAAATTGTGATCCTAATTATTTGGTCATTGTATGTTGGTGTACTTATAGTTCCTTGATTGATATGTCCTCCACTATTGTGTATCAAATGTTCCTTCCAAAGAATTTTGTATCTTGTCATATAATGGATTTATTGAATGCAAAGTTCTGAACTGTCTCAGTCTTGATAAACTGATGTTGAATTTATATTTTTAGCCATTCATATTTTTGATAAAATGAGGAAAACTATGTTAGTGAAAGCTTTCAAGTGCCTAAAATATGACTTAAATTTATTTTCCTACTGTAAGTGATGCTCTTATTTTCAAATAAGTGCAACTTAGCCAACTGCCTGAGTGATAGTTGCTTCCGGAATGTGCATATACTATATATCTGTACTATGTTGTATGAGATCTCTACTTTATTTGACTGCGGTTTAATTTGAATTCCAGTTATTAACTTGCTCTGAACCAATACCTCTTAATCACTCTCTGTTTTCTGATTTTTTTTTTCCCTTGATTTTGTCTCAAATTATGTGGGTCATTAATCATTCTCATGCAATCCTGTGACACTTTTGGAAGGTGCCCAAAACTGCTCGAGTACATGCTGGAAAATCATCTAGATCTCCAGGTGGTATTCCGCAGCAAACACAAATTAGTCAATGGGACAGCATCATTCAATTTTTGGATGCTCTTATGGGTCGTTTGCGTGAGAATCATGTATGTGCTATGTTTTCTTGTTTTCCTTTTCTTTCCTATATTTGTTAGTATGTTGATTTTAATTGTTACTTATGGACACTGTTAAACTTTTGATTCTTGAGAAGATTGGTCTTGTGTTTAAAGATATAATTAAACCAATAAATTGTTGTTCTGTCTGACCTCCCACTTTCCTGTCTATCTTTCACAAATAATTTTTGTTCTTCTTTCATATGGGAATATGGTAGTGTGAACACGTGCGTTCCTGCATGACCAGGATTTATGATTTAGTTATTGTATATGGGGTTTCTTCTTTTTTAACTAAATAAAATGAGAAACTCAGTCTAAAATCTCGATATCTTTAATCAATTCACTGCCACCTACCATTTGTGAAGAATAAAGAAAAGCAGTACATCTCAAAATTTAGATGGCACAAAAGTCCAAAGAGAAGGTCAACACTTGGCATTGTAGGAGATTGTATTGCATTACTAATGGCTAAAGTTCATGAAGATATAATCTGCAGAAATAACTGTTGCAATCATGTGATAATGTAATAGTTCATAAATTAGGCACTGCAGTTGCTCATAATGTTATTTCTTTGTTCCAAAGAGTGGAGAAAACCTTTTATTAGTCATTTTGTATCTCAAGTGAGTCCTGGGTAGTTTAACCTTTTGGATTCGCTACTCCTTTGGTCGTCAAATGACTTTGCATCTCAAAAGAATTGACTGTCTGATCCATCAATTCTTTGTTAAGATTGAAGCTTCCTTGGGAAAAATGAGAAATTATATTTGACCTTCTCGAAAATGGTGCTAGGTTAAGCATTATAACTTTACATATTTCAGTGCTTTCTTTCTTTTGTCTTCTGTTCTGACCTAAATAGTGTACTTACAGGTACCCTCTTTTTTCATCCGTAAGCTCATTACCCAGGTTTTCTCTTTCATCAACATATCACTTTTCAACAGGTCAGTGATCACAATTTCAGAGTTCTGTTTGCTTTAGCCCATGTACGACTAGTTCATCCTTGACATATTGTGTATTATTATTATTGTTGTTTTTTTCTCTTAGTCTTCTGCTGCGACGTGAGTGCTGCACATTTTCAAATGGGGAATATGTGAAATCTGGTCTGGCAGAACTTGAGAAATGGATAGTCAATGCAACAGAGGAGGTAAATGCTGTCATGCTGTCTTATGTGGTAATAACTGCCTCAAGGATTGAATATAACAGATTTTGAGTCTCAGTTATTACATAATGCAGTTTGCAGGAACGTCTTGGCATGAGCTAAATTATATTAGACAAGCGGTTGGGTTTCTGGTATAAGCCATAGCTTTTCTTGTTTCATCTTTGAAAATGTAAACCACTGGACAAGTCTCTTACAATTGAGGTTCTTTGGTAATTTCTTTAGGTAATACATCAGAAAAGAAAAAAGTCCTTGGAAGAGATTAGACAGGATTTATGTCCGGTATGCTTATCTAATTCTTTTCCATCTCTCTCCTCTCAATTTGCTGAAGCAAGCACTTTGTAGATGTTTTATAAATTCCTTTTATTGTGATACCTGAACAGACATTGACAGTTAGGCAAATCTATCGCATAAGTACTATGTACTGGGATGACAAATATGGCACCCAGAGTGTGTCAAATGAGGCAAGTTACAATTTAAGTACCTGTCTTTGTTCTGAATATTTGTTGTCAAATGGGGTCTTTGGTTTCTGAACATAATTTCGTTGGCAGGTTGTTGCTCAAATGAGGGAGATTTTGAACAAGGACAATCAGAATCTGACCTCAAACTCATTTTTGCTGGATGATGATCTAAGGTAATGTGGTTTCCCAGTAGTGGCTAGTTGGATGATTGTACTTCAATCACATCCCATGGTTACCGAGTCAGGGCATGAATTACCATAGTTCACTGAACTAATATTTATGTATTTTTTAGTCCTTTTTCTTCCTCCATCTCTAATTAACTAAAGCTAATATTCAGATGGTAACACTTTTGATGATTGCAAGTTTTTCCACCCCTGAGATTGATTTTAGCTGTTTGAACTCTAAACATTTTTGTTAATATGCCAAGTACTCAATTATTTTGCGATGCTTTAGTTGTCCAGTACAAAAATGCTTTAGTTTGATAAATCATTTTACCTGCAGCATACCATTCTCGACTGAAGACATAGATATGGCAATCCCTGTTATAGATCCTTCAGATATTGAAGTTCCAACATTTTTGTCTGAATATCCTTGTGTACAATTTCTGATCCAGCTTCAGAAATAAACGATGTTGTACTTTGTTCAAAGAATGGAAGCTTAAGGTCCTGCTCTATGTGAAGCTTAATGATCATTTTACTTGTAGAGGGCCCAGGTGAATTTGGGATGATTGGAAAATTGTTGGATGACTTTATAATTTGTTAATATGAAGAAATACCTAGGCAATGGAAGACTTGAAGTGTATTATCTGGGAACGACAGGTACATTGCCCCCAAATTCTTGTAGGTTTAGCCATTAGTTGTGATTCGTATAGATAAGGACTAAGGAGGATGCTTTTGTTTTTATGATGTTCATCCTTCCCCCCTCTGTATATAAATATTCTTGAACTACACTATTGTATTGTGATGCTGTTTTCAGCCTCCTTTTTGTACATAGTAAAAACCTTGAAAATTTAGTTCATTGACTCCTGATGTAATTACTATTACTAATTATTTGTTATGTTTTGTAGGTCATAGAAATCACCCCAAATTCTATATACATTCTTTTGGATTCTCTACTTTCTATTTGCTTTCCATTCCACCATGTCCTTGAATAAGGCCATGGAATAAATGCCAAAGTTCCAACATTGGACTGCCTGTCTATAAATTAAAGACTCAGGTGCCTTCAATGTTTTGTTATTTTTGTTTCTCTTCCAAATCCTATTTATCTCAAATGCGCCTTCTACATTATATCAGGGTGACGGGATGAGAGGAATTGAGCTCTACTGATGGACTAAAATTGTTGTTAATAATTTGTCTTCCATGCGTATTGAGTTTGCGCTCACATCACATCACTTGTTGGAGTGATGTATTGGGGTTAAAAACCAAGCAACAAATTTTACTCGTTAACAAGATCTTTTCATTCAGAAATGACAACAATGTGAGAGCTTTAATCACTTTTCACATTCTATTCCATACTAAAAGCTATTTAGTGTAAGAGCATGAAATATGATATAAAAACACGATGCACACTAAGCTTTTTGACAGTCGAATCCATTTGGGACTGTATGGTAACAAAGATTACAATTGTCAAATTAGCTGCTTATGATCAGTTTTCTCACCAGCGAAAGAGCAAAATGAATTTGAGATTACATCATTTCTACATTGTTGTAAATCCGCCACGGAGTATGACCGCCAAGAAGACCCTCGAGGTTGTGGATGCAGCGGCGGTAATCGCTGTGGAGACCTTGAACCGGAATCATCACTTGTACTACTGATGCTCTCGGAGCTGCTCATCACAACCGCCAGAGCTAACGTGCTCCGGCTAGAGGTGATTGGTCTTTTTGATATTCCGCTACCGTTGCCTTTAAGGGGGAAATTTCGGTTCTTGTCCCATAAATGATTGATGGCAAGTAGATTTCTGCGTCTTCTGGTGTATGCATTCTCTTGTTTTGCAATGTCTTTGATTGAACAAGTAGATGAAGCGTCTGCTAAACTTGTAAAGGACTTGGATTTGCCGCTATAGAAACTAGAAATGCCTCTCCTGCAACCATTTATATCCATCAATTCGTTAGATTCACTTCTAACAAACGCTATATGCAGAGATTGAGAAAGTCAAATCCTCACACTAAATGCAAAATAGACAACCATTTTGAGGATCGAAAATTTTCATCACTTGTATTATGCCAACAATATCAATGAGCAATTTGCCCGTAATAAATAAGTATTCAAAAACCCAGATTATTAATACCCACATCAAAATTTCTAATTCAACTTCAATTTATGCCATTTTCATTTACGTCTCTAGCTAAAAACAAACAAATCCCGACATTTCTAAAACGATACCGAACTTCATTTCCCCTTCATCAAAATCAAAACTTTTGTGTTACCCAGATAAAAGAAATTAAGTATTTTCAAAAACAAAGAGAGATATTAACCTGATGGGTAAGACTTCCTCTAACGAATCCATCATATTCAGGGGTCCTTTATAACAGCTCTGAACCTCATTCTCCTCTCCATCCTCACCGTCCGATGACGATCTCCCTGAGAGATCGCTGTTCCTCCCGATCGATGATGTGGACGATGAACTACACCAATTTCGTTCCTCCGCCTCCTGCTCCTCCGCGGCCTTCTCGTCGGAGATCGGCGGCATCTCAAAGATAGCCACCCCCCCTCCTCTGAACCCCGAAGGTTCGACCCTATCCATTGCTATCGACATCCTCCGATTTCCTGCAGATCAAACTTCAACAAAATAATCTCTCTCGAGAAAAAAATTGATAACAAAGAAGAAGAAGAAGAACAAAAGCCTGATAATTTCCTTGTTTTTGTTTTGTTGGTTTCTTATATAAATATATCAGTGTTAAAACTAAAAATAAAATTAAAAAAATTATTTAATATTATTATAGCCTTATCCTGATCCACTTGATGGGTGTCAGAATTTTTCTATCACTTATTTTATTTTATTTTTATATGTAAAATCTAAGCCAAACCGACGTGTCGTTTACAATATTGAGGGTAAAATTTATAATAGAAATTCGAGGGAGATAGATAAAGTTGGTTTGGATAAGATTAATTTGTTTCTTAAAATAAAAAATGAAATAGATAACTCAAAATATAACCTTTTTTAAGGATATAAGTTTCTAAATTTAGATAATTACACTGCCAAATAGAAATATTAAATCTGTTTTTATTTGTAATTAGTAATAAATAGAAAGTAACAAATTTGCTAAATCTGCCTTTAATTACATGTAATAATGTTTAATTGGAAATTTTAGAAATAAAATATAAAAACGTGAAACGTGGGCGAATGGAAAGTGCCAACGTGTAACAGGTTTAAGTGGTCGGAGAAGGTTTAACTTAATCTGCGGACGTGGCAGTGACGAAGTCTTCAGGCTCCTTTCTGTTCAGCCTTATCCAAAAACACTCTTTCAAAGGAAACTACAAAAATGCCCCCCTCTTATCCATGTGAATCGTCACAAGCATTCTCTTTCCGTTGGCTTGGCTTGGCTTGGCTAGGCTAGCTTCACTCATTTTAAGCTAACCTCAATTAATTATCAATAATTAATCCGTTAATCATACGGAAACGAAAACCAATTTAAATTTAATTAAGGGGGTTTTAATTAATTTAGCTGGCTTGCTTGCTCTGTGTTTGATTACCGTTTGGCGTATGAAGCGAATCTACCGGGAGGATCTTCAGGCGGACCCACTTGTCCGAAAGTAGGGTCCACCAAATGATGTAAAGAGGGTCCTACATGTTTTACTTAATAGAGAAAGAGAATCATACGACCACGTGTCAAAGTTGTTGAAATCTCATCTCATTCCAAATTCAAATCTTTTACTTCACGTGGCGATGACTCATGCTCTCTTCCCTACTCGCGAGGGTATGCTAAGTTAGCTACTCTTGCTTTCTAGCCTTGTTTTTTTTCAAATGATTGGGTTTTTTGGGCGTGGACAGGAAGGATAATAAAGCGAAAATTCAATGCCTCCAAAAGAGCAACATTTTATTTATTTATTTTTATAGTTCGAAAGAAAGAATATGCTCTCATAAATTCTATTTGGTCTCTCCACCATGTGTCAATGCTCATTGGACACATTTTAATAGCATAAATAATAAAAATTATGTAACTGGTTTTCAAATATTTCACCTTAGGTTTGGACAAATTCCGTTTAACCCATAAATTTAAAAGTTTGACACTATTTACTTTGCCGTTTAAAGCAAGTGATAATTTAAAACCCATAACACTAACAGATTATATCATCATTAATAAGCCTTTGAACTGAGTACACGTGTAAATAACAGAATATATGGTCAAAATATCCTCTCTTTTTTTTTTCAAACATGCAGGGTCAGATGTAATTATTTTTGGATAACATGTAAGATAAAAGGGTATTTTTGTCTTTGCATAACTGATTTTATGTTAATAAACATTTAGCATTTTGGATGAAATCATCTAGAAGTGGGCAAGGCTTGGGCCCAGATGGTCCCAGGCCTCAGCCTCAAGGCCTAGTCCCAATTTTGGACCAGGCCTTGAGGGATCAGGCCCAATTTTTGAAGGATCGTCCTGGGCCCATGAGATTTCTTAGGGCTTGGACTGATCCTAGAATCTTATGGGCCCATGACCGGTCTTATTTTTTTTTTTAATTTTTTGTAAACTTCTCTCAATCCATATATTTATTGTCAATTTCATCTTAAATAGGGAGGTTTTGGATATTTTACAAGGGGTTAATGTAATTGTGAGGGGGTTTGGGCCCGAGCCTTGGAGGAGGGACCAGCCTGGGCCCGATCCCTCCGCCCTTGGGCCTCGTCCGGTCCTCCCAAGGACTGGGTTTTTGGGCCGTGTCCTTTGGGCACAGGCCTAATTCCCACCTCTAAAATTATCACTTCGAGCAAAAGTGAAGATAAAAAGTGCCATTTTTTAAACCATGGGTTAAACTTAGAGGGCGAAATAGTTGTGAACCCTGGTAAATATAAATTTTGAGAAGTATTTAATTTTTAATATTATTATTTATTTATTAAACTTTAAAATTTTCTGCTGGTATAAGTTCTTAATATCTAACAAAATTTCCATTTATAATAGAATTGTAAAGTACCCTTACCTACTATGATAATTTCACAACAACTAACGAGGTGATCAGTCTTAAGTACCCCAAATTTTTTTAAGGAACCGAAACAGCCGGTTTTGGTTCCTAGGAACTTGAAACTGAAACTTGAAACGTAAGTTTTGGTTTCAGGTATCTGGGTTAATTTTAATTACCCCCTTACTTTTAAAAATGACAAATACATCCCTAAAAAATTGAAAGACACCCAAATAGTTACAAAAATTATAAATTTAGTCCTAGTTTCTACTCAGACCTCGATTCCGATCCTGGTTCTGGTTTCAGTTCCAGCTTCTAGAACTGTAGGAGCTAGAATTGGAATCGAAAATACCTGATTCCAGTTTTCCAAAATTAGAGCCGAACCCTATTGGGGCTAATTCTGATGTTACGTTTTACTTATGCTCACCCTTATTATTGATGACCACTTTTGTCGGTAAGGCCTAAAGCTACAATCAAAGTTCAATTACGGTACAAAGCCATCAATCAAGCTTCAGGACTACACCTTAGGCTTAAAGGACTGCTTGGTACCTCAGTAAAGTCCATTACATTCTTTAATGTAATAGCATTATGTAAAATAAAGCCATGATATTTTGATAATGTAAGCCCCTGACATTATCTTTCTATAAAGCCCATCACCTGATGATAGATTCTACAGAGCCCATCCAACCAGTATACAATGGCACATGTCTTATTGCAAGACCACTCACTCTAATGGACAAGCCAATCATTTCTTAAGGATCAGACATATTTCACAAGCAACGACAACATACTAAGAGTAAGTATCTCTTCAATTTTTTTGAAGGCCGGTGGACCCAAACCACTTCAATAAGGCAATTCTTGTGGGTTAGATTGAAATGTTTCTTTGAATAAGGTCTGTTTGGGGAGTACCTACTTGGACATTTTGACTTAATAGGTGTGAAAGCTCTTTTTTCAAAAAACTCAAGTAGAAAATATTTGAAAAATTCCACCCCTGGAGGCCAAAATTCCAATATGATAAAAAATACCATTGGACGTCATAAAACATGACTTTCGTGATTTCTTATTTTTTACATATAGTAAAAAAACCTTACAATTTAGAATCTCATATTTTTATACCTTATATCTTATCGTCTATGATTTTTACTTTATTTTCGCTCTTTTTACATATGTTTGAAATTCAAGTTTTAATTCTTTCTTGGGCATTACTAGATACCTTTATCTACTAAAAACCCCTTTTAAGTATCTTATTATTATTATTTTTAAAACTAATTACATCCAATTTTGCATGAAAGCTTTCAAGGCTATTTTGGTAAAATCCTTTATTCTCTTATTTAATTTCTTTTTAATAAATCTATTTTATTTTTTCATCAACAGATAATTTTTTTGGCTTTATCTCTCATACTATCAATCAGAAAGATTTAATCCCAAAATTATTATTCCATTAATTTTATTTTGGCATTTTATGGTTGATAGAATCATTATTTTATGCCTTGATCTTATTTATTCCTATATTTACTTTTAATAATTATAAAATAATTTTTCAAGGATTATTATCCTTTTATTTATTTATTTTCATCCAATGAACCTGGACATGCCTATGTCTACGTTATTTCTTTATTTCAATTATCTCGTATTTATTTAATGCATTGGATAATCATTTTATATATCTCTCTTTTGCAAATAAATATTTCTCCAAATGTAGACTTATTAAGTCTCTAGTATTTTCCATGTCAATATTTTTAATTAATCTATATCTAATATAAATCCTTTTTCTTAATCATCTCTTTGTATTTTATTTTATCTCTTTTAATTAGGAATCCTATCTCTTATCTCTAAGCCTCTATATTTATACTCATTGTTGATTAAGAGAGAAATTGAAGACTTTTCTCATCTTCTTTCTATCAACCAAACCCTTGACACACCATTGATTCATCCTTCATCATTCCTAAAACATAAACACAAAATCAGCATAGTAACACCATGCAAATGATCTAAAACAGTCTCAAATATTCCATGCACATCAGCTTGCCTTCTGCAACTTTGATTTTCCTTGACTATTTCTCATTCAATTTCGTGCATCAGACTTGAAGGGTTAAGAATGATATATGGTAAATTCATAGGGCATGAACTCTTAACATGTGTCCTATGACTAAGCAACCGGAGTATGAGCTCTCGCCATGCATGTGTCATGTGATTATGCATCTGTATTGGTTGCGTGTCACGCATAGAAGGGGTTACTTTATTTGTAAGGTTGCCTTATGTTGCTTCAACAATAAGATTCAGGGTTCAGTTGTTATCCAGGTTGTGTGGCACCACATGAGAAGACTACTTCACTAGTAAGTCTCCAACAAGGATGGTTTGTCAAGTGGTGACGTGTCATGCAATGAGAAGGTTGCTTCATGAGTAAGACTACCTATGCAATAATATAAATAGGGGTCTCCCACCACAAAGAAGGGATGAAGAATTTCACTTTTCTCTTTATAGTTAAGGGGAATTGCCTCACTAGAAAGTAAATAACTTTTGTAAACGTATCAATAACATAATAACTAAGGGTGATTTGGAGCCATTTTGGGCAACGTGATTTGTTTATGAAGTGTTTCAATTCTGAAATTTTTTTCTTTATTGTTGCGATTTCTCACACCGAAGTATGCAAACATTTGAGGGAGTTTGCGCAAGGGTCTATTAGAGACCGAGAAATATGATACTGAAGCAACCTATAAAACATGATACTACAAGTAAATAAACAAAAAAAGTAGACAGAAAGAATTTTTAAAGTAGCTAATAACTTTTGTATTCAATTTGTTATCAAATTTTAATCAAAATTATTGCTGTAATTTCCTATTTTTTTAATAATTCCAAAAGGCACCAACAAGTACTAAACAAGAAGCTGAAGGAATGACGAAGAGGTGAAAATTATGTTAATGTCAATGAAAGAAGAAACTTTCCAAATTACTTAAACATATTATGAAATAAATGGAAGATGCATGCACTCCAAAAAAACAAACTATGCAAGTGTTGCTTTTTGATTTTGGGTACCTGAAGAAATTGATATTTGAACATGAATATCTCTTAAATTTTGATTAATATTATTATCACAATTCTTCCTCATTTGTGGTTGAATATGGAGGCATTAAACATATTAATGATGACTATGGGCAGATACATTATTGTAAAAAACATGAGTGGTGTTATTTAAGCTTTACTAAAACTCTGTTTAACTTTATTTTAAGGAGTTAATCTTTAAATATATCTTGTATTATTCCAGAAATACCAATTTTTTTTAATTAATTTTATTCATATGAATAATTACTTTAAACCCTTTGAGGTTTGGCCAAAGCCAATAAATCCTATATGGTATGGGTATTGACTATAAGCGCTCTACCGTTACTGTTTAGTTGTTAAGTTTGAATAGAAATAGGGTAAGAGAGTAAATTTCCGTAAAAAATTATAATTAATAAAACATAGAATTAAAAACCCAAAAAACCTAACCCAATCACCCCCTAACTCATTTGTTTCCATTTTGTCATAATCCCACCGTACCCGTATCACCCGTAACCTATTTGTAGCCACTCTTCCATAACCCCACCCCACCTACATTGCGCCAATCCATTCTTCGACGATTTCCCCTCCATTTGTGACGAGCCGCATCACGCTTCACATTTCATATTAGTCGCCGCGCCTTGTCCTTCCAAGCTATTATCCACCTTTTTCTCCTCCTTTCAGACAATGGTAAGTCGATCTAGTTTCCTTTCATGCAACAGTGTCATTCCAATTACGAATCCATTTCTTTAAAATCGAGGTTTATGTAAGTTCACACTCATCTAGTTTCAGTATTAAGCTAAGCCCATCATTTAATATCTGTCCCTCTAAACCGCCCAATGGAAGTCTTAAGTACTTGCCCCCTTAATTCCATAGCTCCTACTACTTCAGTCTTGTTACAAAAATACCATATCTCAAGATAATTATTTTCTGTTTGTGTGTTTTTTTTTTTTTTTTTTTTTGTTTCGTTGTTCATTATAGGAACTGGATATGGTGTTATAAGATATATAGTGCATGTTGTGTAGTGGTGGTTTTGGTTCTGAATTTTTTTTCTTCAAGTTTCTGTGTAGTTTTGGTGTTTTTATTTTCTGATATGCCACTGTATTGTGTCGTCTTGGGTAAATTTTGTGCTGTGGTTGTTTTGATCAGTGATGTGCCAACGTTATCTGGGTATTGAAAAGGTGGGTCATGGGTTGGGTGGGGGGTTGCGTTTGGGTTGGAACTTGGAATGCGGTGATAGCTGGGGTTGGTTTGCTGGTTAGGGGTGGTAAGGGTATTAAGGTCAATTACCTTCGTCCGGTTAAAATTAATAGAAAATTACTAACGATAGGGGGTTTATAGTCCATACCCAGACTATAGGGGGTTTATAGATTTTTCGCAAACCTCAGGGAGGTTTATAGTTATCCCTTTATTCATAATAAACTTTTTGCCCTCTTTCTCTCCCCTCTTCCTTGATTAAGTCATCTGACACCTTAAACTTCTTTCAACTCTATCTAAAACCGGTCGTTGATATGAAAAATAATATGTGAAGAAACTAAATTTTTTTGATATAATAAGAAAACCGTTACATTTTAATGAGAAATAATTTCTTTAAACCCTCCAAAGTATAAATCTCCTCGGGTATGGGTAGTAATTTAGAACCCCTTACTCTATACCTTTTCGTTGGTTTTTAACATATTTTAGGGTAAAATAGTAAAGAGTAATATTATATTCACAACCGAGTCATACAACCAGACAAAAAACAAAGGATAAAGTAATTACTTTGCATAAATTTTGTATAATTTTTATCTAATTGTATGACTAAATTATAAGCAAAACATTATTGAATTAAAATATCCTAACCTTTTCCAATAATTATAATCAATAATTATTTTTTAAGCTATAACAACAAAAGTGTTTAATAAACTATTTTCAAATTTGGTTAAGTTTCAAGTTGATTATAACATAATCAGTTTTATCAAAGAGAGTCTAAAAGCTAGTAGGTGTAACTTTTAAAATCAAATTATTTCTAAAGTTAATTTTGCATGTGTGAACTTTACAATATATGAAATTACAAAACAATCTTATACAAAAAATTAATTAAATAAATCAAATATATATATATATATATATAACAAGATGAATTGTTATTGCCACTGAAGGTTTTTGGAATCAAGAGGAAAGAAGAAAAAAGACGACTTTAGAAGAGGGAAAAATGAATTCTTATTAACTGACTAATTGATTGAATAACAAAACAATAATACTATACTTACAAAGATTTCTATACAAAGTGAGGTGGCGTAAAATGAATGGAAGAGTGAAACAAAAAGTCAAACTCATTAAATTCATTATTCCATTTATTTTTTGCCACATTACTTTGTATAGAGATTTTTGTAAATTTTTTTTGTAAGTGTAGTAGAGGGCTGTTATAGCAGCTTTTAATGCTGTTCTAAAACGCAGTGTTTTAATACAAAATAAGCAACATTTGAGACTTTGCAAATACAACCCTATTTAACTTGACTTTACAAACTGAACTGACCAAGATACTTACTCTGCTCAATAGCCACTCACTACTAAAAAAGCAGGCTTCCTTGACACTATACTCTTGACAGTTTTGGGCTTCTTTGACATGTTTTTACTTAGAAATAAATAAATATTGAAGGGCGATAAAATAGGTTTTAAAAGTATGAGGGGTTACAATTGTCTGGGAGGAGATATTATCTTTTCTTGAAACTATAAAGAGGTAAAATGATATTTTGTAACTTAATAGGCAAGTTAAAAGACATCCATATTTAAAGAATCAGTATCTTATATGTAACCAAAATCAAAGAGCAACAGTTTGCACAGTTTCTTAATTCGAAAAAACTAAACAAAATATTCACTAAAACTAGAGCCAATATATACCAGCTATTAATTATCGCACAACTCAAACAACTTCAAACAGAAAACTTAACCTTCTCATTTCCCTTGGGCTTTATAATTGGAAACCATTCCAGTGCTCAATCATTGAAAGCTTCTCATTGGAAACCATTCGAGTCCTCAATCATTCAAAGCTTCTCATTGTCTCCAATTCTCTCTCAATAATCTTTTCTAGCTTCCATTTTGTCTTACTCTTTTTTTTTTTTAACATATTATAGCGTTTATGGGCACTTCACTAAGAGCTTTTATGGCCATAATCGTGGCATGGTTGGCTATTTTTCAAGGACTTTTGATTGCTGTTAATGCTCATGATAATTTTAACTACAAGGATGCACTCACCAAATCCCTTATCTTTCTGGAGGCACAAAGATCAGGAAAGCTTCCTCCCAATAACAGACTATCCTGGAGAGGAGATTCTGGTCTTAACGATGGAAAAGATGTTCATGTAGGGGGCATGCATCTCACTTAAAATAAAAGTATGATGATCAATTTAAATGAATAATGTTCATATATATCAATTAATTATTGGTTTTTGTGGATGCAGGTGGATCTTGTTGGGGGATATTATGATGCTGGAGACAATGTTAAGTATGGACTCCCCATGGCTTTCACAATCACCACTCTGGCATGGTCTTCTCTCATCTATGAATCCGAGTTAAAATCATCTGGAGAATATCAAAATGTTATTGCTGCGATCCGTTGGGGCACCGATTATTTCCTTAAAGCCAGCTCTAGGAAAAAGCGATTATACGTGCAGGTTGGAGACCCGGTGAAGGATCATGAATGTTGGGTGCGACCAGAAATTATGAATACACCAAGAAATGTGTTAATGATTGATTCAAATACACCTGGGGCTGAGATTGCAGCTGAAACTTCTGCTGCGATGGCTGCTTCTTCCATTGTCTTTAGGACTGTTGACCGTCACTATTCCCGTCGTCTCCTCAACAAAGCCAAGCTGGTATTATATCATCATAGTTTTTGTTTATCTTAGTTTCTCCTCCATGTTTAAATTTGCATTATGCTAATTTTTTTTTTCTTCTTTCTTAACAGTTGTTTGAATTTGCTAATTCCCATAGAAGAACTTACGATGGAGAATGCCCCTTCTATTGCTCTTATTCTGGCTATAATGTACATACTCACACAGTGCAGTTCAATAAAAAATGCCTCTAATTTCTTAAAAAATGTTTATTTAAATAATGGAAAACAAAATCAAAATTATCTTAAGATGTTTTGGGCGATTATATTTAATGTTTTCAGGATGAGCTGTTATGGGCTTCAACTTGGTTGTACTTCGCCACCAAGAGGTCTAAGTATATTCAGTACATTAGAGAAAACGCCATCAGCGCTAGTGTAGCCGAGTTTAGCTGGGATCTTAAATATGCTGGAGCCCAAATCATGCTCTCTGAGGTTTGTTATCTTAAACATTATAACTTCATTAATGAAAATTTCTGAAACTCCATTATTTTCTTTCAATGAAAATGCAGTTCTTCTTTCAAGGAGACAACACCTTGGAAAACTACAAGAACCAAGCTGACAGTTTTATTTGTTCAAATCTTCCTGAAAGCCCTTATCACCAAGTTTACATCAGTCCAGGTACATAGTACACTCAAGATTTATATTTTCTGTGCCAGCTGATTCGATCACTTAATTGGCATTAATTAAGTAAAAATGTTCTTTCGATTAAAGGTGGCATGCTTCACTTGAGGGATGGAGCCAACACTCAATATGTTACAGGTGCAGCTTTACTGTTTAGCGTATACAGTGATGCTCTGGAGAGACATAACAAAAAGGTGAATTGCGGAGACAAACAATTCGACTCTAACCAGATCATGGCTTTTGCTAAGCAGCAGGTATATAAATATATATACTGATGACATCGAGCACAAAAATAACTTAAAATCATTATATAAACAAATAGTAATTGGAAAAATATATCAAAATTGCAGATCGATTACATACTAGGGAAAAACCCAGAAGGAAGATCATACATGGTTGGATTTGGCAAGAACCCACCAACACAAGCGCATCACAGGGGAGCTTCAGTCCCAAAAACGATAGAAAACTCAAACGTGAGTTGTTCAATGAGCTTTGTTTATTGGTACGGTAAAGATGAGCCAAACCCTAATGAACTAACAGGAGCCATTATTGGAGGACCAGACCGATCTGATCGGTTTATTGACAAACGTTGGGATTCATCAAACACTGAGCCATGCACTTATGTTAATTCAGCGGCAGTCGGCGTCTTGGCTAAACTTGCAGCTTCATCGTAGTCTTTTAACTCTTAATTAATTTGATTAGTCGTCTTTTTGATTGATTAGTCTGATATCGATTTCCAATTAAAGCATGCCATGAACGTAACGATTGTCTATTTAGAACCGTTTGTTATTTTTATTTAAATTAGATGTTAATTTGTATTATACAGTATAATCTCTATAAATTAATACTCAATAAATTAATAAACTCTATTAGATAATAATTTCTTACGGTTCCAATTTAAGTTAGTAGGTTAAATTAATAAAATAATATTTTTCTAGAAAACCTTACATAACTCTGTGGTCCTATTCATATTATAAATAAATAATTTGTTAATTCTTATTTTTTTCTTGAAATTTAAATTTTGTTGGATCTTATCTCTAATTTTTCTCCTTGCATCTAGAAGTTCTAGGGTTGAATTCTCGAATTGCAATAAAAAAAATATAAAGTGTTGTTGATGCTTTGAATATTGTTGGATCTCATATCTAATTTAAATCTATGTTCATTGAATTGTAAGTACACTCTATAAATTAATTATTAATTTATCGATTAATTAATACCTCTTTTAATTAATATAATTTATATGATCCCAAGGTTACTAATTTATAGAGGTTATACTATATATGTCAATAAGTATCTCTCTATGTATATTTTGTATGGAGGAGCTTTAGATTGTAATATTCTCAGGGGCTGTTTAGTTGAGGTGTTAGAGTAGGTGTTCTAGAGCCAATCCTATTTTGTAAATTGACTCTTTGTAATCATGTTTTATTATCAATAAAGACATATATTTATATCATGTGATCTGATTATATTCGTATAAGAAAATGATGTATGTCCTTATGATGGTAGAACCGTGACGAGGGTATTGAATGTTTGAAATCTGGATAATGAGAACTTTATGAGCATATATGGTGGCCATTCTAGAAACGTCCATAACCCTAGTATTATCTTGACCTAGGGCACAGATAATACGGTAAGACTATCATAGTGTTGGACGACCTTGTCGAGAGGCAATGACAGATCTCATTTGTCAAGGTTGTTTGGTGACAACTTGGTGCAACACATGGGTGCTTGCTATAGGAAAGTTCATCGGATCGACCCACTGGAGGATTCCACATAGATGGTTATCCCAGTGTCTATGGAACAAATCCTTCAACGAATGGTGGTGCATGTGATCCTTAGACTTCAGATCGTCGGAGTGCCTTGTGCACCGATTGATGTAGTTTATCACTAGCTCAACGTAGTCCTCTCAAGACTATTAGAACGGTAGTGGTTGGCTGCATTGAAAAGTGTATCGAGACTATGGTGAATTGACAGAGGATTCACCATTCTCGGGTACGAGAGAAATTATCTCACTGAGTAATTCGGTAGATGACAACGACATTAAATCTGTGGCCACAGTGGGATTGAGTTGTAGCCTAATCCAATCTATTCTGGTTGTTGGTCTAATTAACGAATATCGAGATATCAAGGATATCCGAGGTTGACACTAATTCTATGCCCCAGCCTTGATGAGATAATAGATGATAAAAAGATTAGATTGCACAATAACCATATCGTTGATAGGTAGAGGCTTCGTTGAGTCTGAATCTATCAGGTGCTATGATACCTGGCTAAAGGCTAATCTTGGTCTGTGTCTTGTGGAACGATTGATTGATTGTTAATCACGATACGATTTACTGCCAACATGATGAGGAGCCTTCGGGTCGCACACATAGAAGACTAATTAAGAATAAAATTCATGAGAAGGGTATTTTCGTCATTTATGATGAAATGACATTTTTGTCTTTTAAGATGAAATGACATTTTGGTAATCTCACAGTATAATTAAATTTATTGAGGTTGTTGTCTAAATTTAATTTCATATGAAAATTAAATTAGTGAGATTATATATATATATGTATATATATAAAGGATATGATCCAATATTAATATTTATTATTAATATTGATATTGGAATAGGGTTTTAGTGTGTATTATTTAAGTGCAACTAAAAATTAAAATGAATTAATTTCATTCAATTAATAAAACCCTAGCCACTCTCTCTCTTTCTAAAAAACGTGAACCCTGTTGTGAGAGAAAGAATTTTTCTTCCCAAGAAAAATTATGCAGAAAATTAGTCTTGAAGTTGAGAGTTTTTCCTAACTTAAAAATCCCTCAACGACAACCGTCCTGTCTTCATGTGGATATCGTAAGTGCACTTCTACTTTAGAGTGGTAGCGATTCTAACCTCAAATCGAAGGAGCCTCCAACGTTGGTATGAAATTTTATATCCTTTGATTTGGTTAATTTAAAATAATGTAAATTGGGCATAAGGATCTTGGTTAAGGTTTGCGGATCTAATTAAAATTTTTTAATTTCCACTGCGTTTTATAGATCTGTTAACCTACAGAGTGTTATCTCCCATCCAGTAATGTTATCTTATATTACTAACATTATTATCACGTTTGAATATCAAGTAATATAAGATTCCATTAATCTTCCAAAACCAATAGTAATCAATGTTGGTTATATAGGTAGCAATTTGAATACTACCATTTTTTTAAGTATTCTAAGATTACTTGGTAATCTTATTTTTGTTATAATTTTATCTCTTATTAATAAAATTTTAGGACAATAATGCCCTTGTTATCTAAACAATTTATAAGAATTTTCATGGACAATTTTAGCCTTATACAAAAAAATCAACGCCAGCCCAAAGGGTAGGTAGGTGAGGCACCTACCTAGGTCTCCTAAAAAATTGGGCCAAAAAGGGTCCAAATTTTTTATAATTTTTTTAAAAATATATTACAAAAATAAAAATAGTGTATAATTTCTTATCCAAGTTGGCTCAAGGGGCACCCAAAAAAAGCCAAAAAGGTCGAAATTTATTATAAACTTTTTACATTTTTTTTTTTGGGTAAGTAAACGTTTCATAGAGAGGGAGAAAGAATGTATAAAAGGCCTAAAAACTGGCCAACCTACCTCAAGACAAGCCTTGGGTTAGAAGCAAATGAATGATACTATTAAGACAACTCCTAATCTTTTTTTTTTTTTTTATTCATTTCTCTTGTCAAAGAAATAGAATCAAGCAGAGATTAAAGATTATAAAGAAACCCACCTACCACAAGACATGCCCTGGGTTAGGTTCAATAGTATCCAAAAAGACAAAAACCTCCCCAGCTCTTTACAATGCATTGTGTACCAAAGGGTGGTAACCTCCGAGGCTATACAACCCATCCACCCCTAAAAGCCAAACCAACAAGAACATCTGGATCAAAGCATCCACTGAAGGAAGAATGCAACCAACTGCCCCCCCAACCAGCTGCCTCCTCAAAGAATGAACCCAAACTTTCTTAAGAGCAAGGTATTGAGAGCCCTCTCCAAACCACACATCACCTATACACAAACGCCTTAGAACCCAAGAAGATAGAATTAGGCAGCCTCAAATTATGAGCAAGCCTCTCATTAAATGGGGACTTCTTCACTTTAGAAAGCTCTATCGCCCTCCCCCTCACAATCCGCTTAATCACATTCTCCAATGTTATGGCATCAAAGCAATCACGCCCAAAGTGTCTATTATTTCTCTCTCGCCAAATGTGGTAAACAGTAGCTCCCAAGCAAAGTCTACTAATGACATACTTGAGCTTCTTAGGTTTCCATCTACAGGATATATGACTAATATAATCTTGCCAAGGTTGGACCACATACCCCAAGAACCTGACACCAAATGTTTCTAGTGAAGTTACAAGAGAAGAAGAGGTGAACAAAAGATTCCATATTACAATTACAAAAATAGCAAGTTCCAGTTGAAGTAACTCCATGCCTTACAAGTTTGTCCCTCGTTTATATTAGACCTTTAATGGCAAGTCATAAGATGAAAGAGTTTTAAGGGATAGCCCTTGGAAACCAAACAAGATGATGCCAATCCACTCGATCCTTATGAGTTCTAGTAACTTCCCAAGCTGTTTTGACTATAAAAGAACCTGAAGGGTTCGGATCCCATCTAACTCTATCATCCCTACCCAAGGGGAGGAATTCCACCGAATCTTTAACTTCCATAAGGGCTAAGGATAATAGGAAAGACCTTCTTGCCACTGACCATTTCCATCTAGTTCCATCACAAATCTCACCAACCTTAGCATAATAGGAAAGACCCGAGTCATGAATAATCCTAGGGTCATACCTTTGCACTAAAGGCCCTTTTGGGTGCCAATTATCATGCCACAAGTAAATATTTTCCCCATTGCCGACAATGTAGTGGATTCTATTCCTAACTTCACTTCAAAGTTTCAAAATGCTCTTCCAAGCCCATGAGGCATTGCACAGGATTGAGATATCCCAAAAGCTTTTCTTACTAGTCAAATAGTTTTTAACCCACTTAGCCCACCTCGAATCACCTTTAGCTTGGGCAAGGTTCCGCACATGTCTCATCATTACTGCTTGATTCCACTCTTTGCTTTTTAAAATGCCGAGACCTCCCTCTTCCTTAGGAACACACACCTCCTCCCAATTCACCTTGGCTTTAGTACTCTTCATCTCCGATCCCGACCAGAGGAAGTCTCTCAACTTAGAGTCAATTTCACCATGAACTTCGGAGGGGAGCATAAAGACCACAGACCAATACACTTGGATACTAGAAAGGATGGATTTAATAAGCATAACTCTACTTGCATAAGAGAGAAACTTACTTTTCCACGAATTAATTCTTGCAAAGATTCTTTCCAACAGAGGTTTACAATCCGAGTACTTAATCTTCTTAGTGATGAGAGGAACACCAAGATACTTCGTTGGAAGCTTGCCTTCTTCGAACTCGAAAACAAATGAGAGATCTCTTCTTTCATCAACATAAACCTCGGAGAAAAAAATGTTTCTCTTTGATTGGTTAGCTTGGAGGCCAGCCCGCTAGAAAACTCATCCAAAGCTTTCTTTAAGAGAGTAATGGACTCTTTGTTGGCATTACAAAAAAGCATCAAATCATCTGCAAAACAAAGATGGGCTAGATTTAAATCCTTGCATCTCCAATGGAACTTGAAATCCTTGTTGGCCGACACTTTTTCCAATAATCTAGAAAGGACTTCCATGGCTATGACAAAAAGGTAAGGGGAGAAAGGGTCCCTTTGCCTCAGTCCCTTAGATACTCCAAAAAAACTTGCAAGCTCCCTATTTATTGTTATAGAGTACCTTGAGGTTGTGATACATTGTTCCACCCAATTGATGTATTGCATAGGAAACCCAAACAATTTAAGCACCTCCAAAACAAAACCTCGTCTCAACAAATCATAAGCCTTCATTAAATCGACTTTAATAGCACATCTCCTCCCCTTAGCCGAATCTCTATCATAATGGTTCAACAACTCCTGGCTAAGTAAAATATTATCCCCAATTTTCCTTCCCCCAACAAAGGCCATTTGTGCTTCATTAATAAACTTGGGTAGCACACCTTTAATTCTATTAGCCATTATCTTGGAGATGCATTTGTAAATGGTGTTGCAACAAGAAATGGGCCTAAACTTATGGCAAGATGACAGATTCTCACATTTGGAACTAAGGCAATGATAGTGCAGTCAAGTTCCTTAAGAAGCTTATGCGAGATAAAGAAGTGTTGAATAGCCTCGATAACCTCATTAGCCACCACATTCCAAGCTTTTTGAAAGAATAGGGCACTATAGCCATCTGGCCTCGGGGCTTTATCCTTATTCATAGCAAACATAATCTTGGTAATTTCCTCCCTAGTGATCTCGACCACCATGTCGTTAGCTTCCTCCACCGAAATAATAGGCTCAATTACAATTCTCTTTATCTTTGAACAAGTCTTCATAAAAATCCACAAACTCATTCTTAATTCTCCTTGCATCATTGGTGTAACTATCATTCCCTACCTTTAAGGAACAATTCTATTCCCATTTCTCTATCCATTAACACATTTAAAGAAATAGGAAGTATTAGCATCTCCATCTCTAAACCACTTGATTCTTGACTTTTGCTTGGCTAAGGAGTCTTTATCCTTGAAAAGCTTAAACAACATAGTAGTCTTGACCCTTTCCTCTTGGATGATGTTCTCATTAAACGGATCCCCTCCTAAATTATTTTGGCACTCTGTCAACTCTACCCTAGCCATCTTAACCCGTTTGGAGATATTCCAAAATTCTTGTTTATTTAACCCTGTAAGCTCCACCTTTAAAGCTTTGAGTTTGGAAAAAAGCCTAAACATAGGGTTGCCACGCACTTCCATCTTCCACACGTTTTCAAGCAAAGGAAGAAACTTTGCATGTTCTGTCCAGTAATTAAAAAATTTAAACGGAGTTCTCCTACCTATAGTTGGTAATCCACAATCAAGAATCATAGGGCTATGATCCGAAACACCCAAGGGGAGAAACGTGGCATACGATGAAGGAAAACACAAACCCCATTTTTCATTGGCTAAGACCCTATCCAACTCACACCAAATTCTTCTATTTGCATCTCCTCTATTATTCCAAGTAAAGAAATCCCCAACAAAACGGATATCATCAACTTTAGCCCCTTTACACAACTCCTCTAAGTCACCACCCATTTTCTCTCCCATTCAGCCAAAGTTTGACGAAATAACAAGTTTGTACCTCTAGTTTCATATATTCAAATTTACACCTCTAAATTAACACATTGAATTTCTTTTAACAATGAAAGGCTAAAATAGTCATTTACATGTCTCAAATTACTAACCCCCAATTCAATCCCAAAATTCGACATTCACATAAATCATCTCCACCCCTCTTTCGCCGTTGCTGTTTAGAGCTAATTCTAATTGATTTTCTCACCAAAATCGGTTGGAATCATCACTTTATCATTTCCCAAGTGTTTCTCCGGCCTTGATAGCCCTCGATTTGGCCGATTTTTTTGATGAATCTCACGAGCTAGCTCCACTGTGTGCGATCGCCATTTTTGGCCTTTTTGACATGTACCAGACGTCGTTGGCCTTCCCCGACACCATCATCTTCCTTCCCTTAGCCCTCTCACTAAAACCCTTATCATACCTCAGCCGTTTACTCCACCAATTGCCGACCACTGATACCTTTGGGGCTATAAATTCTCAAGCCTTTTCCAGTCAATCCTGGTATTGGAATCACCCCTTTCACTATCCATCGTTTCTCCAGCATCTGCTCTCTAATACCCCCCACCGACTTAACCCTGTTAGCCTATCGGGTGCCGTCCACCTCTCATAGTGATTTTGCATCTCAAAAGGCAAGAAAAATAAATTTGAAATATTTTTTTCAATATATTCTTATATTGTTAGAAGGCCTCCAAAGTAATTCTTGCCTAAGGCCACAAATGTTCTTGAGACAACTTAGAAAAAAATATTAAGACATTTATAGCCTTGTACACTCACCAAATTACCTAGGACCTCAGCCGGTTACCGGCCACCACTGTCGACTGTCGGCATTAGTTGTTCAAATGGTGCAAGATCGGTCGGATCTGGCTGACCGTGTACCGATTTGATTGGATGATCAAAAACAACTAAATGGTCATGAATCTGGCCAAAACTGCCAGATTTATTCTGGCTAGATCTGTGGCCGTTGACAACCACAAATTTGACCATTAACAACCATGTATCTAGCTGAAAAGGGCCAAATCCATGGCTAGAATAGATCTGGCCGTTTTCGGGCATCGATCTGACCAAAAATAGCTAGATCGGCGTACGACTAGCCATATCAAGTCGGTTGTGCGCCGTTTAGGCCATGGACGGCGGCCGATAGTGGCTTAGGTGAGTGGGGGTGTTTTTGTTACAATTTAAACTTTTATTATGACTGGGGTGTTTTAGAAAAATCTCAAATGTAAGGGGTAAAAAAATAATTCAAATAATAATAATATAATATTAAAAAAGAAGGACAATTCAATAACCTATATAACATACCCAACAATTTATTCCTCCCAAACAAACATATGAATATAACATACTCACTAATTTATTCCAATCTAACGAAACACATTTAATATAACATTCACAGTCATCTTCAAGGTAATCTATTTTCCCATTAATATAACATTTTCAGTAATACAAAATTCTCTGAACCAAACACATCCTTAAAGTGTATCCATTTAATGTTATTAATTCCTTCCTTCAGTGGAGGAGGATATAAGAGATGATTAATAAAACTTTATGATTTTCTTCAATTTCTTGGATTGTAATCTAGATATGCAAAAATATTCTTTACTTTCATTTGTTTTCATGATATTTTATTATTAAATTTAGTGTTTAAAAACCCAGCCTGACCTGGTTCAACCGAGACTCGGGGCCTTCACTATGTTGGGTTACAAATTTTCATATTCATTGAAAACCTTAGAAATTAGGCTATCAATCCATGAACAATTGAAGGCTGAAATGTTAAGGATTTTGAAGAGGAATGGCCTTTGAGTACAATGGTGGCGATGACAATGATTTCTAGTGAGTGAATTGATTGGAAATTGCAAAACTATGTTGTCGGAAAAGTTCACTATTGCTGGCAATTGGGGAGGCAGACGGGGGATGGGTGAGATGAGTTTTGAATAAGAGGCTGAGGGGAGTGTTTTCTAGTGATGGGAGTGTTGTTGTCGCCAGAAACATGCCCTATTTGCCGACGTTGACGGTGGTGTTTGGGGTGTTTTTGAAAGATTTCAAATTTATATAGAATTACATGTAATTTTTAGGGGTATTTTTGTTAGATTTCAAGGTCAAACCAGTTAAACCAGTCAACCCGAGATGCGGCCACTTTGCCGGGTTTCACCGTAGCTTGGGTTTTAAAACACTGATTAAATTTGTAAATATTGTTGTAAAGATTATGTTTACAAGAAGTGTAATGTTTTTTTATGGTATCATTATAACTGATATCCCATAAATATTAAGGCTATTGTACTTTGATAAGAAAACATGTTAATAAGTTTTTATATAGATAAAAGAAATGGTTAAGTTTTTAGTGTAAAAACTTAAATAATTAGAGTTGTGGATTGATTTGAAATGGGAAAAAAATGTACTAAATCATACAAAAGTTCATTATATTAAAAAAATAATCATAATAAACACCTCTCATATTCTTTCCTTGTTTTCAGGCAAAAACTCTATTTTGTAGGACAAGTAGCCTTCAATCCAAAAACCAGAGGTGGTTATAAAATACAGAGCGGAAAGACAAAGTCAGATTAGTGATTTCCAATTTGGTGCAAATTTTGGCACTAACATTGTTATTTATATGATTATGATAGGGATAATATCAATTTGTGGACACTTTTTTTTTTGAAAAATAATTTATAAATATTTCAAAACTCTACTTTTTTTTTTAATCATTTTACACTGAAAACTTATCCCTTATTTTTATGTATAATAATGCTAGACGTACAAACAAATCTTACAAATATTTCTGTACTAATTGATGTGATAGGAAAATAAATGAAAAAAGAATATAAAAAGTCAAACTCATCATATTCACGTTTTCATTCATTTTTTGCCACACCGTGTAATTTTTTTTGTAAGAATCTGTTTGTATTTCTAGTATTACTCTTTTACCTATAAAAACTTATTAACATGTTTTCTTATCAAAGTACAATAGCCTTAATATTTATGGGATATTATTTATAATGATACCATAATAAAACATTACATTACTTGTAAACATAAGCTTTACATCTAACAGTATTTATAAATTTAATAATAAAATATGATAAAAACAAATGCAAGTAAATAATATTTTTGCATATCTAGATCATAATCCAAGAAATTGAAGAAAATTACGAAGTTTTATTAATCATCTGCAACATCCCTCCTTCCCTGAAGGAAAGAAATAATAAAATATTGAATGGATACTTTAAGAATATTTCAATCTAAGGCTCCTCCATACCAAATATACATAGAGAGCTTCTTAAGGTTGACATATATGATAAAAATTAACATGAATTTAAATACAAATAATAAACGCTTCTAAATAGACATTCGCTATGTTCATGGCGAGCTTTAATCGGTAATAGATATTAGACTAATCAATCTAAAAGACGACTAATCAAATTAATTAAGAGCCAAAAGACTATGGTGAAGCTGCAAGTTTAGCCAAGACGCCGACTGCCACTGAATTACTATGACAGCATAGCTTAGTGTTTGATGAATTCCAACGTTTGTCACTAAATCGATCATATTGGTCTGGTCCTCCAATAATGGCTCCTGTTAGCTCATTAGGGTTTGGCTCATCTTTACAGTACAAATAAACAAAGCTCATTGAACAACTCACGTTTGAGTTTACTATCGTTTTTGGGACTGAAGCTCCCCTGTGATGCGCTTGTGTTGGTGGGTTCTTGCCAAATCCAACCATGTATGATCTTCCTTCTGGGTTTTTCCCTAGTATATAATCGATCTGCAATTTTGATATTTTTTTTCCAATTACTACTTGTTTATATAGCGATTTTAAGAGATGTTTTGTGCTTGATTTGATTAGTATATATATTTATATACCTGCTGCTTAGCAAAAGCCATGATTTGCTTAGAGTCGAATTGTTTGTCTCCGCAATTCACCTTTTTGTTATGTCTCACCAAAGCATCACTATATACGCTAAACAATAAAGCTACACTTGCAACATATTGAGTGATTGAAATTCAGTTCCGTCTATCATCTGCAGACGGATGGCCAAACCGAGGCGGTAAATTGCTATGTAGAGACATACCTCAGATGTTTTTGTTGTTCTCAACCTCAGAAATGGCACAAATGGTTACCATGGGCTGAATTTTGGAACAACACTATGTACCACAACTCCACTAAGATGACTCCTTTCCGAGCCCTCTATGGGAGGGATCCACCTCTACTGTTGAAGCTTGTGGACTACCCTTCCTTGGTAGAAGATATCAATAGGCAGATTGAGGTGAGGAACACCATCTTGCGTGAGTTAAAGGAAAACTTGTTGGTGGCTCAAAGCCACATGAAAGAGGCAGCGGATTCCCATCGCAAAGAGCTGTCTTTTCAGCCAGGGGACTGTCTTTCTCCGCTTACAACCCTACAAATTCAGATCTTTAGCCAGGAAGATCAATGAGAAATTGAGCCTCAGGTTTTATGGTCCCTTTGAGGTGATGGAAAAGATAGGCCAAGTTGCATACAAACTCGCCCTCCCACCCACAGCCTGTATCCACCTAGTTTTTCATGTATCCCAACTCAAGAAAAGCATACACAGCTCGATCCCCACCCAACCTTTACCTCCAGCATTGACTAAAGAGTTAGAACTATCAGTCCAACCTGAATCTGTTCTCTCCTCTCATACCTTGATCGATGGCTCCAAGGAAGTCCTGATTAAGTGGGGGGATCTGCCCACTTTCAAAGCCATTTGGGAGCCTTATGAAGTGATTGCCACCCAATTTCCACACTTCCACCTTGAGGACAAGGTGGCTGTAAACCCCGCGTTATTATTTCGATGCCCTAAGGTATGAAATTTACCTTTCAAGTAATTTTCTTTTTCTGAATGGAAGGGTAAAATGGTCAATTTACATGTATTTCGAGATGTGGCCACTATAAAGTGTAAGGGGTGATGTCATTGAAGAGAAATGAGGGTAGAATGGTCATAAAGTTGATTGATATGGTTAAATGGCGTAAACGGTAACCAAGGGTATAATGGTCTTTTCATACAAATCCATATGTAATAAGTATCCATAAAAGTGCACCAAGGGTAAGTTAGTCATTTACCTAATGGGATTTCTTAATTGTTAAGTGTTTTNATAGTTCTCTGTGCTTGTTTTTAATGTTGAACGTTGTGTGAATCTCGTGAAACAATATGTTGTTTTGTAGTAGACATTCCGGACGCACATGTTTTTGGTTGTATAAAAGTCTGGTGTCAGATTCATGAACAATATTGTGTGATGTATCGATATCCTTAGTCTATAAAACATACAGGAATTTAGCATATATGCGTATTATAGCAAGTCAAATCGTAATGTCAATTATTTAGTTAAATTGAAAAATTACTTGCTTATTTCCATGGCGTTTTCCAACCGCTTAGGAGGCACCGAAAATCACAATTAGACTAAGACTGGCATAGTTGGAACGTTGGTGAATGGTGATTCATCATTGACACAGCTTTTGCATCAGTATCCATTCTCTGATTCCAAAAGTGTGTCGAAGAATGGCCTCTAGTTTGTCTTCCAAGGAATAGGCCGCAAACCAGAGTAAGTGTACTTTCAACTTCGACACAGAGATAGCTTTAGAGGTGAAGTCCGATGCACAGTAATGCCGACATAACCCTTCTAGTTCGTCAGCATTAAGCTTAGCATGTCAGCAACGCACATGCAATCTATAAAACTTTCCCCGGTGCATATGTTACGCCAGGGAAAGGCTTATGGATTGGCATGTTATTCACCGACGCATAGCATGCCTTAGTGATTGCAAAACTAAAACTCCATCGGTGTCTTACAAGAGGAAGGAATCTCCCATCCAACCTTATTCGGCGAGGGTTACATCGGAACATACATCCCCATGCATTGACATGTATGTTTGCATCAATAGCAACCAACTCCAACAACTTGCCGATGATAAGGCAAGCGCCAGAGTTCAACAAACCGATCGGATGCTTTAACCCCTAGCTACTCAGCAATCTGTTAAATAAAAGTTGTTAGACGCATGAGTAGTGCGAAGTTCCTAATACTAAAAATGTATGCAACTCTTGTCTAAGGCGTGACTCGTGAGACATTATTGAAGCTTTATAACAAAATCAATTTTCAGAATTCTCTGTTTCTTAAGTTTTCTTCAAGTAAATGGAGATCAGAAGAGGATTTAATGAACTTAATTTTTTTCTTGTGTTTTTTCTATTAATTTTAGTTCATGATTTTAAGATCATTCCCAGATGTTGGGCATCAGCTTTCTTATTGTACTATCCAAGCTCATTATTTACTGATGAAGTTCTTCAGTGACTTCTTAAAGCACCAGCTTCCAGTTTTCTCATTGAAATGGTACAAGCGCAAAAATTGCTGCTCACAAATCGCCATGAACTCCGATGCAGCTAGAATGAACTCAAATTCCTCCTTCGACATGTTGTAAGGGAAGTTAATTCCTGTCCATCCTGGTTTGACCCCAATATAACCCTGCAATGAGTAGAATTTAAGCATCAAATCAAGCTAGTTCAATGATGATTTTGAGAAATTCATTTGCATGAAAGATAAATAATTATAAGTGATTCATTATTCACAATAAAATATTTTATAAATACAATAAGCTTGCATTTTAAACTTGCTATTTGAATTTTGAACGTTGCAAATCATGTAAACTCCCCTAGAGAGGTTTGTCTGCCCAACATACTTACAAAATATATTTTTCTTCATCATTTTCTTGAAATGTGTTTTCTTTATATAAAGATCAAGTGTATTGACTAAATGTCCTTCAAACAAAACAAAGTATCAAAAAATTGACAGGGATCTTTCTTTTCTTCGGGGTAAGGGCGATGTATCTTTGAATGTTCAAATTCAACGATTATCAATGATAACGGAAATTGAATAATGTGACATGACGAAAATTATCTAGCATTGCTATAAAGTAATTTAAGGCTCTACTTTAGTTACCGAAATTTAGTGAAATGATTGCCAGTGCAAACCATAAGCTTAGAAAACAAACCCAAAACTCTGTGAAAGTCTAACTAACCTCCGCCAAAATGGCATTGCTTCACGAGGGGCATAAGGTTCATATATGAATCCAGGAAACAACATGGACACTTTAAGAGAACCCTGTTCATGACAGCATTCTCATATGATCAAATTTCACAGTGTACCAAACCAACTAAAAAAAAATGTCAATATGCTCTTAAAACTTCAAGAATGTTCTACCTGCACCTGAAATTTCCAATTTTAGTTCAAACTAATAAAAGTAAATAAATAACAAAGAAGTATGTCCAAGTATTTACCTCTTTAATCCACTTGGTTTCAACCCCACGTTCTTTTAAGAGGTTGAAAGCTGGCACTACCGTGCCACCTAAAAAAATAAATTCCAGGAGGATTAATTTGTGCTAGTGAAACTATCATATGACGAGACAAAACACAAAATATCAGATAATTCAAGACAAACAATGTCTTTCAACATTACTGGAAGTAAATAATTAAATCAGAAAGGGGATAATTGTAAATACACATAACTAAACATAATTTAAATGAGTATTAAGGAAACTTATGAACAACAAAACTTAAAATCATGGATGGTAAGAAAAACTTAGTCCAAACTTACTGAATTCCACTGCAAGTAATGCAAACGAATGTCCAGAAATTTGTCCAAACATATCATGGTACCTGCTTGGCATAAAGTAAGTTAACAAAATTATGACAAGTCACATGTACTGTCATATACAGTGATATTACAATTATAGTAATTTTACAATTTCAAATTTGAGATATAAGGAGCACCTGGAACGATTACATAGTGGATCCTTCACTATTTAACAAAACATCCCCAAGGAAAAACTTAATTGAGGTCTAGATTCATTTTTCAAATTTTGAATTGTTGATTGTAATGGTGTTATTCACGGAGTTTCAGTTCCAGCTTTGCTTATTTCAATGTCCCTGCTACTAATGGGGTCTCCAGAGTTCATATGATGACTTAAAAACCGAAATGTTGCAAGGCACCAACACTTGAGAATTAAAATTTGCAGAAGCAATAAAATGTCCATGAGAAAGCTTATCAATAATTTATTTCTCTAATTCAAAAAGAAGCTCATATCTTGCATGGTGATTTCATCCTTGTTCTGAGATTCAAAGAGCTAATTAATCAATCTAAGTCAAGCATATCTAATTAATAATATAATTATGTTCATTATCAGCAAATAACTCCATTGATATATTGTATTTGATTGTTTCATCTTGTTCGACATATAATAACAAAAGAAACATAAGTTTTTCATCCCATACAAAAAACTTTCTCCACAACCAAGAGGAGCATAAATTAAAGAGAACGCAGTACATAACAGAATTGGAATCTTAATCACTAAGATTCTAATAACGATGTTTTCTCTTTTTTTGTCAGGTAAAATAAAAGGAACAATAGCTGAACCCAGGATCATTCAAAGTTTTAAATTTGCTAAATTTTCATGAATTGATTGTACGGAGTCAAAATACCAGAGAGCAATAACATGCTAAGTCCAGAAGAGAAAAACAACCGTATGAAATTTAACCATTCAAAAAAAAAAAAAAAAACAGGAAGCCTGAGTCCTTGCCACGAAATCTCAACAGTTAGAATGAAGCACACAAAAACGCTGCTATTGTACCTTTAGTGCAACGCAGCCGTTTTATCCTTGTTTTAAAAGAGACTGAATCCAGACCATTGAAGAGAAAAGCATCTAACGGCCAGGATTTATTCTACCCAAAACAGAATGTAAAAAATGACTTTACCTTGCTGCTGCATTTTTCAGTCTGCTACTAGGTTTTATTTTTCAGTTTTGTGTATTCTGTGTAAAAGAAAATCTGCTTTGTATCGTTTTGTTCTTGCCTGTAATCTTTGTGTGGTTGGTTGTAATCACTTGTAAGGGTTGCATTTCCCTTGAGTCTTGAGGATCTGTTTTAGAGTTCTCACAAGAAAGATTTTAGGTTGTTGTGAGAGTGAGATACGCTGTTTTAGAGTGGGTCTGGGTGTAGAATCTGCTTGTATCAAGTTGTATTAATCTTTAGTGCAGCGAGCTCTTGAGTTTCTTGAGCTCAACGTGGATGTAGTTTATCCTATATAGGATAAGCGAACCACAGTAAAAATTCGTGTGTCTTTGTTCTTGATTTCTTTACATTCTTCGTTTGTGTGTGTTGTGTGTGAAATTGGTGGATGATTTTGAGTGTTAATAGTACAGATTATCTCTACAGTGGTATCAGAGCCATCAATTTAGGGTTCGTCAATTTTAGGGTTTACTGTTGAAATTAGGGTTTGATAAATTTTGGGGGTTTTTTGATTTCAAGATTCGGTGAGGTCTAGAGTTAGGAAATCTTCAAAAATTAGTCCTTAATTTCTTATGATAACCACAAATTCGAGTGAAACCTTTGTTCTTCAAATCTGTCTGTCAAAATTACCAAACACCATTACCATCAATAACATAGAATGAGTACCACGCGGGTTGAAATCACACACTATGATGGAAAAGTTGATTTCAACACATGGAAGAAGAAAATGAAGGCACTCCTGTCACATAACAAAGTGGCAGTCGCATTGGAGAAGGACCAGACCAAATGGCCTGAGGAAAAGCTGAAATTGACGAGGAGGCATACAATCTCATCGTCATTAATCTGGCCGACAACGTTCTGCGAAAGGTAGATGGTGCTGAGACATCGTTAACTCTCTAGGGTAAGCTAGAGTCACTCTATGCAGTTCAATCTGCCCCTAATCTTGCTTATTTGAAAGGTCTACTGTTTTCTTATAAGATGGATAGTGCTAGGACCATAGAAAAGAACCTAGATGAGTTCTTGAAAATGACCCTTGTACTTAAGGGCACTGATCAAGAACTCAGTGAGTCTAGTTTAGCCATGATTCTCTTAAATTCTATTACTGAAGAATATATGGTTGTCAAGAATGCCCTATTGTACACTGGAACTGTCCCTAGTATAGACCTAATTACATCAGGTTTAAAGGCTAGAGAACTAGAGCTTAGGGTCCAGAAGAAAAATAATAGTAGTCTGTTTGTGAAAGGAAAGGGAGAATCTAGGCAGTTTGGGGGTAATTCTTAGTTTAATACCGGTTCTAGAAATAGAAAGAAAAACAAGAATACTCATAAGGGAAAAGGAGAAACAAGAAAATGTTTCTTCTGTAACAAGACTGGTCACCTGAAGAAAAACTGTTATGAGTGGATCAGGAAGCAAAAACAGAATAGTACAGAGAGCAATTTAGCCTCCAGTAAAACTGATATCCAAGAATCTGAAGTGTTGACTGTATCTAGATCTGAAAATGTAGAAGAATGGGTATTAGATTCTGGGTGCTCATTTCATATGAGCCCCAATAGGGAATGGTTTCAGGAGTTTGAAGCTGGTGAGTTAGAGACTGTTTACATGGGAAATAATAATGCCTGCAAGGTTCAAGGGATTGGGAGTATAGTTCTAAGTCTTGATAATGGTAAATCTGTCAAATTAATTAGGGTGAGATATATACCAAAACTGAAAAGAAACTTGATTTCCCTAGGTACATTAGACGAATTAGGTTGCTGTTATAAGGTTGAAGATGATTTCCTAAATGTGTATAAGAATAAGAACTTAGTTCTGAAAGGTGTCAAACGAAATGGCCTCTACATCCTGTGTGGTAATTACTATTCAAATTATGTTAATTCTGCTTTGTTCACTACTAATCTTACTATTACAGAAAAGTGGCACCTCAGAATGGGCCACATGAGTCAGAAAGGACTCAACATTCTAAGCCAGCAAGGTATGTTTGGTAAGAATTCTATTGATACTTTAAATTTTTGTGAGACATGCATATTAGGGAAACAATATAGGGTGAGCTTCCAGAAAGGAACTCACCTGGCCACCAAAAACCTAGAATATCTTCATGCTGATTTATGGGGGCCTGAAAAAACCAAAACACATGGGGGAAGTAGTTACTTTCTGTCTATAGTTGATGACTATAGCAGAAAAGTTTGGGTTTATCTGCTTAAGACCAAAGATAAGGCTCTAGCTAGGTTTAAGAATTGGAAAGCATTAGTAAAGAACCAAACAGATAGGAGAGTTAAAGTTCTCAGAACTGACAATGGCCTAGAATTTTGTAATAGTGAGTTTGACCAATTCTGTAGTGATAAAGGGAACTTAGACATAAGACTATGGGGAAGACTCCACAACAGAATGGAGTCGCTGAGAGAATGAACAGGACTCTGTTAGAAAAAATTAGATGTCTCCTGTTCACATCAGGTTTACCAAAATCCTTCTGGGGTGAGGCCCTTAATACTGCAGCTTATTTGGTTAATAGGAGTCCCTCTAGTGCCATTAATTTCACATGCCCAGAAGAAAAATGGACTAATAGGAAGCCCAACCTAGGTCACCTTAGAGCATTTGGATGTGCTGCTTATGCACACACCAGTGAGGGAAAATTAGAACCTAGGTCCTTGAGATGCATATTCTTAGGTTACCAAGAGGGGACTAAATGGTACAGGCTGTGGGAAAGAGAGGCACCAGGGTGAAAGTTATTATAAGTAGAGATGTTATTTTTAACGAAAATATTTTTCCTTGTAGAATCTTTAATAATCCTGCAGGTACCTCTACCATTGAGGAAAGTAGTCAAGATTAGTACAATGGGACACAAATTGAGGTGAAGCAGGTCAAAGTTCAAACTGAACTGGAAAACCAAGAGCAAACACCTGCAATTTCAGATCTGAAACATGAATCAGAGGATGATCAAACTGAAATTTCAGAACAACCCCAACAAGAGTCACTAGTACAATACCAACTCACCAGAGACAGAACCAGGAGAGAAATCAGACCTCCTGCAAGATACTCATATGCTGACTTAGTGTTTACAGCTTTGGTTGTAGGTGCTGAAATTCAGAGAACTGAACCAGACAGCTACGATGAAGCAATAAGGTCCAAAGACAGGGAGAAATGGCAAGCTGCCATGGAAGAGGAGATGCACTCCTTGAAGGTAAATGGGACCTGGTCCCTAGTACCCTGTCCAAAAAAACAGAAGCTTATTGACTGCAGATGGCTGTATAAGGTAAAGGAAGGTATGACTTCTACTGATCCTCCTAGATTTAAAGATAGGCTTGTAGCAAAAGGCTACACCCAAAGGGAAGAGATTGATTTCAATGAAATCTTCTCCCCTGTAGTCAAATATAAAACCATTAGGATCATGCTATCTATAGTTGCACATCTAGACCTAGAACTAGAACAGTTAGATGTTAAAACTGCTTTCTTGCATGGTAATCTAGATGAAAAAATCTTCATGAAACAGCCTATGGGGTTTATTGATAAAAATTGTCCTGAACATGTTTGCCTGTTACACAAATCCTTGTATGGGCTTAAACAAGCCCCTAGACAATGGTATAAAAGGTTTGACACCTTCATTACTAGTATATGATTCAAAAGAAGTGAGTATGACAATTGTTTTTACTATGATTTAAATTCTGGTATACCTGTGTATTTACTGCTTTATGTAGATGACATGTTGCTAATTAGTAAATCAAAAACCAAAATAAATGACTTGAAGTCTAGGCTAAATTCTGAGTTTGACATGAAGAACTTAGGTAGTGCTAAAAAGATCATAGGGATAGTCATTAACAGGAAAAGAGAGGACTGTGAACTAAAACTTCAGCAGTCCTCCTACTTACTGAAACTAGTATCCAGATTTGGAATGTCAGATTCCAAGCCAGTATCCATGCCTTTAGCTAGCCATTTTACACTTAGTAAGACACAATGTCCCAAGACTGAATCTGAATTCATTAAGATGGAAAAAATTCCCTATGCCAATGTGATAGGATCAATCATGTACGCCATGATTATCACCAGACTTGACCTATCTTATTCCATTTCACTTCTTAGTCATTTTATGTCCAATCTAGGTACAGAACACTGGTTAGCATTGAAATGGTTACTGAAATATATTAATAGTACAATATATGTTGGGCTGGAATATAAGAAAAGAGGAAACTCACTTGATCTTGTGGGATATGTAGACTCTGATTTTGCAGAAGATAGGGACACAAGGAAGTCTACTACCTCATACTACTTCACATTAAGAGGAAATTGCATAAGCTGGAAGTCCCAGCTTCAACCCATTGTTGCCCTCTCCTCCACTGAGGCAGAATACATTGCTGTAGCAAATGTATTCAAAGAAGGATTATGGCTTAAGGGGATTCTATCTGAGGTGGAGCTGATTGATGAGAAGACAGTAGTGTTTTTGGATAGTCAGAGTGCATTTCACCTGAGTAGAAATCCAGTTTACCACGAAAGGATGAAGCACGTGGATGTTAGATATCATTTCGTGAGGGATTTAGCGGCTAAAGGAATCATAGACTTGAAGAAGATATCAACTGAGGACAATCCAACTAACATGGGCACAAAGGTAGTAACTGTCACAAAGTTCAAACACTGTTTGAACCTGCTGTTTATAAAATAAGCAGCAAATAACAGAGCTAAGAAGGATTCTTGGGAGGTAGCTGCACTAGAGAGAGTCAGACTAAGCTGTTTGGTTGTGTTTGTGTTTTTGGAGCTTCAAGGTGGAGAATGTTAGAATGAAGCACACAAAAATGTTGTTGTTGTACCTTTAGTGCAACGCAGCTGTTTTATCCTTGTTTTAAAAGAGACTGAATCTAGACCATTGAAGAGAAAAGCATCAACGGCCAGGATTTATTCTACCCAAAATAGAATGCAAAAAACGACTTTACCTTGCTGCTGCGTTTTTGAATCTGCTGCTAGGTTTTATTTTTTAGTTTTGTGTATTCTGTGTAAAAGAAAATCTGCTCTGTATCATTTCGTTCTTGCCTGTAATCTTTGTGTGGTTGGTTGTAATCACTTGTAAGGTGGGTTGCGTTTCCCTTGAGTCTTGAGGATCTGTTTTAGAGCTCTCATAGGAAAGATTTCAGGTTGTTATGAGAGTGAGATACACTGTTTTAGAGTGGGTTTGGGTGTAGAATCTGCTTGTATCAGGTTGTATTAATCTTTAGTGCAGCGAGCTCCTGAGTTTCTTGAGCTCAACGTAGATGTAGTTTATCCTATATAGGATAAGCGAACCACGGTAAAAATTCATGTGTCTTTGTTCTTGATTTCTTTACATTCTTCGTTTGTGTGTGTTGTGTGTGAAATTGGTGGATGATTTTGAGTGTTAGTAGTACAGATTATCTCTATAACTGGACTATGTATTAGGAGAGTTATGGCATCATATTTGTCTTGTTTTGGTTGGGCATTATATTAGTAATTATTTGAGGATAATGTGCATGAAAATCTTTAATTAAATTTGAGTTTTCACTTTGCATGTAGCTTAAAGATTATGGTTTGGTTTTTAAGTATAACTTGTGTGGGATTTTTTATTTTGGATATGTAGTTGGAAGGGGTTTATATTTTGTGCTGAAATCTTGATGCGTGGGGTGTTAAGGCTTGTATGTAAAGAAATTTTAATTATATGAAATTAAATGTTATGTATTCACATTGATTATTCGGAGTGTAATAAATAGTTTCATATTTATAATTAGTTATTGTTTGCTAAACTGGGAGTAAGTAGGCTATAGTGAACATTGTTGGGTTTGGTTAATTGAAGGATAAAGAGGGAAGAAATGTTAAAATGGCTGGTTTGTTTACTTTTGAATGGAGAATGAGAAGTTTGAAGTGTAATTGCTCGGTACGTGAAATGTGGGAGTCTTGTTAGTAAATGTGAAATTGGGAAATTGTGTTTGTAGAGGTGAAATTGGTTGTATGATGTTGGTAAAGATGTATGGTTATGTTTGTATATGGGAGAAATTGGAAATTTGTGGGAGGGAGGAAACTTTGAAGGCCAAACAGAACTCCACCGCAGTAGAGATTTTTATTTGTCGTAGCAAAATTAAACACGGGAGCACTCCGCCGTGGTGGAGAAATTTCCTTACCACGGCAGGATTCCAAGGGAAGATTGTCATTTCCACAAATATTGAAGCACAGGTAAGGGGTTAATTACAAGGATTTAGAAATACAGGGATTTGACTAGAATTTAAAAAGATAGGAAGTTGACCATAAGGATTTAAAAGTTTAGGCGTTGACTATAGGAATTCAAAGGTTCAGGAGTGGAGTAAGGATTTGAAATGTTTGGCACTAAACTAAAATGAATGACAAATATAGGGGGTAATTTGATATTTTAAGTGTTCATATTTCGGATCGTTGCACTCGTTTTACATACTGGCGTTATTAAAAACTATATGACACCCATATTCAATACTTGCATGAAGGTATGTAATATCATTGGAGGTTGGGAAATTCAGAGTTGTGATTGTGGAAGTTTTATTTTAGATTGTAACCACCTTTTAGTACCCGTCCCCCTCTAGACTTTAGCTAGCACTTATATTTGACCTCATGCACGCATTGAGATGGTCTGTACTATCGAACGATGACGGTATATACCATCTTATCGAGACATGACGGGAGCCTGGTGAGCTCTAGACAAGATTACACCCTGAGGGTAAACTGTGGGTGGAATATATTATTATTTGACACCCTGAGGGTAGACTGTGGGCGAGATTCTATTATATTGATGACATATCATGACGCTCTGAGGGTAGACTGTGGGTCGAGTATGGTTATCTAGTGAAAATTTAGCCTTATGCGCATATTGAGATGGTCCATTCTACCAAACAATGATGTGACATACCATCATACTAGGACAAGAGGAGCTCTAGGCGGGATTGCACCAGGAAGGTATTAGCCAATGTGGGATTCCAGACGCCCCAAGGGTAGACCGTGGGTGGGATTCTATTTGATACCATATCATGACGGACCGAGGGTAGACTGTGGGTCGAGTATGTATATCCAATGATGATTATACCATCTTGATGGTAGACTATGGGTGGTACCACCCCGAGGGTAGAATATGAGTGGTCTAGTTGCTTGTTTGTATTAAGGACTGAGAATCGAGATGTACAATGTAGGTCCTTAGGTACTAGAGTGGTCGCTATAATGGTTGCATTAACCGAACAAGTGGAATTTGTGAATAACCAGCGGGTATAAGCTGGGGTGAAATTTGTGGACATCCAGCGGGTGTAGGCTGGGGTGGAATTTTTGAATACCCCGTGGGTATAGGCTAGGGTGGAAATTGGGGACACTCGGTGGGTACAGGCTTGAGTATGAGTGGGTTTCATGTCGGGAGGTGCCTACTCAGCTTTGATGATGGATGCATCAGTTTATATGAATTTTAACATGAATGATCTATGGCATTCGGAAAGCTGGTACGAGTGTGTGGAATTCTTTCTCTGACATGCAAACAGTTTTCCTCATGCATATTTTTAAAGCTAAAAGCTATTTTTCATATATAAACTATTTTATCCACTCATTAGGCTTCCCATCCCAGTTTTTTCATATATAAAGTGTATCATCCACTCACTAGACTTCCCAGCTCACTGTTGTAAAATCGATAACAACAATACTAATTTCAACTTCAAATAATCTCAATTGAAAAATAGCCAAAGATCAAATTAAGCGTCTTGACAAACAATCAACCACAAACAAGAGAAAAAATAAGTAAGAAATTTAATTGAACACAAAATATACATGATTTACTCAATTGACCTACACCCACAGAGGTGATATGGAGAACATTTACTATGAATCAAAAGGAGTAAAAAATTACGAACCACTCAACTCTTGATTACAAAGACTCTCTCTCTCTTATTCACTCTTGATTAAAAATCTTCTTTGATTTTTTTCATTACAGTTTAATTTATTCCTTGTTGATTATCCTTAATCATGCACACATCCCACACAAGTTGTTACGGATTTTCGTAACAACAGAAAATTATACATTTTTCTTTAAATTATGTTGACATTTTTTATGTATAAAAAACTCGATAATTAATAAATAGTTATGAAGTCTATATGGTGGGTGCATTTGGTATATGACAGTGGTGGACCTAGGATTTTTGCCGAGGGAGGCCTCGCGGCTCCACAATTGTTTACCAATCAACTAATGAAAACTTCTAAAAAACCACCAAACCTTGAGTAAATGAAATAATACAATATCAAGAAACTAAAAAAAAAGAATGCAATAACATGATAGGAACCCACTCCAATAACTCAACAATTTGGGTTGGTCCATGGATCTTTCATGGGCTTGGGTAGAACTCTCCTTAGAAAATCGTCTTGCCAAGGGAGGTGCCCAAGCCTTTATAACCCACATGCCCACCCTTTTCCCTTTCAATATGAGATCCTAACATTCCCCCACGCTTCGAGACCCAACGCCCTTGTTGGTCTTCTTTCTAGAGAGTGTCGGCCCTCATCGGCTACCCTGCCCTCATCGGCCTTTACTGCCCTCCCTTTGGGTCTTACTTCGCCTAGAAGTCTGTCAACAACTCTCCTTCTCGACCCCTCGGGGGGCCCACTAGGCCCTACTGCGTGGGTTCCACGTCGGCCTCTTTACCCTTTGGATGACTTCGCGGATCCCCTTTCCTTGGGGTAGTAGCCCGGGTCCAAGGTCAGTCTGCCACACATGCGCATGATCATGCTCTGATACCAATTGAGAGGAATCCACTCTAATAACTCAACAATTTGGGCTGGTCCATGGGTCTTTCATGGGCTTGGGTAGAACTCTCCTTAGAAAATCGGCTTGCCAAGGGAGGGTGCCCAAGCCTTTATAACCCACATGCCCACCCTTTTCCCTTTCAATATGAGATCCTAACATAACATAATACTTTCCTACTTGAGTAAATCTATGAGAAGCAAAATCTTGGGCAAATGTGTTGAAAATAACATCCAATCGACAAAGAAACACAAGAATATTTTTACATGGAAAAACTTCTTCAATGTGAAGAGAGCAAAAACCTTAAACCCTAAATTTGGACCTAATTTACTTTCAATTCAAATTATTCTCTTACCAATTGATGTTATTGATGTCTTGTGAAATTTTTGGATGAAATTGGAAGGGAAGAAGCAACGGCCGAATGGAAATTAAGTGAGTTATGTGCACTTTTAAAGTAATGTTTTATATGATTAAGTTCTTTAAAAAATTAAATAGTAAACAATTTTGTTTGCTCTTAACACTAGATTGTCATGGTCAAAGTTCAATGAATGATTCAAATTGAATTATAATATGATTATTATTTTTAATTATGACACGTCATTGTCATTGTCATTAATTAGAAGATAGACTTGTGAAAAGAGTATAACATAATCATTCGAAATTTAATGAAATCAAGGAAAGATAATTATAATTATTAAATAGATTATTAGTTTATAATTATATAAATTATTAATTTTTGTTTCTACTAAAAAGGGGTGTAAGTTACGGCATGAAATCTTTTATTAGTAGAGGGGATTGAAGTCTGTTAAGTAGTTAATTAGGTAGATGGATGAAAGACAAAATGGTAAGTATATATGAAATGACAGTGAGGTCAGGTCATAGAATTAAAAATCACAGTTAATAATGATTTGTGTGGTATATTATATAGACTAAATTAGGGGAAAGAAGGAGGACAAAAGGTTAAATTAATAAAGACAGGTAAAATCCCAAAGGATAAAGAGAGATTCTAGGGAAGACTTTTCCATATAATTTTTTTTTTTTAATTTGAGGGTAGGCTTGGGCGGTAGGGAATTTAAGGTAATTTTTGGATAACTGGGCGGTTTAGATAGTATGGAGAAAACCTTGGAAGGTTTAGAGCAACAACCCCAAGGTTATTTATCATAACAATGGGTCAAGCTATTTTAACATCAATTTTTGAAATAAAATTGTAACACAAATTCATGGTAATCCAATAGTTTTAAAAAATTGTTACATTCAAGGATAATTCAACTATTTTACACCGGTAACTCAGCAGCATTTTACATCTTTGCTTTAGAGAACCCCTTGAGAGTTTTATAGTGAAAGCTTATGAACCTATTACCTATGCAGTGAGAATAAACCTAGTAAGAGAGTTAATAAGTTTCTCTTATAATCTTGATAGTTCCAAATTACAATCTATTTTCTTGATTATAATAAGTTATGCATATTAAATAACAATTAATCTCTTCTGTATCGAACCTAAAGTTTTTCATTTCTACTTTTTATCCGGAAATATATTGTTTTGTTTTCTTTAGAATTTGATTAAAATTCGAATGAAATGTTTAAAAATAGGTACTTAGTAAAGAAATAGAAAAGAATAAAGATGGATGTGATAATTTTTTTTTTTCTTGTAAAAAATCTAAACATGCAAAGAATTCTAAACTATACATGAAATGATAAAAAAAATTGAAATCCATTAATTATAAATTTTGAAATCCATTAATAGTTATTTTTATTAATAATTGTAAATGTAGAAACAATCATTTAAGTAAGGAATTAGAATCAATATATTTTAATTATAAAGAATTAATTGAATTTGTATGAACTACTAAGGAGCCACCCATGGGCAAGGACGTAATCAAAATTTTTAGTTAGTGGGGTCAAAAATCTAAGTTGATAAATTTACAAAGAAATATATATTGAAGTAATAAACATATAATAATGTAATCTAAAAAATTAATTTAAAAGTTATATATACCAAATTATCAATTATATTGTTGTGCAGAAAAAATCACCAGCCCGGGCTAAGCAAGGAAGCCCGAACTAAGTAGAGAAGCTTGGAACACCTCTTAACACGAAGCAAGCGTCAAGCCTGGGAAGAAGAACTGCTCGATAAGGAAACACAAGCACTCAGCATGAAAGCGCAGACATAAGGCATGATAAGATAAAGGAAGGGGTCTACTCTAGAAAAAAAATATGTCCCATTGGACAGATCAGCTCACCACGTATAAGCTACATACTCCGATTTAGTGGCACACGACCATACAAGCTCCACGTGCTCTCCATGTAGCCTAGCCAAGAGGATACCTGTAAAGACACCTATTGTTAGAGGGAACATCATCATTAGCTACGACATAAGGGCATGTGAGCTTCCATCTGTCAAGCGACATTGAACAACGTAGCTGATGCACTCACCATCATGACATCTCAAAACTCTCTCTCCATATAAAATGACAACAACAATTCAAGAGAGGGGGGCACGAAGAAATCAGAAAAGAGAAAAAGAAAATACATAAAACCAGAGACACATACACACTCTGAAAAACGAAGAGGAGAGTAGCAAAATAGGCCTTTTTCTATAATCTCAAGCCTGAGGGCTAATTAGAACGATTTCTCCAATCGCCGAAGAAATCCATCCTTTGTATCCCCACACTACATAAATAAAATATCAGTGGACATATGCCTTATTCCCTTTCTTGGCCGAACCACTTTAAAACATCTGGTTTTCCCAATGACTATCCGGAGGCACATTGCCACCTTAACCACTATCGCACGCGATACGGGTCCCTTACGCTGATTCCTAAGAATCACGGCACTCATTTTACTCGGTTCTCCCAGTAGTCAATTGAGTATCTCTAGTTGGTGTGTGTTTTTGTCTCGGCAATTTAGTTGGTATGAAAATTTGTACCAACATGTATAATTATCCTCAACGATTTTTCATATTCTTAGAATGTTGCATAATTGCTTTATTGACAATGCCATCAAATATCCCTCTCTCAATATATGTAATAAGACAATCATTTAACAATTGATCTCCCATTTGTTCTATAGTCGATATAATCTTCATCGCAAAATGCTCTTTCAATACTTGCAGTTGCAACATGTAATATCAATGCTAATTTCATAAGTAAATAAATCAAGTGATACACCATGTTCTTCTTTGTGACCTCCAAGATAAAAGAAGAGATTTTTAAGCAAAATAACAAAAAATGAGCATCATCTTACCTTGTGACCTCCAAAGGAGTAATCTTTCTTGATTAATTCAACCAAAGGAAGAAGAAAGTATGAGAGAAAAGGAGAAGAAATGAATAACAAAGAAAAGGTGAAAAATTGTTACTTAATATAAATTTTTGTGGGTCAATATAAATTTAAGTGGGGTTAAAATTGTCAATTTCTATGAAATACAAACCAATTTTAATTTTTTTCAAACTTTGAGTGGGTTCAAGTGAACCCATATTCAATGAATTGGCTACGTCCCTGCCCATGGGCGTGGGTGGTCATAGCCACCCCAAGCCTAAGGTTTGCTTCGCCCCTGGCTAGAGATGACTGCAACAAGGTCAACAAAGAAGACCACAATAAAGACATGCTAAGACTCGTAGAGGGGGATGCGATCGGGTGAAATTGGAGTTGCCAAAAGGAGACATGGCGACGCCATGCTAGAGCTTTCAAAGGGACTAGAATGTGGTCTAGCTAAGGCAGCCAATGAAACCCATAGTATAGCCAAGCTATGGGTTCCATGGCTGCCACCATATGCATCATTAACTCATTAGTGTGTTTGTAAATCTAAGGCTTTTAAAGTGGGGGAGAGAGAAAAAGGGGAAAAAGAAAAGAAAGAAAAATATTTAATTTTGGTAAATAACAATAAGGGCATATAACAAACATTCTATATTTTATTAAGTTTTAATTAAGTTTTAGCTAACAAGGGTGGTCTGTAATAGTTTATGAAATATTGTGGGTGATTCAAGAATATACTTAAATTTAGCATCTAGTTAATATTTTTGAAACCTTATGATGGATTTTAAAATAACCCAATAATAATAGGATCAGGTAGCTGACCATTTTCTAGAAAATCTACACCAATGTTCTGTAATAGTGTCTATTGTTCCTGCGACTGTTGCGTGACAACGGGATGTTTCAGCACTTGGGTATGGAAGTTGGACTTAGAGTTTTGTAGTTTATGTGAAATGCATTTCTTGTTGGGTTGTCTTGAATTGGATCAGCTGGTGTTGTTTGGTGTCAGGCTGTTGATACTTGGGTTGTGGTGTTATGTATACTTTGTGGCCAAGGCCAAGGCTAGATAATGTTGGAAAGGGTGCTGTAGAAAAAGACAAAGAGGTTGCTACTGATGCTGCAGATGTGCTGGATAATTTTAGAGGATGAGGAAGTGGTTAAAGAGAATGATAGAGAGGGAGGATGAAGGCTGCAGGTGCTGCTTTTATTTTGGGTGTATATAGGACATTTATTTGTTGTTTATAAGTTGTAATTTAATATAATTGACACATTTCAGATTTGTACAAAAGAAATTAAGTATTTCTTTCCCTTTTTCGACTTTGAGTTTATTTAGTATTCTTGTTAAATGGCATTAATGTGTTGATGCAATTAGGTTGTCAAATTCAGGAGAAAAGATGGAATTAATATGTTTCGGTGATTTTAGTTTGTCAAAATTAAGGAGAAAAGCTGGAAATAATATGTGTTGGCCATGATTGTTTAAGCAACTACATATATCGCTTAAGCGATCGTGTATCGATCAAGGGTATACATGATCGCTTAAGCAAGACCTTAAATCGCTTAAACGATCATGCACTTAGGGTGATCTTGATTCTGCCTTAAACTTGATCGCTTAAGCAACCAAGGCTAAAAGTGAAGAATCGTTTAAGCAAGACCTAAAATTGCTTAAGCGATCGTGCACCTAGGATGATCTTGATTCTGTCATGGACTTGATCGCTTTAGCGACCAAGGCTAAAAGTAAAGAATCGCTTAAGCGATACTGCTATCACTTAAGCGATCGTGCACCTGGGATGATCTTGATTCTACCTTGGACTTGATCGCTTAAATGATCCAACATCTATTAAGCTACTAAGGCTAAAAGAGAAGAATCGCTTAAGCGATACCGAAATCACTTAAGCGATCGTGCACTTGAGATGATCTTGATTCTGCATTGGACTTAATCGCTTAAGCGATTTCAGGTCTCGCTTAAGCGACCAAGGCTAAAAGTGAAGAATCGCTTAAGCGATTGTGCATTTGGGATGATCTTGATTCTGTCTTGCACTTGATCACTTAAGTGACCAAGGGTAAAAGTGAAGAATTACTTAAGCGAGACACTAAATTGCTTAAGCGATTGTGGCTTCGGGTGATCTTAATTCTACCTTGGACTTGATCGCTTAAGCGACCAAGGCTAAAAGTGAAGAATCGCTTAAGTGATCTAGATTCTGCCTTGGACTTGATCACTTTAGCGATCATGAATCGCTTAAGCGACCAAGGCTAAAAGTGAAGAATCGCTTAAGTGGTCTTGATTCTACCTTAGAGTTGATCGCTTAAATGACTGTTCATCGCTTAAGCAACTAAGGATAAATATACTAGATCACTTAAGCGATCTAGTATATTCAGATGATCTTTATTCCGCCTTTGACAAGATCTCTTAAGCGATTTATTTTATCACTTAAGCAACGAAGACTTATAAACACTAAATTGCTTAACTGATAAACCAATTGCTTAAGCAATCCCTTTTTCTTTTGGGGGGCGGGGGGGATGGGGGGATGGGGGAGGGACGACTAGGTTGTCAACCCTATATTAAGTGATGTTAATGTGAACTTCGGACGTTCACAACATCACATGATTATTAACATTAATGTTAAGCGACATCGGTTATTAACACATATTAAGACCAATTAAGAAGGATTATTTGCAACCTGATTCCATCAACACATATTAAGGTCATGTAAGAAGATTATTTACAACCACATGATATATGGATGAATGTCATAGCGCACTAGTGTGACATGTTAGTAGAAACGTACCTCATTTCACAAATATTGATGGTGTATTTGAGAATGATTATTGTGCTCTTTTTACTAACCAAAATGCAGTCAAATCTTGTACGATGTGGGGGGACTAGATTTAAATAAGCTTGAATTTTGACTGTACGATTAGTTCAGTGGATCATGATCTGTCTTGTGCCAATTGATTTGATTATTTATATCACTTAATCGATTTTTTTAATTATATTTTAATTGAACTAATTTCTTTACGTGTGTAGTTAAACATGGAAAAGAAATATTAAAGTATAGAATGATTCTATATAATACAAATTTTAATGTTTTTAAAATACCAAAGTAAATTAGCCTTGCTCGCTGAAGCGATGTATGATTTTGCTTAAACGATCCTGTATATTTAGCATTGGTTGCTTAAGCGATGTATGTTATCGCTTAAGCGATCTTGTCAAAGGCAGAATAAAGATCATTCGAATATATTGGATCACTTAAGCGATTTCAGGTCTCGCTTAAGCAATCTAACATATTTAGCCTCATTTGCTTAAGCAATGCACAATTGCTTAAGTGATCACGTACAAGCTAGAATCAAGATCACTTAAGCGATTCTTCACTTTTACCCTTGGTCGTTTAAGTGGTGCATGATCGCTCAAGACACCCCAGGTGCACCATTGCTTCAGCGATTTAAGGTCTCGTTTAAGCGACTCTTCACTTTTACCCTTAGTCGCTTAAGATCGCTTAAGCGATCAAATCCAAGGTAGAATCAATATCACTTAAGCGATTCTTCACTTTTAGCCTTGGTCGCTTAAGCCATTCATGATCACTTAAGCGACCATGGCCATTTTGCTTCTTATCTCCTCGATCTTTTGATATTGTGCACGTTTGAGTTAGAAATTATATTTTGTATTGTGGGTCAGCTCTATATTCAATCATAACCATCCATATTTGTGAAATGAGGTACGTTTCTACTAACGTGTCACACTCGTGACTAATTCAATAAATTGATTGATTGATTGACTTGACACGACAATTATGTTGATAATATTTATTTTGCATGTCTTACTTCTTTGGGCAGCAATTAGTGTTGTATAGAGGTCATATGCAAAATTTTACTTTCTTAAAACCCTTTTTAAAATGGATGAAAATGAAAAATAATTAATTTGATTTAATACGATGTAAAGGATGATTTATTCAAGGTAACAATTAAATTTAAAACATAAAAAATTGAAAAGAACAAGTCTTCAACGGTTGGCCTTGGCAACTCTCTCGATTTCATCATTCTTCTTGATGACATAGCTAGAAATACAAGGACATAAAATCAGTTTAATGGACCACAAAAGAGAAACATAATAACTTCAACAGATTGCTTAAGCGATCTTTTGTCGCTTAAGTGATCTGATCTTATCTGCAAATCTTACAGTAGGTTACTTGCTTTCTTGCTTCTAATCGATTCGAACCTAATTTTCTGGATCTGCATGTGATCAATTCTGGCAACTGCTTCTCTTGTGGCCAAGTTGCTTGCAAATTAAGCACTTATTCATCCTCTGGGGAACCTCAAATGCTAATGGAATACGCTTAACTCTTTTTCTCCCCTTTTTTGTCTTCTTGAATGGCGGATGGATGATGATGTCAACCAACTCTAACGGCACCACCCACTGCTCTTTTGGAGGAACTCGATATATTATTTTTGAATAAGCCAGCATGTAGTGGTTTGCCATATAGAGAGGGAAGCAAAGTTCCATGTAAATTCTTGAACCAAAATTCGGCTTCCATTGGTGTTTCAGTGTTGCTAGTGCATGCGGACAAGGTAAACGTTGAATGTCAAGCACTTTACAGCTACAAGTTTTACTAAGAAGGTTAACTAGGGCATCTAGACCATAGCTATGCATGGTGAACTCTTGAGCATTGAGAGGATAGGTAAATAGTGCATTTGACAATTCCATACGTTCTCGCAATAATTTTTCAGCTGACGGAACAAGGATTATGGTAAAATTATCATGGAACCACCATGACAATGTCCTTTGAATTGCATCAAAAAGGGCAACAATTGGAAACTCTCTTTCTATTAACAACTTCGAATTTATGGACTCGACTATGTTCGTGGTCATGACATCAAACCTTCTTCCAAGAAAGTAAGCTCTAATTCACTGCTCAAAACCAACATCATGCTCAAGATACTTAGCAATTCTATCATCCTTGATTCGGATTTGCCAGAAGTGCTCCTCAAACTCATCAACTCGATAAGCTTTTACTGCCATGTAGTATGTCTGAAAGAGGCCAGCACACTTAAACTTTTATTTTATGTTCCCGCAAGGTGCCTCATACAGAATCTATGATGTGCTTGAGGGTAAATAGTGGCAATCCCCTTCTTTATAGAGTTGTGCCTATTGGATATTATGCACAATTTGTCATTGTCAGACACTATCATAAGTAATTGCTGGAAAAACCAAGTCCTCGACTTGTCGTTCTCAGAGTCAACCACACACCATATAACGGGATATGTGTGATTCTCGTTGTCTTGTACAGTGGCCACCAACAATGTACCTCCATACTTTCCCATCAAAAAGCAACCATCAACAACCAACACCTTTCTCATGTTTACAAAACCCCTTATAGTAGCACCGTAAGCAACAAAAAAATATTTAAACCTCATATTCTTGTCCCACTTCAAAGCTGTTTTGCTACCTTGGTTTGTCAACTCAAGCATATAACAGTACGCTTCTAATACTGCGTACCTATGCTTTGGCATGCCCCTCACAAAATCTTGTGCATGTTGTCTCCCTTTCCAGCATTTCCAATAACTAACATCGCATCCTAACTCTGTGCGCACAAGTCTCTAAATGTCCTTAAAAGATGGACTTTTCCCTTTAACAAATTGATTTTTGACAAATTGTCCAATAACATCAGTGGAGGCTTGTCGATGCTCGCCTGAAATATGTTCCAACCCATATATATGCTCACGGGTATGTTGCTAACAATAAATTTTTCAGACTCCGCCAACCTTCAACAATAAACCTGCCACTTGCACTTTCGGTCGCGACATGCAACTGTCACTACTGATGAATTAGACTTTTTGTTGATGAACTCAAAATTACCTCTCACGACAACAAGTTTAGCTTCCTCACCACTTCTTCCTTGCTATCAAATAAATATCCTACGTGCAAGTCTGATCCATCAGTAAAAACGTGAGGTGATTCACTATTACTCGCAATTGTCGCCTCTAAACCTGTATAAACGACCATAGTTTTCTCTTCCTCACAAACTACACCTTCTGCATAATCTGTATTTATAGGAATCTCTACATCTGCGGGAACATGTACAGGGTCCTCCTTGTCCACATTTTCATTCTGCCCTACATGACCAACCTCTTCTATAGTGTCCTCCTCATCACCCAAATCAACGCTTACTCTTGATTTTTCAACAAAGAAATCAATGCCCTTGTAGTTAAAATTAAAATCAGCATTCTCCCTGTTGAACCGGTCGTCACAGTCACAAAATTAAACCTAAATACCGTAGTTAGCGGTAAGCAGGGTCGAATCCACAGGGAGCAAGACTAACAACCTAATGTATTTTGAGTAGCGGAAATGAAATTGGCAATTGATTAATGAAACTAAACAAACTAAATGCAAATAATAAAATAATGAAATTAAAACTAATAAAGACTTTATAATAAAAATGTTGCCGTTACGATTTTGGTTTGACTCGAGACCGTCTCACACAATTCTTCTCCACCCTCTACGATCCCCTAAACCTATAAGGCAAGGTAAATCAATGAAATGGCCTCCCGACACTCTAGGTATAATCTATCTTGTCTCACCTGATCACTCAAGTTCGATTGGTCAAAGACTATCATTAAATGCCGATAAATGCTACAAGACAATACCATTAGTTGGTACGAGATTAACAAATAAAATTTGTCAACACGTATCTTCCAATCAACCAACTTCACAATAAACGCAACAACAGTAGAAATGAAATTAAATCCGAACACAACTCAATTACAATCGATGCGAAGTAATGAAAAGCAATATTCATCATTTAATTATTTCAAACCAACTTTTATCATTTAGCGAGTTCTATGAAAACATTAAATCACAATGGACAACAATATTCATCACAGATTATGCTCAAACCATATTAAAGTATCAAAATCAAACATGAAACGAAAACAAGTATAATCCGAAGCACAATACTACCAAATGTCCTATAATCGGGCTCATCCAACTAGTCAAGAGCTGATGAGCAGAGTCGTGGAGTCAATCTCGATCTCACCTATGCCGTAACAGACAACCGAGAACTTAGCCGCTCAGGGTGGTGATGACGGAGGTTGAAACGGTGGAAACGAAGCTGATCATGGCAGAGAGGAGGTAACCGACTACAATATGATGCGAAGAAGGGGCAAAAACGACCAACGGACAACCCGGAATACGAACAGCTGCACTCACTAGAAAACATTAATTTTTCGGCGGGTCTTCTGGAAAATGGTGGCAGAAATGGGATCCGAAGGTACCGATGGAAAGCTCTGATGATAGGGAGTTCAGATCAGGTCCTGGAGAGGTGAAAGGTCGCTGAAAATGAGCAAGATCTAGGCTGGAAGATGAAGAGTCGCGGTGGCTAGATGGCAGATTCCGACGGTTTTTGCGGCGGCTGAACCTTGAGATGTGTAGATCCGGCTATGGGGAAGGGAGATCAACCTTTAGGGAGCCCAAACGTCATCAAAAAACGGAAAAATCTGGCCTGGAATGCGAAGAGTCGCAGTAGTGGAAGGTAAAGAGTCGCGGCGTTTCGCGTGATTTGAGGTGGTGGTTTGCCGTGGTTTCGGTCGGTGCTTATGGGAGGTGAAGGGTCGCCGGAGATCGCCAAAAATGGGAGAGGAAGAGTCGCCGAAAAATAATGTGGATGGGTGTCGGCGTTCTAGCTTTTTGACGCTTCATCTTCTTTTATACACAAAGTGGAAAATATCACTTTGGTCCCTGCATGATTGAAAAGTGACAAAATTGGCCCTTATAAATATGACAGTTTACCCCCTAAACAGCATAAATGAGACAAAATCACCCTTAATCCATAAACCAGAACCTAATATCAACTCATATCCTTTCCAAAATCATTCCAAACACGTTAAATTCATAAGAAAAATATTAGGAAACGATTTTCGTGAATTAATTCATAAATTCTTTAATTGTCTCAATATACTTCAATTTAATCACACATGGGGTATTTTTATCACCAAAATAGAGTCACTTTCATGACTCTAACACTCCCCACCCAAATCACCGCTCACTCTTGAACCATCTTCCAAAGCTTTATCCACAACCGAAACCCTTAAAATCGGCCTCGAATCATTATCGCCCACATCAAGCATAAATAACTTCACATCTTCATTAGACATTAATATAACAAAGGGTGCCTTAAAATTTGCAGGAGCTCTGCTTAAAACATACTTCGCAACTATATCACTACGTGAGTAACTCAACCTACCTCTTCTAATGAATTCATCAATCAACTCATCAACTAACTTTTGTACTCACATCAAGTGCTTTAACTTGTTTGCTCTTCCTAATCTACTTCCAGCAACTTTCTTCCTCCAACCACTCACCAAAATATGCAACACCCAAAACCACTTGTCCTATGTCTAATAATAGCCAAGTACCTATAATGTAAGAAAAAAAATTATTAATCGATATATTAAGGGTTGACAGATTTTAAAAAGCATCTCCAGAGTTGTTTTAGCGATGTGGCGTATCGCTTAACCGATTTGGTATATCTCCTACTGGATCGCTTAAGCAATCTGGTATAAATAATCTTGATCGCTTAAACAATCTTATGCCATATGCTGATTGCTTAAGCGATCTTCTGCCATATACCTGATCACTTAAGCGATCTACCATCTGTTGCATTATACCACACATACCAGGTCGCTTGAGTGATCCATCAGATCCTGAACACATTTTCAGTCATCTCCACCTACAATCGGTGCTACCACCCCCAACTACTCACAATGTAAGAAAATATTCAACAAATTTCACTCATTTCAACTTGCATTACATCAAACATAACCCAACAACCTAAACAACTAAATCAAAATCATAACCCAAACCCAAACCCAATCCATCATGAAATCTTTGTAAATTGAAATTTAAAATGCAAAGAGGAGATACACATACATGGACGAAAGGTCAAGAGGAGGAGGAGGCAGATCTTTGGCGGAGAAAATGTTAATGGCGGAGGAAGAAGGAAGAAGGAAGAAGAAGATGTAGACGAAGCTTAGAAGAAACAGCAACCACGGGAGGTGCGTTAATGGCGGGAGGAAGAAAAAGAAGGTGTTTGGGTTTATTTGCAAGAATTTCGGCTTTTTAGGGACATATTATAATTTTTAAAATATTGCAATACTTCAATAATCCTAATTAACCACTATTCATGTTTAATTAACCTTGATCAATCATAAGGCTATTTACTTAACACTTTAAAACTAAATGACCTTTTAATTAAATTTGAACTTGATTTGGTCTTTTAATAAAATGCCCTGACGATGGAGTGGAGAAGTTAGAGTGTTTAATTTTTTTTTTAACTTTTTTCAATTTTAAGGGTTCAAACAATTTTGGGAAAAATTGTTTAATTTTAATTTTTATTTTTAAATTTAAGGATTTAGGGACTTTTTAATTCAAATTGTTTACTTTTTTTTTTTTTAATAAAATCGGCAATTCGGTTTTCTCTATTTCTATGGAGCAGAACCGAACTGGTTTTCCAGATAATTGGAAAACCATTTCGATTCTTGGTTCAATTCGGTTTCTACATTTTTTTGAACATCCCTACATTTGGGTGTTAGGGATATGCCTTTCCTAGAACTCACCGAAGTTAACAATCTCCGTCGAAATAGGCACAGAGTAAGCGCCAGAGTCAATGAGTGAGCCATTGTCTACAGAACAGGAGTGGTAGAAACGAGAAATTTTTTTCTAGTGCCGAAAGTAAGTCAATTATGAGCAGGGGCGGATCCAGAAATTTCTTCTAGGGTGGGCCAAATAAAAATCAATTGTATATAACATTCGTATTCTATTTTTCCAGTCAATATTGTCACCAAAAAAAAAAAAAAAATTACATTTACTATTGTCCTCGGCGGGGCTTCATATTGAGGAATCGTTGCATGACCATCTCTTTATCAACACTGTCAAATATATCTTTCTCAACGTATGGAATTAGACTATCATTCAAGAATTGATCTCCCATCCGATTGCGTAAATGAGTTAGTTTTCACAATTTTCATAGCAGAAAATGCCCTCTCTACACTTGCAGTTGCAACTGGAAGGTTAAAGCCAATGTGATGAGAAATATACCAATGAATAAATAAGATGCTTCTTCTTTTCAACCATTTCTGAGCAAGACGATAATATCATTTAGTTCTGAAAAATCACTATTTGAGCGCATATCATCAATGTAATTATCAAGTTGAAGTTCAAGTGCCATAGATCAGTAGAGAAAATTCAAGTGGTAAAATTGAGCAAAACAAACTAATTTTCCCTTATCAAATGCTTGAAAGCAATCACTTGGATTTAGGGAGGCCATGCAAATAAGTAATTTTGTATTACCTTCATTAAAACGACTGTCAAGCTCTGATAGTTCAAATCTATTATGGCATAGAACAACTCACACGATAATGAAATAAATTTGTCATCTCTTGAACATTACGCCGGACCTCCCTCGTGCAACAAATTTCTCTTGCATATTGGCATATCTATATAGAGCAATGCAAAAATTAGAAACTTCATCAAGTAGATTATCCCATCCGTTATTTCTTATCAACAATAATCTTCTTTTTGACAAGTGAACCAAAGACATAGCATTTATAATATCTTGATCCTTCCTTTGCAATGCTTGTGAAAGTTCAAATGTGATTCCCAAAATGATTTTCATCATGTGCAGGTTAAAAGCAAAATCAAAGAAGTCATATAATCCACCAAATCACTTGCTTCAACTCGATTATCAGAATTTTCAGTAAGATCCTCAAGCACTTCAATAACAGATGAAACAAATTAATCAAGCTCAATAAAGTCCCATAATGTGAACCCCACCGGTTTCCCTGGTGCTTAAGACTAATTCTGATTAAGACCTTGTCCTGTTGAAAGCTCACCACTTTCAATAGCTTTTTTCACCTTCAATGCTTGTTTCTCATTAAGAAGATCCTACGTTTAGGTGACCATCCAACAATATTTATCAAACAAGAACTTTCAAAAAAAGTCTCTCAATATTGTATCCTTTTTTGCCACAGCTACAAGTGCTAATTGAAGTTGGTGAGCAAACAATGCACATAGAAGGCATATTCATTATCTTTCAATATAAGTGCTTTTAACCCATTAAACTGACCTCGCATATTACTCGCACATCATAACCTTGTCCACGTAATCTTGTATGCTCAAATTGTATTTAGAGAACAATGATCGATTCCCATCTTTAGTGACAAAGCAGTGTATCCGTGAAATGTATAATGCTCAATAGACACTCAACAACACATCCTTTTTATTTACATAACGTAAGATAATTGCCATCTGCTCTTTGTTGGATCATCACGAGCTTCATAACTAGTATATAAAAAAAAGCATCTCACGAGCACTAATTAGTTTGTTGACGGTTTCAACTGCAAATGCATTGATATATCTTTTTGGATACTAGGAGCAATAATTATCATGGCCAGGAGCATTCTCCAATGCGACTAATCTATATTCTTCATTTTGCTCAGCTGTATAGTGTAAAAGTTCAAGAAAGTTTCCCCGATTTATTGAATTAACAGACTCATCATGGCCACGAAAAGGCAATCCTTGCGAAGAAGAAACCGACTAGCAGAAATTGATCCTTTCAACCGAATACGATAATCTTCTCGCGTTGGTCAGATTTCTTATTAATAATTGTATTACATGCTGCTTTTGGTTCATCAAAGCTTGACAATTTTTCACAGCTTGATTATGATAGCTGTTAGGACCTCCAATATGATATTTTAATTTTTCAAGTCTCTTCCATTGCGAAACCCATCAAGAACAAAAGAATCACCACCACTTTGCTCACCTATATCTGGTTTGAAAAGATAACAACATAAACAATATGCAGCATCATTCTCAATACTATATTCCAACCAGTAAGGATATTTGTCAAACCAAGAACATTGGAAACTCCGTTCATGATCACCAGATTTTGATTTGGGAAACTTATGGTACGAGGTTGACAAGGACCCTTTTGTAGATAACGCATTCTGACTTGGTCTCGAACATTAGGATGATAAAACGTAATTTGGTCGAAATCAGGATCAAAAGGAAGATTTTCCAAGTCAACTTCGAAGCAATTTTTCTTTGAAAAAGGTTGGTTTTCATGATCATTGACTCCAGAACAAAGTTGAGATGTCTCAGCAATTGACTTTCTTTTAAAATATTTTTCCATATCTAAATACAAAGAAATAAAATTATATAAATACAAAGAAATAAATTAACTCACTCATTGCATTCTATAATAACTATAGAAATTCTAAATTTTCCAACTTAAAGTTTTTAATCATCAACTAAAGTCTTAAAGATTTAAACAATACATAAAAATAAAACCCTCCTTGATTCTATCTATATTTCTTTTCTATTGTCTATATATATTTTTCTCCAAATTTTGGACCACAAAGAAATCATTTACCTACACAAAATATTAGAATCTAAAAAACTTCCCTTTTTCCTGAAAGTTTTCCCAATACAAAATTCAATGCACAATGCTATTATACTAATACACACAAATAACAAAAAAAACACTATACACAAAAAAAAAATAATAACCAGAGAAAAATTATTGATAGAATTTTGTTGAAGAGGAATTAGGGAGAGGACCAATCCAGCACAGGAGTTTTGGAAGACACCAGCGACCACCGCACTGACTTACACTTGCTGAGGGTTTGCAAATTGCAACTGCAGAGGAAGATTATAATTTCACACGTTTCATTAAAAAAATGAAGGTGGGCGGTGAGCAAGTTTTTTAGTACTAAAGGAGAGAGTGGGCCAAGACTTTCAGTTCCAAAATTGAGAGTGGGCCATAATTTTTTATTTTTACATAAAAATTAAGGGTGGGCCAAAATCAAAGTCAATAAGATAATGTATTTAATTATTTTTTTTTTATAAATTGAGGGTGGGCCATGGCCCACCCTTAATACACTTTGCATCCGCCCTGATTATGAGGGTTTGTACAAATGAGTGAAATAGGGATAAGCAAAAGTTTTAGGGAAAAAATGGTGGGAATAGTTAATGAAAAATGGGCGGGAAAAGATTTAGGCAAAAAAAAATTGTTTTTTATTTACTTAATCCTTGAAAGTTAAAAATTGTCAAGGATGAGAATACAACAGTCAAGAAAACAAATTCGCAAAATTTATTTTTAGCCAAATCCTGACTGTTAATAACTATAAAGAATGATCCAAAATGGTCAAGGATTTTTGCAAATTCTTGATAGTTCAATATCTATCAACAATTTGTCAAAAATTATAATTCTTGATAGTTTTTTAGAACAGTCAAGAAAATCTATCAAGAAATGGGTTTTTCCAGTAGTGAATGTAACTTCATTTGTGAGTGCCCAATCTGTAGTATGTAATGTATAATCTGTTTTGTATAAACCAGTAAGCTTTACTTTTCTTGTGTTTTCTCTCTAGGTTTTACTTTAAAGGTCGAGTCTTTACTGGGATCTGATTGAGTTTCTTTTCTGGGTCTTAGTTTTATTGAATTATTTTTTTACTGCGATTGACATTCGAACTTAATGATTTAGTTTGGTTTCTTGAGTTTGAGTGTTGATTGTTTGTGTTGGTAAATTGGATGTGTGAACTGATGTGTTTTAGATTGTGCTTAAGTTGCTATTTGTGTTTCCTGATTTAGATCTATTCATTCCTTCATTAAAACTCATAACAATTGGAGATCCGTTATTATTAGCTTAAAGTTAAATGTTTCAATTTCTTTTGGATCAATCCCTTCCATTGCTTGGTTTTTAATTGGTAGGTCATTTCCATGTGGTTAACATTTGTGTTTCCATTAGTATTTGGTTGTTGGGATATGACTTTGTTTAATAGTTGATTCCAAGAACAATGATGTTTACAACCGATTATTGATTGTTGTTTAATAGATGACTTTGTTCAAACTGCAAATTGCAATTTTCCAAACAGTTCGAAGTTTGCAGCAGTTTGCAATTTTGACTCATTGAATTAATCAATTAAGAGGGGATAGAAGATCATTGGGTGAATAAAGTATGTTTTTATTTTAAATTTATGTTATGGAAGCTAATGTAGGAATTGGGGTGGATTAAGTGAATATAGGAATTTGTGGTATGTTTTTATTTTAATTCGCTCGTTGGATTATTTGCTCTCTCCCACTGGAAAACTTCTCACTTTATGAACAATCAATTTTTGTTTTTTTGGTTTCAGCTATTGAGTGTTGAGCTGGGCATCCTCTGATTGATTGGAATTTTTGAGGTGGGTTTAGGGTTAAGTTGTTATATGTTATTATGTTTCGTGTTTTAATATGGCTAGGTTTATGATTGATTGTATTTTATTGCTGTAATTATTATGTTTCATGTTTTAATATGGTTAAGTTTATGATTGATTGGTTTTTTATTTCTGTAAAAGATTATGTGGAGACTGGAGAGTGAAATGGGAGTTGATGCAATGAGAATTAGGGTTCAGAACTTCAAATCAGGAAAGTTATGGCTGATTGGGGTTCAAATCATACTGTTTTGGACTTTTGGTTTGGTTGATTGTATGCCTTTGATTAAAAAACGATCTATTTCTTCGTGAATTTTGATATTGAATTTGTAATCAATTGTAAACTTTGATGTTGGGATTGTTATTGAAGCTTCTTATTGAATTTTTACAATATTGGGATTTTTTGTTGTCATGCTGATATCATCATGGGTTTCAGAACATTAATCACACTACCACATGGGTATCAATCATATGTGAACATGTGCCAAATTTAATTTAAATCAGATTAAATATAAAACTAAGGAATTAAGGATTAAATTAAAATCAATTGTAGTACTCAACTAAAATAAAACCAAAAAGACGGTGGCCAACCTTTTGGGATTTTTTTTCTGTTAAAAGCCAAAGAAATTTTGAAGGGGGGAAAGTAGATTGGAAATTTTTGAGTTGGGTTGACACGAAAAGCAAGAGATCCCATTCTGAATCAACCAAACTAATGGTAAAAAATTGTTTTTCATTTGTCTTAATGGAAGAAAACGCAAGATATGTTCTAAGAAATAAAGATCGGAAAATTCAGAATGAATATGAGTTCCATTTTATCCTCCATTACCAAGATTGAAAATAGTTTGAGTTTTAGATGGGATGAATAAAAAACCCATATATCCATAATTTAAAGTTTAAACATTTTCCTTTATTTTATGTTTGTTTGATGGAAAAATGGAGAGGCTGACACTGGATTAATCGGAAAAGGGAAGTTAAGACTTGAGAAAATGGTGGAGGTTGTGACCAGAAAAAGGGACGCTGAGGTTGTGATGGAGATGGTGGCGGTGATGGAGGCGATGTACAGGGGTGAAACTAGGAATTTATTCTGGGGAGGGTTGGAAATTTTTTCGACATAATACGAAAATTATATTTATTTCACTTTACAAATCTTATAAGAGCTTTTAATAATAGATTGAGAACTTTAAAATTTGTTTTTCACTGAAAAGAAGTGTTAATTATATGATAATAATGTAAAGAAAAATGGTGAAAATGATACTAGTGAAACGGTGGAGACCTATCTATGAGTTTCTTTTTTAATAAAGAATAATAAGAAAAAAAATCATTTATAATAAGGAATAGGAAATCTTTTTTAATAAGGATGAATGAGAAAAAAAAAAAATTTTTAAGGATTGATGAAATAAGAAAGTATTTTTTCTAATGATGCTTGATATACAAAATGTGATTGTATTGGGAGGATTATTAATAAGTGTTAATGTAAATATATATTAAGTTGATTTAGAGTACTGTATTGGAGTTATAAAATTAATAGGATGGTTTAAATAAGCCCACATGAAATTTAAATATAAAGCTCAAAATGCAAAACTCGATTATTACACAAACTTATCCTAATTAATTTAAAGGTACAAACTCAAAATGCTAAGTTGGTGCCTCGATGATAGTGTATGTTTCTCTCTCTCTCTCTCTCTCTCTCTCTCTCTCTCTCTTTTGGAGACCAGGGGTGTCCGACTAATCTCTCAAAACCTTGAAGTTAACGATTGGATAAACTATCTAATGGCTACACTTTTATTGACAACTGAAGAGAATCAAACTAAGACCTTTTGAGTAATACTTTCAAAAGTCCCCATTGCCTCAACAAACCACCTAAGAGCGGTTGTGATAGTGTATGTTTTCTCTTTTCTTTATGGCTCAACTTGACTTCCACCTACTATTCCTATCAATTTAAGATATTTAGGGTAAATTACTATCAAGAGTTGACTGACCTGTCTGTTGTTTATATTATTATAGAGCAATATGTAAACTTCTTCGCTTATTTTGTTAGCCAATAACGTTATATTTATTACTTTATCTTATAGATAGCAAAAGAGTAATATTAGCCTTACAAAGAGACATACAAAGAAGTATACAAAGAGACAATTCAAACCCTTAAAAGAAGGGAAAAAGAAAGAGAGAGAGAGAGGCAGTTATGAATTTTAAAGGCTAGATTTGTCTCTTTGTATGCCTCTTTGTAAGGCTAGTATTTCTCATATCAAAAATATAATTTTACACATAAGACTATTTTCTAGACATTGTTACTATATTGGCCTTAGCATTTGTTCGGTATTGTACTCGGCTATTGCTATAGCAGTCCTCCCTCTAAAATAATCTTGAGAAAGGTAATATAATCATTTGGTATATTTATTTTGCAGATATTGTATATTTGAAAAGATATTATATAATTTTTTAATATACAAATATAAAGTTCAAAACTTTAGTAACAAAATGCAATAAAGTGAATTTATAGATGAATAGAAATAAAAGTACTTGAAAGGAGATTTTTGAAAACAGATTCAATTCAAAATATGAACTTAATAATCTTATTAATTTGCATATTTACTAGGGCTGTTGAAAATCCAATCAGATACAATTAATCCACTCCAAACCGATCCAATTTTGATCAGTTTTGATGATTTAATTGGATTGGATAAATTTTTTGAAAATCTAATTGGATTGGATCTGTTGTTGGATTTGCTAAGTAAATCCAATTTTATAACTTTATAAATAAATTAATATAAAATAAAAAAGCCTAAGGTCAACTAAGTAAATATCTAAATTTAAATTATAATATTTGACCTAAAAATATCAAGGATGTATGCTAATCTTTGCCAAAGTAATTAAACCTTGAACTTAGAGGTAACTATTTTAGTGCATGATTACGAGTTGCATCATACCAAGGATTGAATCCTATTCTTTTACTTTCTTTAATCTAAGTTAAGTCTTTGTCTTGTTTTATATTTCCATGGCTTACAAAATAGATTTTTCTTTTCTTTACAATTATTTGGTTTTTATATACTAGCGAGTTTGGGTTTTACAATTTTAATATTATATAGTTTTTTCAAGATAGCTATCCTGTAAAGGTGCATGGTTAATTATTTTCACTGAAATTTTAGATTAAAATTACATTAAACTATTTGACTATCGTTATAATCAACAATATTTAATTTTAATTTAGTCATGAAGGTGCATGAATGATGATTATTTTTATTAAAAATTTCATGTTAAAGCTTAAAAAATTATGAGATTAATTTTATAAATTTTTTATTTTGTTCTATGAACTAACATTACAAGTTTTAACTTGCAAAATAGATGAGCACTCCAAATCAAAACGGAACAAATACAACTTCAGCAGATGTAACGGAGCCGCTTGCAATTGAAGGTACTTCTACTGTTCCTAACCTTACGGTAAGTAAGAGAAAACCCGCCACACCTGCTTCTGTGGTTTGAGATCACTTTATAAAAGTAAAAGATGATGTTGAAAATCCTATTGCTGGCTACGGCATATTTGTAAAGACAGTGAATAATTGGAATAGGGCAATAATGAGAACTGATAATTTGCATGTAAGATGTTGTGTACACATTTTAAATCTCATTGATACAGATGGTTTAAAAGATTATCATGAATAAATAAACAAAATCCATAAAGTTATTAGATATGTTAAATCTTCTCCATCTAGGTTACAAAAGTTTAACGCATGTGTTGAACAAAAAAAGATTTCTTCAAGTAAATTTTTATGTTTAGATGTTTCAACTAAATGAAATTCCACTTATTTAATGTTAAAGGCAACAGGAAAGTTTTCAAAAAGTGTTTAATTGCTTAAAGGATGAAGATGCTCAATATGTCCGTGAGTTCTGTTTGAGAGAGAATAGGCGCTCCAAAATCTTGTCATAAATACTAGGGGAGCTATAAAAAATTCTATCCTTGTTTGTTTGTTTATGTGTTATTTGATACATGCCATAAGGAGCGTCTATTGGTATTTGTTTTGCCTTGTTATGTGGTGAAAATAATGCAAGTGCGTTATCAAACAAAGTTAGAAGTACTTTGAATGACTTGTATTTTCTTAATACAAGTTTCTTTATTCTGATGGAGTGGAGATTCAAGATGAGATGGAAAATTTAATTCATATGGAGGTTGAATGTAGTGAAATTGATGCAGATATGTTGTTTGATTCTGGTTACAAGAGGCTTTTTGAAAGAAACAAAAGGTATTGAATGTAAGACAGAGGTGGATCATTATTTAATATTGTTATACCTGAAAAAGTAGGGCTGACGCAAGACCCAGTCAGCATAAAAAGTCAGAACTTAGGTATGTCTGCAGCCAGTCAGAGGCAGTCACGTCACACAATGACAGGGGCGGCATGCTCCTGTCAAGGCAGTGGGTGAGCGTCAGATCAGCCAGGAGCTAGAGTGATTCCACGTGTCTAATCACTGCACCAAATCACGTAAATTGCTCTAGAAGGTGGGCAATGGGATATAAAGAGGGATTTGCACGGATAATCCCACCAACTCACAGATTTAGTAATGATAACCTTAATCTATCTCACTATAAATTGAGAGTTCCTCACTCATTTAAGGGATTAGCTAATCTCTCTGAAGAAAAATAGCATTCTCTCTCTTATATAATCATTTGTAAGTCAGTCCGCTGAACGCGACCTGACCACTATCATTAATACAAAATCAGTGGACATAGGATTTGCTTCCTTCGCATCTAAACCACTTTAAACGCTGTTCTTTGTTGCATTTACTCTCACTCTCACATCCATGTGTGTCTTCTTGGCCCGCTCAGCATTTCACACGTGCGTTTGGTTGGTGTCAAAATCACGCATCAACAGTTTGGCGCTAGAAAAAGGGTCTGATTTAGTATTCGTCCTTTATTAGGAGAATCTCTAACTTACTGGTCCTACAACAGCAAATGGCTCGCTGACTTGAACCTGAGCGAACCAATCAAGGCGCTGAGGAGATCCCCCAAGTGCAGCACACCTCTCTTGAGGTACCTTTGGTTCCACAAAATATTGTGGGGGATGTCCCGTCAAGTTCACAACTTGACCCTGCCATCATGAGCTACCTGGAGAGGTTCAATAATACTCTCCAAACGGTCAAACAAAGGTTGGACCGTTTGGACTAGGGTGTGCCACCCGAATCAGCTGGGCGGTGCAACCGCTAAAAACGCCTATAGGTTGAGCGAAAGCGCGGCAAAGGGCGATAGCCCATGCTGTGAGCATTGCAGCGCACCGAAGGAAGGGTAAGGAAGTGGCAAAAAATGGGCCTAAAGGTTCCAAAGGGCCGGCGAACATCGACCACGTCCCGAGTAGAATACCGTGGCGTTAAGACTAAATGAAAAGTCACAGCTTGAGCTGTCCCATGCCGCGTCGCATGAAAACCCTCATAAAAGTGCTGGGCGGGGCGATTCTCATCACTGCTGGAGAAACAATCCTGATCATAGTCGTGCGGGAGGTTCCCACACTCCGCGGGGCGGTTCATACCACCGCGGAGGTCGTGAAAATTCCCCGCACCATTCATCGCCATCACATGGCTTTAACCAGCGTGTGTTGAGAGCGGCCAGAACTGCCGGGCGAGGCGAAGTGGAATTCGACCTCCAGACTTTCCTCAATCGCAATCGCGAGGGTCGAACTCGCATGGGTGAAAGCAATCCCCAAATAGCTCTGTTGCCCCAGATTGAGGAGCTGTAGTGAGCTCTAGACCAACTTAGAGCTTAACAAAATGAGCAAGGGCAGCTCGCATCAGCGTCTCCCTTTTCTCCGGCAGTATTAGCCGTCCTTATCCCGTCAAGATTTAGAATGCCCGCATGCGGGCGTACGATGGAAATTCTGATCCGCAGGATTACTCGTACGAATTCAACGACCTGATGGAACTTCACCAAGTTTCAGATTTGGCAAAGTGCCGTTGTTTGGCAGTAACTCTAACCTCTTATGCTAAACGATGGTTCAGGTCACTCCCAGCAGGATCGATCAACTCGTGGCCTCAGATGAGCACGACGTTCTTAAGGCATTTCCAAGCAAACCGAAAACTCTCAATGCCTTTGAGCTACCTCAGCAATATAAGGCAAGAGAGGGATGAATCCTTCCAGTCTTACATCGACTGATTCCACAGAGAACTTAATAAAGTAGCTCACACTCCCGAAGAGTCTGTTCGGACTCTCATCATAGTGGGAGTTCGCCACAAACCGACCTGTGGAAAGAGTTACAAGCTGAGGATGATGTTTCCCTCACCTGCTTTTATAACCTTGCGGAGAAGTATCTTCGTATTGAAAACTCTGTGTCGGTGCTCCATCGTCGCGACCCTGACGCTTCAGGTAGTGCGCCTGGTCGGGAGGAAAATAGGAGAGTTGATTGCAGATAGGCTACTAATGATCAACGAAAAGGAAAGAAACCGTGTTATGAGCCTAAAAAGTCTTATGCTCCCATTCCTCATCGTGATCGCGACAGAAATCAGTATACGCCTTTGAATGCGTCTGTATCGGCTATTCTTGACAAGTAGGAAGAAGCCAGCCTGCTCGGAGAGCCTGAGCCCATGAAAAATCCCCCATCAGCCAGAAATAGTAAAAAATACTATCGCTTTCATCGGGATAATGTGCATCACATTGATGAGTGCCGAGCTCTCAAATAGGCAATCGAAGACCTCATCAAGTAGGGACATTTCAAGGAATATATTGATGACTCCACTCCCACACAAGAGAAAAGTCAAGGGGAGCCAGGAAAGAAGCGTCGTGATCACAAAGGTATATGCAGCGTCAATTTGATATGCTCTGATGATCTAAACTCTTCAACTTCTCGTTTACTAAAAGATCCGTTTTTAATAACAAGAAGGATTGAAGAGTTCCATTGCAGCAAATTGATGGTAAAGGTTGAAACCTTTTCAGAAAAAGGTTATTAAAGGCAAAGAGATGACGTACCCTGAATAAATATTTGTGCCAAATGAAAAAGAGATGAAGAAATCTTCTGTTTCTATTGCAGTCATGCTACTGCTACTGTTCAAGAAGAAGGAATTAGAAAGAATCTTTTTATGCATATATTGAGGAAAAGGAAATATGTAAATGGTGTATAAGGGAGAATAGTTGAGTAGGACAGTTAGGTAGTGAGAGCCTATTAAATTTTGTTTAGAAGAGATGGGGTTAAAATGAGAACACCTCAAACCAATCAACTGGTGAAAGCATATCTTTCCTAGGCACCTCGCGAGTTCCCCGCGAGGTGCGGTCCCTATGATGACGCTCTTGTAATCACACCCCTAATAGGGCGTCATAACGTCCACAGAATGTTCGTGGACAACGGAAGTGCTGTGAAGATCCTGTTCCAAACAGCTTTCTAAAGAATGAACTTGGACGAGGCCGACCTGAAGTCCGCCTCGATCCCCCTATATGGTTTTATAGGGGACCACCTGATCCCCAAAAAAACGATCTTGCTTCCAGTCATGCTGGGTGACTTTGACGAAGTGACCAAGGTAACTGAATTCTTGGTAGTGGATTGCCCATCCGCTTTTAATGGTATCCTGGGCCGACCTCTGCTGAGAAACTTTAAGGCAGTCACTTCGATATACCATCTGAAGATGAAGTTCCCCACCCCGACGGGGATAGGGGAAGTCAACAGATCTCAACGTGCATCTCGCGACTGTTACGTGAAAGCAGTGCAGATGGCGTGCAAAGGGAAAGACATCTCGCGCGGCATTCCCTGACAGGCAATGGCGATCATCCGGATCGAGCCACAGCCTGGTCCAAACGAGGATAATATGGATCCTCATATTCAGGAATGCCCTTTTAGTGGGCCAGTTGAGGATCTGTTTGAAGTATCGGTCGACCAAAGTGAGCCAAGCAGAGTATTAAGAATTGTGAGCAATCTCGACCCCTAGCTCGCCACCGAACTGACTAGCTTCCTTAGAGAGAATATCGATGTGTTCGCATGGTCACAACGGATATGGTCGAGATTAGCCCGGATATTATTTTCCATGCATTGAACATCGACAGTGAAGCCAAGCCCGTTCGCCAAAAGAGAAGAGCGATGGATCCAGAGCGATATGTTGCCTTAAAACTTGAGGTGGATAACCTCTTTCGAAATGGATCCATCCGAGAAGCGCTCTATCCGACCTGGGTTGCCAACCCGGTTCTAGTAAAGAAGCCTAACGGCAAATGGCAGACCTGTGTCAACTTCACCGACCTCAACAAGGCATGCCCAAAAGATATCTTTCCCCTGCCCAAGATCGACCAGCTCGTAGATACCACCTCAGGGCACGAGCTGTTGAGTTTTATGGACACGTACTCAGGATACAATCAAATTTTGATGTATGCACCGGACGAAGAGCATACATCCTTTGTTACAGATCAGGGGCTGTACTGCTACAGAGTTATGCCCTTCGGCCTCAAGAACGCTGGTGCAACTTACTAGCGGTTGGTTAACCGAATGTTCTCTGAATAGATCAGAAAATCGATGGAGGTCTATGTAGATGACATGCTGGTCAAGTCGCATATCGCTTTAGATCACATAACGCATCTCGCTGAGATGTTCGACATCCTCCAACAATACAGAATGAAGCTAAACCCCTTCAAGTGCTCATTCGGAGTATCCTCAGGAAAATTCCTAGAATACATGATTAACCAGCGAGGAATAGAGATCAACCCTAAGAAAATCTAAGCTCTCCTCGATATGGAAAGCCCGACCAACAAAAAGCAGGTCATGAGCCTTAATGGGCGAATAGCGGCGCTAAGTCGCTTCATATCAAGGGCAACAGATCGCTGCTTGCCATTCTTCAATGTTCTAAGGGTCGATAAAAAGTTTGAGTGGACTCTTGAGTGCGAACAGGCATTCCAGAGTATTAAAAAACACCTCGGGAAGCCACCCCTTCTGTCCAAGCCTCTCTCGCAAGAGATCCTCCTTCTGTATCTGTCTGTCTCTTAGTTTGCGGTCAATAAAGCTTTAATTCGGGAAGAGAATAGGGTCTAATGGCCAGTGTATTACGCGAGCAAGCGTATGCTAGATGCTGAGATGCAGTATCCAGAAATGGAACGATTAGCTTATGCCCTGCTGATTGCTTCCAGGAAGTTACGACCTTACTTCCACGCCCATATAATCCATGTAATGACTAATTACCCGTTCAGGTAGATCCTCCAGAAGCCGGAGCCATCGGGTAAATTGCTTAAATGGGCCATGGAATTAAGTCAGTTTGATCTGAAATACAGACCAAAATCAACTATCAAAGGGCAGGCTGTTGCCGACTTCATATCAGAATTCTCATATCATCCAACGAATGAGTCGAAGCAACAGCCCAGCGAAGTCATTCAGGAAACTGCTCAAAATATGTCGACCTAGAGCCTCTACGTCGATGGATCATCAAACAGAAAGAAGGTCAGGGCAGGTCTTCTAATTTTGAGTCCCGAAGGGGCTCGTATTCAAGGCATTCTACGGTTCGGTTTTAAGGCTATCAATAATAAGGCCAAGTATGAAGCTCTGCTCGCTGGACTGCGGTTAGCCAGAGAAATGGGTGCAACCGTGATCAGTATCCACAACGACTCCATGCTGGTCGTTAACCAGATTTTGGGAGAGTACCAAACCAAGGAAGAAAATATGATCAGCTATCTGAAGAAAGCTAAGGCCGCACTCGAGCTATTCAAGCACTTCACGATCATACAGATTCTTAAAGAGAGCAACTCTGCGGCAGATGCCTTAGCAAGGATAGCCTCGTCATTAGACTCAGATGCACCGGAGAGCATTCCTGTTCGATTCATCAAGACCCCTAGTATCAGCTCGAACAAACAGGCCGTGAATGTAATTGAATCGGATTCCTGGATAACCCCTATCATTTAATATCTCAAGGACGTGACCTTGCCTGACGACAAGGTCGAGGCAAGGACTCTGCGAACAAGATCTGCTCATTACACTCTCATCAGAGACCAGTTGTACAAGCGAGGGTTTAGCCCCCCTTTCCTTCGATGTGTAACTAGCGAAGAGGCAGATTACATCATGAGGGAGATACATGAAGGGATCTGCGGTAATCACATCGCCGCACGATCTCTCGCCAACAAAGTTGTTCGTCAAGGGTACTATTGGCCCCTAATCCAAGAAGACACCTACAACTTTGTTGAAAGGTGTGACAAGTGCCAGCAGTTGGCCAGAGAAATGGGTGCAACCGTGATCAGTATCCACAGCGACTCCATGCTGGTCGTTAACTAGATGTTGGGAGAGTACCAAACCAAGGAAGAAAATATGATCAGCTATCTGAAGAAAGCTAAGGCCGCACTCGAGCTATTCAAGCACTTCATGATCACACAGATTCTTAGAGAGAGCAACTTTGCGGCAGATGCCTTAGCAAGGATAACATCGTTATTGGACTCAGATGCACCGGAGAGCATTCCTGTTCGATTCATCAAGACCCCTAGTATCAGCCTGAACAAACAGGCCGTGAATGTAACTGAATCGGATTCCTGGATGACCTCTATCATTCAATATCTCAAGGACGAGACCTTGCCTGACAACAAGGTCGAGGCAAGGACTCTGCAAACAAGATCTGCTCGTTACACCCTTATCGGAGACCAATTGTACAAGCGAGGGTTTAGCACCCCTCTCCTCCGATGTGTAACTAGCGAAGAGGCAGATTACATCATGAGGGAGATACATGAAGGAAACTGCAGTAATCACATCGCCGCACGATCTCTAGCCAACAAAGTTGTTCGTCAAGGGTACTATTGGCCCCTAATCCAAGAAGACACCTACAACTTTGTCGAAAGGTGTGACAAGTGCCAGCGGTTCGCGAACATACCGTGAGCTCCTTCCTACCAGCTGATAACCATGACTAGCCCCTAGCTATTCTCCATGTGGGGAATTGATCTCATCGGTCCCATGCCAGTTGGTAAATGGGGAGTAAATTATGCTATGGTCGCGGTGGATTACTTCACCAAGTGGGTCGAAGCAGAACCATTAGTCGCAATCACAACCAGAAAGCTCAAGGATTTCATCTTCAAGAACATTGTGTGCCGCTATGGGATTCCTCATACTCTTATCTCTAACAATGGTAAACAATTCGACAACGAGGAATTCAAGCAGTTTTGCGACGAGCTGGGTATTCATAAAAAATTCGCCTCAGTCGTAAGGCCACAAGCAAATGGTCAAGTTGAAGCTGTCAACAAAACCATCAAGCACACTCTGAAGGCAAAACTTGGTGCAGCCAAGGGAAATTGGGCTGACGACCTCCCCGAAGTTCTATGGGCATATAGGACAACTCCGAGAACCTTTACCTTAGAAACCCCTTTTTCGCTAGCATATGGCGTGAAGCAATGATCTCTGTAGAGGTAGGAACCGGTTCACTTCGGAGGGACCTATACAATGAAGCCGAAAATGAAACGCTTATGCGCGCAAGTCTGGACCTAGTTGAAGAACATCGCAGCAAGGCTCAGCTAAGAATAGTAGCCTATCAGCAGCGCGTGAAGAGGTTCTTCGACTTTAAGGTCAGGAGAAGAGACTTCCAGGTCGGCGACCTTGTTTTGAAGAAAGTTCTTCTCGGTACTAGAGAACCAAGTGCGGGAGTTTTAGGACCGAACTGGGAAGGTCCATACTGCATTGCCAAAGTGATAAGACCAGGGGCTTATCATCTCAAAAGGTTGAATGGTTCCAAAGTACCTCGAGCTTGGAATGCTGAGCATCTCTGACCATATTATCAGTAATTCTGAACTCAGTCTTTCCTTGTAAAGATTTTATTCCTCGCAATCTTTGTAAATAACAAATGTATTATTTTGTTATAATCTTTCCAATGTAATTTTGCTAGCACAGACATATTGTAATCATATTCGCATAGACTTGTTCTAATATTATAAACGGTTAAAATGTGACCTCATATATAACATGGGGTGCAGAAATTGTAAGTGCTCGGAGATTAAGAAAGATGCATTTCATTAATAAGTATAGCGAACAAGATCCCAAAAATAAATTACAATTGGCGCTGATCCCTAACTCTTGGAGGCTCGACCTCATCATCTCAGGGCTGGTCGCCATCTTCCCGGTCGTTTGTGGGCTTCTCCAGCCCGAAGCATCTCTCTGATCAAATCCTCGGGTGGCCGCCGTTGCTTCCTCATCCTTGAGCCGCGCCATGGAAATGAGAGTTTCCCGCCAATCCTCTGGGATGTCGGACATATCAATTTACAGATTCTTCAGCCGCAAGGCATAGATGGACTCAATCGCGCATTCAGTAGCCTTTGCCTCAATCTCCGCTGCTTGGTTCTGCACCTCTTCGGTTAGTGAAGTAACTTTTCCCTGACTTGCTTGGAGTTCGGCCTCGAGAGCCTGCTTTTGCTTCTCTGAGACCTCCTTCTCCTACTCTACTTGTAAGGCTCGCTGAGAGGTTGTTTTGAGCTCCTGGTCTTTCTTGCCGGCCTCCTTGGAGAGCCTGGCTATAGTCCTCTGGAGTTCCTTTATCTCCTCCTCGTGCTTCTCGAGCTCGGTCCTTTGAAAATCCACCGTGCGAAGAGTCGCGTTCCTTTCACTCCGGTACTGGTTCGCCGATTCAGTGGATAGCTCCTTTTCTGCTTCGACAGCTTCTAGATCTCGCTTGAGCCACGCAGTCTCTTCCTTTAGCGCAACCTCTCCTGCAGCAGCTCCCAGCCGGACCTTTTGCAGGGATAGTTACATGGAAAGCAGAGCCTGCGAACAAGAAGAATGACAGTCTCCTGCTAAGAACGAAAAGGTAAAGTCCTCGCTGAGGACAATTCGTTTTACCTTGCTTATATGCTAGATTGATGTGGACATCAGGTCCACATGGTTGGAACCCACGAACTGTTCAAATACTTTCGCAAGTTCGCACTCCAGCATGGCAAAGACCGCCGACTGCAAATGGTTCGGTAGTTGTCCCATCGAGTCCAGCATTGGAGTGTCCTTGCCGGTGCCCCCGGCAAGGGCGTCGCCCATCAGTTCCTTACCAGACCTATTTCTAGTACCCACGACCCCGCTTTGCCTTCCTCGAGATGCTCCCGAAGCAGTGGGAATGCCTGGCTGCGACCTCCCGGGCTGAACGCCCAGATCATCTGGTTCGGACTCTGACTTTTCGGCCTGAATTTGTTGCCTCTTCCTTGATCGCTGGGCCATTGTCTTTTGCTTTGGGCCAACAGTCGAAATTTGGGAAGTACCTGTAGGTCGGTCCGGGGCGCTCGCCGAAGGTTGAGAAGTCTCAACAAGACGCGCCAAAGCCCCCAATATTGCCGCTTAAGTCGGGAGACCACTGGGAGCGGCTTCGATCGTCCTAGCGGTCCCCACTCGAGGGAAGGTAAATTGTCTTCGTCGTGGCAACCTTGGCACCTTCGGAGGCATGCTTGCTGAATATGAACGTTGTTAGTAAAAATAGTTCACTGTGTAATAAAAAAGGACCCAATTAGTACAACTTACTCGATGGAGGCTCTAAGGCCGCGTCTATGTTGAAAAAGTCGTATCTCCGTGAATTCGCGGTTGTCACAAGCAACTTTGTGTCGCGACTCGCTTCAGGCAAGAAACCGAAGGCTACGATTCTGTCCGGATCCATGAGCATATCCAAACTGGTCGTTTTGTTAACTGCCAGATAAATAAATAGTTCGTTAGTAAGAAAAACAAAGTCAATGAGTTCGTTAAGGGAAAAGAACCTACTCGGGTCCTGGAAGCAGCAAAGGCCGTCGTAACGAAAGAAGAAAAACTTCGTCTCTTAGGCCCCCGCATTGCTAGGGTAACTGTGTATCCACACTTCTATAGTAGGTCACCTGGACAAGTAGTAGGAATCTTTGTCCTTGCTTTTTTTAGGATGTACGAGCAACCGAGTTCTACTGCAGTTAGCTCGCCCAACCCATTCTCGCGACGCGCAATGTACATGGCAACCGCAATCATGAACGCGTTCAACGTGAGTTACATCGATGCGATCTCGAAATGATCTAAGACCGACTTAACAAAAGGGTGGAAAGGGATTAACCCTCCACCCTTGAAGATTTCCTTGGAGATCACGACCAACCCATGTGGCGGATGCTGAGCTGTGCGCGTCCTATCAAGGAAGTCATCCGTGCAGATACCGTATTGGTCTATCACTCTTTCTAGCTCATCCTCAGTAAGTACCGAGAAGATCTCTTGGGTGGGACTCACAGGAACATCCTGCGTAGACGAACTGGTCTCTTCCTCAGACCTGGTCGTTGAGGGGTCCATTCTACTGCAGTCTGCAAAAGCGACAAGCAGGGAATCTTTTTAGCCCTCGTACATTATTTCGTACGATGACGTGGAGGAAAGCAAACACTTCCCTTCCTAAATCCCAGAAAAACCCTAATAGAATATTTCGAGCCGCCATTCATGGCTCGAACCCAGCAAGAACATTTCGTCTTCGATCAACTACCGGAAGATGTATCATTTATCAACTACTGGGAGTAAGAAATAAAAACAGAAAATGATTCTTACCTCTCGGAATATGAAGATGGATCCTTCTGCTTCGAATATCAGGTATACGCTGGTTTGGAAGGCAAAGAATCCAAGTTTGCAAAAGTCTCTTGCTCTCTCTAAAAAGATAAGTGTGGTGACATTGCCTGAAACGAACTTAGGTTTTATAGCAAAAGATCTGGTGCTTGGTTTTCTTGAAATCAAACGACATTTGGATGAAAAAATATACCTCACCGTTGATCGTGACCACGTGTCGCGGATCCACAGGGAAGGGTGACCGTCACGCTCCAAGAAAACCAAATCGTTGTCCTTCTCCGTTGAAAAACCTAAGTGACGGCACGATTCTCCTGCCGTATTAAATGCTCCCCAATCTGCATTTAATGCTGTGATAGGGGATATCATTTTGGCATGTCATGCATTTAATGCGCATGGCTGGCATTAATTGCGCACAGGACACGTCTGTCAGAGCAGAAGACGTTTCATTAAATGTATCCATTGTGAAAATGCAACGGGTAAAGCCTGAAAAGATCGTTACGTAAAACACTCTTCGTCTGACCAGTCATGAAGCAACGTGACTCCTCGATTCTACCCCATTGGTCGCGAAGCGACGTGACTCTCGGCGAGTATTAAGTTCCAAAACAGCCTAATCCCTTGTCTAGGGGGGAATTCCAAGAATAATTAGGTCTTAAACTTTGGAAAACCGAAATCAAAGCACCAGAATGGTCTAAAATCAGGTCGTTCATCCTTAAGCGAAGACCGTATCAGGTCGTGCGCGCAAAAGCGCAGTTTGACCTATTTTCAAACAGGTTGGAATCACCAAAATTTCCTCGAAGGCATCCTGTCACGGCATGAATTATAGTTTCCAAGGTCCGATCCTCGCACCTTAAAAAACTAGGAGACTTCTGTTATGCCTGAAAAAGTAGGGCTGGCGTAAGACCCAGTCAGCATAAAAAGTCAAAGCTTAGGTATGTCCGCAACTAGTCAGAGGTAGCCACGTCACACAATGACAGGGGCGACATGCTCTTGTTAGGGCAATGGGTGTGCGTCAGATTAGCCAGGAGCTAAAGTGATTCCACGTGTCTAATCACTGCACCAAATCGCATAAATCGCTCTAGAAGGTGGGCAATGGGACATAAAGAAGGATTTGCATGGATAATCCCATCAACTTACAGATTTAGTAATGATAACCTTAATCCATCCTACTATAAATTGAGAGCTCCTCTCTCATTTAAAGGATTGGCTAATCTCTCTAAAGAAAAATAGTGTTCTCTCTCTTGTATAATCATTTGTAAGTCAGTCCGCTGAACGCGACCTGACCACTATCATTAATACAAAATCAGTGGATGTAGGATTTGGTTCCTTAGCATCCGAACCACTTTAAACGCCGTTCTTTGTTGCATTTACACTCACTCTCACATCCACGTGTGTCTTCTGGACCCACTCAGCATTTCACACGTGCATTTGGTTGGTGTCAAAATCACGCATCAACAAATATAATCATCTGAGAATCTAAGAGATGATAGTTTTGATATCTTACTTTGGTGGAAGGTCAATTTTTCAAAGTATAAGATTTTTTCTTACATTGCACGAGATGTTTTAGCTGTACTTGTTTCTACTAGGGGTGAGCGATTTTGGGTACCCTACATTTTTCGGGGGAATCAGAATCGGAACTGCACAGTGTAGGTTCCCAAAAAAAGGAACCAGAACCGGAACCTGTCAGTTTTGATTCTTAAATTTAGGAACCAGAACTTGAAATGCAGGTTCTGGTTCCTTACCCGGGTACCCTATAAAAAATTAATTACCCCTATTAGTTTAAAAAATGACAAAAATACCTTAAAAATTTATAAATACACCCCTACCAAATTAAGAAAACCTATATTTAATAGTTTTCAACTTTTGATTATTCATTCATTTGTGTCCAATGTGACTCATAAATCCTCTAATCTCTAGGCAACACTTTAATTTAATCAATTCATCACAATTCACATAAAATTTCTCAATCACAACCAAAAGACAAACTGGTTCCAAGCCAGGTACCTGCTTCAGGTTCTTTTCCCAGGTTCCGGTTCAGGTTCCAAAACCTGTAGGAACCGAAACCGTACAATGTCGATTCCAATAAAATGGAACCGAAACCTACCCGCACAGTGTCGGTTCCTGATAGGTTCCAGTTCCAGTTCCGATTCTACCTGCTACCCATGCTCACCCCTAGTTTCTACTATAGCTTATGAATCAATATTTAGTACTAGCATTCGCCATTTTGGAGTTCATCATCTCCAAGGACTATAAAGACACTTACTTGCACACATAATTGGTTACGTTCATCAATGAAAGATTTTTGTGCAATAATGATGAGATTAAAGTAATTAAGTCAAGTAAATTAGTTTTCTACAAATGAAGTGGATTGGATTAGATTATAAATTCTAAAATCCAAGTTGGATTGGATTTAGCAAAACTGATTGATTTCATCCAATGGATGTAAGTAAATCAATAAACCATGGCAGCGGAAAAAAAAAAAAATGTTCATTGATTACTTTAATTCCCATGACCAGTGTCTAATGAATGTATGTTTTACATATTTATAATCAAAATCAATAAAAAATCCATACAAGGATTTATAATACAATACCAACGTTTGGAGGCTCCTTCAAAGATTTTGATTTCACTATCGATTCAAGAATGGAATTGCATGAACATTGATCCATATGAAGATAATCCGAAGAACCAAAAAAGAGATTTGCTAGATCCACTTGATGGCTTTAAGAATCAAAAGGCATAATTTTTGGTTCACCAAAACTGATGAACACGTTTAAGGGGTGGTTAGGGTTTTGCTTGATTGTTAATTTTAATATTATATATTATTAGTTTTAATTTAAGTTGCACTTATATAGTGCAACTAATTAAAACCCTAATCCATTTAGGAATAGCCATGAATTCTATTATTAATCCATTCTTGTAACCAAACAACCCATATTGGTATTTTAATTAATTAATTTATTATTACTATTATTAAAATCCATTAATATATTAAAATATATTAGCATTAAATAATAATAATAATAATCCATTTAAATATATGCACACATATATTTAAATATAATCTCACTAATTTCAATTTCAACATTAAAATTGAAAAATTGAATACAAGCAATTGCATTGTGAGATTACTAAAATACCTTTTTTTGTCTTAAAAGACGAAAATATCCCTTTCACATATTGATTCTTAAATTATCTTCTAAGTTATCAATTCGGCAATGAGTTGTACTGCCATTAACACCAATTAATCGTCTTATTGCACACAGACCAAGATTGGCCTCTAGCAAGGCATCGGCATCATGGTCATCCGATAGATTCGAATTCAGCGAAATAACTACCTATCAATGATATGGTTATCATTCAATCAAATTCCTTCATCATCCATTATCTCATCAATGCTGAGGTATAGAAGTAGTGTCAACCTTAGATATCCTTGATCTCTTTGTATTCAGTTATTGGGCCAACAACTAGAATAGATTGGATTGAGCAACAACTCAATCCCACTGTGGCCACAGGTTTAGTGTCGTTGTCATTTACCGAATTGATCAGTGAGATCATTTCTCCTGTACCCAGGAGTGATGAATCCTTTGTCAATCCACCATAATCTTGATACACTTCTCAATGTAGTCAATCACTACCGTTATGATAACTCTGAATAAATGGTAACCCCAATGTCTATGGAATAAATCCTCTAACGGATGGTGGTGCATGTGATCCTTACACTTGAGATCACCGGAGTGTCTTGTGCACCAATTGGTGTAGTTTGACACTAGTCAAATGTAGTTCCATTAAGAGCTATCAAAATGGTAGTTATTGACTACATCGAGAAGTGTATCAAGACTATGGTGAATTGACAAAGGATTCATCACTCCCGAGCAGGGGAGAAATTATCTCATTGATCAATTCGGTAAATGGCAACGTCACTAAACCCGTGGCCAAAGTGGGATTGAGTTGTTGCTCAATCCAATCTATTCTTGTAGTTGGCCCAGTAATCGAATACAAAGAGATCAAGGATATCTGAGGTTGACACTACTTCCGTACCTCAGCCTTAATGAGATAATGGATGATGAAGGGATTTGATTGCACGATAAACATATCGTTGATAAGTAGCTATTTCACTGAATCTGAATCTATCGGGTGGCCATGATGTTAGTAACCAACCGGATTCGTGCAGCGAAAAAACGTAATATTTAAAACGAATCGATCAATTACATGAACCAAGATCCAAGTACAAATTATAACGTTTTCATGCATAAACTGAAACGTCAAATAAAACTGTATTAAAAACAAATCCATATAAGGATTTAGTTCATACCGACGTTTGGAGGCTCCTCCGAATGTCTCTGACTTCGGACATGAACACTGTTCACCAGCTACTATTCACATGTTACTGTTCACCGATTACTGTTTGCCAAATACTATTCATCAGCTACTGTTCACTAGATACTATTCACCAGCTACTATTCACTGGCTACTGTTCACAAACACTGTTCACGTGATTCTTCGCTAATCGATCCAATGTAGGATCGCACTCACGGAAGTCTACACAAAGATAATCTGCAGAACCCTTGATTATTTTGCTAGAACAATTAAGGGCTTCAAGAATCAAGAAAGAAGAACAAGAAAAATTTTCTTCTTCACACAAGAGTGTAACGTGAGAGAGAGAGATAGGGTGGCTAGGGTTTTTGATAGAATGAATATCTCACCTTGTTTTAATTTTAAGTTGCACTTATATAGTGCAACAATTAAAACCCTATTCCACTTAGGCATAGTCATGGGCTTTGACCATAGTTCACCTTTGCAGCCAAACACACCATTTATGGTATTTTAATTAATTAATTATTATTATAATTAAAATCAATTAATATATAATAATATATTAATATTTAATTAATAATAATAATTCATTTATATATATATATAGATATATTTAAATATAATCTCACTAATTTAATTTTAATATTAAAATTAAATACAGGCNGATGAGAGAGAGAAATGATTATCCGAAGAGGGCTAGCACCTTCCGAGGGTAATAACGGGATTTCTATAGTAATAGTTACATAGAAAACAATTTGTGACATTTTAAGGGTTAAAATGGTCAAGCAATAATTAATTATATTTAATTATTATATCTTAAAGTGTTAAGATTAATGAGATGAACAAAAATAACCTTTTAATAGTTAAAGGGTAAAAAGGGTAAATTTATGGGTTGTTAATGTAAACTAGTTTAGTTTACATGGGCCCTTGAATAATATTGATTATTCAAAGGGTAGCATATTAAATTCGTGGGGTCCCTTTATAAAATAAGATTTTATTGGGCTTGGAAGTGAAAAATAAATAATTGCAAAATAGCCCAAGTATATATAAGTGCAAAAGGTTGCATTTTTGTTCATTATTCACTTGTTCACTCAAACACAAACTAAAAGCTCTCTCTCCCTAGCCAAGGCCACTCTCTAATCCTCTCAAGGTGGTGTTAAAGTGTGGAGGTTTCATCCTTTTGAAGCTAATCTTCATCAATCCAAAGCAAAGGAGTAGGTATAATCTCATATCCAAGCTTTGCATGTAAACCGTTTTTTTAATCCATGCTTTCATGCTTTCATTCTCCATCTCCACCACTCTTCATGCATGCTGAATCTTTCAGGTAGGTCCTTCAGAAGCCAGAGGCATCGGGTAAGTTGCTTAAATGGGCTATGGAATTAAGTCAGTTCGATCTAAAGTACTGACCGAAATCAACTATCAAAGGGCAGGCTATTGTTGACTTCATATCAAAATTCTCATATCATCCGACGAATGGGTCGAATCAATAGCCCAGCGCAGTCATTCAGAAAAATGCTCAAAATCTATCGACCTGGAGCCTCTACGTTGATGGATCATCAAACAAAAAGAGGGTCGGGGCCAGTTTTCTCCTTTTGAGTCCCGAAAGGGCCCGCATTCATGGCATTCTTCGATTCAATTTTAAGACAACCAATAATGAGGCCGAGTATGAAGCTCTGCTCACTGGGCTACAGTTGGCCAGAGAAATGGGCGCAATCGCGGTTAGTATCCACAGCGACTCCATGCTGGTCATTAACCAGATTTTGAGAGAGTACCAAACTAAGGAAGAAAATATGATCAGCTATCTGAAGAAAACTAAGGCTGCACTTGAGCCGTTCAAACACTTCACGATCACACATATTCCTAAAGATAGCAACTCTGTGGTAGATGCCTTGGCAAGGATAGCCTCGTCATTGGACTCAGATGCACTGGAGAGCATTCTTGTTCGATTCATCGAGAACCCCAGTACCAACCCGATCAAACGAGCCGTGAATGTAATAGAATCAAATTCCTGGATGACCCCTATCACTCAGTATCTCAGGGATGGGACCTTGCTTGACGACAAGGTCGAAGCAAGGATTCTGCGAACAAGACCTGCTTGTTACACCCTCATTGGAGACCAGCTGTATAGGCGAGGGTTTAGTACCCCTCTCCTCCGATGTGTAACCAGCAAAAAAGCAGATTACATCATGAGAGATATACACGAAGGGATTTGCGGTAACCACACCGCCGCACGATCTCTAGCCAACAAAGTTGTTTGTCAAGGGTACTACTGGCCCCTAATCCAAGAAGACACGTACAACTTTGTCAAAAGGTGTGAAAAGTACCAGCGGTTCGCGAACATACCGCGGGCTCCCTCCCACCAGTTGATAACTATGACCAGTCCCTGGCCGTTTTCCATATGGGGGATCGATCTCATCGGTCCCATGCCAGTTGGTAAAGTGGGAGTAAAATATGTCGTGGTCGCGGTGGATTACTTCACCAAGTGGTCGAAGCTGAATTGTTAGCCGCGATCATGACCAGAAAGCTCAAGGACTTTGTATTCAAAAATATCGTGTGTCGCTATGGGATTCCTCATACTCTCATTTCAGACAATGGTAAACAATTCGACAACGAAGAGTTTAAGCAGTTTTGCAACGAGCTAGGTATTCATAAAAAATTTGCCTCAGTCGCAAGGTCGCAAGCAAATGCTCAAGTTGAAACTGTCAACAAAACCATCAAGCACACTCTGAAGGCAAAGTTTGGCACAGCCAAAGGGAATTGGGTCGACGACCTCCCCGAAGTCCTATGGGCATACAGAACAACTCCGAGAACCTCTACCTCAAAAACCCCTTTTTCGCTAGCATATGGCTTCGAAGCGACGATCCTTGTGGAGGTAGGAACCGGTTCACTTCGGAGAGACCTGTACAATGAAGTTGACAATAAAATGCTTATGCACGTAATTCTAGACCTAGTTGAAAAACATCGCAGCAAGGCTTAGCTAAGAATAGCGGCCTACCAGCAACACGCGAAGAGGTTCTTCGACTCTAAGGTCAGGCAAAGAGACTTCCAAGTCAGCGACCTTGTTTTGAAGGAAGTTCTCGGTATTAGAGAACCAAGTGCGAGGGTCTTAGGACCGAACTGGGAAGGTCCATCCGCATCGCCAAAGTGATAAGACCGAAGACTTATCATCTCAAAAGGCTGAATGGTTCAGAAGTACCCCGAGCTTGGAATGCTGAGCATCTCTGACCATATTATCAGTAATTCTGAACTCAATATTTCCCTGTTAAGGTTTTATTTGTCTTTATAAATGTAAATAACAAGTGTATTATCCTGTTCCTTTGTGATAATCTTCTCATGTAATTCTGCTCGTATAGACGTATTGTAATTATGTTCGCATAGACTTGTTCCAATGTTACAGTTAGAATGCGATCTCATAGGGTACAGAAATAAGTGCTTGAGATTTAAGAAAGATACATTTCATTAAACAACTACAACGAACAAAATCCAAAAATAAAATACAAGTATCAGCCTTGATCCCTAACTCCTGGGTGCCCAATTTCATCTCAGGGCTGGTCGCCATCCTCCTGGTCAGCTGACTCTGGGGGGTATCCCGAAGCCTCTCCATAATCAAATCCTCGGGCGGCCTCCGCTGCTTCCTCATCCTCGCGCTGCGCCATAGATACGAGAGTTTCTTGCCAATCCTCTGGAAGTTCGGACATGTCAATCTTCGAATTCTTCAGCCATAGAGCATAGATGGACTCGATCGACCATTCGAGGCCTTTGCCTCGATCTCCCCTGCCTAGCTTCGAATCTCTTCGGTTAGAAAAGTAACTTTTCCTTGACTTGTTTGGAGTTCGGCCTCAAGAGCCTGCCTTTACTTCTCGAATGCCTCCCTCTCATGCTCTACTCGCTGAGAGGTCGTTTTGAGCTCCTGGTCTTTATCGCCGACCTCCCTGGAGAGCCTGACTATGGTCCTCTGGAGATCCTTTACCTCCTCCCCGTGCTTCTCGAGCTTGGACCTTTGAAAGTCCACCGTATGAAGAGTCGCGTTCCTTTCGTTCAGATACTGGTTCGTCGATCCAGTAGATAGCTCATTTTCTGCTTCAGTAGCTTCCAAATCTCGCTTGAGCCGCACATTCTCTTCCTTCAGCGCGACCTCTCCTGCAGTAGCTCCTAACCAGATCTTTTGCAGGGATAGTTGCATAGAAATCAGAGCCTACGAACAAAAAGAATAATATCAATTTACCAAAAATGGAAAGGTAAAGTCCTCACTGAGGACAGTTCGTTTTACCTTGCTTATGTGTTGGATTGATGTGGACATCAGGTCCACATGGTTGGAACCCATGAACTCGTCAAATACTTCCATGAGTTTGCACTCAACAAGGCGAAGACCGCCGACTGCAAGTAATTCGACAGTTGTCTCATCGAATCCAGCACTGGAGTATCCTTGCCAATACCCCCGACAGGGGTGTTGCCCACCGGCTCATTACCCGACCTCCTTCCAGTGCCTGCAACCTTGTCTTGTCCTGCTCGAGATACCCCCGAAGCGGTGGGAATGCCCGGCTATTGCCTTTTCCTGGGTTGCTGGGTCGTTGTCTTTTGCTTCGGGCAAGCAGCCGAAGGCTGGGAAGCGCTCGTAGGACGGATCGGGGCACACGCCGAAGGTCGGGAAGCCTCAGCAGGATGCGCTGAAGCCTCCAATGCTGCCCCTTCAACCAAGGGACCACTAGGAGCGGCTTCAGTCGTCCTAGCGGTCCTTGCTCGAGGGAAAGTAAATTGCCTTCGTCGCGCCGACCCTAGCACCCTCGGAGGCATAGTTGCTGCATATGGGCATCGTTAGTAAAAATAGTTCATTGCACAATCAGAAAAGACCCAATTAGCATGACTTACTCAGTGGGGGCTCTAAGGTCGCGTCTACGTTAAAGAAGTCGTACCTCCGCAGATTCGCGGTTGTCATGAGCAGCTTTGTGTCGTGACTCGCTTCAGGCAAGAAACCGAAGGCTATGATTCTGTCTGAATCTGCGAGTAGCTCCAAGCTGGTCGTTTTGTTAACTATAGAAAAATAAATAGCTCGTTAGTAAGACAAACAAAGTCAATGAGTTCATTAAGGGAAAAGAACCTGCTCGAGTCCTGGAACCGGCAGAGACCATCGTAACGAAAGAAGAAAAACTTCGTTTCGTAGGCCCCCGCGTTGCTAGGGTAACTGTGTATCCCGATTGCTATAATAGGTCGCCTGGACAAGTAGTAGGAATCCTTGTCCTTGCTCTTTTTTAAGATGTACGAGCAACCGAGCTCTACCGTAGTCAGCTCGCCGAGCCCATTCTTGCGACACGCGATGGACATGGCAACAGCAATCATGTACGCATTCGGCATGAGTTGCATTGGCGCGATCCTAAAATGATCCAGGACCGACCTGACAAAAGGGTGGAAAGGAATCAACCCTCCACCTTTGAAGATTTCCTTGGAGATCGCAGCCAACCCACGTGGCGGATGCCGAGCTGTGCGCATCCTATCGCGGAAGACATCCGCGTGGATACTGTACTGGTCTATCACTCTTTTGAGCTCATCCTCAGTAAGTACCGAGAAGATCTCTTGGGTGGGACTCGCAGGAACATCCTACGTAGACGAACTGGTCTCTTTCTCGGACTTGGTCATTGCGGAGTCCATTCTACTGCAGTCTGCAAAAGCGACAAGCTAGGAATCTTTTTAGCCCTCGTACATTATTTCGTACGATGACATGGAGGAAAGCAAACACTTCCCTTCCTAAATCCTAGAAAAACCCTAACAAAGTATTTCGAGCTGCCATTTATGGCTCAAACCCAGCAAGAACATTTCGTCTTCGATCAACTACCGAAAGACGTATCATTTATCAACTACTTGGGAGTAAGAAGTAAAACAGAAAACGATTCTTACCTCCCGGGATATGAAGAAGGATCTTTCCACTTCAAATAGCAGGTACGCGCTGGTTTGGAAGGCAAAGAATCCAAGTTTGCAAAAGTCTCTTGTTCTCTCTGAAAAGATGTGTGGCGACATTGCCTGAATCGAACCTGGGTTTTATAGCAAAAGAATTGGCGTTTGGTCTTCCTGGAATCAAACGATGTTTAGGTAGAAAAATGTAACTCATCGTCGATCCCGACCACGTGTCGCAGATCCACGGGGAAGGGTGACCGTCACGCTCCAAGGAAACCAAACTGTCATCCTTCTCTGTTGAAAAACCCAAGCGACAGCATGGTTCTCCTGCCGCATTAAATGCGCCCCAATCTGCATTTAATGCTCTGATAAGGGATATCGTTTCAGCATGTCATGCATTTAATGCACATGGCTAGCATTTATTGCGCACAGGACACGTTTGTCAGAGCAAAAGATGCTCCATTAAATGCATCCATCACGAAAATGCAACAGACAACATCTAAAGAGATCGTTACGTAGAACACTCTTCGTTTGGTTGGTCATGAAGCGACGTGACTCAAGTACAGTTTTGAAACGCCCGATCCCTTGCCCAAAGGTGAATTCCTAGTATAATTAGGTCGCGGACTTCAGAAAATTGAAATCAAAGCGCTGGTATGGTCTAAGATCAGGTCGCTTATCCTTAAGCAAGCTGTATCAAGTCGCGAGCACAAAAGCGTAGTCTCGACCTCTTTTCGAACAGGTCGGAAGAGCCAAAGTTCCCTCGAAGGCATCTTGTCACGACATGAACTATAGTTTCCAAGGTTCGATCTTCCAACCTTAAAAACTAGGGGACTTCTGTTATGCGTGAAAAAGTAGGGTTGACGCAAGACCCAGTCAGCATGAAGAGTCAGAGCTTAGATAGGTCCGCAGCTAGTCAGAGGCAGCCTCGTCATGCAATGACAGGGACGGCATACTCTTGTCAGGGTAGTGGGTGTGCGTCAGATTGGTCAGGGGCTATAGCAATCCCACGTGTCTAATCCTTGCACCAGATCGAGCAAATCACTCTTTAAAATGTGGGTAATGGGACATAAAGAAAGATTTGCACGGAAAATCCCACAAACTCATAGATTTAGTAATGATAACCTTAATCCATCCCACTATAAATTGAGAGCTCCTCTCTCATTTAAGGGATTAGCTAATCTCTCTAAAGAAAATATAGCATCCTCTCTCTTGTATAATCATTCGTAAGTCAGTCCGCTGAACGCGACCTGACCACTATCATTAATACAAAATCAGTGGACGTAGGATTTGCTTCTTTAGAATCCGAACCACTTTAAACGTTATTCTCCATTATTGTTACTCATACATTCATCCACGTGTGTCTTCTGGGCCAGCTTAGCATTTCACACGTGTGTTTGGTTGGTGTCAAAATCACGCATCAACACCATTGGTAAGGGATACATCCATGCCACTGGTAGTGAAGAACTATCGCTGCATTATCCCAAGCATAGATCACATCTAGTTCCCCATCCATTCCTGGCACCTCTCTATCGATCTCATGTCAGCTGTTAACTTCTGTAATTGTTCACTTGTTGTGGCTGTGGTTGTTATTGTTGCTCAACTTGAAATTGAGCTTGCTTCCATATCTTCTTCTTTTTGTGCTAGAGCTTGCGAAAAAAGTTTGTTCAGAAGAGGAACTAGATGAAGATGAACTCAATCCTCTGAGCTCTCCACCCCTGCCTTTTTGTACAGAGCAGTGATGAGATGTGCCACCCATCATACCGTGGAAGACAAGGTATACATTCACTTTTAGAGAGATAATTGGGAAATTGCGAACAAAGATTAAATTTAGAAATTTAGGGTTTTTTTTGGTAAGTAATTTAGGGTTCTTACTTCATAATTTAAGCTAACAAATTGTTTGAAATCGAAAGCACGATGAATGTGTATGTGCATGTATTTTTTGAATTCATGTGTCCTATTATAACTTAGGAAAGATTATGTTTCAAATTGGCAGAAAAGTGGTGTGAATCAGCTATATAATTTGTGGATGAGCAATTTATCATGATTTTTTGTATTTTTTCTTCTTTTATGAGCCTAATTTCATATACGTAGTTCGCAGAACTTTTATTGATGTACTTTATGTTTTACTTGAATATTTCTTTTAACGAGTTATTTTATGTACAACTATCAACTGATTTTGTGGTATGTTTGTTGCTAAGTGTGTCTACAATTGATGGAGCTTTATGGGATGAATAACCGAATAAGGACTTATGACGACAATAAAATACTACCTCATTCTTCGCAAATTCTAATCGATATATTTACTGTTCAGTTACTTTTAGCTTAATGATGTTGTTGAAGCAAATACTACTTTTTTTGTCGGTATACTTATAGCATTTTTTGCATTAATTACAATAGATATTCATGTCAACTCTGATTATATTTCACATTCATTCAATACTTTTGTTGATGCTTGATTTTGACATTAACTACTCGCACGTTAAAATGTTAAAAAGACTTAGAAGTCACACGTGATATGAGGGGATTGAATTAAACAAAAGGTGAAGAGCAATATTTAAAGTGGTTCAGATGCTCAAAAGCAAATCCTACATCCATTGCTATTATATTAATAAGAGAGGGAGGGCAGGTCGCGTTCAGCGAGCTGAGTTACAGTTTAGAGAGAGAATACAAGAGAGAGAGAGAGAGAGAGAGAGAGAGAGAGAGAGAGAGAGAGAGAAAGAGAGAAAGAAGAGAAAGAGAGCTATTACAACGTAAAATTAGCTAATCTCCCAACAGACGAGAGAAAAGTCTTCTATTTATAGTGGGAGAGTTCAAGGTAATGATTATAAAAGCTGCAAGTGGGTAGGTGTCGTGCAAATCCTTTCTTTGCATTACATTGGTCACCTGCCCGAGGGATTTCCTTGATTAAAGCAGGGCTTCAACACGTGGGCGATCTCCAACCGCTTGCTAGCTTGACACTCACTTGCTGCATCGATAGGAGCCATAACACTTGCACCAGGTGCCACATGGCCGCACCTGGACGGCACAGAACCCCGACTATCCTTTACTGATGAGGCTCCACGTCAGCCCTACCTTTTCAGGCATAACAACTTTTTAGTGCTTATCTGACAGTTGGGAACATTTTATTTTGATTTTGGAGGACCATGCTGTAGGATTTTAGTTCTTCAATTTTCATTTGATATCATCTTTGTCAACCTGGTTGGGGTAACTAAGATGTTGTTGAAACTTAGTTGAGTTGCAAATTCAATAGAACTTCTTTTATGAGATTTTACCTTTATAACTTTTCTGCTCGCCCGTTTGGATCCTTAAAACCATTTTCCTTGTTTCGTTTAATCTAGTGCTATTTATATTTAGTTTCTTTGTGGTTGTTATAGCTCTGATTTATCTAGAATATTTGTATTACTTTTACAGGTTCCTGTTACTCTCATTTAAGGCCTGTCTGATTATGTTGTCGTGGAAATGCATGGCTCTAAACATCCATTACCCTTAACTTTATTCTATCAATAGTTGTAGCCTGTTAAAGTTCCTCGTACTTTTATTCACGAAATTATGACAATTTTTGGCTATGGGTGGCCTACAAGTTCAGATGTAGTGGATCTTAAAGTTTCTAATACATTCCTCGAGGAAATTAAGACAATTTTTGGTTATGGGTACCCTGTAAGTTCAGTTTTTGCAAAGCCTAAATTTGCTTAAAAACATTTTCTCTTTCTTCGTATTTGTTCATTTTTATTACTAATGTATGATATTCTACTTTGTTGGCTTGTTGAAGGTTGGCTAGATTCATTCTGAGGAAATTTTTTGAGCGGGAGAGAATATCAATGTCGTTGGCAACTGCGGTTTCAAAAATGGAATTCTTGAGATCCGGTCAACAAAGATCTTCCCTATTTTCTGTAAGGGTTTTATTAAAGAAGATTTTCTCTTAAGTTTTGTTGTTGCAAATTGGCAGGAAATATTCATTTTGCTTATTTGAATGACTAGTATTTCTGTTTATGCCGAACTAAGATGACTAAGGTCATCTACAGGTCAAAAGTAAGATGACATTTGGGTTTTTTATTGTTAAAACCCAATATTCCTTTGTCATCGATCGTCAGCAATTTTTTATTCTCCTATGAGGGGGCGCCTTTGGGCATAGGCGTAACTCTCGCTGACGTCGTTGTCCGTGCACTTATCCAATTCTGCAGTGTTTCCAACTCCTTACGGAAACTATAATCCGCTCCGCAGTTCAATGCCTCAGATCATCAGGCAAGCAATCGCAGCCATCCGATCATGAGCTAGAATAATAGCCGCCTCGTATTCGTGTTTGGCGACAAGGAACCAGAATCAACCGTTGAGGGAAATATTCAGAAGAGGATGACAAATTTTAGCCGCCCTTTACTGATGTCTTCCCACAAGACGAAGTTGTTATTGTGAAGCGAACTGTAATGGTATACATACTTGAAAATTTAGATGTATGATTTTTTTGAATATCTTTTAGGCGTTTAATAAAGAGAATTTAGAGAGAGAATCGGGAAAGCTTCTTTTATTGGACAAAGATTATAAGAAACTTTCAGTATTTTGCTTTGGGATCCAAGAACTCTACATTATGAAAGAGAGAATGCAGTTTATAAGATCACCATAAGATCTTCATAACGTATGATGAACATGAAGCTACAGAGATTCCTAATATATAAACATGCACTTATTCTATGAAAAAGTTTTCTGTATGTCTTCTGGTAATTCTAGGGCCCAATAATGCTACAGACACCGATTAATCTCACAGAATAGTTGTACTAACTTACGTGACATCCAAGTCAGATGCAGTCACGTTGGACATTATAACACATCTTTCGTGAATGAACTGCACATTATAAATGGACGACCGTCCATCAATCCAGACGAATTGTTGTATGAAAATACAATGGACTCTCGTCCATTTCCTATGGATGGACGTCCACCTCGAATGGACCCCTGTCCATAAATTTTTTAAAGAATAAGAATGACAGGCGTCCATTGAAAATATGTGGTGCATTTCCACTTGACACATCCCCGAAATACAACTAACTAATTCACATTCTAACCAGCTTGCCACCATTCTCCATTACCTTTGTTCCTTTTATACCTAATATTGTAAAGATTTTATAATAGTATAGATATATTATTCTTATTATAGAAATACTTTAGCCCTGAAACCTCTTCCTATTTATCATTTATGTGAAATTGGCCTTTCAATCATCTAAAAAGAATAAAACTTCTAACAGAAAAAAGCGTTTAGAATTCCAACAACCACATAAAAAAATTGATCAACCCATTTGAGAAAAATCTTTTGTCGAAATTTGAAATGGAACCAAGATCTCCAATCTAGTTGGTCATCTAGTATGAACCAAATATTTAAGATTATTATATAACAAAAAAATAAGTCTAAGGACTGGACGTCCTTCCATATAATATGGACAACGTCCATTCTTATTTTTTTAAAATTTATGGATGGGCGTCCATTTGAGGTGAATGCCCATCCATAGGAAATGGATTCCCGACCATATAATATGGACGAGAGTCCATGGTATTTTCATACAACAATTCGTCCAGATTGGTGGACAGTCGTCCATTTGTAATATGCGGCCGCTCATCAAATATAGATGAGCGTCCATAATTGTTGGACATTCATTCATTTACGGAAGACGTGTTGTAGTGTCCAACGTGACAGCGTTTGACTCGGATGCCACATATGTCGGTACAACAATTTGGTGAGATTAATCGGTGTCCATAGCATTATTCTTCTAGGGCCCCAATACAATCGTTTTATTCATGCTATAAGATAGACAAATAATCTAGCATCACAATATTTACCGCAGTTTGGTTCCTTCAACATTAAAATCATGGAATATACTTTTATCCTTTATGAGCTAATTGCATGAGTAAGATTGGAAGAGAATGTTCTTGCTTAATGCCTTCAATCCATCTTGCCTTGATTCAAACTTGTTCAATGCTTTGCATCAAAATCTTTTCAATTCCAAGGTTCTCATGATTTGTGAAAAATGATTCAAGCTCATCAGCCTTTTCAATTTTCATTGCTGCAAAACTGCCAGATGTAACAGAGTCAACTTAAAGTTCAATAGGGCAAATATAATATTAAATCCAATCTATGAACTATCTGGCATCTGCATATTCCTACTTGATTGCTTACTAGTGTGACAATACCCCTGACGAAATGATGGAGTAGAATTCCTAAACCGTATTTCTTTAAGATTTGGTCCCAATTCTCCTGCATTTATATTCAAACATACGCGATTATATCAATTTGAGGATATAAAAAGAGTCCCACATTATTCTAGATGATTCAGATTAATTTTCCAAATCTTCTTGACACTCACTGCCAATTGTTTCAAAACCTCAGATGTGATATCGATAAGATACATAAGGTTAAATCAGCCAAGGAGCTGCATACCTGCAACCATCTCCATGCTATTGCACGACCTTCTAGGCTTATTCCACCAAGTATATAAATAACGTCTTGATCTCGAACCTGAAAGAATTTTGCTATGAACTCAGTAAATATAATACTTGCGATGAAATTCAAGCTGTCACAACATGTAGCTTAGTTAGAGAAGTGAGAGACCTCATCAGACACCAAAAAGTTCAAAACCTTTGCAACTATATCAGGGTCAGGAGAACATGCTATAGCCTCTGTGTATGTCAAATATATAACATCAAATCCACACAATATCCCAATCACAGATAAAAGGTGAATGCAAGACCATAATTTTTAATAAGTCTTACTTAAAATCAGTTCCTTCTCTTATATTGCATCAGATTTTTTGTAAGACTTCAACAGGGACTTGGAGCCACGCCTATCTGTGGTGGTAGCATTTCTCATTATAGCAATGTAAGCAGCCTATAGAGCAAAACAAGTTTCTACATATCATATTTTAAAATGTACTCAAAGGAACGAGGAAAAAATATAGATGTTTAGGCTTTATTTTTACCTTTCTCACATCAGGGAAAAGTATTGGAGTGTCTTTATCCTTAAGCAAAACCTAAAAGTGCTCCATTGTTTCTAGTTGAGTTTTGTGATGGTGATGAAGTTGGTGATAACCTGCTGGAAATGGGACAAAATCCGGCTGATGGTTTAAGTTGTATTTTGGAGCCAAAGTTTCTGTTTTTATTTTGTTAGGCTGCAGTAGTTGGTGCAGCAGATATTAGGCCAGACAAGTTAAGTTTATTTGACATGTTTTGTTAAGATTAAGACTTGATTTGGTATGTGCATTGGTTGAAATTCAAATGTAATATTTTTATTGTAATGCAGTAGGTAAAAACGTGGAACTTTTTGTATAAATGTTTCTGTTCAGTGAATGAAACGCAGTGAGAAAAACTCTCAATTCTTGCCGTCTCTTTCCATTTCAAATTCTCTCATTTTACTCTGATCATCTTTTCATCTGAACTAACAAATGGTATCAGAGCCCTACTGATCTTAAGGGCCTGATAAACTCATCTCTCCTCACTTACTTTCTCAACCTCTGTTACAGTGAAAACACCTATCAAGCTCCACACAGCCTGACTCAATGGCACAACACACAACCTCCCTTACTCCTCCAACCCTCAACGGTGATCAATACCACATTTGGGCTGTCAAAATGAAAACCTTCCTGAGGGGACAAGGTTTATGGCAGTATGTTGAAGAGGATAAACAACCACCAGTATTAGGGCCAAACCCCACTCTGAATCAGATCAGGTTGCACGATGAAGAAGCCACCAAATCACCTAGAGCCTTGTCTCATATCCATGCAGTAGTGAATGAACAAGTTTTTACAAGAATCATGGCATACGAGACAGCCAAGGAAGCATGGGATAAACTCAAGGAGGAGTTCGGTGGTAGTGATACAACAAAGAACATGCATGTGTTGAACTCAAGGAGGGAGTTTGAAATGCTGAAAAATGTAGGAGTCAGAATCAGTAAAGGAATATATGGATATGGTTGATGAATGTAGTGAATAAAATCAGATTAATGGGAGAGGAGATGACAGATAAAAGGACAGTGGAGAAAGTCCTAGTTAGTCTACCCGAAAGGTTTGAATTTAAGATATCCTCACTTGAGGATTCTAAGGACTTGACACAAATCACTCTCACCGGTCTAGTGTATGCCTTGTAAGCTTAAGAGCAAAGGAGATTGTTGAGGTAAGAGGACTCGAGTGAGGGTGTAATGGTGGCAGGATTCAAAGGCAAACCAGGTCAGGGTGGAAGCAAGAGGCCTACAAGAGAAAAGAAAGGAAAAGAGAAGATGGCCAACCAATGGAGCAAACCAAGTGGAATGAGAAAGTTTCCACTGTGTGCTCACCTTAAGAAGAAGGGGCATGCTGAAAAAAGGTGCTGGTTTAGGCCTAATATCCAATGTAGAGCATGCAAAAAATATGGTCACATTGAGAAGGTGTGCAAAAACAAACCAAATCAGTCAACACAGCAAGCACAGATTGTTGAGGACCAGCAGCTAAACTTAGATTCTGAGTAGTTGTTTGTGGCTTCATATGGTGCAGTTCAAGCCCACAATGATGATTGGTTGATAGACAGTGGCTATAATAATCATATGACAGCAAACTAGGAGGACTTTGTGAACTTGGACAAGTCATACCATTCCAAAGTTAAAGTTGGAAATGGGGAGTTTGTGGCTGTCAAAGAGAGAGGAGATATTGTTGTGCAAACAAATTTAGGTATCAAACTTATCCCCAATGTTTTGTATGTGCCTAATATAAGTCAAAACTTGTTGAGTGTTGGACAAATGATAGAAAGAAAGCATGCCCTACACTTCCAAGATCAGTTTTGCACAATCCTGGACAATGAAGGCAATATGTTAATGAGGGTTAGAATGATGGGAAAAAGCTTCCCTATTAGGCTGAAAAAACTAGAACCAGAAGCATATGTTGTTGATGCAGATGAGTCAGAATTATGGCACAAAAGATTAGGCCATTTCAATTATCATAGCCTTAGGGAAATTCAGACCAAAGAATTGGTATGTAATCTGCTTGAAATTGCAGAAACCAAAACTATATGTGCTACCTGTCAACTTGGCAAGATGAGTAGACTACCACTCCCTGCAAACAAAGCCTGAAGAGCTGCTGAGAAGCTCTAGCTTATCCACACGGATGTGTGTGGACCTATGCAAACACCATCCCTAAATGGAAGCAAATATTTTATCCTTTTCATTGATGACTACTCCTGGATGTGCTGGGTTTACTTTTTGAAACAGAAGACTGAAGTCGCAATGGTGTTTGAAAGGTTTAAACTGCAGGTTGAAAAACAAACTGGTCTAAGCATTAAAACTGTCAGAAGTGACAATGGGAGTGAGTATACCTCCACTGAATTTGAGAAAATCTGCAGGCAAGCTGGAATTGTGCACCAGTTCAGCAGTCCCTATACTCCACAGCAAAATGGAGTCAGTGAGAGAAAGAATAGGACTGTCGTGGAGATGGCCAGGTGCATGGTTGCTGAGAAGAAGCTACCCAAATCCTTTTGGGCAAAAGCTGTAAACACAAGGGTCTATTTGCTTAATAGACTCCCTACTAAGGTCTTAACTAATCAAACACCCTATGAGGTCTGGTATGGAGTGAAGCCTTCGGTTAGAAATTTGAAAATCTTTGGGAGTATGTGCTATGCACTCATTCCAGCAGTTAAAAGAAGCAAGCTGGATGAGAAGGCTATGACATTGATCTTTATAGGGTACAGTGAGTAGTCCAAGGCCTATAGAGTTTATGTTCCAGTAACCAGGAAAATTCACATCACTAGGGATGTGAAGGTAGATGAAAGAGGGATCTGGAATTGGAAGAAAAATGAAGTTGAAGAAGACACAAGAGAGCAGATTGCAGACACAATAGTAGGCAGATTTGATGATCCAGAAAAGGCAGATTTAGATGACGATTTTCCAGTCAAGGGTACAATATCTCTAGCAGAGGTTTATGAGAGATGCAATGTAGCCTTGCTTGAGCCTGCAAATTTCAGGGAGGCTACTAAGTCAGAGGTCTGAAGGAATGCAATGGAGGAGGAGATGAAAATGATTGAAAAGAATGGCATATAGGAATTGGTTGACAGACCAACAACTAAAAGAGTAATCCAAGTAAAATGGATTTATAAAAAGAAGCTGAGGCATGATGGATCAGTGTACAAACATAAAGCAAGATTAGTTGTCAAGGGGTTTGCTCAACAATTTGGAGTGGACTTCTCTGATACATTTGCACCCATGGCTAGGCATGATACAATTAGGCTTCTCCTTGACTTGGCAGCCCAATTTGAGTAGAGAATCTATCAATTAGATGTCAAATCTGCCTTCCTAAATGGTTGGCTCAATGAGAAAATCTATGTGGAGCAACCGGAGGGATATGAAGTGGAAGGGCATGAGCATAAAATGTATTTGCTGAGAAAGGCACTATATGGCTTGAAACAGGCCCCTAGAGCCTGGTATAGTAGAATCAATGAGTATTTGATCAGCTTGGGATATGTAAGGAGTGCTAATGAACATATACTATATGTGAGAAGGTTGGAAAGTGAATTCACCATAGTGTCATTGTATGTTGATGACTTACTCATCATAGCAAGCAGCTCAACTCAACTCAACTTGAGGAGTTTAAAATGGTCATGCACAATGAATTTGAGATGACTAACCTTGGGGAAATGTCCTATTTTCTTGGAATGGAGATTCACCAAAGTCACCATGGCATATTTGTTAATCAAAGGAGGTTTGCCAATGAAATTCTGCATAAGTTTGACATGGACAAATGCAAACCAGTGGACACTCCACTGGTTGTAAATTTGAAGCTGAGCAAGGATGATGGGGCTGAGAAGGTTGATGAGAAAATGTATGGAAGTATGATTGGTTGCCTTCTGTACTTGACTACCATTAGACCAGACTTGATGTTTGCAACCAGTGTTCTTTCTAGATTCATGACCAGCCCAAGTGAAATTCATCTCAAGGCAGCCAAGAGGGTGCTGAGCTATGTCAAGGGAAGTGCTGAGCTTGGAATATGGTTCAAGAAGACTGAAAACCTGCAACTTATTGGGTACTCAGATAGTGATTGGGCTGGATGCATTGATGATATGAGGAGTACATCAGGTTATGTTTTCTTCTTAAATTCAGGAGCCATATGCTAGCATTCCAAGAAGCAAGACACCACTGCTCAATCCACGGAAGAAACAAAATACATTTTTGCTACTGCCGTAGTAAACCAGGCTATATGGCTGAGGAAGATTATGTAGGATTTGAGGCAAATTCAAGAAGAACCAACTGTGATATTTTGTGACAATCAATCAGCTGTTGCAATGGCAAAGAATCCAATATTACACAGCAGAACAAAACACATCAAAATCAAATTCCATGCTGTGAGAGAAGCAGAGAGTAATGTTGAAGTGAAATTAGTCCACTGTAGGGGTGAAGAACAAATTGCGGATATTATGACCAAGGGTCTACCTAAAACCAAGTTTGAGAGTTTGAGACTTAGACTTGGTGTTTCCAGCAAGATTATCAAGGAGGAGTGATGAAATTGGTGATAACCTGCTGGAAATGGGACAAAATCCGGCTGATGGTTTAAGTTGTATTTTGGAGCCAAAGTTTCCGTTTTTGTTTTGTTAGGCTGTAGTAGTTGGTGCAACAGATATTAGGCCAGACAAGTTAAGTTTATTTGACATGTTTTGTTGAGATTAAGACTTGATTTGGTATGTGCATTGGTTGAAATTCAAATCTAATATTTTTCATTGTAATGCAGTAGGTAAAACAGTGGAACTTCTTGTATAAATGTTTATGTTCAGTGAATAAAATGTAGTGAGAAAAACTCTCAATTCTTGCCGTCTCTTTCCATTTCAAATTCTCTCATTTTACTCTGATCATCTTTTCATCTGAACTAACAGATGGCCAAAATTAGCCAAAGCTATAAAGACGTTTCCCCTTAACAATGCATTTAAATGACTCTCTCCAGGTTTTGATTCCCAACCTACTTTTCTACGCAAAATACGAAGTGAACAACGATACTTTTTTTGTACCAGCGATGACTTAGGACTTGGCAATATTCTAAACATGGTCTCAAGAAGATTGAAAGAAAAAATAGAGATAAAAATCTCATATCAACTGAAAGTTGTTATTGTGATTATGTGCACTATTTTGTGATTAGAATTTTCCTTTAAGAAATAATTTAATTACTATGAGGGAGATTTTTCAATCAAACTACAGGAAATAGTTGAGTTGGAGTGAAAGCCTTGCTAATTGATGAGACCATCAGAGTTGTGGTATATGATAGGAAGTCCAAGAGAGGCAAGTAGGGGATTATGGGATTGTGACAAAAAGATTCGGCTGAGTGAGGTGTTAAAAATTAGTTATTGAGTGGACAGATGGCAGCAATCGGTGGGATATAAAAAGAATTATGTTAGAATGAGAGGTGTAAAAAACAATAAAAGGGAGGAAGAAAGGAAACGCAAGACATTTAAAAAATTAGAAGGGAAAATAGGGGAGGATGCACACCCTCAAAGTTCAGCCTGGTTCTTAATCTCTTCTGTCTTGTTTTGTTATTTTCTTTTATGTTGGATTGAGGTTGGCTATTTCCTACTTGGTATAGCTTTTGTCTTCTTCGTTTGTTGATATATAAAAGGATATGTTCTTCAGTTCTAGTGATTATAGTTGTTTATCCTTATATTCCTATTTTAGTTGCTTAAAGTGGTTAATCTTTATGTTGTCTGATGTGATTGAGTGAGTGGGTTCTAACAAATTGGTTTCAGAACGAGGTCAGCTAGGGAATGGTTAGTACGAGAATGGAGGCAAGAGTTGATAATGTGGAAAGAGAGAGATAACTAAGATTGGGGTGGATATGAGTGCCATCAGCGATTGTTTAATGAAATTGCAAGGTTGGATGAGAAGGAAAGAGGAAGAAGTCATAAGAGAAGAGAAGGGCAAATCGACTGAGGTGCTAAAAACTCTAGAGACGGGTAACAGTCAGAATCGGGGTGGTCTGAATGGATTGAAAAATCGTGATGGTCAGACTGGATTAGAAAATCAGAATCGACATCAAGGGGAATCTAGTAACGTCAATAACACCATCAGGGGAGAATTCGGTGGCCGCAAATTAGAGTTACCAGTTTTTTTGGGCAACAATCCTTATGGGTGGTTATTTAGAATCAAGCGCTATTTCACTGTCAACGGAATAGGGGAAATTGAGAAATTGACAATTTCAACAATGTGCATGGAAGGCGACGTTTTCAACTAGTACCAATGGATGGAGGCGAGGGCTCCGGTGGTGACATGGTCAGCTTTCAAGTTGGCTCTTCTTCACTGATTTAGTGGGTCTCGAGAAAGGAGCCCATAAGAGACTATAATGGGAATCCAATAAACAGGGAATGTGGAAGACTACCAATGGCGATTTGAGGCAGGGCACCTCTGGTAGAGGAGAAAGAAGAGATTTTAATGGTTGTCTTCCTCAATGGGTTAAAGGTAGACATACAGGCCGAGATTAAATTGGCTCAACCTGATTCTTTAGTCCATCTTTTGAACTTGGCCCAAAGAGTGGAGGAAAAAAATTGGGCTTTAGATGACTTACGAGCTGGACTAGGAAAATTTGGTAAAGCTTTGGGGCTTATTGGACGTGGGCTTGGATCAATGGATGGCAGATTGGGCCAGGGGATTAATTCAGCTGGATTTAGGTCGGGTCGAATACATGGGTCACCAAATTTCGGGTCTAGGACCCAGTCACCCTTAAATCAAAATCCAAATCACGTTAAACCTTCTCTCTTCAACGAGCAGCAGCGATATTCCGGCCAGTCTTCAGGGAACTGTTGATCTTGGGATGATCGGCAATCCAACATTATTCCAACAGTAGGTTATTGGAGTAACAATGCACCCATACCATGGTCTTCCGATTCTAACCCATTTTTCGAACAAAATTTTCCCTTCAAGCACATGACAGAGACTGAAATTCAGCAAAAGAAAAAGCGGGGTATATGTTTCAGGTGTGATGCCAAGTTCTTACCAGGGCATAAATGTAGAGAAAAAAAATTCTGAGTCATTTTGATTGATGAGGAGAATGATGAAGAGATGAGTGAAAGGAAGGAGAACGAAGAGGAGGTACCAACACCACAACATAACATAACTCTGTTGAGCTCTCCCTAAGTTCAGTATTGGGTATCAACGGACCGAAGATATTAAAATTTAGGGGGCGGATTAATGGCAGTGAAGTGATTGTACTAATTGATAGTAGAGCTTCACATAATTTTATCTGCAGAGATATCATTAAGAAGTTGTCTCTTCTAGCAACACAAACAAAATCGTTTTGGGTCCGAGTAGGATACGGATATAAGGTTTAAAGTGAAGGTGAGTGTCAAGGGGTTTGTTTAGATATTCAAGGAGTTACAATTGTTCAGAATTTTTTTCCTTTCGACATAGGGAGTGCAGATGTAATCTTGGGTATTACCTGGCTTGAAACTTTTGGGAAGACAACCACCGATTAGAAGAAACATGTCATGAAGTTTAGGTTGGGGACAAAAAAGGTGAAACTAGTGGGTGATCCATCCTTGTACAAGACCTTGGTTTCTTTGAAGGCGATGATCAAAACCCTCCAAAATGAAGGTCAAGGGTGTTTAGTCGAATTTGGACAGCTTCAGATGCAACATGAAGATGAAGTTAGCATGGATTCTCAAGTAAGTGTCTTATTAAGCGATTTTGATTCTATTTTTATTCCTCTTACAGAGTTACCACCAGTGAGATCACAAGACCATGCAATCTGGTTGAAACCCAACACCTTACCCCCAAATATACGCCCTTACCGTTATCCATACTATCAGAAGAATGAGATCAAAAATTTGGTGGGAGAAATGCTTAGGTTTGGGATTATTAGACCAAGTATTAGCCCTTTCTCTAGCCCTATTTTGTTAGTCAAAAAGAAAGATGGGAGTTGGCGGTTTTGGGTAGATTACCGAGCCCTCAACAAGAGTACAATTCCAAACAAATTCCCGATACCAACCATAGAAGAATTACTTGATGAATTAGAAGGAGCAACAGTGTTCTCCAAGATAGATCTTAAGTTAGGATACCATCAAATCAGAGTGAGAGAAGAAGACATTTACAAGATGGCTTTCCATACACATGAGGGGCACTATGAATTCCTAATTATGCTCTTCAAGTTGACGAATGCCCCATCTACGTTTCAGGCTCTCATGAACGATATTTTTCTATCATATTTAGGGAAATTCATTCTAGTATTCTTTGACGACATACTAGTATATAGTTCGAATATTGAGGCACACCTGAGACACTTACAGATTACTCTTCAAACACTAAGGAAGCACAAACTTGTAGCTAACTAGAAGAAATATGTTTTCTGCAGAGAGAAATTAGAGTACCTGGGGCATATTATTATTTCATTTGACGGGGTAGCAGTTGACCCATCAAAAATTGAGAGTATGGTACAATGGCCAACACTGAAAGATATCAAAGCTCTTAGAGGATTTTTAGGGCTGACAAGGTATTATCATCGGTTTGTTCAAGGATATGGAAAAATTGCAGGACCGCTAGCATCCTTATTGAAAAATGACTCTTTTACTTGGAATTCAGAGACTCAAAAGGCATTTAATGAGTTAAAACAAGCAATGATTTCAGTTTCGGTACTTGCCATGCCAGATTTCTCTAAGACTTTGTAGTAGAAATTGATGCTTTAGGGAGCGAGATTGGAGCCATATTGATGTAGAAGGGACAACCCTTAGCCTTTGTTAGTCAAGGTTTGTCCCCAAGATCAAGACTTAAATCGGTCTACAAAAGGGAATTAATGGTAATTGTATTGGCTATAAAAAAATGGAAGCATTACTTGATGAGGAGGCATTTCATAGTCCGCATAGATCAAAAGAGTCTCTGTTTCCTGATAGACCAATGCGTTATGGGTGAAGATCAGCAAAAATGGGTCACCAAGTTAATTGGGCTGAATTTTGACATTCAATATAGACCTGGGATTGAAAATTGAGCCGCTGATGCATTATCTGGGAAAGGTGAGATAGGAGAACAAACAACCATTTCCTTGTATGTTTTTCAAGGATGGAAGAGTTAGAAAAGGCAATCCAACAAGATCTAAAGATGCGGCTGATTATCCAAGATTCGATAAAAGATTCAAATAGTCATCCTCTTTTTCTGCTAATAGGGAGTCATTTGATGTATCATGACTGCTTGTTGTTACCAAAAATAGGTCCACATATCCAAAAAAAAATTATATAAGTTTTCATTCTTCACCAATAAGAGGGCATTCTGGTTCATTCCGAACTTATAAGAGGCTTTCTAAGGTGGTTTATTGGGAAAGGATGAAAAGAGATGTCTAATCATTTGTAGCAGCCTGTCCGACCTGCCAACAAAGTAAATACGAAGCTCTTAGCCCAGCTGGCCTTTTACAACCCCTTTCAATCCCCACTCAAGTTTGGGAAGACATCCTTATGGATTTTATAATGGGATTTCCTCGAGTTTAAAAGGTTGATACTATCTTAGTTATTGTAGATCGACTCACAAAGTACAACCATTTTCTCACTCTTAAACACCCTTACACTGCAAAGGATATGGCAACCTTGTTTGCAAAGGAAATCATACAGCTACACAAGTTTTTGCGAACCATTTCAGATCGCGACCGCATGTTTATAAGTCATTTTTGGGGAGAATTGTTCAAGCAATTCGACACCCACCTTCTTATGAGTTCAACCTATCATCCTTGGACCAACAGCCAATCAGAGGTAGTTAACAGATGCTTAGAAACTTATCTTTGGTGTTTTGTAGGGAGTTAGCCACGATAGTGGACAAAATGGGTACATTGGGCAGAATATTGGTTCAACACTACCTATAGTAGTTCTACGAGAATGACACCTTTCAAGGCACTCTATGGACGAGACCTACCAGCTCTTCTGAAGTATACCAAAAACATTTCTGCAGTGGATGACGTGAACCAACAATTACAAGATCGCAATTTCATATTGCAAGAATTGAAGGAAAATCTCACTAAGGTTCAAAATCGCATGAAGGTTTATATTGATGGGAAACGAAGAGAAGTAGATTTTGAGGTGGGTGAGTTGGTTTATTTGAAACTCTAGCCTTATCGTTTCCGCTCCTTAGCCACCAGATTTAATGAGAAGTTGAGCCCAAGGTATTATGGACCCTATGTGATTTTCGACAAGATAGGTGTAGTCGCCTACCAATTAACACTACCATCGACAGCTCGCATCCATAATGTTTTTCATGTCTCATAGCTCAAGAAGACTATTTTCCCCTCACCTAATACCCAACCCCTACTAGACAACCCTGATGAGAACTTGATCCTAATTGTGGAACCTGAAAAAGTATTGAAAATACGACGGTTATTGAATGGAGACCACAATGTTCTTATTAAATGGCAAGGACTGATTTTCAAGCCTTGGAAAGAGCAAGCATGTCATCCAAAATGCCTGAAAATGGGATTGAAAAAAGTTGATTACCAATTGATTTGATTCTAATTATAGTGCTGAAGAAATAAAGAGAAGCAAACTCATAAAGGAAAGCACATCATTCACAGTTTCTAGCCAGAAAAAGAGGCTCATCTATCTATATTTTGAACTGATTTTCTTAGAGAGGGCAGTCTTTAACTAGCATGTAGTACATACCAAGTTTGTCAGTAGCCGACAAGCAATTTTTTACCACTGCTTTCCTTAGTCGAGCTGCAAGTTCATCATCATATATTACTCTATAGAAACCACTCTGCTCAACATTAACTTTGACCCATAAAGTTTCATCACACTGTTCTTGATCCTTTTCCTTAAGTGAGCTTGAATTGCCATTTGAAGAAGGAAACATTTCTACTATATCAACCCTTTCAGTTTTTGATCCCAAAAAACTTCTTGCGCTTGTCGTATGAACCAAAGGACAAAGTTATTGGAACAGTCCATATTCCATCACCATGCAAACCAGATGACAGAAATTGTGACTGCAAATCCCTAAGCCAGCATCAGATTCCCCACTCGAGAAAAAAACTCAAAGCACAAATATGAAATTTTCAAGTTTTGATCTCATAGAAATGCATTTTAGTATTAGTCAATTTTAAATTTTTAATACCTGCTCAAATTCCAAAACTTGATCTTTAGATTTTACGTAGATAACAGGATATCCCTTCTACTTTGTCCAACAGTCCATCATTGAATTTATATTAACACCAGATTCCTTCGAAATAACTCTCCATAAATCTACTGTCTTTTCATTTTTCCAAGCATATTTCTTCATGTACGAACTCAAGGACTTCTGTTTGAAATCAAAGTCAAATGGTTAAAGAACAAAACTAGAAGATGCTAAATTATATCACAAGTACAGAAGCAAAAAGAAATTAAATTAACAAGTACAATTTGGTCCTCTATATAAAATAGCCACTCTGTAAATTAAAATGTTAACTTTCAGACCTGAACTATGTCATTCCCAAGGTAACCCTGCAACATTCTAATGACAGCTGATCCTTTCTTATAGCTAATGTCATCCAAAATTTGATCAATTCCATGAGCATCGTCAACCTCCACCTACAACACCAGCAAACAATTTTTCGAAGACATATTTGAATCTCATCATTGAAAGGTTTATGCAACATGAATAAGTCAAAAGCAGTTAAATTTTAACACAACCACCATTATGATGTGTATGAGTGCAAAGTTTAGCATGAGCATTGACCGTATCTTACCTTGATAAGATGTGATTGTTGTAATGCATTCAGACTTAGGCCATCAGCTGATAGTTGAAGAAATTGAGTCCATATTTGCCACTCGGGAAACAAGATGTTAGTAACCATGTAACTAATCTGGAAATATAGAAACAACATAAAAATCCCAAAATGTGGCCAACTGCAATGCTTGTCCACTCGGGAAACAAGATGTAGTAACCATGTAAGTAATCTGGAAATGTAAAAACAAGTTACAACATAAAAGTCCCAAACTGTGGCCAATTGCAATGCCCACAAATGGAAATACTCAAAGTTGAGAGATTTAAAATACCCATGTTGCAAAACCTTTATTAAGCCACAAATGAGTCCCCCATCCCATTGTTACCAGATTGCCAAACCATTGATGAGCCACTTCATGTGCTACAACAATTGTGTTCTAACAGGCAGAGGAAAACGAAAGTTGAGAATGTAGAATACTTTGTCCCTCAAACAGGAAATATTAAAGATAAGAAAATGAAAATGAAGTGTTTGTGTTTGAAGGGTTAAGGTAAAACTTCCATTCTCCAGAAGCAACAACTTAGCTGTTAGTTTTCAAGAAATTTTGTACATTTAAGGGGATCATAGAATTGTGAAAGAGAGAAAAATGAGGGAGGAAAAAACAAAAAAAAAACTGGAGACTCATTTGAATAACTAACTTACGATCTGCTTGCGTTTATCTGTAGATTTCAAATCGCTATAAAGCATATGACTTTCACGATATACAATCAAACCAAAATTCTCCATAGCTCCACTAGAAAATTCAAGGACAGCGACCATATCTAGTTTTAGGAGTGGGTAAGGAGTTGAGAAAAACCTAAAAAAAATTCCATACCCCCGATTAATATTTATCTGTTTAATTCACAGAAAATGAATGCTAGAACTAGAATTACCGCCTCATACACATGTTCAAGAACATCATTTTTGTTATCTCGATTCATTGTTGGGATGGTGCTATACAAAGAAAGCAATTCAAGTGTTTTAGTTGCAATGTATTGGTACTGTTATGCCTAAAAAATCAAGGCTGATGTAAGCTCACGCCAGCAAGGGTCAATCAGAATTCAGGAAGGTTTTGTGCCGTCCAGACGCTACCATGTCGCGCAAGGACGGAAGAGGTAAGGCTGTCGTCAGTGTGGCAAGTGAAAGCATGGCTTGTGAATGGCTAGGAATTGTCCACCTGCCCAAGCCCTACAAGATTTAAGGATCTCTCTTGTACAGTCGGCCAATAGGAAGCAGGTTTGGAATTGTACCACACTTGCCCAACTGTAGAATGATTATTACTTTGAATCCCTCAACTATAAATAGAGGGCTTCTCTCTTATTTACGAGATTTGCTCATTTTTAGTTTTCTAAAACAGACTCTCTCTCTGTATTTAAATTCTCTCTAGATTGTAATTCAGCTCGTTATATGCGACCTGACTGTAATCATCCATTAATACAACTATAGTAGACATAGGATTCGATTTTGAGTATCCGAACCACTTTAAAAATTGTCTCTTGTTTATTCTCCCGTTGCACATTTCCATATCACGTGTAATTTCTAAGTCTGCTTAGCACTTTACACGTGCAAGTCGTTGGTGTCAAAATCAAGCATCAACAGTTTAGCGCTAGAAGGAGGGCCTGATTTAGTATATGCTCTTCATCAAGAATCTCTGACCGATCAGTCCCATCCATCAACAAATGGCATGGTTTTGAAACTGAGAGAACCAACCTCGACAATGAGGAGATCCCCCGAGTACAGCATGACACTTCTCCCGAAGTGCCTCTAGTCCAGCAAAGTACTATGGTGGATATTCCTTTGAGCTCACAACTCGACCCAGCCGTGATGGATTACCTGGAGAGTTTTAACAATACTCTCCAAACGGTTAGCCAAAGGTTAGACCGTTTGGATCGAGTCGTACCACCAAAGTTTGACGAGGCGGTGCCACCGCCAAAGATGCATGCAGGTCGCACCAAAGCACGGAAAGGGCGAAAGCCCGGACCACGTTCACCACAGTGCATAAAAGTAAGAGAAAGCAAGTGGCGAACAGTAGGCCGAAGGGCTCCGAAGGACTAGCGAACACTAGTCATGCAACGGGTATAATGCCCGTGGCATTCGACTCAGCGACAGGTCACAGCATGATTCATCCCACACCACGTCGCATGAGCACTCCCGCAAAAGTGCAAGGCAGGGACATTCTCAATATCGTCGAAATGATGACCTCGATCGTCATCATGCGAGAAACCCCTATAGTCTGCAGGTCGGTTCTGACCACTACGGAGGTCGAGAAAACTTCCCTAGCCATTCAATGCTTTCACACGGCCTCAACCAGCATGTGTCCAGGTTCATTGGAGCTTCCGACCGAGTTGGGAAAGAGTCCGATTTGCGGTCTTTCCTCAACCGCAACCGTGAGGGTTAAACCCATATTGTGAAAAGTGATCCTCAGGTAGCTCCACTACTTTAGATTGAGGAATTACAACGAGCTTTGGATCAGCTTAAAACTCAACAGAATAAGCATGGGAAAGTCATCGAGGAGTCTCCCTTTTCTCTAGTAGTGTTAGCTGCTCCTCTCTTATCGAGATTCAGAATGCCCGATATGCGGGCGTTCGATAGGAATTCTAATCCACATTATCACCTTTATGAATTCAACGACCTCATGAAACTCTACCAAGCCTCCGACTTGGCCAAATATCGCTGCTTGGTAGTAACTCTGACTGCCTATACCAAACGCTGGTTCAGATCACTTCCCACAGGATCTATCAGCTCGTGGCAGCAAATGAGCTCGTCATTCTTGAGGTACTTCCAGGGGAACAGGAAGTTCTCAATGTCGTTGAGTTATCTAAGTAACATACGGCAGGAGAAGAATAAGTCCCTCTAGTCTTACATAGACAGATTCCACAGGGAACTCCACAAAGTGGCTTACACTCTCGAAGAGTCTGTTCGGACTCTCATTATTGTGGGGGTTCGCCCGCAAACTGACTTGTGGAAATAATTGCAATCTGGGGATGATGTTTCCCTCACCCGCTTCTACAACCTTACTGAGAAGTATCTCCAAATCAAAAATTATGTGGCCGCTTTTAAACGCCACAACCCCAGTCCCTCAACTAGTGCTCCCGGCCAGGATGAGAACAATAGGAGAGCTGATCGCAGATGGGCTAATGACGATCAGCAGAAAGGAAAGAAGCAACGATTTGAGCCCAAAAAATCTTATGCCCAAGTTCCCCATCGCGATCGCAACAAAAGCCAATACACTCCTTTGAATGTCTCAGTGTCGGCCATTCTAGATAAATCAAAGGAGGTCAGCCTGCTCGAAGATCTAGAGCCCATGAAGAATCCCCCTTTAGCCAGGAATAACAAAAAGTATTGTCGTTATCATCGGGATAATGGGCATCACACCGATGAGTGTCAGGCTCTCAAGCAAGCAATTGAAGACCTCATCAAACAGGGGCACTTCGGAAAAAGGATGTTGATGGTCCGACTAACATTCGGGAAAAAGATCAAAAGAAACAAGGGAATAAGCGCCGTGGTCATAAGGGTCTCTACTATGTGAGGATCATCTTTAGAGGGTCACACTTCACAGGGAATTCTCGAGGTGCCCAAAAAAGGTACGCTTGGGAAGCTCATCATGACCCCATGAGTATGATGAGCACGATGCCGTGACCCGCTAAGGTTCGCAGGGAAGAAGAGATTACCTTCTCAGCGAAAGACGTAGTGCGATTGCATCATCCATATGAGGATGCACTCGTCATCATACCTGAAATAGGTCAGTGCGAAGTCCACAGAATGTTGGTTGACAATGGAAACACTGTGAATATCTTATTTCAGTGAGCTTTCGAAAAAATGCAATTGGACAAGGAAGACCTAAAGCCTGCCTCTATCCCTCTCTACAGTTTTACGAGGGATCATTTGATTCCTGGAGGAACAATCGCACTCTCTATCACGTTGGCTGAGACCAACAAAATGACCAAGATGACAAAAATTTTGGTGGTAGACTGTCCGTCCGCCTTTTATGGCATTCTGGGACGACCTCTATTGCGAAGTTTCAAGGCAGTCACCTTCATCTATCATCTAAAAATGAAGTTCCCCACTCCGACGGGATTAGGGAAGAAAAGGATCTTAGTGCAGATGGCATGCAAGGGAAAAGGAAGGCCAATAGGCATCCTCGAGCAGGCTATGGTGATCAGCAGGATGGAGCCACAGCCCAACCTAGTAGAGGACAACATGGATCCTTGTTTCCAGGAGTAACCTCATAGTGGGCCAGTTGAGGACCTATCTGAGATATCAGTCGATCAAAATGAGCTGACCTGAGTGTTAAGAATCGGGAGTAATCTCAACCCCCAGCTCGCCAAAAACTTGACGAGCTTTCTCAGTGAGAATGTCGATTTTTTTGCATGAACTCATGCTGACATGATCGGGATCAACCCAAATGTAATATGTTATTGACTCAACATTGACAGTGTAGTCAAGCCGGTTTGCCAGAAGAGAAAAGCCATAGACCCTTAGAGCTATGCTACATTGAAAAGTGAGGTAGATAAGCTCCTTTTAAACAGGTTTATTCGAGAGGCGCATTGCCCGAGTTGGGTTGCCAATCAAATCTTGGTAAAGAAGCCCAACGGCAAGTGGCGAACCTGCGTCGACTTCACCGACCTCAACAAAGTCTATCTGAATGACAGTTTTCCCTTGCCAAGGATCGACCAGCTCATTGATGCCACCTCCGGGCACGAGCTGCTGAGTTTTATGGGTTCCTACTCGGGGTACAATCAGATCCCAATGTACGTACCTGACGAATAGCATACCTCGTTCATTACAGATCAAGGATTGTACTGTTACAAGGTTATGTCCTTCGGTCTAAAAAACGCTGGGACAACCTACCAGCGGCTAGTTAACCGTATGTTTTCCAAGCAGATCGAAAAGTCGATGGAAGTTTATGTTGATGACATGCTGGTCAAGTCGCATGTCGCTTTAGATCATATAGTGCATCTCGCTGAGATGTTCGATGGTGGGTGTCGAATCCAACAAATAATAAAATTCTCACTCTCAAAAAATATAAATTGTAATAGTGATGAGCAAGGTCGTATCCACAGAGATTGGGTAGATTTATTTTAATGAAAATTAAAGCAAAGAAAATGGGGGTGTTGAAATTTCGAAGTGAAATAAAAGAAAGCAATTATAATCAACTAAAAATTAAGGAGAAATCAATATCAAGTAAATATCCAACCAAAAGTATAATTTCGGAATTGGTTCAGAGAATTGATCACAGATACAAGGATAAAATCTTCTATTCTTCACTAAATTGGTTATGATTATTAACAAGCTCTAACAACCTATCTCCCCTTACTTCCTCGATAACCAAAACAAGCTCTTTGATTACTTCCCTTGTCAATAAACAACCCTAAACAAGCTCTTAGGATTTAATCTATCGACAGCATTAATAATTAGAGAGACTACCAATTCTAGCCAACAAATACACAAGCTCGATTCATTTAGACTAGATTATACATCTTCATAACATAAATCGAAAATCCCTTTATAATCAACTATGTTATTTNGCCTGTGTGCTCGGGGTGGGTTGGTTTGGGGTACCTCGGGTCACGGTGGTGCGTGGGTGCTCGGGGTAGGTTGGTTTGGGGTAGATGGGGTCACGGTGGTGCGTGGGTAGACCTGGCAAAACGGGCGGGTGGACCGGGTTGGGGTCAGGTCAATACGGGTACGGGTCTCACGGGTCCGAGCCTAATACGGGTCAAGTTATACGGGTCCAATATATTGGACCCGTACCCTACCCTATGCGGGTACGGGTCTCACGGGTCCGAGCCTAATACGGGTCAAGTTATACGGGTCCAATATATTGGACCCGTACCCTACCCTATGCGGGTACGGGTGGACCCGCGGGTACCCATTTTTTCTCTCTCTAATTTTTATTTTTTGCAGTTTCACCCCTAACAGTTTTTAATTATGATAGTTAAACCCCGAAATTCCTGCAGTTTTAATTTTTTACAAAATTCACAGTGAGTTCTTTTAGTTGCCTTGAAAAGATCACCCGTATCCAAATTTCATCAAGCAACCAGTTTAAATATTTTGACATTAAACTGAAAACTCAAAGTACTCCACAACAGCTCCGCACTAAATGGTGGGTATGTTCATTCAAATGATAGGAGATAATTTATACCCTTAATTATTCGTTGTTTTAAGTCTAAATCCAGCAATCTCCATTCTTCAAAAACCCCCTTAATTAGTAGTCAAACCATGATTAATTAACTTAATCTTTTCTCTTCTTTGGACACACAACAATTTAGTGAATTAACTTGCCTATTATCTCATAGGCAAAGAGTCACAAATCACAATCGATCACAAAGCAAAGAGTCACAATAACAAAGGCTTAAAGTCAAGCTTTTCACGTCACAGAGCCAAAGGCAATTAAAGTAAGGCAAGTAAAGTTTAAAACTTTATTTCCATTTCAGACTCTTCTGTCAAACCCAAAAAAGGGAAATACGAAAACACACAAAGCACTTGCGCTTGCTCTTGCTGCTGCTGCTGGTGGTGGTACTCACCGAAGACAGAGACACTCTGGCAACATTCCATGAAAGTTGTTTTAGTGACAAAACCAAGAGAAAAACAGAAAAAGAAAGACTTTAGGTTGAGGAAGACATGGGTTAGTGGGTGAGTCATGAGTGTGAAAGTGAGAGATGAGAGTGAGTGAGTTACATTTACATACCTTGGATAAGCAGGATTGATTTTGCATGGTGGAGAGTCTAGAGACTGTCGACGACCGACATGGAGTTGTGTTAAAGAAGAAGATCTGCGTTTGCGAGATTGATTTTGGAAGAGGAGTTGCATTAGAGAAGAATGAAAATCAGAAGAAGACGGCTAGGAGAGTGAATGAGTTAGGGATTTGCAAATGAAGAACAAAAGAAGACTAGTCCGGGTTGGGAAACGGGATTTAAAAAGGGGTACCCACGGGCACCCGCGGGTGAACCCGTATAACCCATTTGAAATACGGGTAGGGCCGGGTACGGGTTTGAAAAAAATGGGTCCAATTTCATAGACCCATACCCTATATAATTTTCCCGAGTTTAGGGTCAACCCGCGGGTCTGGACCCATTTTGCCAAGTCTAGCTGTCATGCATATCTTTTTCTCCAACAAATTCGTAACCCTAGGTCAAAAACCTCGGATCTAGTAAGGCGCGTCCACGCTTTATCTGCTAACTGCTTTTGTGAACATTCTGGGAAAACAGAACGTGCCCACGCTTTAAGCAAAATCCGCTTCTGGAATGTATCTCTTTTTGAGCTCCAATTTTTTCTCTCCAAAACTCTTGATTTTGAATTCAATTTGATTTAACTCCTCAATCTACTCCACAAAATACGAAACATAATCAAAATCCCAGATTTAAGCATTTATAACCATTAAAACATGAGGAAATATAACAAATATATAGATATTATGAATGCTTATCATTCAACGTACTCTGAAAGTACAAGATGAAGCTCAACCCTCTTAAGTGCTCATTCGGAGTATCCTCAGAAAAGTTTATAGGGTATATGGTTAACCAAAGGGGGATCGAAATCAATCCCGAGAAGATCTAGACTCTCATTGATATAAAAAGTCCAACCAACCAAAAACAAGTTCAGAGCCTAAATGGGAGGATATCGGCTCTCAGTCGCTTCATATCAAGGGCAACAGATTGTTGTTTGCCATTCTTTAATATACTCAGGGCCAACAAGAAGTTCAAGTGGACTCCAAAGTGTGAGCAGGCTTTTCAGAGTATAAAAGAACATCTCGGAAAGATTTCTCTTCTATCCACGCCTCTTCCCAAGGAAATTCTATTCCTTTACCTGTTCGTCTCTCAGTATGCGGTCAGCGCAGCTCTCATTTGAGAATAGGGCATAGTTCAGTGGCCAGTGTATTACGAGAGCAAATGACTATTAGACACCAAGATGTGGTATCTAGAGATGGACCGATTAGCTTATGCCCTGCTGATCGCCTCCAAGAAGCTGCGACCCTATTTCCATGCCTACACAATCCATGTTCTGACCAACTACCCGCTCAGACAAGTTCTTTAGAAGCCGAAAACTTCGGGTAAGTTACTCAAATGGGCAATGGAATTGAGTCAGTTCAATCTACATTACAGACCGAAGGCAGCAATCAAAGGGCAGACTATTGCCGATTTTATTTCAGAATTCTTGTACCAGCCAAATTGAGAACCCGAATAGTCAGCCAGTGAAGTCATCTAGGAAACCGTTCAGAACTTATCGACTTTGAGCCTCTATGTCAATGGTTCCTCTAACAGAAAAAGAGTCGAGGCAGGTCTTCTTCTCCTCCTCAGTCCTAAAGGAACTCGCATTCATGGAATTATTCGATTTGGGTTCCAAGCTACGAATAATAAGGCCGAATATGAAGCACTGCTTACTAGTCTGTGACTTGCAAGTGAAATGGGATCAAATGCGATTAGCATTCATAACGACTCCCAGCTGGTTGTTAATCGGATTTTGGGAGAATATCAAGCCAGGGAAGAAAACATGATCAACTATATGAAAAAAGCTAAGGCCATACTCGAGCCTTTCAAGCGCTTCACGAGCAAAGCAAATCCCAAGAGACTGTAACTCTATCGCAGACGCCTTGGCAAGGATAGCCTTATCATTGGACTCCGATGTGCCAGAAAGTATTCCAGTTTGGTACATAGAGATTCCTAGTATCAGCTCGCTTGAGCAGACCATAGCTACAACAGAATCTACATCTTGGATGACTCCAATCATTCGATATCTCCAAGATAGGACTTTGCCCGATAACAAGGCTGAGTCAAAAATCCTTCACACAAGAGTTGCTCCTTACACGCTCGTCGGAGATCAGCTGTACAAGTAGGGGTTTAGCGCCTCTCTCCTCCGATGTGTAACCGACGAAGAAGTAGACTACATTATGAGGGAGATACATGAAGGGATCTAGGGTAATCACACCGCCGCATGATCCCTCGCCAATAAAATTGTCCGCCAGGGATAATATTGGTCTCTACTTCAGGAAGACACTTTCAACTTTGTGAAAAAATGTGACAAGTGCCAATGGTTTGTGAGCATCCTGCGAGCTCTTTCCCACTAGTTGACAACAATGACTAGCCCCTGGCCATTCTCTATGTAGGGAATTGATCTCATCGGGCCCATGCCAACTGGAAAAGGGGGCGTCAAGTATGTTGTGGTCGCGGTGGATTACTTCACCAAATGGGTCGATGTCGAGCCTTTGGTCGTGATCACTATAAAGAAGCTCAAAGACTTCGTCTTCAAGAATATAGTGTGCTGCTACGAGATTCCCCATACACACATCTCTGATAATGGAAAGCAATTCAACAATGAGGAATTCAAGCAGTTTTGCGATAAACTGGGGATCCATTAAAAGTTTGCCTCAATCGCAAGACCGCAAGCCAATAGTCAGGTTAAAACTATCAAAAAGACCATCAAGCACACACTGAAAGCTACGCTTGGCGCTGCCGAAGGCAATTGGGCTGATGACCTCCCAGAAGTTCTATGGGGATATAGAACAACTCCGAGAACCTCTACTTCGGAAACGCCTTTCTCACTAGCATATGGCTGCGAGGCTATGATTCTAGTGGAAGTAGGGACTAGTTCACTCTTGAGAGACTTATTCAATGAGACAGACAATGAAGCACTTTTATGTGCAAATCTGGACCTAGTTGAAGAACGCCATGACAAGGCTCGGTTAAGAATATTATCCTACTAATAGAGGGCGAAAAGGTTCTTTGACTCTAAGGTTAGGAGAAGAGACTTTCAGGTCGGCGACCTGGTTCTAAAAAAAGTTCTCCTCCGTACAAGGGAACCAAGTACAGGGGTATTGGGACCTAACTAGAAGGGTTTATACCACATCGCTAAGGTAACATGACCTAGAACGTATCACCTCAAGAGGCTTAACAGTTTCGAAGTATCGCGAGCTTGGAATGCTGAACATCTTCGCCCTTATTACCAGTAATTTTGAACCCCCTAGTCCTCGTTGATGGCTTTGGAACCCTGGGTGGCATGGTCGCTACGCGCCATGAAAATATGTTAGCGAAAAGGTCACCTCTGCAAAAAAAAAAAAAAAAAAAAAAGATGGGAGTCTTAAGTGTGAAGATACTTACGGTTAGGGGTTCCAAATATGCTTTCGAATTGAAAAAACCGTACTTCTGCAAGTTGGCAGTAGTTACGAGCAGTCTTATATCGCAACTCTGCTCGGGTAGATGACTAAATGTCACAATTCAGTTAAATTCTGTCAGAGCCGTCAACCTAGTCGTCTTATTTTCTACAAAGAGACAAAAAGTTCATTAATTTCATCTATAGAAGATGAGCTAAAGAAAAAGGGACAGTTCACAAATCGAAGGAGAGGAAAACCTACTCGGTCCCTAAATTGGCAAACACCATTGTATTCAAAAAAGAAAAATTTGGTCTCATAAGCCCCGACATTATTGGTGTAACCAAATATTTCTCCCTCGATCGCTTCGAGAGGTAATAAGAGTCTTTATCTTTGCTCTTCTTCAAATAGTAAGCGCATGCGAGCTCCAGCGCTGTCAGCTCGCTAAGATCATTTTCGCCACATGCGATATATATAGCAACCGCTATCATATACGCATTAGGCATCAATTGTAATGGCGTGACCTTGAAGTGGTTGAGGATCGATTGGATGAAGGGGTGAAAAGGTATCTACGCCCCACAATTAAAGATCGCCTTGAAGATCGTGGCCATTCCCTCTGGGGGATTCCGAGCTGTGTATGTCTTATGCTAGTCGACATCTACGCTAAGCGCGAACCAGTCCACCACTCTCTGTATCTCATCCCGAGTGGCCATAGATAATGTCTCTTGCACGAGACCTACTAAGGTGTCTGGCGCCTGTGAGCTCGTCCTCTCGGCTACTCTGGCCGCTGAAGTGTCCATTGCTCCTAAAGTCTGAAAAAGGGGCAACATGCAAAGATGACTCAGTCTCCGTACAATGTCCCGTACGATGTCGTGGAAGAGCAAAAGAAACCCTAATTTACATTCCTTAACCCCTAGAAAAACCCTAAAAACCCTTAAGAATGAATTCCCAAGAATCCGTGCCCCAAGTTCTCACTTTTTATAAAGAAAAAAGTTCTCTTTTTATCACTGTCCAGGAACATGCATTGTGTAAGCTTACCAAGCAGTTCATACCCACCATTACTGTAAAGTCAAGCTTTTAACAAAAATAATAGAGGAAAATGAAGGAGAAATCTTCCTTACCTCTTGACTGTTGGGATGAACTTCCTGTTGTAACGAAGAGTGCGCATCAACTAGGAGAAGAACGGACTGATTGCGCAAGTGCAAGAGTTTTGTTTTTCTCTCTGAAAATGTGAGTTAAGTGATAAAACTTGAGGCGAACCTGGGGTTTTATAGGGGGAAAGATGACGATTGGTTTCCTTAGCGGGCGACGCTTAGGCGGGATACGTTTCTCTCCATTAATTATGACCACGTGTCGTTAATCCACGTGAAGAGTAACCTTCACGCTTCGTGGATGCCAATCGACGTTTCCCCCCATTGGAGTAACCAAGCGTCAGGGCGGTTACCTCCTCTACATTAAATGCGTCTTCATTCGCACTTAATGCTCTGAAAGGGAATGTCATTTCAGCATGACTTACATTTAATGCGCATGGCTGACACTTATTGCGCAAGAGACACATCTGTCACAATAAAGTTTATTTTATTGACCAGACCAGCTGTCAAGCACAACGGATAATATCTAAAGAGATCATTCAAGTAAAACACTCTTCTCCATGTATTGACTTCGAGGCGATGTGATCCATTGTTTTCAGCAAAAATGTGCTAAGTATTTTCAGGTCGCAAGCAACAAATGAAGTTCAAAGCATGTTGGTATAGCACTGAGTAGGGTCCGACCTAGGTCGCTGAAACTATGGGAGAAGGCCGCCTCAGGTCGCTTGTGCTATTCTTAGATACCTATGCTACGACCTCCTTACATCTCAATCAGGTGTCACTCAAGATGAGTCAGGTCACGACATAATCATGAAGTTCTCAAATTTCAATCCTTAAACCTTAAAAATTGGGGGCTTCTATTATGCCTAAAAAATCAGGGCTGGCGTAAGCTCACGCCAGCAAGGGCCAATCAGAATTCAGAAAGGCTTTGTGCCGTCCAGACACTGCCACGTCGCGCAAGGACGGAAGAGGTAAGTCTGTCGTCAGTGTGGCAGGTGAAAGCATGGCTTATGAGTGGCTAGGAATTATCCACCTGCCCAAGCCCTACGCGATTTAAGGATCTCTCTTGTATAGTCAGCCAATGGGAAGCAGGTTAGGAATTGTACCATACATGCCCTACTGCATAATCATGATTATTACCTTGAATCCCTCGACTATAAATAGAGGGCTCCTCTCTTATTTACGGGATTCGCTCATTTTTAGTTTTCTAAAACAAACTCTCTCTCTCTCTCTCTATTTAAATTCTCTCTAGATTATAATTCAGCTCGTTGTACGCGACCTGACTGTAATCATTCATTAATACAACTATAGTGGATATAGAATTCGCTTTTGAGCATCCGAACCACTTTAAAAATTGTCTCTTGTTTATTCTCCCGTTGCACATTTCTATTTATTCTCCCGTTGCACATTTCTAGATCACGTGTAATTTTTAAGTCCGATCAGCACTTTACACGTGCGAGTTGTTGGAATCAAAATCAAGCATCAACAAATGCATACATAGAAATCAAGAATGGTTTATTTCATAATTAACTTTCTAACTAGAGTTATCAAACATTTATTTTTTTTGTTATTCACATAAGAAATAAGTAATTTAAAAAAAAAAGTTAAATTTAAGATATATAAATTTATTTTATCTGTATTTAAACTATCAACATATTAGCGTATAAATTCTATCGTATGCCACTCAAAACACTTGTGATTGGTCAATGGATGAATAACTACGTAATAACTTGGCTTCTACGAGCTGTGATTGGTCAGTGTCGGACATCAAAACTAGCGATAAGCTCCGCAACTTCGTATTCGTAATTTGTAATTCAATTCAACTTCACCTTGTTACTAACTAGTAACTATCTTTCCCTCGTGTCCACCAGATCTATTACCGTACTTGTCTTGCTCACTTTTCTCTTACAAAACCAACGCAAACATGTTACCTTGTAAATCCCTTACATGGGTTCTTGTGTTTCTCCTTATCTCTCCTATGTTCTTCTCTGTTTCTGTCTCCCAAAATGACTCCTATTGGTCAGCTAAGAAAAGACACATGAGGGAGAAAGTACGCAAGATGTATGTTCAAATTCGTATCTTTTTTAGTTGTTTTTTTCATTTTAGATTAATGGGTGTTCAATTTTGTTAGTCATGGAATGATGGGTATCTTTTATTTTGATCAGATTTTTTTTTTCTTAATTGCGTTTTGAATTTGACCCAAATAAGTTGTTTGATTTTTTATTTTTCTATTTTGCAGGTTCTATCATGCATATGAAAATTACTTGGCCTATGCATTTCCAGTAAGTTCATTGATTACGCTGGAACATTATGTATTATTTATTTATTTATTTATTTTCATCTGGTTTTGATTTTTATTCTACTCTTTTGCAGCACGACGAGTTGAAACCTCTTAGCAAAAGTTTCACCGACTCCTTAAGTGAGCTTGGGAATCTAAGGGTAAGTTTATATTAGTTGAGAGCAGCATTAATCAGTCAAAAGGAAAGTAACAATTTTTTTTTTTCTGATTTACAGCTTGAACACTTGCCCCAAGACTATAATGGTTCTGCCCTTACACTTATTGAGTCCTTGTCCAGGTATAATCTGTTGTTAAACAAGTCTATAGATAATAAGGTTGTAAATGCTTAATCCCTGAATTTCTATTTCCTCTTATTGTGTATGCATTTTTTCTTTTTGTTTTGATTCTTTTTTTATGCTATTTGAGAATTCTATTAAATCCTTTTTCTAATTCAATTTCTCTCTTTTGGTCAGCCTTGTTATTCTTGGGAACAACACAGAATTTGAAAGGGCTGTTCTTTGGCTTTCTGAAAATTTGACGTTTGATGTTGATGCAAGGATAAATCTTTTTGAGGTATTTGATTAAAATCTTGCATTTCGATGCTTAGATTTGGTCAGCTTGTTTCAGTTATCATGTAATTGTTTAGTTGTCCGTTATTGGTTATAGTAGTTTTTTTGTTCTGTGGGGGGGGGAAAATTTTTTTTTATAGTTTGAAACTTAATGAGGCTTGTGGTGGCAGTTGTGTATTTTGTGAATGTAAGGAGTGATATTACTGCAATAAACTTACCTTTGACGTTTTTACTGATGTTTGTTTTCTTTTATATCTGTTACATAGTGCAACATACGAGTTCTGGAGGACTTGTTTCTGCCCATATGCTTGCAACTGATTCTGCAATATGTGGTGCAAGGATCTACCGGAATCAACTGCTTACTCTGGCTGAAGACTTAGGACGGCGTTTCTTCCTGCATTTGATACACCTACTGGATTGCCATATGCAGGATTAATTTGAAGGTACTACCTAAATCATGATTAATATCAAGAAGGGTATGATGTTCAAATGTCATATACGATAGTTTTTAAAGTGATGTTAAAAAAATTGAAGCCATTTTGAATAGAACCATGGAATACTGGCAACATATAATATTTTGCCACTAATTATGTGGGTTGAACCAATATATGCTGAGGGTCACATAAAAAGCTACTTGATTGTGGTTAATCTATCTTATAAAATACTCTTCTGGGTTTAGACACAAAAATGTTGTGTTATTTTGCAAATGCCCAAAAAACAGATACGCTATAGCCAAGGAGTAATAGGAAACATTTTTAGGTGGTACAGGTCAATAACTAAAATGCCAAGGATGTGATAAGCTATAGCCAAGCAACCTCTAAGAATTAGTGTAACAGTAGAAGAAGCTCAGAAAAAGCTGAGTAGAGTGTGGCATTTATATGTTGATGTTTTTTCTCTATATATTGCAATGAATATGTGTCCGGAATTACTTGCTCATATTGAACAAATAAATTGAAAAAAATTCCTTATAATTTTTGGGAAGTATGAATATGTTCTGGTTTTGTTGTGAAGAAGGATATATGACTCCGCATCAATGCGAAATTCTGTGGACAGTATGGAGTGACAGAGAATGAGACTACTGAAACAAGCACCTCAGGGTGTGGTAAGGAACTTATCATTCACGCTGTGAGATGGGTTCATCCAAGCCTGCTTTTTTTCCTAAAATTTGTTGATTTCTGCATCCGAATCTAGGTTCTCTGATTCTTGAGATGGGAGCATTGTCTAGATTGACCGGTGATCCGTATATGAATCAGCAGCTTTACGAGCTCTCCGAAAATTATGGAGCATGCGCAGTTCTTTAAATTTTAGGAACAACATTGGATGTGATAACTGGGCAATGGATTGAGTACTCTTCTGGTATTGGGGCTGGTATGTGTGCTCTGGGCTTCCGTATTCTTTAAGTGGAAAGTTCATCTCATGTTATTCATAGTTGCTGAAGTAGTTGAGCTTGATTTGTTGATCTCTTCATTTATGTTGCGTAATCTTGATCATTCTGATGCTGGATTCTGTTATGCATCTTAAGGGGTTGATTCATTCTATGAGTATTTGTTCAAGGCTCACATTCTTTTTGGAAAGGAGGACCTTTGGAAAATGTTTTTTCATGCTGTTATCTTGCTGTACAGAATTATTTCAGATATGGCCCATGGTACTATACTAAGCACATATATTCTAGTTTAGGTGAATATTTTATCATGTTTTTCACATGGTCAGTTTATTTTATTCTGAATCTTTTTGAGCTTAGACAGCAGTCATCCAGTTTTTCACCACTAATTATTAATCGAACAAAATTGATACGGGAAGACCATAGAAGTGTTTTGAATTCTTCATAGACAAATTTTTAGGGATCATCTCCAGAGTGAGAGGCTGAGTTAGTAAAGGTTTATTCTGTGTTGTTTATAAAATGTCAAACAATAACTAGGTACTGTTAAATAATAATACCTTACTTTTCTTCAACTAAGTTTTTGTTGTTTTTACTCAATGCAACATTAGTACATAGTGAAACTACTCAACAATTTATAATTGAAAAGCATACAACTTCCTAGTCGAAAGATCCAATATAATAACACATTAGAATTTATTAAAAAAAAAAAAAAAGGATAATTTACTACAGTTATAACTTCAGAGGATTCTTCATGACTGATTTGATGCACATGACTGTTATTTAGGTACCATGAAGCTGATTTGAGGACAGGAAAAGAACTTATTGCAGCTTACAAGTCTTCAAGCATTTTGGCCTGGTCTACAAGTAACTGAAATTCATAACATATTCTGAGTGAAATTTGAGTGTTAGAGAAGAATTATATGACTCTATATTTGAATTCTTACAATAGGTTCTTGTTGGGGATATTGCTGCTGCAAATTCATCACACCGTGATTTGTTTACGTTTGGAAGAAGTTTGTGTACTACCAGAAAGGTGTGATATACTTTGCTGTTGTATGAATACAAACACATTTCTTGTTATGCTTTATGTGGCTTACTCTTGATTCCAGTTATATATAGTATGTATTTTAATTTAACCTGAAACAATCTTTTAGGTATCTGCTGGATCATAAATTTACATCCTACTGAGAAGTATTATCCCTTGCGTCCTGAGTTGGCTGAGTCTACTTTCTACCTGTATCACGCAACCAAAGGTCTGCTAATCATTCTAATTTGTGATTGACCTTTTTTCCTTTCTATTCAAGGTCATTTCTTTTAAAGTGTCAATTTGTGCTTATGAACTTGTGTGAAATAAGAGGAGCCACTAGTAGTTTGGGGTTTTGGTTTGATACTGTTATTGATATTATAAGTTCAACAACTTCTGTAGTAATAATGTATCAGTTCACGAGGTGTCATTACAGTGAGGAGACATTTATAAATTGCTCATTCTAGTATACATACATCCAGCTGCATATGCTTCACTAGGCAAGTTACCTTAACTAGAGGACCATCAAAATTTAGCTTCATGCCAGGCATACATCTAGGTCTATACTATGCATATGCATCACATGTAGCTTCCTACATGATCATGAGTATAGCTCCTTTTGACAGCAGTTTTTTACTTTCTGTTTTTACCTTATCCAGGTTTTTACATATTTGTTTGATTGCTGTCATTGATTTTAGATCCATGGTACTTACAAGTTGGGGAATCAATTGTTAATTCTCTTAATTCATACACGAAAGTGGAAGGAGGGTTTGCAAGCATTAGAGATGTGACCACAATGCAATTGGAAGATCATCAACATAGTTTCTTTCTTGCTGAAACGTGAGATTCTTTATTCAATTACAAGGAAAAAAGAGTTGCAATTTTAAGTTGTAAATTGTGTTTGAAGAATCTCATTTCCGCAGGTGCAAGTATCTATACCTTCTCTTTGATGATTCTTTTTTGGTTGACCGAAATTACATATTCACAACCGAAGGCCACCCACTTCCAGTTTTGAGTTCTTGGCATGAGAGGCTTCCAGAAGCCTACATACCAACAAACTGGACTTTTTTCAAGGTATATACCTTTTACCCCTCTTATGCCTGATGATGCTTCCAGAGTTGATAAAATATTTTTGGAAACTTTTTCCTCGCATGGCTTCACGGTTGGAACTTGGAAGTAATCAAGAAATATTGATATTTTACTTATATTTCACTTCGTTCTGCAATTCCATTATGCATTGGCATTTCTAGGTTCATCATTGTATTTTCCTACATAGTTATAAATCAAAAGACGCATAGGTTGATGAAACTTCAATTATGCAGAGCGAAAAGCAGAGAAGAAGAGCAAGTGCAATGACTTTGCAAGTCTGTCCGGCGTCTTTTAATTCTAGACACGATAAGCAAAGGGTTGAGAGTGCGTGCCACATTCCTGATACTCGTACTGATCACAAGTGCTTCACCGATGAAGAATGTGGGGTCGACTCAACTAGTTGTAGAAGAAGATCATGTAGCATGGCTGGTTTCTGTGGTCTCTGGTCAATATGATTTACCTGTGCAATATGTTCACATTCTTTCTACAGAAAAGGAAGTTGAGTAATTTTTTTCTGTTCAAAGATAGTCTCTCTACATGCATGTAAACCAACAGCATAAAATAGAAAAAGAAAGGATATATTTGCACGTTACAGAAATTTTACATAATAATGACATTTATTTCGAGGTCATTTATGAGTGTTGTTTTCTTGAATCATAATGAATGATCATCTATAATTTTATTTAAGTAAAGAGTGTTGTTATTTAAACCTTGTTTAAATACAATTTCTCAAATAAAATTATAAACCCAGATATATTTCATTTGAGTAATACTACTCCTATAATTTAATCTTACAATCCCATCGTGACAGTTGAGTTGATAATTGTCACATCAGTTTTTAACACATTTAAAGTATTAAATGATTTTAATTAAACACGAATAGTAATTTTTTAAAGGCGAACAGTTGTTTTTTCATAAGGAATAGTTGTTCATATGAAGGAACAGTCGTTCATTCATAAGTAATAATTATTCTTTATGAAAGAACAATCATTCATTCATAAGAAACAATCATTCATTCATAAGGACTAGTTATTCCTTATAAAGGAACAATCATTCCCTATTAATGAAACAATTATTCTTTATGAATGGAATAATTATTATTTATGAATAAACGGCTATTCGTCTTTAAAAAACATGATCATTCATCTCTAAAGGATGATTGTTTATATTTAGTTAAAGTTATCAGTTGATATAATAATACCAATTTTACTATCTGCTAAGATTATAAAAGAAGATTGTGAGATTGAGTTGTAGGTAATGTTTTTTCTCCTATTTATTTTCTAGTCTTCTCCCATTATTAGGAGCGAAACTTTCATATAATCTGTACTTTCGCCCATTATTAGGAGCGAAACTTTCGTATAATCTGTACTTCAAATAATAATCGATGAGATTATAAACAATATCTTACCCCAAACCCAAAAAATATAGACTTTGACCTCACACAATCTTAATAGTATTTAAACCATTTATGGGGAGGAATTTTAACAGTCTTTCCCAAGTTATATCAAATTTCGGCGTCCATATCTCGAAATGAAATCAAATCTCAACACTCCATCTGAAGGTATTAACCTCAAGACGGTTTGATGCATGTCTTGCTCCTGATTGGCGACTACTTTCTACGGTAGTTTTGCTATCTATTTGTTTTCATAAACCACTTGTGTTTCGATTTCATCTCTGGGTTAGCGCCCCAAGATGAGCCTTGATGCTTTACAATGGGAGCCAGCCAGAGGTGAGAATCTGATTGAGATTGTGAACTTCGAAACTCTGGACTCCATCTCAACTCCAGCTGGATGTCTGATCATAATGCCTTATCCAATTAGAATATAGCTGACATCGTACAGTTCACCAAACAAGTGGGTTTCGACTACAAATGTAGCCATGACAGCTCACTTGTCCTCGCCTTTTCCTCTGTCGTCTTTATGACTTGGACATCATATATTTCATTCTCGACCAGGCCATGCCCAACCACTTCTCTATTGTTATCTGAAACTTTGCTTTTAAACGAAGTTGGTAGCTCCTCCTCAGTCAGCAATGATCAACCCATCTCTGACACTTTGACTTTTTTCTTCACCATTGGTGTGCTTACAATTATTACAACCCAGCTGGCTGCAATAAATTAAAGTAGCTTCTTTTGATTTAATTAGTTGTCCAGTCTGGTCCTAGGTTGATATTTTCTTTCAGTCACTGAAGGGTTGGAGCTCTTTGGATAAGGATCATGAGCAATGTGATATTTTAAGAAGATAATTATCATTTACTTTCGCCTTGGCAACTGGCATGATGTTTAGCAGTTTTAACTTATGCGATATTTAATTAATTCTATCATTTCAGTTACTAATAATACATTATACATGCATGTATTTGTCAAATAAGAAGCTTTTCTTTTTAGCCATTTGGCAGTTTAATTCAGAGTTCGAGGTGACACCGACATCGGTCCTTTATTGTAATAAAAGTTTGAAAATGTGAACAGTTCAGTCAAATCACAACGAATCCCCCGGCTATAAATAGCATGCAATGCCAAGCGACAAGAGTATCTCGGTGCACTTCATACTGAAATTAGATAACAGTGTAAGCAAAAGCAAGCATGGTGATCGTAGTACGTATGGTTCTCTTGTTGGGGATTTTGCTATTCAGCCTTGGAGTTGCAGAGGTATAGAGTAGTTTTCTTGGCTCAATATTTTAGATATTGTTTTTGTTGGAGACTCTAATCTAGTAATCTTACCGCTTGGTTATGCATGCTTGCAGGTTTCGTCTGATCTCAGGATAGAAGAAAAGGAAGAAGATGTAATCCACGTTGGGCAGGTAATATTTCAGTTTTTGTATAAAAAGAGATTTTGTTTGATTATTTCCATGTTTCATGACTTTATGGTTAAAGCTAGTGACATCTGACTTGTGATTCGTTTTTGTTGCTGATGCTTATATACCAGCTTGTTGTGAGAGGTGTAAACAGAAGGCTTATGCAAGACATAGGTGGGTTTCCACTTTCTGTTTCTCAAATTTGTTCCTTTTTTCTCTATAGATTTTTCATTACTATTTTAGCATTCCATTTAACCAGTGAAAGTAAAAAGCCCACAAAACTAGTTTTGCTGTCATCCATTGACGAAACACATCACTGATTTGTTGTTTGTTAGAAAGATATTTAAGCGCCCTGTTGTCCAGAGATGAGAGACCACGTTTGCTTCTTTTAATTAATTTCGGTTTTGAGTTTCAGATTGTGGAGGATTATGCAAACAGAGGTGCAGTGTTCACTCTCGGCCAAACTTGTGCAACAGGGCATGCGGGACCTGCTGTTTGAGATGCAAATGCGTCCCGCCTGGGACCTCCGGGAACAGGGAGGTGTGCGGGACTTGCTACACCGATATGACCACCCATGGAAATAGAACCAAGTGCCCATGAGGCCCACCGGCCCACCAGCAAGCTGGCCCGGACCATAACTGGGTTCTCTGTGTTTCATCGTTTAGAGCTTTTTAGTTCTGGTATCAATAATAGGACTGTGTTTTTGTTTGGACGCTAAGAAAATCAAAAGGTTGCCTGTAGTATTTGAACATTTCATGTGGGTTGTGTCTGCAATTATGTATATTTTAATGTAAGTATGGATGGAGTAATGTGATGTTATGTTGTTATCTATTTGGTGGTGATGGAGTTGGCTCGTTTGCATACTGAACTTCGGTAAATTTAGAAATAGAGCCGGTTATTTAAGCCCATAAATATGTAAGTGACTACAAAGTAGTAGAATAATGAAACAATTCTTTATGGGCGGTGGCAGCCCATAAACTTTCCACGTACAATTGCATTATAGTTTATTTTTTATTGTTGCAGACCATATTATTAAAATCCAATGATTTTGTTCTATTAAAAGTTTAAAGTAATTCATGTCTATCCATAATTATTTAATTTCGTACATAAATATAGTCAAACCAGTGCCTCATAAATAATGAGTTAAATGTCGTATACGTTAAATGAAATATGAATTAGGCATACATTATTCTCAAGTGATTTACATTTATTTGAGCAAACGACATGTTCCCACCCTATTTCATAAATTTAAGATTCTCAATAGGAAATTGTTATATTAAATTGTTTAATATAAGAGTAAAATGGTTCTTGTAAATTCTAGATCTGATTTGGTATTTTGGTTTGACTCGCATCCTGAAGGGTGCGATTCTAGCATCTAGACCTCCACCAAATTAAAACTTCATATCCTCCTCCTCAAAACACATCAAACCCAGATCCAAACTTCATACCTCGAAATCAAAACACCCCAGATCCAAAGACTAAAACAATTTGAGAATCCAACAACACACAACTCAAATCAAACAAAGATCCACACCGCCTCTTAGCCAGTTTTCTTTACCAGCCATAGCAAGAACACCTCCCTAGCCTATATTGCACCTTCCCCAGCCCTGTTTAACCAAAAATTTGATCGGATTTCGTCGTTTCCCGCAACAACCGAGTCGTGCGACTATTCTTTATCGGATTCCAACTGCTTCTAGCGACGATAACCCCTCCCACCACCACCCCTCGACTCACCAGTGCCTCCCCTTCAAAACCCCCAACCTTCCCGACCACATTAACCCATCGTTCGCCACCACCTCTCACCGTAGGGTTTTTTTGCGTTTTGTTGAAATTAGTTGTTGAAGGATTGTTTTTTTTTTTTTTTTTAATGAAATTAAAGCTTGTGATTTGTTTGATTGTTTATTTGGAGTGTTTTTGTGTTTGTTTTTGGCCGGAAATGGGAGGGCACAAAGATGGGAGGAGGGGGAGATGAAGAAGAATAAGATGGAAGAGCAATTTAATAATGGCACCCTCTGCATCGATATCAAAATCAACGATCATTAACGGTGTTAATTAAAATGTGTAAATAAAAATTATATGAAACTAGGGGTGGTAACTTGCCATTTCGCTAAACTTTGGATTGGAACATGACCTTTGCCATTTATTTTTGAAGTCAAGCATTGGTCATAATGTTGTCACATAAATATAAGATAAAATTACAGATTGAGCAAGTAATTAACGATATATAGTAAAATATCTCTATAGTGATACTCTATATAGGAATAAACTCTACATAGTCATAAAAAATAATATTCTCAATTTGAGATAGTTATAAATAAGAATAAACTTTACATTGTAATATAATTTTTTTAATTTCCGTCTTAAATAAAGTTGTCTCTATATAATAATAATTATTTGTATATTACCAAAAAAAATATATATATATATTATCTTACATTAAAGGTTTAAGATGAAATAAAAATATTTACTTAAAGTTGTTTAGAGCAATGATTTTATTCTTTAGAGTTGTTACCACATCTTTTAACTTGTGGGTACATTATTCGCTACCATTGACATTTTCTTATTGAAGCCAAAACATTTATAGCTTCTCAAACATATTTAAAGCTTCTTGGCACGAAACTTTTTGTATTTCCATACTATCATCCTCATTATTATTTCCTTCCTCTTATTGTCTAATTGTAGCAATGATTTCTTCTTCAGTTAAAGCATACATAACTTGTTACTCATTTAAATGATTGAGGAAGACATTGATATTCATTCAATTAGTATAGTGAAGTTGCAGAATTCTAATCACTCAATTCTACAATAACTCTTTGATTCTCCTCATCCACTTCATTTGTAACTTACAATTCACTAATATCGGGGGTCTTAATTTTGCAATGCTTAAAATAATTGGCAATCCATACAGCAATTGCATTTACAATTCCATCAAGGACTCTTATTTTTATTGGTTCCAAGACACGATCTTCTATCCATTTCAAAAGTAGGCAATTAAAGAGTTAAATTGAAACTCTAATACCATTAAAACATGAATTGAAATCCTAATATTTGTACTACTAAAACATGAATTATGAAATAAGAAATTTTTGTAACTACATCTCTATTAAGTTATAACATCTTTATAATAATAAAATCAGTTAGTCCCACCATTATGAGTATAGAGTGGTTTTACTATATTGAGTTTGGATTAAAGCAATAATAATTAGAGCTGCAAACGAACCGAACAGTTCGAAAAACTGTTTGATAATGTTCGCGAACAATTCGATATTCGTTCGATAATATGTTCGATCGAGTTCGAACAGAGGTTGTTCGTTCCATTATGTTCGCGAATATTATACGTTCGACTAATTCATCCGTTCGCAAACAATCGTTTGATTGTTCGTTTGTTTATCTTCGAAAAACATGGTATGCATTATTATAATATATATATATTATTATTTTTTTCATTTTTATATTATGTTTGATTTAGTTTGAATGAGTTTTTTTTAATGGTAATCAATAATAAAATATTATGATCCTTTTGTTTTTCTTATATATATAATATGTTTAGAATTTTTTTTTCCAAATGTCATCAATAATTAAATATATAAGTATATAGCATTTTAATTAAAAAGTAATAAATTATTATGATACATCGCATGACGAATTTAATAACATAATAGATTGTATAATCAAGTGATATATAATATAATAAATCCAATAACATAATAGCTTCATATTTTTTCAAATACAATCAATAATTAAATATTATAAGATAGCATTTCAATTAATAAATAATAAATATAGTATGGTAAATTGATAAACATACCATATTGTATAATCAAGTGATGTATAGCATAATAAATTTAATAATATAATAGCTTAGTTAAATATAGTATGGTAAATTGATGAACATAACATATTATATAATCAAGTGATGTATCGCATAACAAATTTAATAATATAATAGCTTAGTTAAATATAGTATGGTAAATTGATGAACATAACATATTGTATAATTAAATTATATATAGCATGACAAATTTGATAATATAATAGCTTAATTAAATATAATATGACAAATTTATGAACATAACATATTATATAATTAAGTGATGTATAACATAACAAATTTAATAATATAATAGCTTAATTAAACCTAAATTAATCACGCATTTATATTGATCATTTATTATAATAAATCTTCATACCACTATGAATTTATAAATGTTGATACAAAATATATATATATATATATATATATATATATAACAAATTAATCACACATATGTATTGATCATATATTACAATAAACTTTCATTCCATTATAAATTTATAAATGTTGATACAAAATATATATATAACAAATTAATCACACATATGTATTGATCATATATTACAATAAACTTTCATTCCACTATAAATTTATAGGTGTTGATACAAAATATATATGTAAACATTTAAAATATTTATGATAATTTATGTAATGATAATAAATATATGATAATCTATAATTTTTGTAATTTCATAACATATTTAACCTATGATTAATTTCTGTATGATAATAATTTGTATATATACAATTACACATTATATATAACAAATTAATCACACATATGTATTGATCATATATTATAATAGACCCTCATTCTACTGTAAATTTATAGGTATTGATACAAAATATATATGTAAACATTTAAAATATTTATGATAATTTATGTAATAATAATAAATATATAATAACCTATAGTTTTAGTAATTTTATAATATATTAAATATATTTAATTTGTGATTAATATATGTATGATAATAATTTTGTATATACACAGTTATATATATATATATAAAATTTCTTTTTTTTTTAAAAAAAAAATCCGAAAATCTAAACTCACATTTTTGAACGAATATGAATAGACCTTTTGTTAATTGAACAAACATGAATAAATATTTGTGTTCGTTCAAGTTTAAACATGAATTTGAATAATCGAACAAGTTTCGAACGGCCTGTTCGAACGTGTTCCATTGCAGGCCTAAATTAATAATAGAATGGAATAAATAATTGAAAATTGGCATGTTCAATATGGTCTGGTCAAATATTTCTAGTTTTCTACCAGGGTCCTACTGCAAAATGGATTTTATTGATTGATCATTACATGATTCGCTGGCAAATCATGGACCACTGATCGAAATCGTAAACAAGTGGCAAGCTTCAATCTTCATCCATAACCACACACGTGATCCATGTAACCCACATGGGTCCCTCCGATCTTAGATCCTAGTATCCTACGCATCCGTTCGTACGGTAAAGAATAATGTCCCTCCAACAAGTCATGTGATGCAAAAACGTTAATCGCAGGATTTAAAAAAAAAAAAATTATGGCGGAAGTGGAGGTTTCCAATAAAGAGCTTTCAAATCTTTTATGAAATCAAACTTGTTCCTCTTTTGTGCCGTGCAGTGGCATTACCTCCAAAATAAAATTTAATTGCCCGTGGACAGTATATCAAGTACGGTTTTGGAATGTAGTGAAAGGGTTTGATTGGTTAGTAATAAAGTTTGAGTTCTGTTGGCAGAATCGATTGACTAAGGAAGATTCCTGGAAACGGGATGAAAGGAAAAAAAGAGAATCTTTGTTGAATATGTGATTTTGACATTTTCAACTCTAGTTAATTTCTATAAAAGCAATGCATTGCAGGAAAATAGTTCAAAAGGAGATCAAATTGAATCGACATTTAATTGCATTGCCATGTGGTTCCTGGCCAAGAGCCATGATGTAACCTTTCCTTCAAGTATTGTCAGTTTCAGTATCAGATTTTTGGAGGGTTGGACCCGAAATAAATAATAACTGTAACTGGAGATGAAACCAATAGATCCAAATCTTCAGGAACAAAGTTGGTAATTGATGATTAGCCTTTTTAACGAGGATATCTTCAAAATCTCATGATTTGTTCAATTATGGTATTATTGTCTCAATCATGTTAGTTTTCAAAATATTAATCGCTAATTTAATCTCATAATTAGGTTACAAAGTTATGAATGATTACGGAAATATGAACATATAGAAATGGGTTTTTGGGTAGAACAGAATTGGATGCTTATTATAATTATATAGGAAGATGAAGAAGAAAGCAATATGTGACACGTCTACTTGACACGGCAAAAGTGGGACCAAGAATACGTGCGATTTCCAGTGGACCCCAATTTTCATAGTCCATAACGCGGTTTGGATGGACCCACATAGACACTTACCGGCTACCGCCTCGCTACTAACAAAATCCGCAGTTGGTGATGTTGTTTTAGGCAAAGAGGCAAAAGAGCAATTAGGCCGATGAGTGAGTTGCAGGGGGAAGAAGCATCGCAAACGCAGCCAAATTCAGATAATGGATAGTAAAAGTAAAGCGGATTAAATATATCTAATTTTTTTGAAGTTACGAAAACTTTTTTTTTGTTTGTTTTGGATTCTTCTCATTCATTATCATTAATTGCTTGCTCTCTCTCTTGCTATATATATTGGGGTCAGGGGGTCTCATGTGGAGGGAATAATAGAGTAGTATATCTTGCGCCGCATGTTGGTCTCTTTGGATGATATTGTTGTTTTTTGTCATCGGAACCAACGCCACATAGAGTTTTGTGGGTTATTTGAAAATGTCCCAGAAGAGGCAACAAGAGGATGGCAAGGCTAAGGCAGAAGGGACTAGGCCAGAGGACAAGCGGAGGAAATTTTTTACTTTCAGAAGGTGAGTGATGTCCTCGTTTGATTGATTGTTTTTTCTACGTTGTTGTTGTTATTACTCAAAAGTTTTATTTTTATTTTTTCAGCTGAAGTTTAGAATTGAATGAGAAATGAAGTGGTTGTGCTTGTTTGGTTTAAAATCGTGGATGAATGTGGTGAAATATAGTTGGGATTCTAATGGCACAGTGGAAATCTAATTGAAGCTGAACTGGTTCCTTTTTGTTTGTGGAGTTTGTTTTGTCCATGTGAAATATATGCTGAATTCTTTAGGTAAATCGGAAATGGCTGAACCGCGCAAGAGATGTGTGCTTGTTTTATGACAAGTGGCAATGAATGTGCTTGGTGCTTGTGGAATATTACCTTTTAATTGTTAATGCGGCTTGAGTGTTTATGTTAATTGGGGTTATTTGCTTTTTGAAATGGTAACAGATAATAGAATCTAAAATTTGTGTTGGAAGGTCCTTTCCCTGGTCAGATTGATGACTTTGGCTATGTGTGATTAAGATTTGACCTTGGATTTATTCTTTTCTGAGATGGAATAATTTTTCTTTTCTGAATATGGACAATAAGTGTAAAAAGGAAAATCTATACTTGTTCCATTATCTGGCAACGGATGTTATTTCTATGCTTTTGAAGTTGGAACGGAGAGAGTTCACTTGAACATTCTGTTGTTTATTTCGCTAATAGATCAATTGTTACGGTTGCTTGTTACTTTTTGTTAACTTGATGACTAATGATCAATGTTGTAGTATGATTATGATATTTTTTTTTCCTTTTTCTCTATTTTCACTTTCTCATTTGTTGTTGATTTTGTTTAGTGCGGTTCAGGAGGTTATGAACAGACAGACTGTCCAGCATTACCTGGAGCCAGTTTTGGAGCCCCTCATTCGTAGGGTGGTATGCATATTCCCTTAATCAGTTCCATTGTCAAGAATCAAGCTTAGATAATTTACTACGCATTTCTTTGTTTTTACAGCTTGTTGATTCTAAAACAATAAAACTAACATTTAATGCACAAATAAATACACCACAGTTTCTAACAACAGTAGTTGGTTGTGAGCTCCCTGTAATTTTTGGCTCCTTGCATATTTTTGTTGCTAGTACAGTTAATTTTGGAAAGAATTTTTAATGAATTATTGTTTATGTTCTACAGGTAAAAGAGGAAGTTGAGTTGGCTCTAAAAAAACATTTGATGAGCATCAAATGGTAAGAATTAACATTGTGGTTTTGATGATATATCATTGAAGTAGAAAGGAATAAAAAGTATCTAGGTTTTAAGCCAGAAAGTTTTAAAATATATTTGTTTATATTTTTTATGCACCCTTGTGCAGGAGTAGCGGGAAAGAGATACATGCTCCTGAATCAAGAAGCTTACAACTGAAGTTTGCAAATAATCTTTCTCTTCCTGTGTTCACTGGAGCTCGAATTGAAGGGGATGATTCTACTATAAAAGTAGCTCTTGTTGATACTCTTACTGGGCAAATTGTTTCCTCTGGTCCTGAATCTTCTGCCAAGGTGGAAATTGTAGTTCTTGAAGGTGACTTTGATGGTGATGAGGCTGACAATTGGACAGTTGAAGAGTTTAAGAACAACATTGTGAGAGAGAGAGAAGGAAAGAAACCTCTTCTTACAGGAGATCCATTTTTTACTCTTAAGGAAGGAATTGGTTTGGTGGGTGAGATTTCATTTACAGATAACTCAAGCTGGACCAGGAGCCGTAGGTTCAGACTGGGGGCAAGAGTTGTGGATAACTCAGATGGAACTAGAATAAGGGAAGCAAAGACAGAATCCTTCATTGTTAGGGATCACCGAGGGGAATGTAAGTTTTGTTTACTTATTGGTCTCAAGAATGTAGCTGATTACTATTACCTTTACATTTTTTTAGGGTCTAATGATTTCCAAGTGTTATTGATGTTGTATTCTTTTCTTTTCTGAACCCTAATAATTTAACAGTATTTAAAGGCAATGAATTTGATTGTATCACTCCGAGAAGAGATTATATAAATTGTATATATGCTTACATATAGTTAACTTTTGTGTTGAATCTTCTTATTTTTTGTCTTTTTTCCTTGATGCACCTTTTAACTCAATTCTTTGGCCATTTTTGTTGTAGTGTTTGGTCCTATTACTACTATATACTGATAAAATATAAATTCTGTAAATTGCTGAATGAATATACTTAATGGCCTGGAACTTAGCATATAAATTTGAGTTGATTGACTTTACTTTATTTGCACTGGAGTGAACTTGTTATCCAGTTGTTCACATCTTTCTTTGATGACTGGTTGTCTATGGAATTGAAAATTTTTAATTGCTAACCTGAAATCAAGCACATGACATATTTTAGGTTGTTCAAATAAGGTATTGAAACAAAGAGAGAAATGAAATTTCTATTTACTTTTTTTATTCGGGTTGCAGTGTACAAGAAGCACCACCCTCCTTCCCTGTTCGATGAAGTCTGGAGATTGGAAAAGATTGGCAAAGATGGAGCTTTCCACAAGCGTTTGACTCGAGAAAGTATCCTGACCGTCAAAGATTTCTTGACCCTACTCATATTAGACCCTCCAAGGCTTCGACATGTAAGAGTTTACTGCTTTATCTCTTATATTTTACCTTTATAGTACTGTACTACTTATACTTTGCACATTTATTTTGATAATCATGATTTAATCTTCTTTTCAAAGATCTTTGGCCAATGGTCATGTGGTCTGGTGGGCATTTGCTGCAAGAAGTGCAAGAAGCCTTAGAAGACCTGGGTTGGGTATGGGCACGTGGATAACTGGATGCCTGCCCTCTTTGAAAACCAAAGGCTCCATATCTTTGGAAAATTTTGAGATTTTAGATGTTGCTTCGGTGTGTATGGACACTAACATCTATACTTACATTCTTAGTATCCACTCCTAAGAATATCTTGTGCATTGCAAGTGAGAATCAAAGTTGGTGGTCTAAATCAGACTTCCAATAAGATTTATGTCTTGTGTATGTTACATTAATTGTTATGTAGTAATAATACTATTTATGTGTTGGTTTGTACACAGATACTTGGCACAGGTATGTCTGCTAAGATGTGGGAAGTCACCGTGGACCATGCTCGGACATGTATACTTGACAAGAGGACATTCTTGTATTGCCCGCCTGGTTCTCAACAGAAATCCGGTGTGGTCTTTAATGTTGTGGGACAAGTGATGGGATTACTTTCAGAATGCCAGTATGTTCCCGTTGATAAGCTGTCTGAAACAGAAAAGGCACATTTCTCTTATCACATCATATTAGTTTTCCTTCTTCATTCGGTTGTATTTTTTTTTTTCTTTTGTTGTTTCTAATGATCATCTCTGACATCAGGCTGAAGCTCAAATCTTGGTAATTACTGCATATAAACATTGGGATGAAGTTATCTCTTTTGAGGATGAAGCCTCTCTCATGGGTTCCTCTTCACAATTAACTAATGCTCTTTGCACATCAAGCTCCCCCATGACTGATATTTCTAGTGGGAGCAAGACTTTAGCTTCTCAGAAGATGGGCGGATATGATTATACACAACTGAATGCCTCTTCTCCTGATATTATATCATCCATTTATTCTGTTGGGAGTGTGACTGGCTTGGATGATTATGGCTTACACAGTATAGAAAATATGGGTCTCAGATATGACCAGACATTGAGTTATCCGAGCCAAGTCAGCAACTCCCTGATATGTGACACAGAGTCCATCACTCGTTCTTTCTGTGATGAGGATCATCTGCGGTTCTTTGATACTGATCTTCAGGCTCAGAGTATCACTTTGGGATCACCGGCTGATCTACAAAGTGCGGTTAGTGACTTCTTAAGACCTCATACCGTTGGTAAAGCAGCTCAGATGAGATGGACAAAGCTGTTCAGTGTGCTGAAATTTTTCTATGTAAGGAAAGTTGTGGCCAAAAAAACAACTCCTCTTCTGAGATATGCCTAGTGGGCTGTGAAATTTGGTTTTGTTTCGGTAGCAAGTATTATAATAGTGAGAGCTGCCCAATTAAGTTTTGTGTGCAGTTGTAGATTGCAACAAGTTGCTGGTTTTATTAGATGTAGATTCAGCTTATAGTTCATAAAATTGGGGTCTGCTGGCTGAAGATGAAAACTACGCGTTAGATTGTGGATATGTAGATGTGCACACAGGTATTAGGTTTAGGGTTCTTGCTGTAAACTTTCAGCTGCTTCGTTTGAAGCTTTAATGTTCATGTGAAAACTTGAATGCTTGACAGTAGCTGTCAAGTTGGATTATCATTTTGTACAACCGCATTTTGTTAAATAAAGGCTAAGTATTTTATTTTATGCTTATATTTTACTTCTTGAGACCCCAGAGAGAATTACCTTAGATTGATCGAATTTATACATCATATGATCTACTAGTAACATTCAAAATTTTCATTGCATTTTAGTTTTTCTTGTTCACTAAATAATGTATTTGTTTGTTCATTAGTCAAATTGGTAGGTATGATCACTCCCTTGTGACCGGATAGCAAAACTTTCAGTCACTGAAGTTAGCTATATCTAAGTATTTTGTGTTCGAGTCATAAGAGAGGTATCTACAAATTTGTGAAATTAATTTTGTTTATAAGGTTTATAGGATGTTTCATGATCCTGAGGATTAAGCAGACTCTAATATGGGCTTGGATATCTCGGATACCTAAACAAAATTGATAGGTATTGACTAGTAGTTGAAATATCAAAGTTCGCAGTTTCAGCAAAGATGGAAATAGTAGTAATCCTCAAAAGTCAGAAGTAATTTAAAAACTGGATCTTCCCATCGATTCTTTTGGACGGCTTTGATCATTTTAAGCTTTGTTCCCGAGCCAAGTTCAACTCCTTTTGGTCATTAATGTCAAAAAGATTGAACCAACTTTCTTCATCGACCCATCATTTTCCAAAGTAACTATCTATAAAAAACCTCAAGCTGATTCAATGTATCTTCTGTTACTAAGAAAAAGCAAACTCTGAAGACAAAAGAAATGGAGAAGCAAAAAGGTCACATTCTTGTGCTTACATATCCTGCCCAAGGCCACATAAACCCTCTCCTTCAGTTTGCTAAACGCCTGGCGTCCAAGGGACTAAAGGCCACTCTAGCCACCACCCATTACACTGTCAAGTCAATCTGCGCAACCACAGTTGGTGTCGAGCCCATCTCCGATGGCTACGATGAAGGCGGTTTCAAGCAAGCTCCAAGTGTAGAAGCCTACTTGGAGTCTTTCAGAACAGTTGGTTCAAGAACTTTTGCAGACATCATACTCAAGTACCAAAACTCAGACTCACCTGTTGACTGTATTGTGTATGATTCATTGCTGCCTTGGGTTCTTGATGTAGCTAGACAGTTTGGCGTTTATGGAGCAGTAATATTAACTGTTTCAGCTTCTGTTTGCTCTATGTTTTGGCAAATAAATCAAGGGCTTTTGACTTTGCCCATGAAGCAAGAAACCATGCCCTTATTGTTGCCTGGCCTGCCTTCACTTGAATTCTGTGACTTGCCAAGTTTTCTTGCACAGCCTGCAAGTAATCGTGCTTATTTGGCAGAGATTTTAGAGAAATTTGCCAGATTGAATGAAAATGATTGGGTGTTCTGCAACTCCTTTCAGGAGCTGGAAAGTGAGGTAACTGGATTGTGTTTCATGTTCAAAGCTTTTATAGTTTGCTAAACGGTTGATTTAGAGCAGTAATTGTCTGTAGAGTCAGAAGAAGAAACAAAGATATTGTTGTGTCATGTTGAGCGTGTAGATAACGAATTACCTTAAGGACATTACGATCATGATCATGATGTCAAATTTTACGCTTGGTTTGATATAGTAAATTATTTTTCTAATTTGTGATACTTTTCACTTCGTAAAAAGCTAGTGGAGACGATGTTGGGACACTGGCCATTGGTGATGATCGGTCCAATGGTGCCATCAGCCTACCTGGACCAACAGATTGAGGGAGATTCAGCTTATGGAGCTAGTCTTTGGAAACCAACAAGTGAAGAGAGCATGAGATGGCTAGACACCAAGCCAGAAAATTCAGTGATATATGTGTCATTTGGAAGCATGGCAGATATTGCAGCTACACAAGTTGAGGAAATAGCATGGGGCTTGAAAGCGAGCAACAGGCCTTTCTTATGGGTTGCAAAGGAGAATGAGAACAAGTTGCCAGTTGACTTTGTGAAGTCAGTTGGTGACACAGGGTGCGTTTTGACATGGTGTAACCAGCTTGAGGTGCTAGCACACCCTGCCGTGGGTTGCTTCGTAACACACTGTGGATGGAACTCGACTTTGGAAGGGCTGAGCCTGGGTGTGCCGATGGTGGCAGTGCCGCACTGGAGTGACCAGCCAACTAACACTAAATTTGTGGAGGATGTGTGGAAGGTAGGAGTGAGAGTCAAGAAGGATGAACAGGGGATTGTTAAAGGGGAAGAACTAAAGAGATGTATAGAGGAAATCATGGATGGAGAAAGAAGTGAAGAATTTAAGCGCAATGCATCCAAGTGGAGAGAGTTTGCCAAGAAAACTGTTAGTGTTGGCGGTAGCTCAGATAGGAATATTGATGAATTTGTAATGAAGATGATGAAAGGAGAGAGAAAGAGAAACTTTTGATTGTTGTCATCAGTCATCACTTTAATAATAAAAGTAATTGAACTTCTTTGATAATAAATATATTATTGGCTCTGGAAACTAAACATGACAGTTAAATCAACATAAAACTCTTAGATAATGTGTTTGTATAACGAGAAAATCGAGAGCAGGTTATCCATTTGTAAAGGTTTGTTGTTTGCTCAGGTAACTGAACATATATATGCAATAGCTAGTTACATCAAAGTAGCTAGTTTTATCCCATCCATTGTTTTTTTTTTTTTTTTTTTTTTTTTAAATGATTGGGGTTTGTTCGGACCAGCTTATGCTGAACTAATTCTCCGAGACTTGGAACTATCGGCCGGATAAGAGTTTTGTGGTTACCTCTATTAGCACTCGATGAGGGACTCAAACTTAAGACTCTTGAATAATACATTAAAAAAAAAATCTCTATCGAACCGCTTGTCCACCCAGATATAGTTATCTCATCCATTGTTTATCTCAATAATGCATCCTACACTCTACTCTTACAACTCATCTGACTTTTATGATCTATCCATCATTTAAAATCTAGTTAAAACAATAGCTTACCCAATTTCTTTCTATTTCCGCAAAAATATTTTCAATTTGAAACAACTGATCAGATATAGAGCAACAATTGATACATGGGAATCGAGGTAAGTTATGGTACCGCTTGTAATATGACCATGATTTTGTCATCTTATAGACTAAACCTTGAAGAACAGTTAAACATAAATTCCAAAATACATGAAGATCTCTTCTTTATTCATCCTCTGAACCATGATATTTTGTTATTGATAAGTATAGACAATATAAATGGTATAGGAAGAGTGAAAAAGATCAAATTTACATGTATGTTTCTGTAACCAATACATTACATTGACTGAAAACATATACTTTCCCTTTGAAAACTAAAAGAGAGAAGGTATGCAGTGAAAAGATTGTGATTGGTGCTCATTTCAGAGCAATGTTTAGAAGATCATAAAATAGCTACTGCAGAAATGACAGAAGACTCTCAATATCCTTTTCACCAACAACATATCAAGAGAGTTCACATCTTACAAGCATCGCTGTTCCCACATACTTCACCCTGCCAAATTGGTTATAATTCAACAGAATACCTTCTTGTTAAAACCATGCAAAGGCCTTGAAGGAAATATAAAGGTTAACTTGTTGAATACAAGAAACAAAGAAATTTACTAATTGCAGTATTCCTGGTACCTACCTTGTTCTTCCTGCGTGTTTCCAATATTTCTTCTAAAGGAGGTCGACCTAAACCAAAAGAGGCCATTGCATTTAATAAAGAATTTCATTGAAGCATCAGTTTGATCAGGAATGGAAGCAATTTCAGAGTTCTTCACAGAGTAGTAACTAGGAGGAAATAAAAGAGACCCAAACTGAATCTTTTTTTGATGCAACACATCAGGGACTATAAATCTATGAGGGATATCGGTAAGTTGTATAAACCTACCAGTAATCTGAAGACGAAATTTAGCCCAAACACCATAAACAGCATCAGCTACTGTGGCAATCTGCAATAAATGCTTTGTAAGTAATATATATAAAATAGAAAAGACAAACAGAGTTTCTTTTAAATATGCATAATTCAATAAGAAATAGACCAATAGAACTAAGGTAATTTCATGAGGAACGAAGGGGCTTACAGGTTCATATTTAGTTATTGCATAAACCCATCCAAGACCAACTTGTTCATATAATCTTCTAAATGCCTGCATAATTTTTTTATGCAATGTAAGCAAATAAAGGCAAATAAGAACTTTAAAATCCAACCTCCAGTCCTCAATCCAAAAGAACAAAGATTTACTCGGAAAGCAAGATCAACAACTTAAAACGGCCAAAGGAGGCTTACTTCCACATCTGTAACTACAGTTCCATCCGAAAGAATTGCATGAATTCTTCCCATAACCTAAACAAAAAAACAAAAGTGAACAACATATATGTCTAAAAATTGATATTTAAGCATGCTACTGATTTCTTCGTATTTGTAACTCTAATCACATACAGTTTTGTAGTCCAGGCCTTGATTTTCCTCAGGAGAGTATTCATCTGAACCAATGTCAACAAACTTTATAGTCCCATATTGCTTGTTCCTCTCCCTCAGCATATTAACCTGACAACGATATAATAAACATAAAGAAATCAAGAAAACAACACAATCTAAGACAATAAGATATTAAAATAGAAAGAAAATAAAAACATATAAGCTATTGCACCTCACGCATGCATAGAGGGCAGTCTCCATCATAAAGCATTTTAATCTTCCAATTCTCTGGCTCAGGCGATGCTTCTTTTTGTTGTTCTTTATTGGGAATTAAGGGATCCACAGTTGCCCCCTGTATAGCACGAATCTGATATATGGTTCCTACAAATACAAATGCATGACAAGATGAATTAGTGCAATATTTAATGAAAAATAAACCAAAGTTTCATGAATTCTGAAGTTTAGAAAATGAAAACCAAAAGAGATGGTCACCAGCTTGGCGATTGGAATGTGATGTAAATGAAGGAGGATGATGAAATCTGAGATTAAGATAGTGATTCGTAGAAGAAAGAAATGGGCTTCTTTGTCTTGCAATAAAAGCAAGAGCCTGAGCTCCTTTCAAAGCCATTCTTGTTCTGCGGATTCAAAACCTGTTCATTCAAGTGTTTTCGATGGGAAGGACTTTCTGTTATAAACGGCTATATGTACGTGGCAAGCTAGTGTTCACCAAAAAAAATAATTAATTAATTAATTAAAAAGAAAAAAAACTGGGCATTAACGAAATATAGTCGAAATATAGGGGCAGCAACTGAAAACTCCATTATTTAACTTAGGTACCCAACTGGGATTGGGGAAAATTTGCTCTTTTACTCGGAAGTCGGAACTTGAATACTTCTTGTGCTGTGTGAATCGGTTCGTGTTGTGAATTGTGATTATGGCATTTTTATCTAGTAAGAGTTCAATAGCTGCTCACTTACGATCTCCTTTTCAGGTCTGTTCATGTATTTTTTTTAATCGAATTTGTTTGATTTTTTATATTTCTCAAGCTAAGAGCATTTTGCACTGAAATGATAATCAGAAGACGGAAGATCCGGTTTCGCTGTCGCGTCGTAGGTTGCACGTCGAACCTGGGGCTCGTGAGAAAGCTGTGAGACACTTTTCACTTTCGTTTTTTAATTTATTTCCATTAGGGTTTTTTTTTATTTTTTACTCTTTCTGTTGCTGTATTGTTATTTGCTTTATGACGATTAGACTGGTATTAGTTGGTGCTAGTTAGGTGAATGGTGGAGAGATTCTTATTTATTAGAAAGTTGAGAATTTGCTTTAGCTTTCATGTTTGGATCCTGTTTCGGAATCCCAAAAAGGATAGATGTTTCTGCTTTTATTTTTATGTAATTGAACTAGTTTGAAGTTCTGAAGATTAGTATCGTAGTTTCTCGTTAACTTGTTTGTGCTAGGTTTATTTGTGTGTCATCTGATATTTAGTTGGATACCTTGCAGCTACTGGCAGAAGACCCGATTCTCAATAGATACAAGTCGAGTAAAGATGGTGTTCGGCGGTTGAAAAGACTCGGGGATGTTCTCACAATTGTTGTTGTGGCAGGTATGCTTGGTGTCTTTTGTATGCTATGAATGAAACGGTTTATGAGCGCAGTTTAGTAAGATAGCTTGAATAGTTCTATAACAACCAGGTATATGTCTCTATAATGTGCTTTATTATGTTTTTGTATATGCCTCAGGGGTAATGTGTATAACAGTTTTTTCTGATTTTGGGAATATGGTTGACATGAGGCCTCTATCAAATTTACAGCGTAGAATATTTGTTATAACCCAACAACTTACCATTTTGTCTAAAATCTAAGTGAAAAATTAGACCTTTATTTGGACTTTTTGAAACTAACACCTATACATTATGAAATTAAAAAATTTTTCATCATAATGCTACTCTTGGATAGTTTAAAGCTTATCATCCTAGGCATTGCTATTATAAGTTAATCCTAGGCGGTAGATTTTTTTTTTTTGCTCTGTGGAGGTTAATGACATTAGCTTAGTTTGAATAGTAGGATATCCAGATAACTAATCCGCTGACACTGTGAATAATATAAAAGTTTTATCATTAAGATGTCTACAGTATGATAGATGCCTCTCAGCTTATGTTGGCTAATGTGCTGAAATTGCTGATAAAGCCTCTTGAAGTCAATCTTTCTAACCTTAATGAAGGGGGGAAAGTTGGGCAATTTATATACTCTAATATCTTCTTGGTATTATATCATTTGTCTGTGTAGAATTCTTTCTCTATAATTCATTGGTTCCTGGTCGCCATCTTCTTATTCTCTGCAGTATAGTGTCTGATCTAAAATTCTGCAAAGTTGTTTATAATATTTCTTTAGAAAGTTTATTTTATGAGTTGATGACCTCCAACATTCAAAATAAAGTCAAGTCAGAATAAATTCTTTTGTACTTATTTTCCCCAGCCATAACATCTACCAAGTCATTGGTTTTGGGATTTTTGTTGTGGCAGAGGAGAATCTAATTTTGTTGTGGTTGGAAAAATAGTCTCCACCACAGCTTATAAACTAATGGCACTGCAGCCCAAGTTGGCTAAAGACAGAAATTTTTCCAGTTACATGTATTTTGGACCTTGGTTGTTTGCAAAGCCTATCTGTGCTAACACATGCATACATGCATTCATATTCTATGTGATTCATTTCCTGTGTTTAATTAACCCATATCTTATTCAAACTAGAACCTGATGTATTGCCGATACCCTTTTTTCGCTAATTCCTGGGCAAAAAAATGCTTTTAAGTGTTTCAGTTGCTTTTTGTAACTTTGACTGAAAAAATTTATAGCTTCTTGAACTTGAGCTGTGATGCTCCATATACTAAGAGCTGGCTAAAAGCAGTTATCTTTCTGCAATCAGATGGACTATCTAGTTTTATAATTTTGGATCAATATGTTTGTTAAATATGACAAGCTTGCTTGCCTAGAGCTTTTGTGAACTGTTGTGTGTTTGTTTCAGGATGTTGCTATGAAATTTATGCCAAGAAGTTCGGAAACAGGCAAGGACTGGCAACTGAAAGTTAAAGATTGTGCTTGTCTGGGAGTTTTTTTTTATTTGCTTGGCAACAATCTTTAGACCTTTTATTGATTTTTGCCTAATTGTTAGAATAAGCCGAACTAATATGTTATGAAAAGCTTGAATGTAAGGCTTGATGTTCTGCTGATCACATGTTGGTCCCTATCTTTCATGAAAATAACTGATAATTTCAATTGATATGGTCAAGCTTTCTGCATTATGTTCCTGGTTCATACTAATGTTTTGGGCAATAAATGGGATAAACGAAGCCCGTTGTATTTTAATTTTGAGTCAAGTTAAATATGCCCCATTTCTTCTTTTGAGTGCATAAAATTGTCATATATGAATTTGCATTTAAATTTGGAAATTATTTTTCGGGTTAATTTTATCTGCACCTATAAGAAAACAGAGGTTTGTGGGTTCATTATTAAAAATGTCGGCATTTTAACTTCATTTAATAGAGGATAGAGTTTATGAATAAAATCACTCTTCAACAGAGAATGGATTTATGAAGAAAATAGGTGAGATTTATTTAACATCACTCTTCAATTTCTTGTGTTCACTACTTAGATGCTTGAGGAAATTATTATCCCACTTTGAAGAATGGGTTGATCAGAAACTGTCTTCAATACGATAGGATCTCATTAGGTCAACCACTGTTCTATGAGCCCTGCAATATGTTATTGCGGTTGGCATTGTAACAACATAAATGCCTACTCATTGGATTCATCATTGACATAAAACAGTCCATACCCAATCCGATATTGCACAGCCACAGACTCAAATCTTCAGCACTAAATAATTCACAAATAGAATAACGACAGCTCAACCCCTGACTATTTAGACCAAATTTTTGGCCCCCCAAATGAGGAAAGAAAGAAAAAGTACTATATTTGTGATGGCCGCCTCGCCCATTGGCTGCACAATGCTTTCTTTTTGGCATGATATTCGATAAATTAGGTCCAACTCTAACCCATGGCTGGGTCTCTTTCGTCTCATGGAACCCACCGTATATTAAGAAATAGTTGGGGATTAATTTAAGACCCACTTCAGCTTTCGGTTCAATAATAAAAATACTTGAATGAAAACGTTTTAAGAGAATTTGATTCTTTTTCAGTCCCATTCAGATCAATGTTTAAATATTGTCTGCATTCTATTGACTTGTCATGAGAGGACACGTGTAAACCAAAATTAAAGTGGCATGTTGGATTGGAAAGGGCAAAAAGAGAAAGGAGAAAGTAGGATGGGTTTTCTTTTTTCTTTTTTTCAAATTGGATAAAACGGAGTTGTTGGATCGTGCATGCATTCTATTTGTCAGACAGATTTTATTTCATATATAAATAATATTCAAAATAAAGAATCATATGTTATCATTAATTTATGACCAAACCAAACCAACCCAAATTTTGACACTAACACTTACATTATTAATCACTAATTATACCACCACTTGCTCTATATAATCTACCTTATACACTTGCATTATTCCTGGAATTTTATATTTTCACAACAAAAATATATATCAACTCAAAGTTAAAATATTGTTTTTGGAAACATTAAAAACACTTTAAAGTAGGCCTTAGCTCATCTACACGCGCTGTTTGAGGAAGTGGATAAGAACAACCCAATGAACCACCACTGGATTGTCGTGGTGGGGTGATAAATATTTATAGATGTATTATTTAAAGATCTTAAATTCAATTTTGTTCAATTATTAATAAAAGTGACCGTTGAAATATTTATCCAATTATTAACATCGGAATCCCACCAATTAATGGGGTGCGCGCAAAGTGACACGGGTCAACCAAAAAAAACCGCTGAATTAAAACCGGAACATGTCCGAATCTGTGACTGGGTTTCAACTATTTCAGTCGGAAGCGGTATTAATGTACTCTTACCAATAGGTAACTGATACGTTTCATATGTGATTGTGATGTGGCATGGTAATTTCCAAACATTTGGTGAAGATTATCTTAGTCAAAAGTACCAAAATGTCCCTGATTTAGACAGCTAGCACTTGTGATTGGCCAAAAGTCTAAGAAAACACCTAGTACTGTTTCACTGTCTGTCTGAGCTGTAATCCCAGACTCAGAAAAACAAAATTTTGAAAAGGGGGAGTTGTATTTAGAAGACAAAGTCGTCTTCTTTCTCATCATCGAATACTTGAAAGTGTCTGTGTGTTCATATTTTTTTGTTTTGTTAAGAGAGAGAGAGAGAGAAAGAGAGAGAGAAAAGAATTTTGTGAGGGGTAAGATCTGAGATGGCAACTTTTGGAGGAACAACCCAGAAGTGTAAGGCGTGTGAGAAGACTGTGTATTTGGTTGATGAGCTCACTGCTGATAGTAAAGTCTATCACAAGGCTTGTTTTAGATGCCACCACTGTAAGGGTACTCTCAAGGTGATTAAAACAAACTCTCACTCTCTTATAAGCTTATTGATAGACATACGCTTTTGCATGTTGAATTGAATTTTGATGTATTTGTTGTTCTTTTTGCTTCCTTTCCTTTTGTTTGATCATGTTTACTTGGCAGAAACTACTTTTTTTTATATGTATATATTTATTGTCCTTTCGTTGTTTGGTGTTGAAGTTTGGAATTTTATATTTAAAGATGATGATTAGTTATGAGTTACGAGACTGTTTAATGTTTTTTCATTTGTTGTCTGTTATATGGGATTGTAGTTTTTAGTTTGTGTACATGAATCCGACGATGATCCTCATATCGTAATTAAGATCCGTTCAACTAGGATCTTCTCGTGTTTATGTGTACAAACATAGTTTGCTTCTTCCAAGGCTTTATTTCTAATCTTTTATTGCTTCAATGACTTAGATTGAGTAATTTTGATGTGGCCCGCTGGCGACAGCTACGTCTAGATCCCTGGGAAATTTCAAACTTTGTGTCCTCTTGTTTGATGATAGACCAATTAAATCAGTTAGAAATTCCTTGACATATTGTCAATTATAAGAGGATTTGATACTCATTTTATGGTCCTTTTTTTTTTTTTCTCTTTTTTGAATTTAATGTGCACCTTTTGAACAACCCTGCGCTTATTGGCCACATGTATCCTTTTTCAGCAAAAATCTCAAATCATTATGTAAAATCTTTGTTCTACTTTTCCAAATATTCCAACTCTTTAGTTGGATGAATAACCACTGGCAAACATAAACATGTGAAGCATTATACAATGTGAGGATTTGGATTCATTTGTTGCCATGAAAAATTTGAAATTTCCTGAGAAGTATTTTGTAAGCAACAGATTCTGTAAGTTCGGACTATGGATAGAAACGTCAACAATTTGAGGACTTAAATAAATTTCAAAATAGAAGAAGTTTTATCTGCTTTTAATTATGTTGAGCCTTAAGGAATTGGGGTAGAAGGAATAGACAAAAGATAAGAACAAGATATAATGGCTTCCATACAGATAATAATCTAATAGTCATAGAGGTTTACAATAAAATGCTGCAGAATGGTGCTGCTTTTTCAAACTTGAAATTTGAGTATTATTGAACTTGATATTGTAATTTTGAGAACTTTTTTGGAGTTTCGAAAACCCCAACAGTATTATATTTTTGCTAACAGGGATTATGTGTGAATATTCTATAGATGATATCAATTTTTCCACTATAATTTTATTTCTCATCTTCTTCTACAACATTGCAGCTGTTCAATTATTCCTCCTTTGAGGGTGTTTTATATTGCAAGCCTCACTTTGATCAACTGTTTAAGATGACTGGGAGCTTGGATAAGAGTTTTGAAGGTGCTTAATCGTTCGGATATTTACCTAATCTATTATCTATTTGTTTAAGATTATTCATGGGTTTCTTTCTTTCTTTACTCTAGGAACTCCAAAAACTGTTAGGGTTGAGAGATCTGCTGATCAGGTACCCAGATTATTCATTTTGGGATTCTCCTTTTTATTATTATAAGTTATGTTGGAACTTTGTGTTAATTGTACTTTACACCTTGTTGATCAAAATCTATTATAGCCATTTTATGTTGTTTCTCATGGTGGGTGGAATTTTTCAGGTCACAAATAGCAGAGTCTCCAGTATGTTTGCTGGAACTCAGGAGAAATGTGTTGCTTGTAAGAAAACTGTTTACCCAATTGAAAAGGTAAGAGTAGCAATCATTATAAGATCCATTGGTAACTTTGCTAGAGCAATTCACTTTCTTAGTAAATTTTATAATGGTGTTTAAGATTAAAGGCCTATTTCCTTTGTTTCTTAAGAATGGATTTTTGGTCTATTTATAGATATAAATAGATTTAAATTTGAATTGCCAAGAACATTGTCCTCTCTTAGATTTATGCAAGTAAATTTAGTTTCTTATTCTCTCAAAAAGCATGAACAACATCACTTTATCTTTAATAAAGAGTATCACTTCTGATTTGAAATTGCTTTCTTAAAATTAAATGATTATGTTATATACCAGTTATTAAAAATTTTGTTTTCACTGTGTTACATATGCGGTGGTTGTTCTGACCCAATTACTGCATCTTATAGGTGGCAGTTGATGGCACATCATACCACAAAGCCTGCTTCAGGTGTACTCATGGAGGTTGTGTGATCAGCCCATCAAATTATGTGGCTCATGAACATCGTCTCTATTGTAGGCATCACCACAATCAACTCTTCAAGCAGAAGGGTAACTTCAGCCAACTTGACAACCGCGAACAGGTTAAAGGGATGACTGAGAACACAACAGCTTAGTGAAACTGTGAAATTTTCTTGTTTTAATGTGAGAATCTGTGTTTGGTTGGATAGTGAATTTCCAAGCAAGAGTCGGGACGTTGAAGCATACAAGAAGAGCTATGTGATTTTATTTCTTTTTTTATATACATATAATTTGTCATTGCAAAAAAATGTTTGGTAGAGGAGTTTTGGTTTTTGCCGAAATTTTGTGTGGTGAGCTCTAAATTGACAAAGGCTTGAAAGAGTTGATTGTTCAGTCCCTAACAGTGAATAATGTGAATAGCCGAAATGGTTTCTGTGTGCTCAAAGGTTTCAAGCTTGATCTGGTTAAAGATTGTTTAGGAGTAGATTCCTCTTCGATTATTGGTAGTCATGTTTCTCAACCTTGTGCTTTTCTTTAAAGTTAAAATGCTGCATGCCTTCTTACTTTTATCCCCTTCAATTGATAGTTATGTATTAAGATTCTTAGCTGCTTACTGTCGTTACTACATGGCTAATTAAAAGACTAGTTTGCTATCCTTCGAACACAATTTTGGGTGGATGTATGTTTGATGTCTTTCCTATTCATGTTTTGCACAATCTTGAGAGTCAAGCCCAGTATAAGTCGGTTCAGAAGACCAAAAAATTTGTGGGTTGACCATGTCCACAGTAGCTGAGGAGGTGTGTGGACATCATTGTATGGAACTTGCTGATCAATCCATATCAACAATCCTTTTTGTCCCTTAATGAGCCAGGATGTTTCATCTTGTTTAGCAGCTTGCATTGAACACCAACCGAGCAAAAGTCTGCAAGAGCAACCCAGTCAAATGCTTTCCTTATAATAATAATACTGTCCTCGGATCATATTTTCAACAAGAAAATAAAAGGGTGCAAATCGAAATTTCCTTTGTATATATTCTGCACTCTTTATATTCCACTCAATTTAATATGCTTTAAAGGTAAATGAAGTTTTCCATTCACAACTAATCTACTAACCACCCAAATTATTATATCAACTGATAATCTCATATAATCAGTCTCAATTTACCTCCATAAGCTACTGTTACCTCTCAGTCAAGAATTTACTTTCATCATTATCCTTCTCATTTCTCACCAGCTCTAGTACGGGTTCTAACGATCAGATTCAGGCCTCATATTAAATTTTCAAAAGTCTTTTGAGTATATTTTCACCTCTGATACATAAATTCTAATCTTGAAAGTACCAGTATACTATCACGTTCGGGATCATTTATTGTTCACTGTATATGGAGAAAATGTTCACGGGCTTGTTGCTTGTAACTGAGTTTGAAGTTTTGAACCAGATTTTTATTTGTGGGCAGTTTTGATCAAATGTTGAGAGTGATGTTTTGATTGGAGGCTCATCTTCAGACTTCAGGACACCGAAATTTTCTACTGCTCTTGTTGGTATATATGCAGTTATATTTCTGAGAAGTATGTTATCAATTTTAGTAGAGCATGATTTTGGTTATTGAATATGTTAGGCTTTAAGAGATCACTACTCTTATCTTCGGCTGTCCACTACTTTGAAAAGTGCAATAAAATGAGAGATACCCATGTAACTTGGCAGTGTTATATGGAAGTTAAGCTTCAAGCTTAGCCTATTCTTGCAGAATTCATCAAGAAGATGTTGATCAATAAGTTGAGAAATCATCAATTTCTTTAGGGTTCTGAGTGCTGAGCTTTGATCATTGTGTGGACTAGTCAAAAATTTACGAAAGTCATCATTCTCATTAAGCTCTAAGCCATCTCCCAAGTTTAATGGAGAGAAATAACAATAATAAATAAGTATTATTCTGGTTTTCAAAGAAGGAAGGTGTTCCTGCAGGCTTCAATGATTATCGGTAGTTAACAATCCCTTCAAACTTTGAATGCAAGCAAATGCAAGTTGCATGAGGTCATTGTTCAAATCAATCAAAAAATCACTCGTTGGAGTGCTTTGAAAGTTGAGCCTACATTGACAGCAACTCCATTTTGGTGTATATAATCTGGATAAAGTCTTTTGTGGTCAGAAATTTGGACGTAGCTCTCTGGACTTTTAAGTTTGAGCTACCCCCCTAAATCAATCAGAACCACTCATTATCACCGTTGTTTGAAAGCTGTAATTCTCAGGCATTAATTGAGGAGGTTCAGCTTCTGCCATGTCCCATATGAGAAGATTTTATGCAGAAAACTCAATCAGCTACAGTAGAGGTTTAACTTCCTTAATTCATTGCTCTATCATTCATTCATTAATCTTGTTACACATTTAGTGGTTGTTAGGGATAGAGACAAATTTTATATCATGCTATAAAGATTTGGTATATAATGGCAAAAATTCGATGGCCCACTTCTAAAGAATTCTATGCGTGTTTTTCATGGGCTGAGGATGACCCCCTTGTGTTAATACACTTCATTTTTCATATGCTTACATAATATTCTAACTGCAGAATACTGAATTGGTTGCAGTCATCCATTCTATGTATTGAAGCCATATTTGTATCTTAATTATAGGAATATATATAAACTACAACGTTTAATCATACATTAAACTATGTTTATTTCCCTAGACTTAACAAAGCGTTAGCAAATAATAATTGCGGTTAACAAACAATGTGTTCAGGATTCTTCAGCTGAAGTGGAACTGACATTAATCGGGTCATATAATGAAGATTTATATTATTTAACCCATACTGATAATAATTCTAGTATTGTTAGTACTGTGAAATGAATTGTTTTTTAGTTGACTTCTTCTGACACGGTGTGATAATGCTAGCAGGGACTGATGCTTGAGGCTAAAAGAAGCATAAACAAAATAGTACCAGGGCACTGTTCTTTGAATCTTGTTCAAATAAGAAATTGATTAACAAATTTAAAATCCAAATTCTGGGTTGGTTCCAAACTAGCAGGTGAAAGTTCCAGGGACATCATGATTTTGTTCTACTTAATTTTCTATAATCAATTAATGATGGTTGTTGGAATAGTTCTAGTCTTGCAAAGCAATGATTAGGATTTAGAAGTTCTGTTCCTTGTATCTTGGTGGCCAGGTGACCCATCTGTTCTTGGCATGAAACTAGCAGATCTATGTTTATACAATACCAGAAACAAAATCTGACCCACGATTGATTATGTTCTTAGGCCATAATGCCCAAATATCTTGTTAATTTTACGCATGATAATCAGTAATACAGAGTAACAGGACATATTGGTAAAAAATACTGAAGTAGGTTGGAGCTCGATGAAATGATCATTTCTTTCTTTTACTTGGTTTGAGAACCTCTTAATTGTTGCCAAGATTGGATTTTGTAGCTTATCTCTTATCATTTATCAAGCACATAACATGACTAGAGTATAATGAAAACCAAAATCATAAAATAGTCTTTGGAGAAACTCTAACTACATTAACAGAAGAGCACTTGATGATTACAAATACTTTAATTGGATATCGATCACTGTTTGCTATACAAGTTTTATGCATTACTCAGATCCGCACTTGATGAATTTTTTTGCTCCCTTGGCAAACTACCCACTTGCTGCTTTGTAATTTTAACAGGTTTAACAAGACTGGATTTGTGTGCTGTTGGAGTCTCTGGCTCTTCTGCAGCCTCTTAGGAAGGAAGACATAAAAACCAGGATCAGCTTCCAGCTTCTGAGATGCTTTGTAATGAGGGTTGCCATATTCTTGATTTGGCTGCAGCTGTGTTGGTAGATGATGTTGTTCTTGGTCGGTTTCTTTCATGTTTCTTCCCCTGAACAAGATTAATTGATCATTCTAGTTAGAAAAACAAGTTTCAGGAATAGTATGAACATGAGTAAAACAGACAACTAAATAATCTCTCTTGATATGTTTAAGGAAGTCTAAACTAAGGATCAAATGATCATCTAACGTAGAGATAAAGTGAGTAAGAATAATAATTGTTTGAAGGAATTCACCTGATGATCTTTGCTTTTTGGCTTCTCATGTACCCTCTCTGGCTTTTCAGCTAATTCTGGCTTGTTTCTGTTCATCTTTGCATGCTTCTTTGCCCACAACCCTTTCATAACATCTAAACCCACAAACCAAAAACACACATGAGCATCTCAAATCAAACTCAACTACATGAAAACCAAGTAAAAATCAAAACTTTACCCACACACCTTGAGTAGTGATGAGTCTATAAACTTGTCCAAGAACAAGAGTATCAGTTGGGCGAAGAAGCTTAATCCTTGTCAACCGAACAGAATTCCCATTGTTGCCGTTGTTGTTGGTGGTGGTGGCGACGACGGTGGCGGTGGCGCTGTTGTTGTTGTTGTTGTTGGGGCATCCATCAATATTATTAGTATGATTATTATTTGTTGGACACAAGGTGGTAGAGATGAGAAGAGCAACATAGTGACCAGGGTTCATCCTCATAATCTCGCTAGCATTCACAGGCCAATACAATTTGTCAACTTTCCCACATGGATGTTGTATCACAAGCGTTGCTGTATCAATGGCTTGGCAGTTCCCCATTTCCAATCTTTCTTCCTCTTCCTCAAACTGAAACTGAAACTACTTGAAAAAAAGAAGAATCTGTTGAAATGAGCAGAGAAAGAGAAAGAGCAAAGAGCAAGCTGAGGTATGCAAACAGTCTCTTTATAGCCACACCATCCCACCAACTTACAAGTGGCTATAAATATGCCTTCACTCCGTTAAAATCCATGAGGGTGATAAAGGGGCAGTTTTGTCAATTTAAGTGGGGAATTAAGAAAGTTAATTGAGATATGAAATGATGTGGTGAGCTGTGAATGGTTGTCATAAGGGGACAAACAAAGTTAAGACCCAGAGTTTGATTCATAAATTCATATTCTAACCCCTTGATAATGTACGTTACGGACTACGCTGCACCCCACCCCTCCATCACCCTTCATATGCCATCAACCGTTCGATTTTCCAATTCGGTTTCCTTCTTGGACGGTTATTTGTGGACTCTTGTTTTGCCAACAATGCTTTTACCCTAGTCGCACTCACTGTGACGTGAAACACAAGCACACAACTTGGTTTTAATTAATTTATACAAAAATACTAGTATAATTGGTGTAACGTTGATAAAAGAGAAAAAGACAGTAATAATATTCATGTCTCGATTTTGGGTGGCACGCTCTTGGGAGAGCGTGACGGGAGTGGGAGTGAGGTGGAGCAGGGTGAGCACAGAGACGTTTCATGCTGGCCACCGAACCTAAGAGGCATGAAATTTAGTGAGGTGAAGAGATGCCACAACACGTAATAAGTGGATGTCGCGTGTGAGACATCTCTTTCTGCACTCCCTTTTTTTTTTCTTTTTTAAAATTTCACTGGTGCGTTACAATAACAAAAAGCCTTCCAAAAAGACGCATCCAATTTTGTCTTTTTCATTTTCATTTTTTAATTTCAATGATTTCATTCCATTTTCTATGTGAGATTGCTTCCAATTAAAATGAAATAAACCTTAATTGGGTCGGTTTGACGATAAAAAAAAAGTTTACTCTCTTTATTAATTTTTTGGATTTGAACGTCACTTATTTATAAAGTATTCAATATTCTCTAAAGACTGATCGAAACGCAAACAAATTGATTTGAACACCCTAATCATAAAAAAAAATAAATAAATAAAAAAACCCTAACTTCAAACACCCTTATGTTTTCTGGGTAGAGATTGGGATGATTTAATAATGAAAGTTGAGGTGGGGGTGAGGCCAAAAGTGAGAGTTAAATAGAATAATTTAGGGCATGGGAATGGGAATGGGATACTTCACTTGTTATCTACACTATTGACTTATCACTTGACTGGTGCTTTTAACCATATCATTGTTAACATATGGGGACCATGAATAAGGTTCCATGCTTGGTTGCCAAAACTGGGAACAATCAATCCATAAATTTTTCATCCAGATCAAGTGCTCTGTCACCTATTTCTTTCTGTCTTTCAATCTCATCACTCTCAATTCATATATATGCTAATGGTCCCTCTTATTTTTTCACTACACCAAAGTTCAAATAAACAAATAAAAATTACCCACAAAAGTAACCCTTTTTCACTTTTTGGGTCCTTTTTTTTTTAATGATTCGTATCATTTTGAGTTGAAAGAGTTTAGATTTCTCAATCCCCCGGAGCCCAGACACATGCCATGTATAAATATTGATGACAGCTTTGACCCATTAATTACTTCATCAACGGCCTAAATCATAATAATGCCCTCTAATTATACCATCCTCATATCCCTAAATTTTAACTCTTTTTGATAACCGAGGTGTCCCAATAAGTTTAGACGCATCTTAACTAATCTCGAAGTTCATTGACATAGTCTAAAGAACCAAGTAAATCACAATATTATTGTGGTATGTGATCCCAACGTTTAAATTCAGAAAAGCAAGGAATGAAACAAACCTTCTTAACCCTTTGTCTCTCTGCTGTTCATATATTTATTTTCTTTTATTAATAACTTACTATTAATTATTACAATAAGAATTATCTTCTTTCTCTATAATTCCACGTGAAAAATGAAGCTCATCACATGCCCAATTCTGAATCAGTGCTTGTTCTAAAACTAACCCAATTCTCAAAATGTTTTACTCTGAAAATGTGAATAAAATAAGTTATCAAACATTCGAAACTTTTATTTCCATTGATTAAAAAGAAGGCTAGTAGTAATGGTTCAAGGTCATGCAACTTTTGACTCTTTTTAGAAGCCTTTAAAAAAATATGAGTCTACTTTATCTCAAAGAAAACCCAGAATAATGTTAAAAGCATAGCCATGAATGAAAACTATATTGAGACCTGTGATAATTGAAGATTTGCACTGCACACACTAAAAAGGGGTTACTTTTTCCTCTTAAGAAAATCCTAATCTGAGTGGCCAAATCCCAGAAAGCAAATTACAGAGAAGAAGTGTGCAAGCCATGTGAAAGAATTAGGTAGGTGGTATTATTATGATAGCTTCCCACTTCAAATGGTTCATTTTCTTTGGTGCAAAATATGAATTCAAAGTGGGGACTCCATAGATTTAACTTCTTATGTACAAATTGTACAAAGTTTTGTGTAAAATAGGAATATGAAAAGTCCTCCCCATTGATTTAATTTATAAAACTAGTGGGTATCATTGAATTTGAACTATCTTCCTTTACATGAAATAAAGTGGGTGGGGACAATATTTGGGATGTCCTTATCTCACTGCCTTTGCCATTAATGAATTCAAATTCTAATAGAAAATACCCACCAAACAACATCTTGAGTATTTTTAGGGTTTTTGGGTGGAAATGAGTTTTTATTTGTTTCAGCTTTTATGTACCAATTCTGCTTGACAAATACCAAAAAATGGGCTTAGAGAATTCAACAGAATTCCAAAATTTGTCATCTTATTTCTCTTAGGGCAACAAGTAGGTAAGATGGAGAACTAAAAAATTGAGAGAATTTTGTGTAGTTAAATAAGGGTCTTAAATGTGCTACAAATTCATTTCAGTTGGGACGACAAAAATCTGTTTGCTAAGATCTTTATAAGACCAAATCCCATAATGGTTTTCAGATAATCCAGTTAATAGAATGGTTGATTTCTGGTTAGTTTATAATTGAGACCAAAAGTTAAAGAATAGTGGGATGGCTGGATATTGATTTTTTCTAAAGGATTCTCTGAGCATCTGTTGTCAGCTATGTATAAAGTGAGTGATATTTTATACATCTTTATATCTATTATTCACTGGGTCATTGATGGGCCTTTACTACAAAATGGAGCATCTCCATTTAAATCTGCTTTTTGCAGAAGTAGTACCCAGCTCTTTGCAACTTTTATGATTAACTTTTATTCCTTTCTTCAGTGCTTTTTTCCAGCAACTTAGAAATGGAAATAATCGCTCAAACAAACCCACAAATATGACCTCAACTTACCACGTTTGTGCCCCCATATTACTAAACATAATGTTGGTTTTAAACTTTAAAGGTTTTCTGCTGGATTTGACGCATTTCCTTTAAAAAATGTTGTTTGAAATTGTTCATAATGTAAACCTGATAAGGTATTTCAGTCTGGCATAGTATTTGAGTTTCATGAAATGATAAATGTGCAGATGCTGGACTAGAATCTACAAGGAAAAATATCAAAACCAGGTGAATGAGAAAGGCAATATAACAGCATCATTGCTACCTCAAATCAGCGTCTTGCATTGGATTTACAGAAAGAAAAAAACAAAACAATTCGACAAATGTTCTTTGACCATCCTATAGAGAAACATACTATCTTTTACTGCTATATAGCGTGTGATTAGATTTCACAAGAGAGAACATGAAGATATTTAATATGTCTCCACAAAGAGCTCCAGAAAACATTTGGGAGAGCAATATTTGCTAAAACCGACTTAACTTAGTGCTGCCTCAATCACACAGATGGGAAATATTTGTTTAAATTGAAGGGCAGGGAATAGAATTCTTCACTCCTTGTATCACCCTTGAAGGATCTGAACTTGTCCCACCAATGCTTACCCCTGTCTTTCCTGATTTGACCATCCTTTTTATGAAGTGTGTTATCCAGGAAAAATGCTACGATACCCGCAACAAATGGTTCTGATGAGAAAGGAACATTTACAATGTCGTTGAACTGCCAATAAGAAGAGCATGACAATCACATCAATGAAGCGCAACCAGTGATAATGTATATTTTATTAAAAGCTTAGTAGAGATCAAGAGATTGATAAATTTTATGCATACCCATCTTGCACTTGTGTGAACTGGACCATATCCATTAATGGCAGTGTACTCATTGAAGTACTGTGGCACAGACAAACCGATGAAGATGGAGAAGCCTAGTATGAACTTTACTCGAAAGCTGTTGAGGTGGCAGAACTGAAGGAAGCTAAGACCTACAGCACCTGCACAGGCGTAATGGAATGAACTTTTGGTCACTGAGACCATAAATAAAGCGGAGATCCACAAAACTCTTGTTAACCATACATACCCACATAAGCAAAGAAAAGGCAATACAAAGCTGCAATAATGGGTCCTGGTATTGAAGCAAATACTGCTCCAAATTTCCCTGCACGATAATGATAAATGAACTGATCATATGAACAAAACACTTGAAAAGAATGCCAATAATATATCAAACCTTTAAAAAAATATTCACAAAATCAACTTACCAAGAACAGAGAAGAAAATCATAAAGCCAGCAGATATTTGGACAACCCTTCGGCTTCCAACTCTTGTCAAGGCCAAAAGACCAGCATTCTCTCTGCATATAAACAATTTTAGGTAAATATGAATCTCCATTTTCCAATTTATCAACATAGAATGCTCATCCAGCAGAAAGGTAGGCCCGGCAATAGCTTACACAGATACAGAAGTTCCATTCACAGTCCCAAATAATCCGGACAACAAAATGCCAACTCCCTGAAGAAAAAACAAAATATTGATTCATTAATAATAAGAACTTAATATTCACCTGAAATTTAAGATGATGATGCAGTCGAAAGAAGTCAGCCACTAACTCCAGGAATTATGCTTTTATATTTCTAACATATATTTAACATGATTTCAGCCAAAGTTTATTAATTTTGACTTTTACTTATCAAATGTTTCCTTTTGATCAATCAATCAATGTGGTTTTAAATGATGTGTACGCTGAGGTTGAAACTTCCGTAAGGACATGCAAGATATGAAGAGGAAATAAAAACTTGCATGCAAGAGCCTGCGTCAGTGATATGGTTATGAAAAACTTACCTAAAAAAACAAACTATTCCTATGAAACAGGACCAAGCCAGCCCTTCCCCCACCACCCCACCCAAAAACCAAGAAGAAGATGAGACAAGCCTTTGAGATTACCTGCCAACCAACACCACGGCTGAGAACTGAAGGTGGCATGGGAGTTGCACTTGCATACCTTGACACCGCAATGAAAGCACCAGTGGACTGAAATCATTGGATGTAAATGAGAATGAGTGTACTTCAAGAAACTAAACAACATTGTAATCAAATATCCCACAAAATATCAACTAAGCCACATAAATGCATGTTTAAAATGCAATATGGACAACCAAAAAAATAATAATTACTGAAGTCTATAGGATACAGAATATGAAAATTTTAGTTTCAGTCCTTTGCCTATGGATTCGATATCACCATAATCCCCAAGAATCAGCTTTTTCAAAAGTATGACTATCAAAATTTGAAACTGTTTTACTAGCTCATTGGGTATAGGAGTTGAAATAAAATGGTAGGGCAGAAAGAAAGACTGCCAATAACATCAAAAGCATAAATTATAAAACATTTTGGTCCTTAATCTAGAAGCAAAAAGAAAAAGGGGAAGAGCAAAGGAAAAAAAACAAACCTCAACAAGAGCAACAAATGAGGCCATCATCATTGCAAAGGCTTCACCAGCATCAAATGCGGGTGCTCCCCACTGGAAAGGCCAAGGAACTCTTATCCTGCAAGACCATAATAACAGTAAGGAATACAGAAATAATAAGCCACACTTAAAACCACATGTTAAATTCACAAAGGGTTGTAAATAAATCTATTTCAAGAATTACAAATTATACTCTAGGTTACTCATATAATTTAACAAGATGTACACATTATAAAAGTAATCATGGACAGTAATTGCTGCCAATACTTGCAAGAGAAAATACTCAGTGGTTCATAGTTCCATGAGGGTTAAGCAAACTTAAAGCATCAGAAGCCTTCTCCTATATGAACTAAATCAGCCAATTCAAACAAATCATCTAAGCTGAATATTTTCAAATAGACCATGTCACTCCAGTATTGTAAGATCATATCGAAACCTAAGTAATTCAAGCTCGTTATTAGATTGATTCCATCATCTTAACATCTTTCCTCCCCTAGCTACACAATAGTTTATGACACGCATGTCAAAGTGCCGAGTTTTTGGCTCCCACGCCAACTAACAAAATAAGTTTGACAATCGAGCATTGACAACAATAATTATTAAATACCAAATTTCCAGAAAATATAGCTATACCATGGGTAGTTTTATGAGATAAGCACAACCAATCACAAGTAAATACCTCATTTCAGAGATTGAACAAGCATGATGCAAGTAAAGAAATGCTTAAACAAGCAACTTGTTAACATATACAGGTCAATTTACCAGGGAGCAGCATCTATAAGTCCAGCACGATCAGTTCGACAGCTAGCTTGAGTTTTAGGTCCAACATTATTATAGGCCCCACCCACTGTGAGTAGGTGAGCATAGATCCACACAATAACCACAGAAAATATTACAGCGAAACGATCAAAGATATTTTTCCCTCGGCTTATGATATGGGGCAAATACTGCAAAACAAGCACACAATTAATTTAAAAGGGTAACAGAGATAAAAATCACAAACAGAAAGAGATTGTACTACACAAGGTGCTACACAATTAGGCGAAGAGCGGGGGGCAGAAACCCCAGCAGGAACCCTTTCACCACGACACATAATTCAATTGTAACAAGAAACTTCGTGTAACAGATAATTGGACATACCTGAGAAATAAATACTATGAGGAGAAGCTGAGGCAGTCCAATCTCCACACATTTGGCAACCTAAACAAAAACAAAGAGACAACAGCCATCACTGGATAGATGATTTATTAGTATTTGAGTATGGATGGGTGGATGATGTGCATCTTTGATAAAGTAAAGTCAGCAAAACAAGACTTACTCCCGGAAAACCAAACTCATACAGCCCAAAACCCACTAGAGCAACTAAAGGAACAGCTGAAAGTGGGCTTAGAAACCTGAAAATAGCAAAAGGCTAATTAGCATCACTTTCAAAACTTTAACAAGAAAACACCCATAACAGAATAGCAAACCATGTAATTAGAATCAGCAGCGAGGAAAGAAAAAAATGTTTTAAGTAGTCCACTCTTGTTTTAATTTATTAGCATCAGTTTGGTTTCTTAACTAACCTTGTAACATTACGCCAAAGCCCACTGAAGCCTAGGACAATCTGAAGAGTCGATGCAACAATGAGAGAACCCTGGATTGCCCTCATGGTTCTCTTAAATTTCTGAATAAGCATCAAACCAAAACATGGTTAGAACCCAGAAGGTAATAACATCTACGAGACCAATGTGGTGTTAAAATGGCCAATATATCTTCCCTTACATCTATCTACTTCATTTTCTTTCTAATTGGAATTTTTAATATGAACTTCTGAGTGTAACCATCCCATAATTAGGTTTTTGAGAAAATATTAAGCCCCAACAGAATGTTAGCTGACAAGATATTTGAAGGCATAAATTGCAGAAATTATATTCCACACTGTATACTAAGCATATTTCATGTAGGTCAACATGTATCCTACAATTTATCATTCCAAACAAGCACCATTAATACACAGTAATGGGTTGAGATGGTAAAACCTCAACAGGGTCAGCACCATCACTGAATCGACCAGCAAGGATAATTGAAATTGTTGTAGGGACAAAAGTGTAAGACCCTCCCATAACAGCTGGTAGTCGAGTCCCAAAAAATGATTGCAGCAATGTGTTCAAACCAGCAACAAAGAGCAGTGTCTGGATAACCTTAGCTTTCTCCTCCTACAAGAACAGCAAATGTGCATTAATCATGCTATATATCTAGAGATCAAAAGGACTCTTCTATATTATGTTAAATTTATTGTCCTCAGGCCCTACATTTCCACCTCCCATCTGGGGAACAAGCGCCGTCGGAATGAGAACTGTCGTCCCCAGCATCACAAGGTAATGTTGAAAACCAAGAAGAATAGCCTCAGCTGCATCAGAAATACACCACAATTCAATAAACTGAGCACAGGTTATTTAACAAATTACACACATTTCAAAACAAGAATTTCAGTAATTTAAAAAAATAAGCTAATTTTAATTTCTCAGAACTGAAACTTAATCACATAATAAGCAAAAAAAAAAAAAAAAAAATTATGTAAAGTAATATTCCTTTTAAATTTTTGAAAATTAGAATCCAAAAAGTGAGAAGAATAATTAGGTTTATTTTGACAAAATGGCATATTAACTTTTTTTAAAAGGGGTATATACCCAAAAGACGAGAAGACTCAAAAGGAGAAAAGCTACTTTCAGCTAAAAGAACAACACAGAGAAAGAGCATATCCTAGACAAATTAACATTACCAAAACCTTTACTACTTGGAATCTACTAAACCGGATACAGAATAATCTTACTCAGAAACCAAAACAATCACTCACAATAAAAAAAAATAAAAAATAAAAAAAAATCCAAACACATAACTCAAAACCTCAAAAAAGCAGAATCTATAATCCAAATGAACAGAAAAAAATATAAAAAATTAAAAAAAAAAAAAACTTACGCCATGGTGGAGGACTAGTAATGCAATAAGAAATGTTGGGAAGCTGATCCTTTGAGGGGTGTGGCTGTGGCTCAGGGGGTGGTTTTGCTGCTCCGCCGCCAGACATGATCTTGCTTCTCTCCTCCTCTAAAACTACCAAAAAAACGAAGAAGCAGAGCAGCTAAGAAGAGGAAACAAAACACAAATCTGAGCAAAACCCAGATCCTGAATGTTGAAGAAGGTAGCAGAAAAAAAAAAGACAAGAAAACAAAGAAAACACAACTCACATGTATAGCAGTACCCACAAAGATAGTGAAGTAGAGAATAATGGAGCTGGGGGTTGTGTGTGAAAAGTAAGAAAAGTGTAAGCCTCCTTGTACCAGAGCCTAGAGAGGTCTATAGATATAGATACAAATGTATGGTAAAAATTAATAATTGAAACCGAAAATTGATAAGAAAGTAAGTTTGAAGGAAAGCAAGTAAATAAAGTACCTTTTCAACTTTTTAACAATCTTTCAAAGCAAAATCAAGTGAAATTGCATCAAAAGTCAAGACTTTCAATAAATCACGTCCCACACCAAAAATATGCTTTCACTTTAAAGCAGAGAGAGAGAGAGAGAGAGAGAACAACTGAACTGAACAGAAGATTATAAATACAAATAAATAAATAAAAATGTTTTCTGTGTAGCAAAAATGAATAGCGGTTGTTTTTGTGTTTTTTTTATTTTTTGTTTTGGGTCATTAAATTTAAGTTTGATTAGTCAGTTGGTTCAATCATATCACATCCAAGTGAGAAAAAACTGTGGGAAGAGAGAAACTACTGACCGGAGAAAAATATATAATATTGACAAGGCTAAAATTGATTCTTTTAAGAACGAAAACTACGTCGTGTCAGTTTATGGACAAATGATCAAGTTTTCGTAGAGGGAAATGACGAAATGAGGGTTGGAAAAGTTAGAAGGCTCCGCCAAAGGGAGAGGTTGAGGAAGGGGTAATTTGGAAAGGAGGGAAAGAAAATCACGTGTGGAGTGTGTAAGAGGAATTGAAAAAAGAGGACAGCCGACAAATTCTCCATCTTAAATAAGAAATCAGAAATTCAGCAATGTATAGATTAGTCATTAGCCGCCCCGGCCCCCCCAAATCTCTCTCTCTCTCTCTCTCTCTCATAATTTCCTTATTCTTTGGCCGCTTCTTAATTCAAAGAAAATATTGAGTTATTTGATGGATTATATGGAGAAGGGATTTCAAATTTGATGATATTTAAAATAAGATATTTGAACTTTTAATATTCAGAGCTAAAAGTATGTTCAATTAATTATATTAAGAAATTTAAAATTGAATTTTCTTTACTCAATAAATCTAAGTTCTAGTCTCTCTTCTAGTTATTAATAGGAATAACTACTGGAGCTTTTATCTAATCGATAATTTTAAGGTCTCAAATATGTAATTGAGACCTAGCTCGGACACCTCGGTTATAAACAAAATATTATATATTATTTTTTTATGTATATATAATTTTTTTTATAACTGAAGTGTCCGAACCGGCTTACTATCATCTCAACTACTCCCTGAGACCCTAAAACTATCGGTTGGGTAAGAGCTCTAGTAGCTATCCCAATTAACAACCAAAGAGAGACTAGAATTCAAATTTCTTGAGTAATACATCCAAGAGTCATTATCGAACCGCTCAACCATCGAGAAATAGTTTTTTACCTTCTATTTACAAGCTCTTGACTATATATATTTATTGGTAACCGAGGTGCAGGGCCAACCCAATGGGTAGAAAGGCGAGACACTTGCCTAGGGCCCCAAAAAATAGGGCCAAAAATGACCTAAATTTTTTATAATTTTTTTTAATATATTACAAAAATAAAAATAGTATATATTTTCTTATCTAGACTAGCCCAAGGGACCCCAAAAAAAAAAGCCAAAAAAGCTAAAATTAATTATAAACTTTTTACGTATATTCTCACCCAGAGTTTGACGAAATAGCAAGTTTGTACCTTTAGTTTCATATATTATAATTTACACTCCTAAATTAACACATTGAATTTCTTTTAACAGTGAAAGGCTAAAATGGTTATTTTCATGCGTCAAATTACTCACCCCCAATTCAATTCCAAAATTCGACATTTACATAAATCATCTCCACCCCTCTTCCACCACTGGTCGCTTTGAGCTAATTCCAATTGATTTACTCACCAAAATCGAGAGGAATAATCACTTTATCATTTCCTAAGTATTTTCTTAGCCTTGATAGCCCTCGATTTGACCCATTTTTTACAAATCTTGCAACCCAGCTCCATCGCGTGCGACAGTCATTTTCGGACTTTTTGGCATGTACCCGGTGTCATTAGCCTTCCTTCACACCACCATCTTCCTCCCCCCAGCCCTCTTACCAAAACCCCTATCATACCTCATCTGTTTACTCTGCCAATCGTCGGTCACCAATACCTCTTGGGGTCGTAACTTCTCAAGCCTTTTCCGGTCTATCCTAACATTATTAATCACCCATTTCACCACCCATCACTTCTCCAAAATCTGCTCTCCAAAACCCCCCACTAACTTGATCTCGTTAGCCCGCTGGTCACCCCACCTCTCTTAGTGATTTTGCATCTCAAAAGCCAAAAAAAATAAATTTGAAATGATTTTTTTTTAATATATGCTAAAATTATTAGAAGACTTTCAAAGTAACTCTTGCTTAGGGTCACAAATATTCTTGAGATGACTCTGTCGATGTGTCTGGACAGCTTGCTCGTACCTCAATTAATCTTCAAGATCCATTGAATATCTTACAAGTCCAGATGACCAAATAAGCAATAATATTTTTGTGGTAAGTGGTCCCAAAATTTGAACTCAAAAATTCAAAAAAGAGAATAAATCTCCTTGGCCGTCGGGTTATCCCATTAGGGCTTATGACTATATTAATTTCCCTAATTCTAATAGGAGTATAGGACAAGTCTAATTATTATTTACTTAAACATTACAAGATCACCTTTTCCATATTTAATAACTGAAACATACCTCATCATATTTCAACCACTCACTTAATAACAGAATTTATTATCAACTTTATTTTTGCTTCATTATTGCATGAAAAAAAAAAATTAAACATTTTCGTGGGTTATAACACACATAACGTATCTAATTATTATTATGATTTTCAAAATGACGTGTTCCACATGCCAAATATATACTTCAGAAATAATGAATTAATGCGTGTTATTGCAATAATCTTAGAATCTAATTATATTTATTAATTTCCGTAAGTCTTCTAATTTGGGGCATCGTCACTANAGGTGCAGGGCCAACCCAAGGGGTAGGCAAGCGAGGCACCTGCCTAGGGCCTCCCCAAAATATCGCCAAAAGTGACCCAATTTTTTTATAATTTTTTTGAATATATTACAAAAATAAAAATAGTATATAATTTCTTATCCAGACTAGCCCAAGGGATCGAAACAAAAAAAAAAAAAAAACTCAAAAAAACTCAAATTTATTATAAACTTTTTACATATATTCTCACCCAAAGTTTTACGAAATAGCAAGTTTGTATCTTTAGTTTCATATATTCCAATTTACACTCCTAAATTAACACATTGAATTTCTTTTAACAGTGAAAGGCTAAAATTGTCATTTTTATGTCTCAAATTACTCACCCTCAATTCAATTCCAAAATTCGACATTCACATAAATCATCTCCACCCCTCTTCCACCACTGGTCGTTTGGAGTTGATTTCAATTGATTTTCTCACCAAAATCGACAGGAATAATCATTTTATCATTTCCTAAGTGTTTTCCCAACCTCGATATCCCTCAATTTGACCGATTTTTTACGAATCAACCCCAACTCCATCGCGTGCGATAACCATTTTTGGACTTTTTGGCATGTACCCGGTGTTGTTGGCCTTCCTTCACACTGCCATCTTCCTCCCCTCAACCCTCTTACCAAAACCCCTATCATACCTCATCCGTTTACTTTGCCAATCATCGATCACCAATACCTTTTGGGGTCACGACTTCTCAAGTCTTTTCTGGTCTATCCTAACATTGTAAATCACCCATTTCACCACCCATCACTTCTCCAACATCTACTCTCCAAAACCCCCCACCAACTTGATCTCGTTAGCCTGCTGGTCGTCGCCCACCTCTCTTAGTGATTTTGCATCTCAAAAGCCAAGAAAAATAAATTTGAAATAATTTTTTTAATATATGCTTATACTATTAGAAGACTCTCAAAGTAACTCTTACTTAGGGTCACAAATATTCTTGAGATGGCCCTACCGAGGTGTCCGGACAGCTTACGCGTACCTCAACTAATCTCCAAGGTTCATTGAATACCTTACAAACCCAAATAACCAAGTAAGCTATAATATTATTGTGGTAGATGATCTCAAAATTTAAACTCAAAAATTCAAGAAAGGAAGCAAATCTCCTTGGTCGTCAGGTTATCCCATTAGGGCTTATGACTATATTAATTTCCCTAATTCTAATAGGAGTATAGGACAAGTCTAATTATTATTTACTTAAACATTACAAAATCACCTTTTCCACATTTAATAATTGAAACATACCTCATTATATTTCAACCACTCACTTAATAACTGAATTTATTATCAACTTTATTTTTGCTTCATTATTGCATGAAAAAAAAAAATTAAACATTTTCGTGGGTTATAACACACATAACGTATCTAATTATTATTATGATTATCAAAATGACGTGTTCCACATGCCAAATATGTACTTCAGAAATAATGAATTAATGCGTGTTGTTGCAATAATCTTAGAGTCTAATTATATTTATTAATTTCCATAAGTCTTCTAATTTGGGGCATCGTCACTATGTAGTTAAACAAGCACAAGTAAATATCTTGTAATTAATGGATTAAAAAAAGAGTAAACGAACTTTTTCCCACCCAATGTTTGCCTTAATGACACTTTCCCACCCAAAAGATTTCAAAATACCACTTTTTCATGTAAAATTAATATTCTGTTATTACCTAAAGTCAATTTTGACAACAAAAATTATCTTCGTCACCACCATATGAACCTCCGGTCTCCTTTTTACAAAACCTCTCTCACTCCAATACTTGATTGCTCGCTAATTGTCGACTATCGTAAAGTTAAAGTTTTCTGTTCTTAGTTGATTTTCGGCTGATTCTGATGATGAATATTCAATCGGTCACCACCATTCGATCCATCAACCTTAACTTTATAAAAATTCTTTTACCCTAACTTCTGGTAATTCGTCATCATTGAACACCGATTGAAAAAGTGAAGTGTATTTTAGATATTAACAGAATATAAACGTTGAGTGGAAAAGTGGTATTTTGATTTTTTGATTTATTTTTTTTTGTGTAAAAATGTCATTAAGGCAAACTTTGGGTGGGAAAAAGTTATTTACTAAAAATGTCGGTGCGACTTGGACCAAGATATTGGTGAAATTCTAAAGGCTTCGCACGAGTTGTTGAATATTGACATACACCATGAATCTCCAAATAGACTAATCAACCACTAATTAATTAATAGTTAACCTCATTCTATCTAGATTAACTTCAGAATCACTTTATTATATTTTATTATTCTTTTTTTGTTTTGTTTTTTTTTTTTTTCACCCTTTATAATGTTAACAAACGAAAGTGGTTGAATATATGCGACAAAACTAGATAATTAACATAAAAAAAAAAGAAAAAAGAATTGTCCATTGTCTTATCTTGTTTATTTATTATAAATTAAAATATAATATAATAGCCTGTACTAATTAAACGAGTACGTGGAACAATGGTGACAGAGTTTAATAGTGTATTAGCAAAAAAAATAATTAAATTATTAAGGATATACAATTACTGTAAGGTGATATTAAGAGTAATTTAATAGATTATCAAAGTGCAAATCCAACTGTATTCCTTTAAAATTCGTGAACCCCACATGATTGTTTGAATCATATCGAGTTGAAGATTAGCTGGACATATTTATTTGGTCCATAACTATAAGCAACCTTTGTCAATATTTAAAAAAGAAAAAGAAAAAGGGTGATTGGATATTGGATATATTCTACAGTGAAAAGAAGAGCTTTATGGGATTTCTGCAGAATACTCAGATCAATCAAAAATTTGCTGGGGATCGTGACATGTCAAAATCATGATGGTATGGTGATTAAAATAGTTAACTGAGATTACCTAACCTTAAGTCCTTAATCAAGGGGATTGAGATTAAGAAAAATGACGGTAATTATGTTGGCGACTCATAAAGAGAGAGAGAGAGAGAGAGAGGAATTGGAAAAAGTGAAAGGAGAAAGAAGAAGAAAACAAGAGACAGAACGTGGGTGTTGCTTTCAATTCTTTACGGGATACCCATATCACCCTACCCTAACCTTCCCTCACACAGGGACCACCTTTTTAGCAAATTCTTCGGCCTTTTTAGGGCCCTTTTGTTTTTTAGCAATGTTTTAATATAATATCTTCTATATAATTGAATTTATCTCATTTGAACTCTACCGAGTTAGCGTAAGGTTTAAGAAAGTTTGTTTTCTTGGTTATTTTTTGAGTTCAATCACCATGATCACATTTATGACTTAACTTATAACATTGAGTTTATAGTGTGCATAAACGGACTTTTTTAGATCCATTATTATAAAATGTTAAATACTTCTTCAAAATATCAAATAGTTTATGGTAATTGTTGGGATTTTTTTTTACTTAAATATCTCTCATGGAGCATGTGAAATTAACGCTTTCTAATTTGATATTAGGAGTGTAATATGTGATGAATAATGATAGGTTAACAAATGAATCTCACAAACCCAATGTGACAACTGATTTTTGCTTTCTAATTAATTTTTCTACCTATTGACGTTGCCTAAAAGTGTGGCAGGAGTGTCATATTAGGTTTGTAAGATTCGTTTATTATTGTAGTATTACTTGTGTATAGGGATATGGGCATAAAACCCAGTGCCGCAGGTAGGGGTGTTCGGTTCCGGATACCCTACACTTTTTGAAGGAATCGGAACCGGAACCGGAACCGACGGTTCCTTGAAATTTGGAACCAGAACCGGAACCAACGTACCCAGAACCAGAACCTGTAACAACAGTTCCGGTTCCGGTTCTGAGTACCCTGTAAAATTCATGACCCCCCAAAAGTTTTTAAAATAGCAAAAAAACCTTTAAAAACTTACAAATACCCCCCCACCTGGCACTTGTTAACAAAAATAAAATTACAAATTATAAATTCAAAATTACAAACTCCATTACTTTGTAAAGGTAGATTCGCAAAAGTCAAACCAACTTACTTTAAATATTATGAAATATAAATATAAATGTATTCACATTACTTTTTCTACAAAAGTTTATATTAACTCCCCTAATTTTTAATTTTATTTTATATTAGTCTCGGTTCCTGGTTCCTGGTTCTGGTTCTGGTTCCTAACTATAGGAACCGGAACCGGAACTGCACAGTAACGGTTCCAAAAATTTGGAACCGGAACCTACCCATTGACGACTGGTTCTGGGTAAGAACTGGAACCAAACCCAGGGTACCCGCCGATTCTGGTTCCAATCGGTTCTTTTGAACACCCCTAGCCGCAGGGATCCGCCTTAAACGAGACGGAGTTTCTAGGAATCATTTGGGATTTGGGTTCGGATCGGGCCCAAAATTAGTCTTGAAATTCGGGGATGGGCCGGGGTCGAGATAGGTCTTGCCTCGCCCCATTTTGTCCCCACCTCGAAATCCCCGGCCTAGCCCCCATATATATATATATATATATATATACACACCTATATTAATTTTAATAATTAAAAATCAATCATATATATCTATATTAATTTTAATATTTGAAAATCAATCATATATTATACAATAACAAATTATAATTGTGTAAGTATTTTATGAAACCATATACAAATAGATAATAAATAAAATTAGATTAAATATAATAAATCATTATAAATATTTGTAATATATATATAATGTATATGTATTATACATTGTGTATGATATACATTTGACATTATACATTATATATGGTATATAAGTATAATGTATATAACATATATACATATATATGTTATTATCTATAATCACATGTTAATACATAATATATATGTTATATATGTGTATTATATCATTGGGTGTTTTGATTAATTATAATAAATCAATAAATCATTATAGATTTAATTTTTTTTTGAATGGTTTATTATAATTTGGAGAAAATGGTAACAAGAATACAAAACCCAAAAATGGAGAATCCCCAAATTCCCCGTTTGGGGAACGGGCTTTATTCAAGGATTCTCTAAATTCTTCGAATGAGCTATGGGCCAGGATCATAGAATCCCCTTAAGTTTTCAGGTCGGGGCCGTGCCGTGCCCATCCTTACTCTTGTAGGATTACAAGTTATTTGATATAATTGTTGGGTGGTGATGCTAATGTTTTCCTGCTATAGATAGAGAGCGGTTGGTGAGTCTCTCTTGATACAACGGGAGAACCTTCCCTTTATTAATGCTCTTATGTATTTAACCTATCTAACGTATTCAATGCATTAGAAAGGTGAGGTAGGTGTAGGTCCCTCTCAATTGAATCCTAATCATATACGTTAATTTGTAATAAAATTCCATATATTGTACATTTTAGAGTTAAATTCCCTTGTTTTCTTTCTGTTTATGATGAAAAATATACTTTAATTACAGGAAACAGTTTTATATGTTGAGTCATTTAAGAGTGTCCACCTAATTAATTTAATTGGATTAGCTAAATTAGCTAACGAAGCTTACCTGTATTTATTCCACGTTTCATCCTTGTTTCTGTTATTTACATTTATTTATGTAAGGAGAATTGAGCTGGGCTTGGCTGATCGGCCCATATGAAAAGTTACACTGAGTCACTGATGAGGTAATAAATGTGCCACGTCCACAGTGATGAGATAGTGAAGAGAGCATGATTGACGAGACGTTTGGGGTTGAGAACTGAAGTTACGTGGTTAACTTTTCTTCTATTTTTTAATATCCGATGATTAGAAATAAGAAAGTTTACACATATCCCAATTAATCTCTTCAAACTATACGTTAAAGTAAAAGTTTTAATAATCATTCTTATTAATAATTGTATGACTAAAATTTAAAAGATCATATTAGATCCTTCCTTTATTCTGTTATCCTTAAGGATAATATTTTGAAAATTGGATCGGACTATCTGGTCAGACCTGTTCGACCGACAATCAGAGGTAAATCCAGTCCGATATATATAAAAAACCGCTATTTTGATTTATACCAGATTGGACCGCGGTTGGATTGTCGGAATAGCGTCGAATCGCGGTCTAATCGTAGCTAAACCTTGACGAATTCCGACATCTTTTGACGGAGAAAACACCCCCATTCGACGGACGACATCTCCACGACCAAACCCATCCATTTTTAGTCGCTGTCGTCCAACCTTCGTCGACCGCCGTCCACCTAAAATTTACACGATGTCGGATTTCTTTTGTTGATTCCGGCGAGTTCCGACGCCAATGAAACTCTCTAGCACCACCATCAGAGTCGCCAACACCTACACATCAAAAGTTCCAAGATTCCAGCTTCGATTGGCCGTCGATCGTTGCTGCAGCCACCACTCACCAGAATCTTCGCGCGATAGGGGTGTTTTAGATAGATTTCAAACCTTAAGGGAGTATTATAGGGGTGTTTTTGATGAATTTCAAACCTTCATGGACTAAAATTTTTTTATAAATTACGGTCCAACCGGTCAAACCGGAAACCAGACCCTTGAACGGGTCATTGTTCGGTCCAGTTTTCAGAACATTGCTTAAAGAAACTTGAACTTAAAAGACCATATTAGATAATCCTCTTAGAATACTATGTTTAAATCACTCTTTACTCTTTTATTATCAAGATGATGAAACTTAAGAAATCGTATTAGATTCTCTTTTACTCTTTTACGGTTAAATCATCCAATAGTTGTTCACATGTTTAACTCAATGGACAATAATGGAGAAATTAATAATTCTATTTAAAAAAAAAAAAAAGGGTGTGCTATCATAATGCTGATGATGGATGAGTCTTTCTTAATAGGCTTATCTGCAGTGTTAAGTTTTAAATTACCTTAAAAAATTCAAAAAATGAGAGTGACGTAATTGGTTCATCTCATTAACATAAACAACATCTAATTTTTTGATATTGCATTCTCTATAAGATGGTGACATTTCAACGCAAAGTTGTAGAGTGTATGTTGATTGCTACATGTTTTAGAGTTCTCAATCAGAAAATCCGTTCGAGGTGAAATTGATTGAGCCGGTTAAGGACAATTTTACGTATAACATCAATTATTTGTTCGATTCTATAATATGGACTTTCAAGTTCGATTTTTTTTTTTTTATGATAAAAAGTAAGAGGAAGGTCTAACATGGTATTTTAAGGTTAAGTTCTCACGACTGGAGCTCTTATCCGATCGATAATTCTAAAGTTTCAGAGAATTAGTTGAGGTGCACGATAAGTTAGTCCGAACAGTTCTGATCATTAAAAAAAAAAAAAAAAAAAGCTCTATATAAAACATTATTCCATATTTGTTTGTATATACTCTAGCGTCATCTAGTTTGTTTATAAATTTGAGAATTTTATAGTATCGATATAAAAATTTATATTTAAAACTATAATTAAATTTAAAATAACAATCTATTTATTTTAGTTTTATTAGATGGGGCTATTAATACAAGAGGGATTGGGTCTTCTCGAATGCGATCATGGGCCTAGATTTCTGATATTGGATCACAGTCAAGAGAATAAGATTCAGCCCACTTGCTGATCCATTTACGTGGCAAAAAATTCACTTGTCTTCACTGAACTCCCTAAAACCTCCCTTCACTTCCAACGCCCGAAACAAAAACCCCAGAGACTCTTTGAGTTTTTTCTTCAAACATTTTATCTGCACCGTAACTCCTTGCCCTCTTCAGGTTTGATTCAATCTACGTCCATTTTATTTTATTTTATTTTTCCTTTTTCTATCAACTAGTTGCTGTAACTTTTATGTTCTCTTATTTATTTTTTTGGTTCATTTTGTTTGCGAACAGTAAAATCGCAGTTATGTTTTTGACGAGATTTATTGGGCGGTCGTTCCTGGCTGCTGCAAAATCAGAGTCATCTGCAGCTTCTGGAGCTGCTGCTACGATGGCTACGTCAGGGCACAACCCTCTCGAGGAGCTTTTTGAGAAAGATAGAGCTCCTGATGATCAAAAACCTGTTTATGGTACAACCATTTATGTTCTCATTGTTCTTTTCTGCTCATTTGCTTTTTTATTTTTTCTTATGCCTTTGTTGCTGTTATTCTTTGTTCTAAATTGAAAGGCCATGTCGTAAAATCTTACAATAACGAGTTTGGAGTTTGTAGAACACAAACTAGGTCGAATGAGAAAATATGGCCTGACAGCTCATTGCTTTTACAACCATGGCCCGAAAAACTCATAATAGAGCACAAATTAGGCCTTGCTTGAGTTTTCATGTAGAATGATTGGTCTCTATCTGAAATTGAAGCCGTAGAAAATGTGTGTGGCACTAATTTTGTGGGTTATACCTCAGCTTTTTTTTTTTTTCTCCGTTTCCACGAAATTGATGATTTACTGAATTCTTACTATTTTTCTGCTATAATCTTTTACTTATATTGTTTAGCAAGCGCAATCTTTTCATTTAGAACCTCCAGACTTTGTTAAGTCTAATTAAAATCCAAAAGCCAAAACCTCTGCCACCTCTCTGTCTATCCATGGGATGCAGAATGTGTACTAGGATTAAGGCCTCTAAATCACTAGCTAATATGACATTACTTATGTTAGAATTTGAATACTATTGTTCGGTCTTTCCTATGAGCTTAAGTATTTGGGATTTATGGTGTTTCAGCATTGTGTTAAAGCAAATTCCACAATGAGGCCTGGTGTCCAAGTCCTAAAACTTCCTTTGTTCCCTTCATAAAATTAAGCAAGAGTTTGCATGTTTGGACCCACATATGTGTCTTTCTGTACGTGGATCTGCATGATTTGGCCAATACTATTGTTGGGTCATTTCCTATTAGCTCGACTTTTAGGATTAATGGAGTTTCGTCAAATTCTCTTATTTACTCTGTGATGCGGTGGCAGAAAAAATCAGATTTATAAACTTGTAAGCTATTGTTTTACGATATCAAAAGCATCTTGCCAAATAATTAGCTCCATATTTATCATTTTTGTTTTAGATAATGCATCAAGTAGTTAATATCTTAGTGTGAATTTAGTTATGTTCTCAAATTTATCTGTTTGCATGTGAGGTCATTTTGCACATTCATCTTACAATTTGTGTCTTGTTGTGGGAATGGAAAAATGATTTTTAATCAAAGGTATATATTAAAGATTCTTTCTCAAAATATTATTTCTGTCAGGTCGAAGTTGGAAAGCTTCTGAACTGCGCTTGAAGTCTTGGGATGATCTTCATAAGCTATGGTATGTTCTGTTAAAGGAGAAAAACATGCTGATGACTCAGCGCCAGATGCTTCATGCCCAGAACCTACGATTTCCCAATCCAGAGCGCCTTCCCAAGGTATAAGTGACTTTTTTGTCCTATTATATGATACATAGTCAGAATTATTGCTTGTAGCTCTGGTTAATCACACTCTGGTTTTTATAATATGGAAAAATAAAATATAACCTCATAGTCAACCTAGGGCACCAGTAGAGGAAGTGTGCTATGATTTGCCAGTTTCTAGAATATCTTTGAGTATACTCCTCTATAAATGAAGAAAAAGAAAGTTGGGATGACATGAAGAAGGGTATTTAATCTGTTTCAGATTGCTCACTTGTGTTGCTGCCAATCAGTCTGCTAATGAAACGACTAATTTCTTTCACAAATTATGTACACATAGGTTACTGTACTATATTTAGGGGAACGATAGCCTAAATGTATAATGGAATTAATTTTTTTTGCATTTTCTGTGCTGAAAGATACCCTTACGTATTAAGTTTTGTGGCATTCCTCTGTGATCTGGAATGTAGTTAAGCAGCTTGACTGTCATCCATGATCTGGAAGGGTTAAATAATCATTGGTATGGAGACAATGGACCTTAAATTGTATGCATTAAAGAGTGTCCTGAAGGCTGTGAGTTTAACTGGTTGGGAATTCATGCTTTACCAGCGAGACATGAGTACTATGAATACAAAAGTTGTTGTGGTATTATAATTCATGCTCTCCAAGCTGGTAGAATTAAGAAACTTTAGAGATGATTATACTTCCTTTTTTTTTTTTTTTTTAAATAATTTTTGATCTCTGGGGTGAAAATGGTTTAATCATGCCACTTGCTAGTTGTTTTGGCTTCAGTTTGTTATAACGTGTCCAAGACTCTTCCTTTGCTTCCTTCTTCCTGAAACAGCGTTGCTAACTAGATTTTGGTTGTTAATCATCATGAAATTCAGGTGAGAAAGTCAATGTGCCGTATCAAACATGTACTCACCGAAAGAGCAATTGAAGAGCCAGATCCTAGGAGGTCCGCTGAGATGAAGAGGATGATAAATGCTTTGTGATGTTTCCTAACTTGATATCACTTTTTGTTAAGGCATATTATGTTTTGTTGGTAGGATGTGATATGCCTATTTCGGTGGGTACAAGAATACAGACTGGTGGTTTACCAATCTCTTCACTGCTTGTTGCAAATTTGTAGAAGATTTGTTGAGTTGTGCTATGACTGCTGGAATTAACCATTTTGGTAGAGATATAATTTGAAATCTTATTATTGCTCCATGTAACGATTGAAAGTCTTATATTGTTTAGAGCTTTGTGAACTAGCTTGAAGCAGACAAATAATTTCAAGGGAGCATAGGGAAAAATATATCTGCAGTATATCTGAATGGATATACTGCCCAGATCTTTGAATTGAACAATTAACTTCGAATAGTTTTCTTGCTGATTACATTGAATAATTTATATGTGACTGCTTTGGATATCAAAGAAGACTGAGGGTTATCATCTTGTTTGTTTGTACCCCAAAGAGATCAGGCAATGAGGCTCATGAGTTTGTTTTCAATGAATGAGATGGTTGTGATGATTCAATTTCAACAATCAAAGAGGATAACACAATATCCCCTTGAGTGATAAACTGATGCTTGGGAGAGGTATGGTTCTGCATGTGTCGATTAATACCAATTTATTATGGCGACCTCCTAGGCTGATCCTTCTTTATTAATTGATTCTTGCATCACATGTCCTGCAATGATTTCCAATACTCTTTATGTACATTTGATTTATTCACAAATAATCATGTGTGCCATTTTCAGAGCCTCGCTATACCGTATAGGTCTATAATTTCTTATTACTTTCCACCTTTTGAGCATCTGTTGCTGGGGCTTTGGCAGTATATGCAATGTTAAAAACATTCTGAAGCTTTAATTTTATTAGGGTTGAAAAGTATAAAAATACTTGAATACTGTCTATCACTGTTCTGTGTTCTAAACTACAAAAAAAAGAAAAAGAAAAAAACAAGGGTTTGTAAGTTGTTTTGTGTGGTCTTTGTCTCATTTTGCTCCCTAGAGCAGCTGCCAAAAGTGATAATACAGGCTGCAGCAGGGCATGGTCGATTGTATTATGGGCTTGAATTGACTCAATTGAAACCATGATTTCAGTTTCGGCCTCAGCAGTAGTCAATTATGATGTTGCAGATAAGGGAGAAGAGGGGCCGAAAATGCTGCTGCTTCACACACACACGACTCACGAGAGAGATGAAAAAGTAGAGCAAAAATCTTTCTGTAGAGGGAGGCAGAGGGTAACCTGAACTCTGTCTGTAAGTATTAAAAGCATCAAACTTTCAACATTGGGAGCCCCGCCGTGTCTGCAAGTTGAAAGGGTTATGGGGTATGGCCATGAAATAGGATACTGATAAGTGATAACCATTGTTTACTACGGTCTTAGGACATGTCTTCTTCAGAGTACTTCGGCTTTTACTGTTTGCAGAGAGCCAGAGATTTAGCCAATCACCAACCGCACAATTGTGAAAATGACTCGCCCTTTCTAAATCCCATTTACTCAACCTTTTCACCTGCAATTTGGGTCTAATACCTTATTGGTCGGTTCTAATTGTTCTAATGGGATCAATAATTATTTTTTAGGCTGAATGATAATTTTTACCCTAGTCTATCGGGAATGTAACATCCAATGTTACCTTCTTTTACTTAACCAATTTTGTCCATTCATAATGTTATATATATGTTTCACGAGGGTTATGTTAATTCTGAAATTAGGAGGGCAGATGTCCTTTATCGATAGATTGGGGCTTAAAATGTCATTAGATAAAAGATATGCATTTTACAAGATAAATTCAACTTTGGTAGTTAAATAATTTAGAATGTGATTAACCAATCACCATGTTATTAATTCCTGAAACATATTATTTGACTAATTCCAAAGGGACAGGAAAGATTTTATGAACAAAATGGAAGGGTATATGGGTAAAATAAAAAAGATAAAAATAAAATAGAAGAAACAGAGTCATGCTTACTGAAGCAAACCAGCAAAGAATCTAAAACTGGACAGAAACAGTAACAGATTTACATCACACTTTAGTAACGTGTGTTGGAACAACGCAGGACAACCTTAACTTCTCCATCATATGCCCTCATGTGCAAATTTCCAAAACCCCATTTATTTCCCATTTTACCCCCCCACTGCACTGGGCCCATCTTTTTATAATAACAACAAAATTTCCAAACACCACTTCAAATTTTAAAACCCAAAAAGTCGAACACTCTCAGATCAGTCAACATTCTAAAATCAGTTCAGTTGTCTCACATTTTCCATGTAATCATTTCACCATAAACTCACCGCAAGGTCACTTTATCATTTCCCTCTCTGCCCGATCTGCCCAAGTCGCTGCCCGTTTCTGCCTACCAAGTAGCCAAGTACACCTTTCCTTTCGCTGTCTCTCTCTCTTCGATTTCTTTTGGATTTTACTCTCTCTCTAGATCGACGGCTTGAATTTCATATCTTTTTCTCCATCTCGATCACGATTTCGCGATCTGACCTTCAATTAGATCGGTGTAGAGGAATTCTGTCGAGCGAAGACCTGGAACTCGGGTTTTGAATTAGGGGTTTTTTTTTTTTTTTTTTTTTTTTGGTGAGTGCTGGCTAGGGTTCTGGATTTGGGGCCGGTGGGATCGACGGTAAATTAGGGAGAAAAGGAGGGGTAATTTGGGGAAAAATTAAGGAGAGTGAATTGATGGTAGTCGTTTTAGGGCAAAATGCAAGGGTATTATGTGTATGCATGGGTGGAAGGCAGGTGAAGAGGAGAGGAAACGGGCGGGTCGGCACATGTGGACTGTCCCATCACGTGCGAGCGTAGCTGGTGATGGTTCTTCTTCTTCTTCTTCCAATTCAGCTAATTCGTTTAATAAGGTATTTCATGATTTTAGGTTTTTGTTTTATTCTTCGGAGCTGTATTGAATTCGTTGGTTGGATTTGCTTTTTGATTGCTACCAAATCGTTGAAATCGATCTATATATACTTTTTTAAGATGCGTGTAATTTTTTATGTTGGGGATATGGTTTTGTTGGAAAGTGAGTACGGTATATCGGATTTATGAGGTTTTGGATTAATCGATGTCAAGTTATTTAGAGATTTTCCGTAGTTTTGTGGCATGACGTGTTTGGTTGATTTAAAATTGCGGGAAGCAAGCCAGTTTTGAGAATTGTGCTCTCAATTGATTGGCTTAATATTTTATGCGTCAATTACCTTCTGATTCTTCTTTTGTATAGTATTCTGGAGATGGTCTTTTGCTTCCCGCACATACCCACACACAGGCGTGGAGCTATTATTTAATGAAGAGATTATATCTACAAGAAGTAAGTAATGTAGGTTTTGTTAGATTGGAGTGTAACTAAAAGGATTAGAAGTATTGTAAGCATGCTATGTGATTCAATTGGTTACTTAGAGATGAATGATGATTGAGTAATTTGGAGTCTAGATAAATTGATGAAAGGAAGAGATCAATTCTAGGAAATTTTCTTCTTGTCCGTTGGAGTAAGAAAATCAAAGCTCTGAGTTTGATGCCATAAAGCTGGAGTTAGGGAAACATGGTTGGAAGTGCTTGGCTGCTGGAAAGGGATCTCCCTGCTAGGTGCAAGAAGCAAGAAGTAGAAGTTGCATCAGTTGTTTTCCTTTTCTTGATAACTGTCCTCAAGAATTTTGAATATTACAAAGTAAAATGGGTTTGTAAATAGAAAGGAATGGCGATTTATATGCCCAAAAAAATGTATAATCTAAAAAATTGAAGGATTATTAATTGCCTTCTAATCGTTAATATTGTGTGTCAGTGCTTCTACATCTACTCATAATTGAGGTTTTTGTTGAATCTTGGAAATATGCTCTCTTTGATATTCTTATGAGTTCCTTGATGTGTCGAGAAAAGAAAATGTTTTATTAAAGTTTTAGGATGTCTGGTTGAAACTCAAAAGATGTGATCTGAGATTGTTTATTCTTTAAGTAGTTTTTATTGAAGAAAGCCCTAGATATTCAAGATTTTCGCCCTTTTTCTTGCGGTCACAACCAGCTTGGGTCTGCCCTTGCCAGATAATACTGTTGAATTTTTAAGTAGCTCCTCTTGTGGATAAATGAATAACTCATCTCATCCTTAGATTGTTTTATGTTAAATACAGTAGTTTCTTGGTTGACAAATGCAACGGAAAAGTTTAGTTGGATGGATTTATGTTAATTTATGTTACTTAGGAGCTTTTCAATTCATAACTTTATGATATCATCGATCCCAATGGTTGTTCTTATTAGCAATCATTTTGACTTAGACAATATACATGTAGCTTGAATAAAAGGAAAGTTGAGATGGTGATGATGATGGTAACTATCAGTTGTTGGTTCTGAATTTCTCTTTTTTCATTTATTTCGGCGATCTTTATCTGCTGATTTTTCTTGTTCTTTTTTTCAGGTCAATCAGTTCATTACTGTGTCTGTAAAAGTTATACATTGTGTAGTTTTTCTTTCTGTCAAGTCAGTCTTTTGTTCACCAAACCAAATTTCTTTTTGTTTTCCACAGGATGGACGCAAGATCAGTGTTGGAGATTGTGCTCTTTTCAAACCGCCCCAGGATTCCCCACCTTTCATTGGAATAATTCGTGCACTGACTTCTGGTGAAGAGAACAAATTAAAGTTAAGTGTTAATTGGCTTTATCGACCTGCTGAAGTAAAACTTGGCAAAGGCATCCTGTTGGAAGCTGCGCCAAACGAAATCTTCTTCTCCTTTCATAAGGATGAGATTCCAGCTGCTTCCTTACTGCATCCGTGTAAAGTCGCATTCCTTCCAAAAGGTGTTGAACTGCCGTCAGGATTTTGCTCATTTGTGTGTCGGCGAGTTTATGATATTAAGCGCAAGTGTTTATGGTGGCTAACTGATCAAGATTTCATTGATGTGAGTCTTCGATGTAATTGCATGTCTTGCTCCATTTTAACTTAGGTAATTGATTCTTAAGGAGTAATATGCTCATCTTCTTTTTCAGGGTTGGCAGGAAGAAATAGATCAGCTTTTATCTAAGACACGTATAGAGATGCATGCAGCATTGCAGCCAGGTGGCCGTTCTCCAAAGCGAATGAATGGTCCAACATCAACGTCACAATTAAAACCAGGTTCTGATAGTGTTCAGAACAGTGCCTCCTCATTTCCTTCACAAGTTAAGGGGAAGAAAAGGGAGCGGGGAGATCAAGGCTCTGAGCCTGTTAAAAGAGAACGCTCAACAAAGATAGATGATGGGGATTTTGGTCATGCTAGATCAGAAACTATTTTAAGATCTGAGATTGCCAAAATCACAGAGAAAGGTGGTCTTGTAGATTTTGAGGGGGTGGAAAAGTTGGTACAGCTCATGGTACCTGAGAAAAATGAGAAGAAGATAGACTTGGTTTGCCGGTCTATGCTTGCTGGTGTGGTGGCAGCAACAGATAAATTTGATTGCCTTAGTAGGTTTGTGCAGCTTAAGGGTTTGCCAGTCTTTGATGAATGGCTCCAGGAGGTCCATAAAGGTAAGCTTGGTGATGGTAGTAGCCCTAAGGATGGTGATAAATCCATTGAGGAATTTCTCCTAGTTTCACTTCGCGCGCTTGATAAGCTGCCAGTAAATCTTCATGCCTTGCAAATGTGTAATATTGGGAAGTCTGTGAATCATTTGCGTTCACATAAGAATTTGGAAATTCAGAAGAAAGCAAGGAGTTTAGTTGACACATGGAAGAAACGCGTTGAGGCTGAAATGGATGCAAAATCTGGTTCAAATCAGGCTGTATCCTGGCCTTCCAGAACACGGAATTCAGAATTTTCTCATGGTGGAAGCAAAAATTCAGGTGGATCTTCTGATGTTGCCATTAAGAGCTCTACAATGCAACTTTCTGCTTCAAAAATTGCTTCAGCCAAGCTTGTCCAGGGGGAGACTGCTACAAAATCTGCATCTACATCTCCTGGGTGTATAAAATCATCTCCTTCACCTGCATCAGGGAGTACAAACCTTAAAGATGGACAGCCACGAAATGCTAGTGTTAGTGGTGCCTCTGATCTTCCTTCAACACCAGCTAGAGATGAGAAAAGCAGCAGTTCCAGTCAGTCCCATAATAATAGTCAATCTTGTTCCAGTGACCATGCAAAAACTGGGGGTTTCTCTGGGAAGGAGGATGCAAGGAGTTCAACAGCTGGTTCAATGACTGTGAATAAGATCTCTGGTGGTTCTTCGCGATCTCGGAAATCGACAAATGGCTTCCCTGGGCCAGCTCAATCTGGTGGTCAGAGGGACCATGGGTCAAGCAGAAACTCTTCCTCGCACAGAAACCCAGCTTCGGAAAAATTATCACAGTCTGGCGTGACTTGTGAAAAGGCACCTGATATGCCCATTGTAGAGGGAAATAGTCATAAATTGATTGTTAAAATTCCAAATCGTGGTCGTAGTCCTGCACAGAGTGCCTGTGCAGCATCTTTTGAAGAACCCTCAGTGATGAACAGCAGAGCTTCTTCTCCTGTGCTTTTGGATAAACATGATGAATTTGATCGTAACTTAAAGGAAAAGAGTGATGGCTATCGACCTAATATTCCCTCTGATGTGAATAATGAATCTTGGCAAAGCAATGATTTTAAAGATGTACTTACTGGGTCTGATGAGGGAGATGGATCACCTGCTACTGTTCCTGAAGAAGAGCCCGGTAGGACTGGTGACGAGACTGGAAAAATGGTTGAAGTTTCAAAAGCTGCCTCCTCATTATCGGGAAATGATCTCAAATCAGGAAAATTGCGTGAGGGTTCGTTCAGCTCAATAAATGCTCTGATTGAAAGTTGTGTCAAGTACTCTGAAGCCAAGGCATCTATGCCAGTTGGGGATGATGCTGGGATGAATCTGCTTGCTAGTGTGGCTGCTGGGGAGATTTCTAAATCTGGCATGGCTTCACCAGCTGATTCTCCTCAACGGAATACCCCTGTTGTGGATCACTCTTGCAATGTCAATGATTCAAGAATAAAATCGTCTCCTCGACATGATCTTGGTCAAGACCAAAGTAAGTCTGTTGATTCTGCTGATGATGAATGTGAGAAGCAGGTTCCTTCTGGTACTGTTTGGGTTAAGAATACAGACAGTAGAGACAGTAGAAACAATTCCTTGTTTTCTCAAGAGAAACCTGATGGGGACCCTAGTGGACATTTAACAACTTCAAATATGGGTTTGCAGCAGACTGGAGAGTCATGTCTAGAAAGTAATGGAATTTCAGAAGATGCAATTGGGGTTGCACGATTTGCACCTTCTGCTTGCATTGGAGAAAAGAAATCTGATGGTGAAGAAGGCAAAGAACTTATAGAGAAAAAGGCAAGTGGAGTGCGTGCTGATGGCATTCCAGGTACGAAACAAAAGATAAGTGCATCTTTGTTAACCGAAGATAAGGTATCTGAATCAGGTTTAGAAATTGAAACCAAAGGCATTGAAGGATCATCTAACCCATCTTTTGAAATTGAAAGTGAGAAGAATAAAATGATGTGTGAAGGTTTAAACAGTGGTGTGCATAATGAGTCCAAGCCTGCTACTGTGATACAGCCTGAGTTTGTAAAAAAAACAGATGAGGGACTGCTGGTTCCCTCGGGTTCTGTCAAGGATAAGGATTCAGTGAATGTTGATGATGTTAAGTCTGAGAAGGCTGATGAGACGGATGGCTGGAGACATGTAAAAGACAGTGAAAAGAAAAAAGCTGAATGGGACAGTAATGCTTCTGTAACTCGTGAGAACCGAGTTGTAGCAGTTTCAGGTTCAGCTTTTATTGATCACAAGGGTGAGACTGCAGAGGAAAGTTCAGAAGCTAAGGTTAATGTTCAATTTTCTGATGGACCAACTCCTTCAAAGGCATTGACTGCATTACAAGTTCAAGAAGCAGAACAGCGTGCAAGATCTAGGGGGTCTAAGGCAGAAGTGGACGAAGCAGAGGAATCTACATCTACCACTGCTGATGCTTCTTTCCCTGATGCAGGGGTTTCAGATATGGATGCAAAAGTGGAATTTGATTTGAATGAAGGCTTTAACGGGGATGATGGGAAATATGGGGAGTCAAATAACTTAATAAGCCCAGGATGTACAGGTACTGTTCAGTTGATTAGCCCATTACCATTTGCTGTTTCTTCTGTGTCAAGTAGCCTTCCTGCTTCAATTACAGTGGCTGCGGCTGCAAAAGGGCCTTTTGTTCCTCCAGAGGACCTATTGAGGAGTAAAGTAGCTCTTGGTTGGAAGGGATCAGCGGCCACAAGTGCATTTCGGCCTGCTGAACCTAGAAAGGTTTTGGAGATGTCGTTGAGTACAAGTAACGTTTCTCCTCCTGATGCCACTGCTGGCAAACACACTCGGCCTCCATTGGATATTGATTTGAATGTACCAGATGAGAGAATCCTTGAGGATATAGCTTCTAGAACCTCTGCTCAGGATACAGCTTCTGCATCTGAGCACACAAATAATAGGGACTTGGCACGCGAACATACTAGTTCTGCACCTGTACGGTGCTTCGGAGGACTTGATCTTGATTTAAATAGAGTTGAAGAGCCTACTGATTTGGGTAATCTCTCAACAAGCAATGTTCGTAGACCTGATATACCACACCAGTCTCTAAAACAGTCATCGGGTGGTCCTATTGGCGAGGTGGGTGTCTGCAGGGACTTTGATTTGAATAATGGGCCTGTTGATGAGGTGAGTGCTGAACCATCACTGTTTAGCCAGCACCTTAGAGGCAGTGTGCCGTCCCAGCCATCTGTTTCAGGCCTTCGGGTGAATAACTCTGAGACAGGGAACATATCTTCATGGTTTGCCACTGGGAACTACTCAGCCATGTCAATTCCATCTATCTTGCCTGATAGAGGAGAGCAGCCTTTTCCCATGGTTGCAACGGGTGGGCCCCAAAGGATGTTGGGTCCCCCTACTGCTGCCACCCCATTTAGTCCTGATGTTTTCAGGGGCTCGGTGCTGTCATCTTCTCCGGCAGTGACCTTTCCATCCACCTCATTTCAGTATCCTGTCTTCCCTTTTGGTAACAGTTTTCCTCTCCCCTCGGCCACCTTTTCTGGTGGTTCAACAACATATGTGGATGCATCATCTGGTGGGAGGCTGTATTTCCCTGGAGTCAATTCACAATTATTAGGACCTGCTGGCACAGTCCCGTCCCATTACCCTAGGCCTTATGTTGTTAATCTAGCAGATGGCACTAACAATGTTGGTGTTGACAGCAGTAGGAAATGGGGAAGGCAGGGCCTAGATTTGAATGCAGGGCCTGGTGGCCCAGACATAGAAGGTAGAGATGAGACGTCTCCTCTTGCACCGAGGCAATTGTCTGTTGCCAGTTCACATACACCAACAGAAGAGCAAGCAAGGATGTATCAAGTGGCAGGTGGCATTTTGAAGAGGAAGGTACCTGAGGGAGGGTGGGATGGCTACAAGCAGTCCTCGTGGCAGTAGCAATTGGTGGTGTTACAACCCAATGACCCATGAAAGCTCGTAAGTTTTTTATTCATTTTTCACTCGTGTAGGCCACACTGTTTTTTGGGCCATTGATAAGAAATAGTCGAAGACCTCACTCAACTCTAGTGACAGTTGTTTTGTTACTGGTCTAGGACTTAACTGGCTTGTGCAAGGTCTAGTTACCTGATTTCAAAGGAAAAAGAAAAGTAAACAGAATAGAAATAAAATTAAATGAGGTTCAGGACAGCTTTTGGCATTTCCTCTGCTATCAACACTTTGTTTGTCTTTCCCAGTCACACTTGAGCATTATTGGATAAAATATTTCAGAAATTTTGTGCTACAGCTGCTTTTTTATCCCCTTTGTTCTTGTGGGTTAACTTCGACAATCTTATCCTTGTACACATGTTTAAAATCTTTTGTTTAGAAGTTGCATCTGTTGCCACCTTGTTGTTTATATTTAATTTGATTCTTTTCCAGTTCCCCAGTTCTTTGAGGATGGGCATTGGCTAATCCCGAGAGGTCGTCGTCTAACTTGTGTGCACTCGGAGGATGGGTGGTAAGTGAGTTAGTTGATGTTGCTATTAGTCATCATCAACCCCCAGCCTTCCGCTGAATCAATTGTATCGTAAAAGAATCTGTTCTGGGTCTTTAAGCTGTTTGTTACTTGAGTTTGTCCTGGGTGGCTGCAGATCACTTTCCCCTTTGTAGATATTTAACTGTTGGAAAGCTTGCGCTGTACTATCCTGACATTCAAAATTGGTGTCCATACTTGTCTTTAGTTTCTTTTACATTATATACCATTGGACAAACAGCACCCTTCCTCTTTCAACCTCTTGATAATGGGAGGTTGGTTTGGGATCTCTGCTTTAAGCCGAATTTTTAGTTTACTTGTCTTCGCTTCCTTGTATATTTTCTCTGCTTATTCATTTTTCTTTTGTTTATTTTATAGACACTCTGGTCATTGTACCTACCCTGCCTATCATGAAATTACATATTTCTTGTATTGATACTCATATAGCCTGGTATTATGAGACTCAGGCCTATAGTCACTAGATATTCATTTAGGGACATTGGACTGCATTTTACTAATTTGATAATGGTTTCTTGTAATCAGTTTAGTGATAGACAAGGTAGTATAATTTTGAGTACAAATGGTGGGGCATAAGTTAGCCTTAGTTGATTATGTTTTCTGATTTTTTTTCACTTGTCTTCGGTTAGTGTTATTGACATTTGGATTGGGGGTCTCAGGCGACACCTTGGTATACAGTTCGCTCTGTGTCATCTTCATACTCTTTCCTTTGGATGGATTTCCCAATCTTTGTTGTGTAATGGTTTTTCATTTTCATTTTATTTTGTGGAGCTTGTTGATTGTTTAACAATTAGACTGGCCATTGCCATTACATTGAAATCTGATATATTCCATGTTTGTATGTGAGATCAGCAAGCTTAGTTGCCTTTATAATTCTACTTTGAGATTTGGCGTGATCATTCTGTACATAATAAAATATAGTTGATCTTTAACTAGAATAATAATAGAAAGTAGAAACTTTTAAATATAAGAAAAAAATGGTGGAGCATTTTGATGTTGATACTGAAATTATGTGCTTGTATGGATTTTCAAGGGAAATGCAAATTGGAGCAATGGTGAGTGCCTACTGTTTGGCAAATCAATCAGCGAATTCTAGCAATGGTTAGTGGGATAAATGTGGCTAGCGAGGTTGAAGCCTTGAAGGAGGAGGAGCCGAGGAGCAATAACGAGAAGGCAATGCTGAAAATATATATACATTAGATAAACTGAAAAAAAAAAGCGCATGTTGTGTCTTGGATTATGAATGTATATGTGTTTTTTTTTTTTTTTAAATACAATTACATCTGGGGTTGATACTGATGTTTCATTAGATTGAAATAGAATTTGTCGATTCAATTAAACAACATGATCCCCACCCTTTCTCATAATGATTGTCAGAATTAATGCTAAGAATGGACCAATCGATACTTACACCAAAAGAAGATAATGACAAGTCTCTGTGTTTTAACCGAGGGTTGTGTAATAAATAACGATTGGCATTAGTCATAGGTGTTTAATAGTTGATTTAATAGTTTGGGTATAAGATGTTCGAGATTAATAGAGTTATACACAGATACTGTGATTATAATAAAAAAAAAAAAAAAAAAAAAAAAAAATTAGATTGGTATATAACTACAAGAAACAGCAACAGGAAACTAGGAAAGTGTTACGTAGAAATAGAAAAAAGAAAAAAAACAAAAATACAAAAGGTTAAATTGCCAAATTTTTCACTTGGCTGACGTGGAACTGTCATACCAATAAAAATCACCAAGTGTAAACACGTAACCTTTCCTTTTGCGTTCTCTCATTCATTTGTTTCACTTTCTCGCTTTGGGCTATTCTCTCTCTTAGATTCTCGAAGAGGGAGGTGCAATCGTATCGTCGCCTTTCTTTCTGGATCTCGTCTTCAATTAGATCAGTTTTCTATCTCTTCAATTTTTTATTTTTAATTTAGGGTTGGGCCTTTTCCTTTTGTTTGTTATATATATGGTTGATGATCTAGGGTTGGGTGGGTTTAAAATCGTGAATTCGTGATAAAACGAAGGGGTAAAAAAGGGATTGATGGTACTCGTTTTAGGGCAAAATGCAAGGGTATCATGCGTATGCGTATGCATGGATGGCGAGCTGGTGAAGAGGAAGACCACCAGAGGAAACGGCACATGTGGACTGTCCCTCCACGTGGTCCCAGATTTTAGATGCACTTGCTCATGGTGCTGCCTCTTCTTTCTTCCCCTCCTTGTCTTCTTCTCCCAATTCAACTACTTTCTTTTTCAGGTATTCCTTCAATTTTCGCTTTTATTGCTTTCTTTCTTTTACTGCTTTTAAACCCCTCTCACTCTGTTGGGTTTTTGGGATTTTCGGGCTTTCATTGTTTCTATGCAAATGTTGAAATTCATCTATTTTTTTTTTTTTTTCATTTTCCTTACTCTCTTTTAGATTATTGTTGATTGGGGTTCCAATGTTAAAAGAGAGCCTCATGTTTGTAAATTTCGGGTTGTTGTAAAATTGACAGATTTTTGTGAATTAGGTGTTAGGGCTTAGTTCATGAAAATTGAAGGAGGGAAGATTTTGGAATGATTGTATTGAAGCTTTAAGGGTTGTTTTTTTTTTTTTTTTGTGTTTGGAGTTTGTTTGGTATGAATAGCCTTTAATATGTTGAGGAATTTGTGCGAGAACTATATAAATGATTCGTGTTAGGGTATGCGGTAACAACAAAACTAAATATGCAATTCATATTGGGAATATAAAGACATCTATTTTCCTTACTCTTTGGGAGATTTATTACATTGATGCGTTCTTTGCCCCCGTGTTGTACCATTAATGAGGTCTTCTGACTTGTTTAAGGCTCTTGTTTTTTCTCCTCCTAATTTTACCGTCTCATTTGGATGTCATGTGCTTAAATTTTTGGAGGATTTTCGTGACTATGTGCGAGACGCTGATTCATCTTACTTTTGTAAGAATTTACTTCTCAATAATACTTTGAGCCAGCTCTAATAGTGACTTATTCCATCCTGAATTTGCCAGCTTCCGGTATTCCTTGAATGGGCGGGGAACATAGTGGGCAAAGTGGGAAGCTTAAAATAAGGGTGGTTCTGAAACAAATAAATATTAAGATTTTTATCATGAATTATGGATATAGGACATACATGCAAAATGCTCTTAATTTTTAGTTGATTTTTTTTTTTTTTCCAAAACCCTTGTTATGTTTTGGTAACTGTGTCATGGAAATTGTGTACAGATTGGACAGGTTGTAAAGTTTAACAGATCGTGTCCTGAGGCAATTTATTATTTTATCTCTTTCTTTCTAAAGAAACGGGAGCTTGAATATTAGAGATTGAAGGATTTCACTTCTCACTTGGGAACCATTTCACTCCTTACTTTCCACATGATATTCTTGAATAGTTTTTTCATGGGATTGTGGATCAGTTGCTGCTTCACTGTTACATGTTGTTGTTCTTTATGCACTGGTTATAGTATATGATGCAATTACAACTGCTTAATGGGGACTGCTTTAATCAGGGAGATTAATTGCATCATTCCATTTAGAAATATTGAATCCATGAAAGTTGATGATCATATTTAATCGATGATAGTGTTGTTAAATGTTGTTGTAGTGGTTTTGTAAGTAAATGTAATCGGCTTTAATGTAAAAGATAATGCTGATTTAGGAATGACTTGTCAGTAATTTTTTTTATAGTTTGTGTTTAGTCCAAAAAGTTGTTATTGTGGAATGCTCTTTTTTTTCTCATGCTGTTAAGTCATTCTTTGGTTCACCAAGCCCAAAATGTTCTCCACAGGATGGACGTAAAATCAGTGTGGTGGATTGTGCACTTTTCAAACCTCCCAGCATTCTCCTCCTCATTGGTATAATTCGTTCGTCCATGCTGGGGAAGAGAATAAGTTAACATTAAGTGTAAATTGGCTTTATCGATGGCTGAATTAAAACTTGGCAAAGGCTTCCCATGGAGGCTGCGCCAAACGAAATTTTTTATTCCTCCATAAGGATGAGATTCCTGCTACTTCATTACTACATCCGGTGTAAGTCGCATTCCTTCCAAAAGGTGTTGAACTTCCATCAGGAATTGGCTCTCTTTGTGTGCCGGAAAGTATATGATATTACCAAACAGTGTTTATGGTGGCTAACTGATAAAGACTATATGACTGTAAGCTTTTTATGCTCTTGTGTGTTTTGTATTTTTTCCTTTAGCTACTGTTTTGACTCTTTTCCGGTAATCAATATTTTTATTTCTCAGGACCGACAGGAAGAAATAGATCAACTATTGTATAAGACCGTGTAGAAATGCATGCAACAGTGCCACCAGGTGGCCGCTCCAAAGCCAATGAATGGTCCAAATTCAACTTCACAATTAAAACCTGGGTCCGACGGTGTGCAGAATAGTGCTTCCTCCTCTCCATGCAAGTAAAGGGGAAGAAAAGGGAGAGGGGAGATCAGGGCTGTGGCCTGTTAAACGAGAAATTCTTCAAGAATGGAGGATGGGGATTCTGGTCACAACAGAAGGATAGTTTAAAATCTGAGATGCCAAATTTACTGATAAAGGGGGACTTGTAGACTATGATGGGGTAGAGAAATTGGTGCAGCTCATGACACCTGAGAAAAAAAAGATTTGGTTTGCCGGTCAATGCTTGCTGGTGTCGTGCTGCGACTGAAAAAATTGATTGCCTTAATTGGTTGTGCAGCCAAGGGTTTGCCTGTGTAGATGAATGGCTCCAAGAGGTCCACAAAGGAAGATTGGAGATGGTAACAGCCCCAAGGACGGTGATAAATCAATTGAGGAATTTCTCTTAATTTTACTCCGTGCGCTTGATAAGCGCCTATAATCTTCATGCACTACAATGTGTAACATTGGCAAGTCTGTGAATCATTGCGTACACACAAGAATTTGGAAATTCAGAAGAAGCAGGAGTTTAGTTGACACCTGGAAGAACGTGTTGAGGCTGAAATGGATGCAATCCAAATCAGGCTGTTCTGGCCAGCTAGATCCAGGCTTCCAGAAGTTACTCCTGGTGGGAAAGACAGTCAGGTGGATCCTCTGAGGTTGCTGTAAAGGCTTGGTGCAGCCTACTGCTTCTAAAATGCTTCAGTCAAGCCTGTATCAGGGGAGCCACTACAAAGTCAGCATTTGCATCCCAGTGTCTGTGAAATCGCACAATCACCTACATCAGTGGGCACAAACCTAAAAGATGGACAATCTCGTAACTCTGCTGGTGCTGGTGCAACTGACCTTCCTTCAACTCCGGCAAAGGAGGAGAAAGCAGCAGTGCTGGTCAGTCCCAACAATAGTCAATCTTGTTCCATTGACCATGCCAAAACTGGGGGATTCTGGGAAGGGGATGCTCGGAGCTCTACTTCTGTTTCAGTGGCTGCAAATAAGGCCTCAGCTGGTTCTTTGCGGTCTGAAAATGTTAATGGTTTCCCAGGTTCAAACTTTCAGGTGTTCATAGAGAAACTGGGTCAAACAGAACTTCCCAGCACAGGAATCAAGCTTCCGAAAGACCATCACAATCGAGTTTAACGAGTGAAAAAGCAATTGATGTACCTATTGTTGAGGGGAGTAATCACAAGCTGATAGTTAAGATCCCGAATGAGGTCGCAGTCCCGCCCAAAGTGCCAGTGCAGGATCTCTTGAAGACCCTCCAGTCACAAACAGCAGAGCATCTTCTCCTGTGCTTTCAGAGAAGCATGATCAATTTGATCGTAACCTCAAGGAAAGGAATGGCACTTGTTGGAGCTGATGAGGAGATGGGGCACCTTCTGTTGCTCCTGATGAAGAGGGCTGTCGGACTGGTGATGAACAAAGGCATTTACTGAAATTTCCAAAGATGCTTCTTTACCATCAGGAAATGAACATAAAAATACAAAGCGGCAACAAATTCCTTCAGTGCTTGATTAAGTATTCTGAAGTTGCATCCGGCCAGTTGGGGATGATATTGGAATGAATTTCTGTAGTGTGGCTGCTGGAGAGATGGGCAAATCTGATGTAGTTTCACCGCCTGGTTCTCCACAAAGAAACACTCCTGTCCATGAGCAAGTCTGTGATGACAATGACAATGATTCAAGAGTAAAATCATCTCCGGGCACTGATTTCTCGAGAACAGAGTCAGTCTATTGATGGTGCTGACGATGAACATGAGAAGCAGGTTGATTGTACTTTGTCGGCCAAGAATGCAGATATTAATCAGGAGAAATCTGCAAGAGATTCAACTGGACATATAAATATTTCCCCAATGGATTTGCCACAGACTAGAATTCATTTCCGGAGAGCTATGAGAATTTGAAACAAGAAATAAATGAGGAGATCTCAGACGCTGCAGCCAAAGATCTTGAGGGAAAGGCAGATAGCAGAGTGGATTAGATGGCAGTCCAGGTGCTTTACAAAGATGAGTAGCTCTTTATTAACTGTGGATAAGGTCTCTGAACTGGTGGAAAAGTTGAGACTGAAGCCTGAAGTTTCATCATCATATCAATCTTCAGAAATTGATGGCGAGAATAAGAAAAATGTGAATGATGGATTTAAAAACAGCTACAGACAGAACAGAAACTTTCTGTGGTAAAACACTTTGACTTTGTGAAAGCAACAGATGTGAAAGTGCCGCTTACGTCTGGTCATGGTAAGATATGACTCCGAGAAGTTGATGCAGTAAAAGCTGAAAACGCTGATGAGGTTGATGTGATTAGTCATCTTAGTGATGTGAAAAGCAGAAAAATGAATGGAGAAGTAAAGCTCTGTGATTCACGACGATCCGAATGAACCGAATTCGGGCTTAGCTGTCGCTGATCAAAAGTGTGAGCGCATTGAGGAAACTGTTGAATGTAAGGAGGTTAAAGGGCATCATTGTGCTGGTCCAGCTCCTCCAGAGGCATCCCCTGCATTGCAAGTGCAAGAAACAGGACAGCATGTTAGGCCTGGGGAACCTAAGTTGACTGGGGTTGAGGGAGATGAAGCAGAGGTGTCTTCATCAACCACTGCCGACACATCTTTCTCTACTGCAGGCATAACTGATATGGAAGCAAAAGTTGAATTTGATCTAAATGAAGGTTTTAATGGTGATGATGGAAAATACGGGGAGTCGAATCACTTGACAGCCCCAGAATGTTCAGGTACTGTTCAACAGTTGATTAGCCCATTGCCTTTCCCAGTTTCTCCCGTCTCTAGTAGCCTTCCAACCTCCATTACAGTAGCTGCTGCTGCAAAAGGGCCTTTTGTTCCACCAGAAGATCTCCTGAGGAGTAAAGGGGCACTTGGTTGGAAGGGGTCCGCAGCAACAAGTGCATTTCGTCCGGCTGAACCTAGAAAGGTTCTAGAGATGCCGTTGAACATATCGCTTTCTGATGCTACTCCTAGAAAACACAGTCGCCCTCCATTGGATATTGACTTGAATGTACCAGATGAGAGAATACTTGAGGATTTGGCTTCTCGGGGCTCTGCTGAGGATACATTTTCTGTATCTGACCTTACAAATAATCGTGATGTGTCACATGAACGGATGGGTTCTACACCTGCTCGTTGCTCTGGTGGACTTGACCTTGATTTAAATAGAGTTGAGGAGCTTACTGATGGTAATTTCTCAACAAGCAATGGTCATAAAGCAGATTTTCCAGTTCAGCCTGTCACATCATCATTAGGTGGTCTTTTCAATGGTGAAGTGAGTGTTCACAGGGACTTTGATTTGAATGATGGACCTCTTGTTGATGAGATGAGTACAGAACCAGCATTGTTTAACCAGAACACCAGAAGCATACCACCCCAGCCACCAATTTCTGGCCTCTGGATGAACACTGCAGATGCAGGAAACCCTGCACCATGGCATCCCAGAGGGAGCACTTATTCAACCATCACAGTTCCATCATTGCCTGAAAGAGAGCAGCAGCCTTTTTCAATTGTTACACCGGGTGCGCCCCAAAGGATGTTGGCCCCCCCTTCTGGTGGTACCCCGATTGGTCCTGATGTTTACAGGGGGGCAGTATTGTCATCTTCTCCTGCAGTTCCCTTTCCATCTACTCACTTCCAGTATCCTGTCTTCCCTTTTGGAAACACCTTTCCTCTTCCATCGGCCACTTTCTCTGGGGGTTCAACAACATATGTGGATTCATCATCTGGTGGGAGGCTATGCTTCCCTGCAGTCAATTCACAAATATTGGGACCAACAGCTGCAATCCCATCTCATTACCAAAGGCCTTATGTAGTTAGCCTCCCTGATGGTAGCAACAGTACTAATACTGAGAGTGGTTGGAAATGGGGAAGACAGGGTCTAGACTTAAATGCAGGGCCTGGAGTCCCAGATATAGAAGGTAGAGATGAGACATCACCTCTTGTGCCAAGGCAACGATCTGTTGCTAGTTCACAGGCCCTGGCAGAGGAGCAAGCAAGAATGTATCAGATGGCTGGTGGTGTTCTGAAGAGGAAGGAACCTGAAGGGGGATGGGATGGCTACAAGCGACCTTCATGGCAATAGGAATGCATATTTCACCATTTGCTGACCCATGAAATCTTGTAAGTTCTTCATTTGTGTTCTCCATGCATGTGCAATTTGTTTTTGCCGATTGTCAGTAGTCCAACTAAATACGTGACTTTGCATCAAGTTAATTAGTCTTGGCATTAGGCTAGGATTTCATTTTTGTGCAAGGTCTAGTGACCTGGTTTTGGACTCTATTAAGATAAAAAATTCCACCTTTTACCAACTAGGAAAGATATAGGAAATTGATTTTCGGGATGTCCTTTTTTTGCCTTCTATCAAATGTAAAAAATTCTTGTGCTTCTCTTTTTATTTAGGGGTGAAATATCATTCTTATGTATTGTCTTGTGTTATTATAGATGCTCTTTTTTTATTTTTTTATTCATTTATTTTTGACTCCAATTTACTTATTTTAATGTCCTCCTTTTGTTTTCTCCAGTTCTTTAAGGATGGGCAGTGGCTAACCCAGAGGTCGTCTAACTTGTGCTTTTGGAGGTTGGGTGGTAAGTGAGTTATTTGATGTTGTCCATAGTCTCCGACCCCCACCCTTCCGCTGTATCAACTTTATCATAAAGATCTGTTTGGGTCTCCAAGCTGTTTGTTCGTTGAATTTGTTCTGGGTGGTGCAGATCAGTTTCCCCTTTGTAGATATTTTAACTGTTGGAAAGCATGCACTGTGCTGCCCAGACATTCAAAACTGGTGCCTGTAGTGGTGTTTATGAATCAAGAAAATATACTGCTGGACCCAGACCAGCCCTCCTTTTCCAATCCTTATTATGGAGGATGAATTGATCTGCTTTATGCAGAAAGCCCTTTTGTATGTACTTTGATGTTAATTTATCTTTCTTTGCTTCATTCTTCCCAACCCATTTTCTTTTAGTCGCATATATATAAGCAGAGTGGTCGCTGAATTTTGATACTCAGAGCTTTTCTGGATCTGGCATGGTTTAGTTGCTGTGGTTGATCTTGTATTCTTATCTTAGTCTATTTTATTTATTAACCCTCTTTGTAGTTCATCTACTGTGTTTTATCTATCTGCCCATCTTAGCTATCAGAAATAAGATTGCTGATAATCATCCAGATTACTTTCAGCATTAACTTTTGTCTAAGCTTGTGCATTTTTTTTGCAAATTGCATTCGTGTTATCATTTTGGAGTGATGGTTGCTATGCATGTCAATTGAGTTGGCCATAAAGATGACTCTGGTAACAAGGAGAAATTGAACTAATAATTTTGAAGATTTCCTCTGATAATGTTGTACAGTTGGGTCCAGTTGTTGAAATTTTTCTTAATGTCTAATATGAAAAATAAACTTTGACGAATATCAATGCTAGTTATGTATGTGATATTTTTGGCTTAGTTATTCATGTTATAATGAATTCTATGATTAAGTTTCTCTGGATTTTGATTGTTGATGGTGTTGATGAACTCATGATCCTGGAGAAATTTCATAAATGAATGAAATTCAGGTGCATTACTGATCTGAAAACCTTGGAGAAAGATCAGGTTTGATTTTTGAGTTCCATGCATTTATTGTTGGTGATCTGTGACTTTTGACACTCCATCATAAGCTATTAATGTTACATAGTATGACAGTATGTTGTTTCTAAGAACCTACATGCTCTTGGTATCTGTTTCTCCATGAAGCCATCTTGGGTTTAGTCATGTTCGATATTTGTTGGCAAAACTAAATATTGGATGTGGGCTTTATTCCAGTATGTATTTATTATTTCTTTTAACTTTTCTATTTAAGCATGACCAGGATCACAGAGAGGGGAAATCAATGGCAGAGATTGAAATTGAATGATGAAACAAATGAATAGATGTCCCTTTTTGTTTTTCTGCCACATTCTGTTTGATAGGCAGGATTCGATGTATGAAGGCACCGCAATTTGCTTAGTTCACAATGGTTACATTTTGGCATCAAGATGGAGAGTATTTGTGGTTGTGGTTGGTCTTGGTCATGTAGGAACTTCAATTTTGTTACATTGCTTCTTATGGCAGAATTCATTACGTTTAAATATTAATTAGTGAAATCTTCAACCATGAATGGCTGTGGGTGTGGAGTACATAGATATATGTGTTCACTGCATGATTATTAAATCAGAGGTTTAGTCATTATATCTTCCATCCATTAGAAAGGAGCAAATCTCTTGTACCAAACTTGAAGAAGAGATTGTCATGGTTCAAGGTTTGCTAGATGTAATTGTCAATCAGAATGTACTGAACCATGTATGCTGATTGATAAACGTATAATTAATTACTTCGGAGCAACACCGTCAACTAGAACAAACACACCTATAATGCAAATTCTCACAACACAATTGAACTTTCAACTCTTTACAGCAAATTAATGACATATAGATTAGTGTCTCCATGACATCTTTTCTTCACAATGATTAGATCGTACGATTAGAAAATGCACGAGATAGCCACTCATAGAGATGGTTGCACTGCAGCCTACAGAAAAAAGTTCCATGGAAACGAAACAAACAGGATCCCTGCATGGAAATCAAACACTCAGGACCCCAACAGCGTGAAGAATCTCTAGGCGGTCATTGGTATGTTGACACAGGCTAGTAATCAATTCACAATTATTCTGACGAAGATGTTCTTCATTTCAGACCCACAAGGTTCCTTCCACAAAAGACATTTCTGCAAGTTCAATTACCATAAAGTCATGCCCAATTAAAAAATTAAAAAAAAAGGAAATAAGTAAACCCAGATGACAAAAAATATGGAAGCAGAAAAGTCTCACCAAATTTGAATGTAAACGAGAGAAGGCAATAAAACATTCACCAGTTCCCTTTCTCATGCCACAATATGTATTGAGAACTGGGTAAAAAAAAAATAATTGTTCCCTATATTCAGTGAACAGAAATTTTGCTACTAATTTTTGTGGTTTTGGGTGATGTTTAAGATGTTCAGTTCCTAGCACCCATTTCAGGCTAAAAGTAAATTGTCATCTGTGATGATAGCCTCAGCTTAAATCTCACATATTTCTGCTCAGCCAGCTACTAGCCAGTTTCCATTGTAACAGAGCAAGCAGTATCCAATAGGCAACAGCTAATATATTTGTCTTCTATGTACCCAGTTGTTAATTATTAAGGGTTTAGCGTCAAACAAGTATTTCTCATCTTCATTGAATCACAATTATCACAAAAGTTATGGTTGTTATGGGAGTTGATGCCCATTAAACAGAATTTGGTCTATTTTATGGGCTGAATTAGTAACAGGGGACATCTAGCACTCTAATTTTACTAGGCCATTGTTCTTGTGACTGAAATAATCACTACCTCTTTCTTTTATATTTGATTCCTAGCTTTTGTTCTCTTGACATTTTAATGGACTTTGCTTACCCTAAGAAGCACAATAAAACTACCAAGATGGATGCTCGAGAAGAAACATTGATAAAGTGCATTAAAGGCTGATGGTAAGAGAACGAATCTTAAACTAACATCTATCTTATCAGTAATTCCCAACTGCATATTATAACATGATGCAAAAAACACAACCAAGAGATAATAATCAAGTCTTAGTCTGAGAAATAAAAATACTGACAGTAGGCATCNTGATAAAGTGCATTAAAGGCTGATGGTAAGAGAACGAATCTTAAACTAACATCTATCTTATCAGTAATTCCCAACTGCATATTATAACATGATGCAAAAAACACAACCAAGAGACAATAATCAAGTCTTAGTCAGAGAAATAAAAATACTGACAGTAGGCATCCTCGATGTTGCTTTTTCTTCTTCTCCTTTTGTTTCTGTGGAGGTTTGATAACTACCCTGATTGCAGCATCAAACACTGCCTTCACATTCTGCAATGGAACAGACTCGGGTCATACATTAGCATAATATTATAGGTATAAGTGTCTTTGGGTAAATTTAATCCTTTAAAAGAAATAGATAGGCTTGGTAAAACCTGAGTCTGTGTCCTATTTGCCAGGGGAATAAATCCCCGGTCCAGGTCTAGGTAGGAAATGAAATGGCAAGGTACTGGATTTATTTATTTTAAATATTAAATAAGTCAAATAGATAAGTGAGTCATACTGTCATTGATAAGCCAAAGTTGGTCAATCTGTCTAATTTCACATTTCAATAAGCATGCAATTTTTTGATCACCATCATTAGTTCAAGATGAGTACCCAACAGCACTGGAATACTTTCACAAAAGGAACATCTTAGTTAAATAAATTTAGCCAAGTATTCAAAGGGTATAGAAAAAGCACGTAAACTCCACAGAGAGCCTTAATAATGGGAATATCAGCATCAAGCAAGCATAGTCAAGATCTTCAAAAAGATCCACAAAAGTTGGGAGGATATCAAGTTTAGTATAATGGCAACATAACTATGATATTATTCATGATAAAGACTTTGGCACAATGTGTATCTTGTCTCCAAGAGACTTAATTTTCCTGTAGAATATCAGAAAAAGAGTCTTGTTGTGTGTTAACACTAACTTTCCTGTTAAGCTTTAACATACCTGCTGAGTTTTTGAGCTGCACTCAATGTAATATGAAGCACCAATCTGTTTACGGAGTTCCTCTCCCTGATTATATAAGAAAGATTGCAACCAAGAACTTAGAGCACTGACTGAAATATTTCAAAGATAGAGCATAGAGCAACAAATTAACAGAATCATACTTGTGCAGTGGTCACAGGCACCATTCCTGGGTGATCAGCCAAATAATGTTTATCCTCACGAAGATCTGCATGTTTTAAACCCCACATTTGTTCAGAAAATTAAATTTGTTTCAAATAACTAGTTTACCATAATAAATGAAGATAAATATAAATGCAGCTCATATGTTGTTCTCAGTGTAATATGACATGAGAATGAAAATTTTTCAATAACAAATTTAACAGTTGTGTAAGGCGCTGTAACTTTTTGTTCATTTTAATTCAGTAGACTCATATAATACTTCTTTAAAGATAGGGGAAGTTTAGTACCATCACCTCTACATGGGAAGGGCTTGCCTTAGACTTGGTTTAAAAACTGGAAAAAAATTGGGACTCCTTACTGAATTGAAACATTTAAAAACTAATAGGAAGTAAGATAAAGAGAACAGAAAATGGTGTTGATCAGTCAAGAAGCGAGTAAATCTAACTTCGCATACTCATTCAGCAAATCAACTAAATACTAAATGCAGTTCTCCGATATACATAAGGGAGATGTTTGAATATTATTGACCACAGAAACTCATCAAAGATGAGAACATGGAAAAAATTTCGAAGTGCAATATTATAAAGTTGAGGTCTTCCAGTGTTATTATAACTGTTTACTCAGATACCCTTGTCCTAAGCATCCCGTTCAACTAGGTCTTAGTTTGCAAATTTCAAACCTCGCTGATAAATATCAAAGACAAGAAGAAAAAAAGAATTCAGCTTTTAATTGTAAATGTCATACAATTATAGCCACATAGTGCAAATTACACCTGTCTTAATCTTGCACATTTCAGTTGATTACTTAGAAATAACTTATCATACTTTCCTGTAAAACTAGGGAACTAGTAATGACAGATAATTTACCTTTAATACATGTTTGCAGTCTTCATTAATAGTCAACATAAGATGAAACTGTCAACATCTAAAGCTGTGTGTTTGACAGTCGGTATGTGAAAAGCTTTCATTTAAATAGTCAGAACCTTAGACATTTTTAAAATGGTATAGCACCTGAATTAAATTTTCTTTCTTCAAAAAGTTAAATATCAAAACCTAGATTAAATCACACAACAGAATGCTTGTTGCAGCCTGAACCATAAAGATTGACAAGTTAATGCTCTTTAAAAGTCCTGCTATTGATCACACAATAAAGTCACAAACCTCAACTTATCTCAACAAATCATCAAAATCCTCACCAGATTGTCATGGTTTAATGAAATCCCCTTCCTTTCACGTCTAAGGATGTGTTTTCTATCAGATTATTTGCCACTAAATGTTTGTTCACTATTTCAATGCACATTCAGTTTTTCTTCCTCCAGTCCTCAAACACCTAAAACTGAAATTACCTCCTTGCCAATGCAACTTTGCTCACGAAGAAATGATTTAAAGAAAATTCTTTCCTTCAAATTGATATTACTATCTTCAGTGCCACAAGCTTCTTTTAGTTGCATTGGTTAATATTCTACTGCTTCCTTTACAAATTACAGCCACCACTGAACAGAATATCTATAATTCGCCTACAGTTAACATTGTACATGATGCTTCTGGATGCAAGCATTCTTTGCTATCGGGGTAGTTCATGTCGATTGCTATTCTATGAGCACAAATACTTTATAGGTTCACCATTTCACTATTTTCTAAGGACAAGATCACAATGATTTCACCTCCCGTGTAAATAAGTAATCCAAAATGACAGATCAGTCATCTCAATATCCCTTGCCATCCAATGTTAGATATCTTCTGGTGTATACTCCTAAAAGATCAGTGAAATTATGTTCCATCTTTTCTGTGTGAGTCCTGCTTTTAGTTAAGCCTGCAAAACACCGTCTTTTGTAGATGGATTATAACTGGAAAATGGTACACCCACCTCTATTATCAAATTATTCTTCATCCAAAAACAAGATGGTGTCCTATCTACCAAGACATTTTCTAACAATCACTGGCACTAAAGGATGATTTATTATCGCAAGCAACTGGCAACAAACAAGAAATAAGTCATAAATGGCACTGAATTGGGGTATGCTTTCTGACTTACCCAATTTGGTTCCAACCAATACAACTGGTACTCCAGGAGAGTAATGCTGAAGTTCAGGGATCCACTGACCAGGTAATCACACATTAGAAAACGGAAATACAAGAACATATGCTCAAACAAGATAAAAAGAAATTCAGGTTAATGCACCTTTTTCAGAACATTCTCATAGCTGGCTCGACTAACTAATGAGAAAGCTAAGACAAAAACATCTGCTCCTCTGTAGCTCAAGGGCCTCAACCTGTTGTAATCCTCTTGCCCTATGATATTCATTGAAACACACATAAAATGATAAATTGCCTAATTTGCTGAGATGTTATCTTTGCAGTAAAACAATGGAGACAACTCATGAAGCGTAAAATGATTGCGACTGTAAATCAGAGAAATCATACCAGCCGTGTCCCAGAGGCCTAAGTTGACAGTAGTGCCTTCAGCTATCACATTTGCACTGAAGTTATCGAACACTGTTGGTATATAATCCTGAAAAGCACAGTAACCATTAGAATTCAAATTATTATAATCTACCAAATAGAAAGAGCCAACCAGAACAACAAAAGAATCTCCTTCTGCTTATCTTAATTTGCCACAAACAAAAGTAAAGTACACATAAAGAATAGGTAAATTATAAATGAAAACCTAAAAAGGGAAACTAGTCACAATTTATATAGGCCAAAAGGAAAGTTTGCGCAGAAGCAAAATTTTGTAATTGTTGTTAAAGTAAGTCATGAAAAGCACAGAAAAGCTGCCGTCTCCTGAGTCCTGAACACTGAATAATATACCAAAAAAAAAAAAAAAGAACTGACAAACCCAGATGGATGATGTTGAAGAAGAAAGAGTACATACAGTAGGAAACTTGTTACTTGTATAGCAAATAAGCATGCAAGTCTTGCCAACAGCTCCATCACCAACTGTCACACACTTGATGAACCTTGAAGCACTAGAAGCCATTGTAACCAAAAACAAAACAAACCAACAACAAACAAACAAGAGAAGAAAGATAGGTCTTTTAAGAGTTAAAAGTGCTGGTAAACACTAAAAAAACTTCCCCCCCAAGAGAAAACAAAAACAAAAGAAAAGGATGGTTTGTTGGTGGACAAATTTATGGCTTCTTTGGTTAGTGGTGGATCACATGATTCTCACTCATTTACCATTTCTGTAGCAAATTTCTTCACTTTTTTGGCTTGGTTTCAAGACTCAAGATTGGGTTTTTATTGCTTAGATGATTGCACATTTTGAATTTAACCTTTCTTTCTTTATATATATATATAATCGTGTTTTCTTAAAGGGACAGCTGTTGCATTTATTTTAATCCCAGAATTAAATTTGAAGGCAGGCTTTTGTAGTTTGTACTGTAGCCTTTAACAATTGGACAAAGTCACAAAACGGTGAACGGCTCGCCCGTGATCATTCCCCAGAGTCTGATAAATGCTAAGCCTTCGATTCACAAATATTAATTCACATTTTATACCTTAATTAATTGTCTTTTTCCATAAGGCACCACCAGAATTAATTAGAATCATCAAATCATGGACCACAAAGCAGAGAAACAAAAGGGTAGCTCACAACCACTCTTTTGTTTGTTTCCATAGAAAATTGACTTGGAAAAAGTGGTCCTTGTTTACCAAAAGAAAAAAGTTAAAAAAAAAAAAAAAAAAAAATGGAGCCTTTAGTTAAATGTAGAGAAGTTTAACCTACCATTAATTCAAAATTATTCGTTTGGGGCCATGGACACTGGACCTGAATCATTTGGTTTTTCCTTCAAGTGGGGATTTAAAGAATTAATCAATTTAGAATTTTGTATGATCCACTATTGTGCAAAGTTGAAAGATAAAGGCAGTTTTAAAGCAAGAAAATGGGGTAGCTGGCTTTGAATTATTGCAGGCTTCAAAAGGAGGAGGAGCTGTTCAAGGTATAAGTAAAAATAAGTAACATAATAAAGAATGATTTGCCATAAAGTGGAAATTAAACTATTATTTATTTGATTCTAAAGTGGAGTTTCATGTAGGCCATTGACAAGGCCTTTTCTTTTTCTTTTGGCCATTTTTTATTTTATTCCAAACAGTTTTTGATTAATATCACCTTACAACAATGCTTCTGCTACAATATTTGTTCCACTGTAATTATTTTGGCCTGCTGTTATTGTTAATTTAATTCACAAAGGCTCAACAAACATTATAATGGCACCAAATCTTAGGGTTTTGTGAACATTTAAATGCAATTATGGCCATCCATCGTAATTTTCGCTTCAAAGGGAGGCATCTATGCTTACATTGGTTTCACAATGTTTTTGCCAAATTCGATGTATTAACTATATTTGTGATGAGTGGTTAATAAGACTTTTAGTATATTACTTAAGATGTCCTAAAGTCGAATTCCTCCTCGTTGTTAATAAGGAAGTCACTGGAGTTTTGTCTGATCAGTAGTTTCAAGTTTGAAAAATTAGTTGAGTGTGTGTAAATTAAAATGGTCCGGATACCCCGTCATTTAAAAAAAAAAAAAATCGCATTTGTAACTTAAATCATTATATTCTTTCTTTGTAATTTCTATATGTTTAAAATAGAATTTGGTGGGCTTAAGAATAAATAGTTAAATACCATCTAACTCGTAACAAAGAAATCTCATCAACAGTTAGAAGCCTCAAAAAGAATTTGTGAGCCATGAATTCAGCTAGCCCAATTTTTACAATTTCCTTCACTTCCATCTTCCCGGTGTCAGCTCGCTTCCTCAATTTCTTCCGAAATCTTCCCTCCGTAACAAATGATTGAATTCGCAATCTTTCCAAACCTAAACCTCCTCAAAACCTTTCAAATATAAACCTTTATTCAACATCCCAAAATGTCTGAAGTTAAACGTAAACGTGGCCGCAAACCTAAAATCCCCGCCACACATGAAGAAACCCTAGACGCTCCCTCCTCCAACACCACCTCCTCCGCCGCAATGGACGACGTTTTCTCCGTCTCAAATGTCGAAATAATCCCCACCACTAATCCTTCCACCATCGCCACCACGACGGCAACCACCACCAACAACCATCAGCAGCATCCTGATCATCGTCCTCGCCGAGGCCGTCCCAAGAAACTTCCGAAACACGAAATCCCAGAAGAAAAACCGCCCCCACTTCCGCGCATTTCCACTATAGGGGTTTCTCGGACGTTGGAAAATGGCGGGGATTCTGTTGGAGGGGGGCCGGCCGTGGCCAGAGTTGTACCGGCTATGGACGCTGTTGTCAAGGTGTTTTGTGTCCACACGGAGCCGAATTTTTCGTTGCCGTGGCAGAGGAAACGACAGTACAGTTCGAGTAGTAGTGGATTTGTGATTACTGGTAGGAGGGTGTTGACAAACGCGCACTCTGTGGAGCACTACACGCAAGTTAAGCTCAAGAAAAGAGGCTCCGATACTAAGTACTTGGCTACTGTGCTTGCTATTGGGACCGAGTGCGATATTGGTAAGGGATGTTCTTTTAGCTTATTTTTGGAAAGTTATTTGTAGTTGAAAGTTGGAAATGTGCATTAACTAGTTATAGAGTCCGGTGTAGTTGCTTTAGTTTGTATGTTAGCTGATCAAGGATAAAATTTGAATCATTTATATGATATAGTAGGACCCACTTCTTACATGTCTAACTTAACAGTGGGATATACTTTTTAGGCCATCCTTTCAATAAAATTAGTTCTTCAGCTATGTTGTTATAATTGGAAAATTTATGTGATTTGGATCGTTATATTTTTTGAATGATATCATTGGTTAGTTTCATTGAGTGCAAGAATTGTCTATATATGTTACGTGCATATATTATATAGTTGAGAAGAATTGAATATGTAGAAACATGTGAATGTTATGCGTGAAAAGGATGGTAGGTTTCACGAGTGTATGTTGGGAGATTGAAGTTCTTTTGTTAGTACTGAATGTTGTAAATCTATTTAACTATGTAAGGTTAAATTGATTTGGATGATATTCTTGTGTTTAATGCGAGTTTTGGTTTTTGTCATGTGGCAGCCATGCTTACGGTCAATGATGATGAATTCTGGGAAGGAGTATCACCAGTGGAGTTTGGAGAATTGCCCGCCCTTCAAGATGCTGTAACTGTTGTGGGTTATCCAATCGGGGGAGACACCATTTCTGTGACGAGTGGTGTTGTATCACGTATAGAGATCCTATCTTATGTTCATGGGTCAACTGAGCTCTTGGGTCTACAGGTTTTGGATTTCATTTCAAGATATCGGTAGATTTGTTGCCAGCCATCTGAGATGTTGTTCTCTAATTTATTTTATTTTATTTTTTATTTTTTTCTTTTTTTCAGATAGATGCTGCTATAAATTCTGGAAATTCTGGTGGGCCTGCCTTTAATGATAAAGGCAACTGTGTAGGCATTGCATTTCAGTCTCTTAAGCATGAAGACGTGGAAAATATAGGTTATGTCATACCAACGCCAGTCATAATGCATTTCATCCACGATTATGAGAAGAATGGAGCATATACAGGTTACTTGGTTACAGCCTTGACATGCTTGCATGTTTTCAGATTTTGCTGGTTCTGATTACTGTACTTATTTACTGTGTAATCAAATTTAATCTTGAATTTGTTATGGGATATGCTGCTTCAGCATCTGTTGCACTGAATCTTAAAAACTTTATTTATACAACATAGGATTCCCTATTCTTGGAGTTGAGTGGCAGAAAATGGAAAATCCTGATTTGCGTATGGCAATGGGTATGAAACCTGAACAGAAAGGTGTTCGTATCCGAAGAATTGATCCTACTGCTCCAGAATATGAGGTTTTGAAGCCATCAGATATCATTCTAAGCTTTGATGGGGTTGATATTGCGAATGATGGAACTGGTAACTGCAGATTTCTCATTTTTGCGGTCTTATCTGATGTGTACATATTTATTTATGCTTTTACGTGCTGTTCATGTCTTATTTTTGTTTGACAAGTAAAATATTTCCAATAGTACTGCTGTGTGGTTTTGACATGGCTCTTTCCTCCCTTGCTTGTTGAATTTACAGTCCCCTTTCGGCATGGAGAGCGCATTGGCTTTAGTTATCTTGTCTCTCAAAAGTATACTGGGGATAGTGCAGCAGTCAAAGTTCTTCGTGATTCCAAGATTCTCAATTTCAACATGAAACTTGCCACACATAGAAGGCTTATTCCATCTCATAACAAAGGGAGGCCTCCATCATATTATATTATTGCAGGATTTGTTTTTTCGACAGTGTCTGTTCCATATCTTCGCTCTGAGGTGTGTAGTCTACTCTGATATTGGTATGCTTTCTGTATATAGTGTCTTGGTCTAGAACAATGACTTGAAAGCTGTTGTTCCTTGCATGTATTCTCTATTGCTTTATTGCTACTGTATGATAATTGTAATGGTTCAAAGCACGTATGCTTGGATCATTGTTGAATATGATGTGGAAGATTCCATCTTTATTCTTTCAAAATTCTTAAATAATGTTCATTAGTGAGTGTGAAATGTTTTTGTGCCTTTATGCATGCATAAGATTCTTTACTATTGTTCTTAATTATTGTCAAATTTTTGCATTGCTGCATGAAAATATTATGTGATTGATAGTGTATATATGTGTGTACAAGTGAAATAAAATAGATGCTAACTGCTCCAATATGTATGAAAACTCTGTTCTGCCTTTTCATTTATCCACATCATCATATATTCTGTTCGATCCTAGATAATAACTTAATTGTATGTCCTTACGGCCTTTTTGATGTCTTGGCACACCAATTCTGCTATTGATATGTACAGAAAATAACAAAATTCTGATAACTGGTTTAGAAGAAAAATGAGGAATTTCATGCTTAGTTATTTAAATTGTACAGTCTGTTATCTTCTAAATGGTTCCATTAGATCCCATGATTTTGTACAATTATATTAGAGGACGTTTATCCATTATCATAGTGAGGCTGTAGAATGTGCTTACATCAGCATTATTCTATGGAATGCTTAGTAATACCTGTGTGCTATGTTACATCATCTCTCTTTTTCTCATTCCCTCCTTTGAATATGTGCAATCAGGATATGTGCAGTCGGTTACTGTTATCTTAATAATGAAAATTATATGTATGCCTGATTGTCTCCAATTCTTAAGAGGTTTCATATAACTTGTTTACTTATTTCTCATCTTGGACGATATGGACTCTGTCAAGGTTCCTTCATGTTTTATCAAAGGAAGAAGCCATTAATTTTATTCTGTTGATGCCGTTGAGGCTTCTGTTTTCATAGACTTTTGCTGCTACTTTATTTGATTTTCCTTTTTCTATTAGGATAGATTTTATGTCTTGTTTGTCATTGTGAAGGTTCTGAATGTTCTAACATGCTGTAAGTTCTTTTTCGATATATGTGCAGTATGGAAAGGATTATGAATATGAAGCCCCAGTCAAGCTTTTGGACAAACTCTTATATTCAATGCCACAATCGCCAGATGAGCAGCTTGTTGTCGTTTCTCAGGTTTTTCTCTCTCTGGGTTACTAGAGTATGATGAGGTTTTATGTTGATTCTCTCATTCGTACCTTTTACTATTTCCTGGAAATTTGTGGTAGGTGCTTGTGGCTGATATTAATATTGGGTATGAGGAAATTGTTAACACTCAGGTGAGGAATGAAAATCTGAGGCAACTGCTTTGATTCCTGTGTTTGAATAGCTTAACATGTCAGTTGTTAAATACTTATCATTCTGAGAAACTATGTAGGTTCTTGCTTTTAATGGTAAGCCCGTGAAGAATTTGAAGTGTTTGGCGAACATGGTAGAGAACTGTGATGATGAATTTTTGAAATTTGATCTAGAATATGATCAGGTCCTCTCTCTCTCTCTTGCTCTTGCTCTCCCCGTGTGTATATGTGGATATTCATGTGTTGAGGATGCATAGACATGTTGCTACTCATATATTGATCTGTTGAGGATGCATAGACATGATGCCTACTCATATATTGATATAAGTCTTGTTGTATGCAGATTGTGGTCCTCCGTACGAAGACTGCAAAAGCAGCGACCCTGGATATTCTTACAACCCATTGCATACCTTCAGCAATGTCTGATGATCTAAAGAAATGAATTTGATCATAATTTAGTTTCACCGAATTTGGCATTTGTCGTAGTTGTCAACAATTACTGCAATTTTTGTTTTCTGCTAGATCTTGAAAGACATATCAGCTTCTGCAGGGTGGAGTTGATAGCTATTTATCAGAAATTGCTTAAATATTATTCTATGAAACCTTAGGGGGGTCTCGGACAACATTGAGAGTGAGAGAGATCTCCCTGGTAAGTGATAGCCTTTTGCTCACCACCGGTGGAGAAAACATGTAGGTTGTAAAAAGTTAAAAATTAAGTGGACAGCGACTTTCGTTTCTTTTATCTACATATGGTTTTGGAGATAGCTTAGCCATTTGTAATATTGATAGATTATTCAATGTTTGCTGGCAAAAATGAATGCAATCGAGATGTTTGAGAACTAATCATATCCTAAGGGGATGATATTTTACCAATCATGGGAAAGAAATATGGAATCTTTCATCAGCATGCAGATTATAATCATTATATAGCCAAGGGATTTAGCATAGAGAAGAAGCTGGAATACGTTTCATATCTTTTGACTTGACTAGTTGAATTTCTGATAGTCACAATCTATTAAATCCAGCCATGGATCAGGAATCAACTTATGCTGTTTGAACCGTATGCACAAATCAAGGTTAACTTGTGAGCAAGCTGCTCATGCTTTCCTTTACCAAATAAAAGATTAACTGCATTGGTTTACACATTTACGTAGCTATCTAAGAGAGGTGTCTTTTGCGAATATGCCTGTGGTCTGTCACATTTGTACGCTTCACCTTTGTTCTTTTCTTCTTTGGACTGTGCCCATATAACACCGTAGAAACCCACAACAATTATTATTGCTCCGATAACACTGCAGAATGAGTGCTTTCAAGGTTAATAAAATATTTCGCCTTTTGAAAATGTTGCATTTCTTCTTCCATAGCTGTTTTGAGGTGCTGGAAGCAGTACTTTATAAGCAAAGAGATTGTTACCTTCCAATGTGGAGAGTGTCACCAAGGAAGATGGCACCCATAAAGGCAGCAATAGAAATCCCCACAGGCTTGAACATGGCAACAAACACAGGTCCTTTTCTTCGTATGCACCATGCAACTACACCATATGTCACCACATTCCCAAACACTGCCTGTAAAATAAGACAAAGCGAACAGGTTACTGATTTTTTGGAGGACTAAAGATGTAAGTTAAAGAAGTGGTCAAGACTAATATTGTATTCTTACTGCGTATACGACAGAGATGAGCTCGATATCAGGCCTAATTTTCCATGCATTCGGGTTTCTCTCTGCAATCAATGAAACTATTGTACACTGAACGGTGCCAAAGAAGCAGTAGAAGGTGACTAAAGTCATCTCTGATGGATATCCTTTAAGAATTGCTGCCTTCAAATATAGAATGAACAGATATTACTTCCACTCTCACTAAGATTATGAATTAGTGAAGAAATACACAACTTTCTAGTCATGGCATGAAATTGCTTCTTGCCTGAGAAATGTTCAATATAGCAATTGATAAACTAGCAGTTGCAAGGAAAATGCCCCCAATGACCCAATCATTTGTTGCAGTCTCAGCAGGTAAGGAAGATGGTTGCGGTTGAGGCACAGCGCCTATTGCAGGACCCTTGTAAAGGGTTACAATCCATGCTCCTAATATTGATACCAGAGTGCCCAAAATTTTTACCTGGCTTCTTAAACTTCTCAAACCCAACTTTTCCATCCTTCAAAAAACGATTTAGTCAATGGCGAAACCCCATATAACCACTAACCCTTTATGCTCATCATACATCTTTAATCTTCTCAAAAGAATTTGAGATATTCAATAATATAAGAAGGAACCATTACTCATCTGAGTTCTTTGGATTCAATAAAACAAAAACAGTTTTAATCCACCTATATTTACATCTTCGCATTCATACAATCATCATTTCTCAATTTCAAGCTAATTACAGGGAAAGCACTTTCCCATCTCTCTTCAATAAGATAAAAAGAAAAAGGAAGAACCTGAAGATAGCAGCAAGCAAGAAAGTGAACGCTGGTGTTAAGTTGCTCATTGCAGAGCCAAGAGTAGGAGAGCTGTAGTTGATACCAGTGCTCACACAATTCTGCATCAAAGTAATCCTACAAAACGCGCAGAGCACAATCAAGTTCAAATTCTTCCACCATTTCTGAAATCAACCTCTTAAATTCAAATACACATACCCCACAAGACTGAGGAGGAAAACTTTACCCAGGAAAGATAAGGTCAGTGGAGGTCCCTTTCTCCTACACACAAAGATCAAACAATTAGTACATAAATATGGGTATTGTTGATTACCAATAAAGCAGAAGATGTAAATTAGCTACCTGAATATGATAAAATAAGATGGGAGGAGGATGAGAGAAGCAATAACGTTTGCATAGACAACAAAGACGAAATGACTCAAGCCTTTGGACATGGCTGCTTTGTTGAGTGTTGTTAGACCAACATCAAAGGTCTCAACAGCCACAATCGCTGCAAATGGCAGCAATTCGACCAAAAATGACTTCACTCCCATCACTCTTTCCGTCTTGCTGCCTAGATGTTGCGGAAAAATTCATGTGCAAAATTCACTGTCGGAAGTATTTTATTATTCTCATCACACTGAGCAGTGAACAGTGACTATTAGTTGACTTTCTTCTTTGGTTCTTTGGTGGAAAACTAACCAAGAAGAAAAAGAGTAGACGAAGGCTCCGTTTGGCTCTTTGAGAATATTATTATTAGTATTCTCAATCAAATTAAATAGTAAATTTATAAAAACTTATAAAATTATTTAATATTATTCAATTTTTTTTTAAATTCCTTAAATTTGTTAATTTAATTAAATACTCCTAATTTTTTTTATAGAAATTACAAAAAAACCTTAGCAACTCATATTTACCAGATTCCAGCCACTACCATCGAAAAATAGCTGAAATTTAGTATAATGACGCACTACTGGCTGAATCTGGCCAGTGGTGCGCCGATCTAGCATTTTCTGGCTAGATCCACGATGAATCTGGCCGAAAAAAGCCAGATCTAAGGCCAAAGATCTGGCCGTTGACGGCCAGATCTTTTGCCGTAGGCAGTCGTCAACGACGGCCAACACATGGTTGTCGGCCATATCTTTGGCCGTCATTGGCCAGATCTAGCCGTAGATCTGACCTTGGCCTACCAGATCCATCGTGGATCTGGCCGAAAAAGGCCATATCGGCGCACGACCGGCAAGATCCAGTCGGTTATGTCCCGATACAACGACTCCGGCCACCCTCCGGCGGTGGTGGCCGACTGTCCATATTTAATGGGTGGATTGGGGGTGTTTTTGTTAATTTTTAATGTTTTATTATAGAGATGTTTAGTAAATAAACAAACATAGGGGGGTGTTTAGTAAATAAATAAATATAAGGGGTATTTTTATTTATTTCCAAATCCTACATCGTAATACCCGCCTAATTCAACTTTTTTTAACTTTTTTCCAAAAACTTTTCTAAAAAGTGTAAAAAAGTGAACCAAATAGAGCCGAAGGTTTTCTTAATTCTACTTTCTCATCCAAAATTATTCAGAATACCACTTTTTCATCCAACGTCTATATTCCGTTAATATCCAAAATACCCTTCACTTTCTTAGCCGACGTTTGGCGAGTTACTAAAAGTTAGGATAAGAGGGTTTTTGTAGAAATGGGAGGTAGGTGATCGAATGGTGGTGACTGATTGAATATTTGCCACTAAAATCAGTTAGAAATCAGCTAAGAACAAGAAACCTAGCTTTGCGGTTAGACTGGCAAACGGGGGGTGTACCCGCGGGTCAACGGGTACCGTACCCAAAGGGCGGGTACGGGTAATACATATCTCACACCCGTGAAAAATTAACCCATACCCGGCCTGCCTGTGACTTTACGGGTGGACGGGTACTACCCGCGGACTTGCAAATTCAAAATTAAAAGAAAAAAAAAAAACTGCTGAATCAGAATGACTCGTCTATCTCTCCACATCCACTCTCAAGTCTCAACTCAAACCCTAATCTAAAGTAAAATAGCAAAACTTATCAGAGAAAAGAAAAAAAAAACGCAGCAGCCATTCTCTTCCACAGCAGCTCCACAGCCTCCACTGCTCCAGTCCTCTCACAGCAGCTCCACTCCTCACTCTCTCACTCTCACAGCAGCTCCACTCTCCTCATTCTTTGACTTCTCTAACGGCAGCAGCAGGTCACGCAGCAGCAAGTCTCACTCACGGCAGCACCAGCACGGCAGCAACAGTCTCCTCTCACGGCAGCACCAGCACGGGCAAGCAGCAGCAGGTCACGGCAGCAGCAGATCTCACTCACGGCGGTACCAGCCGGCAGCAGCAGCAGTCCTCTCACGCAGACCAGCACGGCAGTGGGGCAGGACCTTTAAATATTTTGTAGTTGAATGAATATTTGTTTTGTAACAGTCTGTTACTGGGTGAGTGGGTGGGTTGTGGTTTAGACTTTTAGTTCATTTTTATTTGGTGGGTTCATTTATTTGTTTGACCATGAAACTTATTACTTCTATAAACTTTTTTTATTATCTAATTGATTGTTGTCGTGTTGATGCGTATAACCTGTATAATCTATCAGTTTTAATATTGTTTTAATTAGTGATCATAATTCATCATACAGAGTTATAATTTATTATAAGATTAATATTATTAATATTGGATATTCTAACTAAATATCCTGTCTCCATGTTGACATTTTGCTAATCTTTGAATCAGAGGCGAAGGCGGTTGTTTGTTTATGATCGTTTTCTTTTGGATTCATATCTGGAAATGGAATACTGTAAACAGTGAGCTTCATTAATAATGTTATCATTTCTAAAGTCAACTGGAAAATAAGAGGAAACAAATTCATCGGCTTCAAATTATTGATACATGAATAATTGGATGGGGCTGTTAGAATTAAAATTTTCTATTTTCGATTGGTGCACCAAACTTATAGATATTAATGTAAGTAATCATGTTTAAATTCTTTATTAATTTTTTTTTTGGATGAATTTTTATGAATTATGATTGGTATACTTATTGGAGTTGAGAGGTGTGATTGTTGAGTTGGAAAAATCCAGTCATTTGGTAGGGCTGGTTTGCTTGTAAAATATAGGGAGTGTTTTATTTTTTTGATGAATTGTTATGAATTATGATTGGTTAATTAATTTAAATGTAAATACTTGTTGTGCCTTTAGATTGGCTTGGTATGGAGGACTCTACAGATTTAGGAATGGGTCGTAATGTAGTCGTAGGTCAACTTCCTTCTACTGGTAGTACTGTTGTCCAAAAAGACGTAAAGTTTCAGAGTTTGGGGGCAATTACAACATATACAGAAGATAATGGGGAAGTGAGGGTAAAGTGTATGATTTATGGTAAGTCTTATGCACATGGTAGTTCCAGTCATGGGACTAAGAATATGAGGCGCCATATGGAAGGTTGTCCTAAACGTACCATTACTACTAGTGTAGATCAAATGATGATGGATTGTGACACTAAATTGAGACGTTTGAAGATTTCTCAAGAAATTTATAGTGAGAAGATGGCAATAGGAATCATAAAACATAATTACCCATATTCAATAGTGGAGCATGAAGGAATTAGGGATGTCCATATGTATTTGAATCATGAAGTTAAGCATTATACTAGGAACAACGCTAAGGCAGACTGCTTAAAGATATATTACAGGGAGAAGGAAAGGATTAAGCTTGCTTTAGAGAGGGTTTCGGGTAGAATATGCTTGACTTCTGATATTTGAAGTTCTTGTACTACTAATGGGTATATTTCTTTAACGGCTCACTATGTTGATGAGAACTGGGAGTTACAGAGTAGAATTATGAATTTTAGCCATATTCCTCCTCCACACTCGAGGGCTCTTTTGTCAGACATAGTGTATGATTTCTTAAAAGATTGGGGGATTGAAAAGAAAGTCTCCTCTCTTACATTAGACAATGCAAGTAACAATGATAAAATGGAAGACATTTTAAGGAGTCAACTTTGTCTGCAAAATGTTTTATTATGTGNATCGCTGCAAATGGCAGCAATTCGACCAAAAATGACTTCACTCCCATCACTCTTTCCGTCTTGCTGCCTAGATGTTGCGGAAAAATTAATGTGCAAAATTCACTGTCGGAAGTATTTTATTATTCTCATCACACTGAGCAGTGAACAGTGACTATTAGTTGACTTTCTTCTTTGGTTCTTTGGTGGAAAACTAACCAAGAAGAAAAAGAGTAGACGAAGGCTCCGTTTGGCTCTTTGAGAATATTATTATTAGTATTCTCAATCAAATTAAATAGTAAATTTATAAAAACTTATAAAATTATTTAATATTATTCAATTTTTTTTTAAATTCCTTAAATTTGTTAATTTAATTAAATACTCCTAATTTTTTTTATAGAAATTACAAAAAAACCTTAGCAACTCATATTTACCAGATTCCAGCCACTACCATCGAAAAATAGCTGAAATTTAGTATAATGACGCACTACTGGCTGAATCTGGCCAGTGGTGCGCCGATCTAGCATTTTCTGGCTAGATCCACGATGAATCTGGCCGAAAAAAGCCAGATCTAAGGCCAAAGATCTGGCCGTTGACGGCCAGATCTTTTGCCGTAGGCAGTCGTCAACGACGGCCAACACATGGTTGTCGGCCATATCTTTGGCCGTCATTGGCCAGATCTAGCCGTAGATCTGACCTTGGCCTACCAGATCCATCGTGGATCTGGCCGAAAAAGGCCATATCGGCGCACGACCGGCAAGATCCAGTCGGTTATGTCCCGATACAACGACTCCGGCCACCCTCCGGCGGTGGTGGCCGACTGTCCATATTTAATGGGTGGATTGGGGGTGTTTTTGTTAATTTTTAATGTTTTATTATAGAGATGTTTAGTAAATAAACAAACATAGGGGGGTGTTTAGTAAATAAATAAATATAAGGGGTATTTTTATTTATTTCCAAATCCTACATCGTAATACCCGCCTAATTCAACTTTTTTTAACTTTTTTCCAAAAACTTTTCTAAAAAGTGTAAAAAAGTGAACCAAATAGAGCCGAAGGTTTTCTTAATTCTACTTTCTCATCCAAAATTATTCAGAATACCACTTTTTCATCCAACGTCTATATTCCGTTAATATCCAAAATACCCTTCACTTTCTTAGCCGACGTTTGGCGAGTTACTAAAAGTTAGGATAAGAGGGTTTTTGTAGAATGGAGGTAGGTGATCGAATGGTGGTGACTGATTGAATATTTGCCACTAAAATCAGTTAGAAATCAGCTAAGAACAAAAACCAGCTTTGCGGTTAGACCTGGCAAACGGGCGGGTGTACCCGCGGGTCAACGGGTACCGTACCCAACGGGCGGGTACGGGTAATACATATCTCAACCCGTGAAAAATTAACCCATACCCGGCCTGCCTGTGACTTTTCGGGTGGACTGGGTACTACCCGCGGACTTGCAAATTCAAAATTAAAAGAAAAAAAAAAACTGCTGAATCAGAATGACTGTCTATCTTTCTCACACTCACTTCAGTCTCAACTCAAAACCTAATCTAAAGTAAAATAGCAAAACTTATCAGAGAAAAGAAAAAAAAACGCAGCAGCCTTCTCTTCCACAGCAGCTCCACAGCCTCCATGCTCCGTCCTCTCACAGCAGCTCCACTCCCTCACTCTCTCACTCTCACAGAGCTCCACTCTCCCTCATTCTTTGACTTTCTAACGGCAGCAGCAGGTCACGGCAGCAGCAAGTCTCACTCACGGCAGCACCAGACGGCAGCAACAGTCTCCTTCACGGCAGCACAGCACGGCAGCAGCAGCAGCGGTGCACGGCAGCGCAGATCTCACTCACGGCGGTACCAGCCGGCAGCAGCAGTCTCCTCTACGGCAGCACCAGCACGGCAGGTGGGCAGGACCTTTAAATTTTGTGTGTTGAATGAATATTGTTTTTGTAACAGTCTGTTACGGGTGAGTGGTGGGTTGTGGTTTTAGACTTTAGTTCATTTTTATTTGGTGGGTTCATTTATTTGTTTGACTTCATGAAACTTATTACTTCTATAAACTTTTTTTTTATTATTCTAATTGATGTGTTGTCGTGTTGATGCGTATAACCTGTTAACTATCAGTTTAAATATTGTTTATAGTGATCATAATTATCATCAGAGTTATTAATTATTATAAGATTAATATTATTAATATTTGGTATTCTAAATATCCTGTCTCATGTTGACATTTTGCTTAATCTTTGAATCAGAGGCGAAGGCGGTTTTGTCTGTTTATGATGTTTTCTTTTGGTTTATATTGGAAATGGAATACTGTAAACAGTGAGCTTCATTAATAATGTTATCATTTCTAAAGTCAACTGGAAAATAAGAGGAACACAATTCATCGGCTTCAAATTATTGTATACATGAATAATTGGTATGGGCTGTTAGAATTAAAATTTTCTATTTTCTGATTGGTGCACCAAACTTATTAGATATTAATGTAAGTAATCATGTTTAAATTCTTTATTAATTTTTTTTTTTTGGATGAATTTTTATGAATTTGATTGGTTATACTTATTGGAGTTGAGAGGTGTTGATTGTTGAGTTGGAAAAATCCAGTCATTTGGTAGGGCTGGTTTGCTTGTAAAATATAGGGAGTGTTTTATTTTTTGATGAATTGTTATGAATATGATTGGTTATTAATTTAAATGTAAATACTTTGTTGTGTCCTTTAGATTGGCTTGGTATGGAGGACTCTACAGATTAGGAATGGGTCGTAATGTAGTCGTAGGTCAACTTCCTTCTACTGGTAGTACTTGTTGTCCAAAAAGACGTAAAGTTTCAGTGTTTGGGGTCAATTTACAACATATACAGAGTAATGGGGAAGTGAGGGTAAGTGTATGATTATGGTAAGTCTTATGCACATGGTAGTTCCAGTCATGGGACTAAGAATATGAGGCGCCATATGGAAGGTTGTCCTAAATGTACCATTACTACTAGTGTAGATCAAATGATGATGGATTGTGACACTAAATGAGGTTTGAAGATTTTCAAGAAATTTATAGTGAGAGATGGCAATGGAACAATAAAAATAATTACCCATATTCAATAGTGGAGCATGAGAGAATTAGGGATGTCCATATGTATTTGAATCATGAAGTTAAGCATATACTAGGAACAACGCTAAGGCGGACTGCTTAAAGATTATACAGGGAGAAGGAAAGGATTAAGCTTGCTTTAGAGAGGGTTTCGGGTAGAATATGCTTGACTTCGATATTTGAAGTTTGTACTACTAATGGGTATATTTCTTTAACGGCTCACTATGTTGATGAGAACGGGAGTTACAGAGTAGAATTAGAATTTTAGCCATTATCCTCCTCCACACTCGAGGGCTCTTTGTCAGACATAGTGTATGATTTCTTAAAGGATTGGGGGATTGAAAAGAAAGTCTCCTCTCTTACATTAGACAATGCAAGTAACAATGATAAAATGGAAGACATTTTAAGGAGTCAACTTGTCTGCAAAATGTTTATTATGTGATGGTTCTTTTTTTCATGTGCGATGTTGCACATATCTTGAATCTGATAGTCCAAGAAGGGGTAAAGGTGAGTAGCGCGGCTTTGCATAAATATCGTGAAAGTGTGGAAATATGTTAAAGGAAGTGAGACTAAAAAGATGAAGTTTGGAGAACTTGTCAACAAAATTGGTGTAATAAGCTCAAAAGGATTACGAATGGATGTTCCACGAGATGGAATTCCACTTATTTAATGCTTGAAAGTGCATTAATATACCGTCGTGTGTTGTTTTCATTTGGCACTGATAGATCCCAATTATAAAAGTTGTTTTCAAATGAAGAATGGGATAGGGGCAGAGGATTTGCAAGTTCTTGCAACCATCCAGTACCCCACAACAAACTGTGATCTCAGAAATGGTGGAGAATTCCAAGTGCGTTTATACGAAGAGATGGAAAATGAGGATGAAGTTCTTAGTACCATGGCAAGTCAAATGAAAGGAAAATTTGACAAATACTGGGATTCTTATATAGTGTGTAGCAATTGCAGCAATTCTGGACCCACGTTTCAGTTTGGTTTGTTGGTTTTGTTACAAAAAAGTTGATGGCCCAGTAGTTGCAACAAGAAAGTTGGAGTTGGCGCAAAGGAGTTGTATAGGCTTTTTGTGCTTATGAGAGTCTAAGTGGCCATGAGTTCCCCATGGAGATGATTGCGACAGCTAGTAATCCTCATATCATTGGAGATGATATCTGTGTAAGTCAATACTCCCTAAATATTTTATTTTTCTTGTGATTAATAAAGTTTTCTTTAGTTTGTAATTTTGCTTTATTAAATTTAACTATTTAAATGGTGCAGGATTTGACTACTACAAGAGTGACTTTAGTGCTACTAAGAAGTCTGAATTGGTAATTATTGGGAGAGGCAAGATTTGATCGCATCAAATTTTGCAATTTGGATGTCTTGGACCATTGGAAGAAAAATAGTGATCGATACCGATACTTTCGATGATGGGCCGTGATGTGATGAGTATACCAATAACGACTGTGCTTCGGAATCCAGTTTCAGTATTGGTAGCAAAGTGCTCAGTAAATATCGAAGTTCACTTTACTGGAGAATGCAGAGTCTTTGGTATGCACCGGGACATGGATTTCTGGATATAGAAGTTAAAGGTAACATTTTAACTTATATTTACATGTTTTAATATTTTTGTTTGTTAATATATTACGATAGTTAACTATATCTTGTTAATTGTAGAAGATGAAATTGATGATGTTCAGCTGGTTGTGCCATTAAGTCAAGGGCGGGGGAAGGAGATTGCATAATCAAGGAGGCTTGTTTGTTAGTGTATTTGGTACTTGGTTAAACAATTATATACGTTTAATTATTTAGTGTTTTATGTTGAATGTTAAACCATTTTATATGTTTAGTGTTTACTAATCAGTAATTACTATGTAGTTTAGTGTTTATTAATTTTATTATCTAATGGTGGACTTTGATATAAATATAAAAAATATTAATATTGAATTAATATATTGGTGAAATTAATCAAATTTATTTAATCATCCATTTATTAATATAATAAGTAATAACTAATAAATTTAATATGGAAAACAGTAAAAAAATAGAAAAATGTAAAAAGCTGTTCCATTTCACGGGTGACACGTGGGTGACCCACGCCCGCACGGGCGGTTACGGATCATGAATGTCGACCTGCGAGAATTTTTCACCCGTAACCCGTTCCACCCGTGCCATTGCTACTCGGACCATACCCGCCCAACCGCCCGTTTGCCAGGTCTATTTGCGGTGACGACAACCGGTGAGAAATCAGGTTCAAAGTGAGAGGGGTTTGTAGAGAGGAAACCGAAGGTTTAAATGGTGGTGATGGAGAGAATTTTTGTCCTAGAATGGCTAAAATCAACTTGGGTAGTAACGGAATATAAATGTTGGGTGGAAAATGGTATTTTGAAACTTTTTGGGTGGAAGTGTCATTAGGCAAACTTGGTGGGAAAAAGTAGTTTACTCGAAGAGAAATTTTTAAAGATAGTGTTTGAGATATGAATAATGCATGTTTTATCTAAGTCATACAACATACAATCAGACAAAAAATTTACAAAATTTATGTAAAATGAATACTTTGTTCTATGTTTTTTGCTGATGTATGACTCAGTTGTAAACAAACATTATTCTTGATATTATGAGCAGGAGGAGTCACAAAATGTTTTTTAACCTTCCATTCCTATTGGCTGGATGGTGACTTCCCACTCAAGTCACGGTGGTGTGCCATACCTAAAAATTCAAGGCCGTCGTGTGTGGGCTGCCGTGAAATTTGTACCTTGTCGGCCACCAAATTTGAAGGCCACGGCAAACCGCTATTATCGTGCCATGCTTGGCCATGCCATGGGTCGACCCGTGTGCTTGTAAAAATATTTAATTTTAATATTATGGTTAGTTTGATTTATTATTAATAATTATTATAAAATATTTTATATGTTATATTCAGTGACATTTGTATTTATATTAATTAAAAAATATATAATCACTATAAATATAATAAAATAATGAGACATTGAAATATAATTGAATTTCACACTTTTTAGTTTTATTATTACAAGTATAATATAAATTACAATACAAAACTTAGAATAGAATTAAAAATTAAAATTATTATCATCTTCATTTTTATTAATTTCTAAATTTTTAAATCTTCAAATATATCTAGTTGTAAAATAGACATAGTATTTTTTTTTTTTTTTACCGTCGTGCGGTGCCGACCCACATGCCTTTTTAAGGCCCATGGCATTGCCGCATAATCGTGGGCCATGTGTGCTGTGCTTTTTTTGGTGCCGTACCTTGTGTGTCGTGCTTTTTTCGTGCTGTGCCATGGGTGACACGGCCCATGCTATATACCCAAGAGTCAAAGTATGTTCCAACTCAAAATAATCCTTTAGATGTTAATTTTATGTTAAAAATCATAAAATCTAACTAGGGGCAAAATACAATCATTTGAGCGGTATGATCAATTATCCATAAAAGGGTATTAGGGGCAAAATATCATTTTGCCTATGGATAAGCATTACAAAGTCAAGGATGAGTAGGCTTAATTGCATTTAATGACATTATAAGTAATAAATGTTTAGTGCTAAATGACCAAAATGTCCTTATATGAAGAATTAAGGACTTATGAGTTATATAATTAAATATTTGGGCAATACATAATTTTAGAAAATTAATGAAATATTTTTATAAATGAGAGGAAATTCGTTACCCAAGAGAGATATCCTTTTTCAACATTTCTTCAATTTTCTCTCAAAATTCCATGAAACAAGCTTTCGCTCTCTAAGTTTTAAAGGGTTTTACATAATTTTTCTAGGTTAACAAGAAGGAGCCTTAGATCTTCAAATGAAAGGTCTAAGGTAAGGATTAATGCCTGTTTTGTGTGATTTGAAGATTTGAAGTAGATGTTGAGGTATAATATTATATAGTAGGATTAAGGTGTAAAGGAAGATAAGACAAAGGATTTGTGGGGGAATTCTTTAGAAAGGTAAGGAAGAACCTCCATGACTTTAGGATTATGCTACGTTTGTAGATTTTAATGAAACCTTAATTAAGGCTTTAAGACATAGAATTAGTTGATGAGCAAGTGTAGTTAACTCATTAATTTTATTTATTGCCTTAATTCATTAACAGATGTTATTGCCATTTATGTTTTATGAGTTGTTATGTTTAATTGAAGAAAATGAAGTATTGATATTGATTGTGGCAAAACTGTAGTATTGGAGGCCACATGTGTTGAATGATTGCTATCGAAATGTTGATGTGTTGTTTGTATTAGCTTAAAGTTATAGCAATAATGGATGATTATGGAATGAGATTTACACTTCCTTTAAGATGTTAAAGACTATTAAAGGGAGGTTTATTTGATCTTAAGTTGAACTATTGGTAATTGTCAATATGAATTGAGTGGCATAATTTATATGAAAAATTCGGATTTGTAAGTTTGGGTTATGTTAAACAAGCTTCATATTTCCATCATAACTTAGTTATAGAAATCTAAATGATATGATTCTTGAAGCACTAGAAATTAAGACAATAGCCCTATAACTTTTATGTTTATTCAAAAGCAAATTCATTTAGGAAATGGATGGAAAATGGCCTGAAGAATAAGCTTCTAGTTATTAAAGTTTAAGATTTAACATAATTAATTCTTATGATTATGAATGTTATATATTGATGTGATTAAGCCATGTGCTAATTTTTACCCATTAGTAGATGATCTTTGAAAGATACATGGTCATGATGTCAATGCATGATTAATGTTATGAATTGCAATCATGAATAGATGAGAATGTACATGTTTAGAGATGAATGTAGCAAGAGTAATGTAAATGATGATAATCCATAGGTGAATTAAAAGTATTAAGCTCACTAAAATATGTATTTACATGCCATAAAATATTAGAGATGCATATAGACATGATGGAAAAGCTAAGCATATCCTCGTATACGGTTGAGGAAGATGAATATATGCTTTAGATGCTAAATAAAGCGAAGCACGCCTCCTGATGTGTATGAGCTCTAGATGAATTTGAGGCTAATGATATGAAGTGTTTAAGACGCTAAGAAAGTCCGATCGCTAGACGTTAAGCTTCATATGCATTTAGTTGCATTACATGAGTTATGATGTTATTTATATCATGAGATGATTTATACTCATGTTGATGATATTTAGATGTTATATCATGACATGTAATGTGTGTTTACTATGTTACATACTTATTGTATGTGTACGCATTGATGTTTATATAAACACGGAATAAAATGATGAAAGCATATGAATTTTTTAAAAAATGGAAGTATACCTAGATGAAAAGATAGTGGTGTGTTAACAAATATGTTTAAATGAAGGTCAAGTAGCACATATATGAAATAGACATTCCTTATTGAGGATTAGCGCTCAACCTTTTATTGTATTCTTTGTAGGTAGACCAGAAACGAAGGATGTTAGAGACAATGGGGCTTCACATGAGGGGAGATGATTTATTGTCATCTTGATGTTTTTATCTTGATATAAATAATGTAAATGATAAATGTTTGTGAAACACATTGGAAGCTTCCACCCTAAAATTTTGATGTGTAATTTAGAAAAATTCTAAAGTTTTTGAAATTATAAGTTTGGATCCTGGTGACATCTTATATGAATGTTTTGAATATATATAATTATCCTTATCTAAGTTTTTCTAAATACAACTTTTTCCAACATGTATTTTCGAATCTCATTGAGGGATATTCAGAGGATACCTGATGGAGGAGTTTTCACCACCGGCTCTACTTCCCACCATATTGTTTACTCTTACAAAAGGACAACAGGTCAATGTGGAAAGACAAAATATATATTTGATATTTACCAATCAAATGGTGGATTCATATTTCCATTTTTATCTAATTGAATAAGTATTTTATTATTTATTGTTTATCTACTTATTTAATAAAATAAGAAATGTTTTTAGTTTATTAATTTGAAGCCTTAAATAATTATGTATTATGAATAAAAGGAAAAATTGATGTAATCAGCCAATTTTGAAGGGGTTTATCTAATTAACCCACTTTTAAACTTAAACCTTATTAGCACCATTTAATTTTAATGCCAAAATACTCCTATCTTTAACTCACGCATTCAAGCGAAACCTTCACTTTTCTTTACTTCTCAAACTATAAACACATCAACTTTCCAAAAATTTCAAAATGAAAGGATCTCTACCTTTTTAGTTGAGATCTTGAATTGATCAAGTATGCCTAATAAGTTTTGAGCTTGAAATTGGTAATTACATAAACCCCTCAAAATGTGACTAATCTAGTAAGTTTTATCAATTTCCTTGGATAGTAACTTTAAATCCTAAATTTGGGAAAAGAACAATGGCACCCCCTAGATATCCATTAAAGTTAAATAACCCCATGTTTTTGAAACAGTTAATGACACCTCTAAAAAGTAAAGTGTACAAACAACTTTAGCCACCGCTATATCACGAGTCATGACAGACAAGGTCTTGCTAGATCCCTGGGCTAAAGTAACATTGCCCTCAATGTGACCACATGAACCTTGCAACCAACAAGAAGGATCACCTACATTATTGTATGAGTAATGCTAGCTACAACTCAATCCCACAACCTTCTCTCACAACCCTTAAGTGGCAGTTTGCAATTAATTAGCTCGCAAATAGATCTCACTGCCCATTCGAGTGCCACATCGGGGGTTGTGAGAAAAAGTTATGAGATTGAGTTGTGACCTAACATTACTGTTATTGTATAATTACACAACTCGATTCCAAATGGAGCTAATCCAAGCGAACTGACATTCAATAACCTCTTAAAGATAAAAAGAACAGATGGTTGGGTGGAACCAGTCTCAAGGACTTATTGGAGGAGAAAGCAATCAGGAACCCTCCCTCTGTTCCTGTAGGTATATTTTTCATTATTATTCACTTTTCTTTTTTTATTTAATTTTTCCCTTGTTTGATTTCTAATCTTTTGTTAGTCAAGTTTGATGTCGAAGTGGATTTTTTCTTATGCAATCTGCAAATGTGGATATGCATATGTTGAGGATTCAGACATGTTGCTACTCATATAGAGATGCAAGTTGTTGTTCTATGCAGATAGTGGTCCCGTACGAAGACTGCAAAAGCAGCAATTGGATATTCTTACAACCCATGCATACCTTCGCAAGTCTGATGATTCAAGAAGTGAATTTGGATCATAATTTAGGTTCAACGAATTTCACATAACAACAATCACTGCAATTTTTCTTTCCTGCTAGATCTTGAAAAAAATAACTCCCGCGGTGGATTGCTAGCCAAGCATCAGAAATTGCTTAGATGGATCCTATAAGCTGGGGGGTCTCAGACAACACGAGAGTAGGGTACAGCTCTCTGATAATTGATAACCTTTTTTGCTCACCACTAGTAGAGAAAAACACACGGTTGTAAAAACGTATAGCTTCTTTGTTCATATGAGTTTTTGGAGATACTCAGCAATGTGTAATATGATAGACTATCAATGTTTGTTGGTAAAATGAATGCAACCGAAAGTGTGAGAACTTCTCATATCCTAACAGGATGATTTTTTACCAATATGGGAAAGAATATGACATCTTTCATCAACTTGAAGCTTATCATAGCCAAGGGCTTTCAACTCCGCACTCCCGAATTTGGGGAGGAGACAATAAGATTTAGCATAGATAGATGCTGAATACGTTTCATAATTTGCTTGACTAGTTGAATTTCGATACTCACAATTGTTAACCAGCATGGATCAGAAATGAACTTATGCTGTTAACTCAAATAGTTTGAACCGTAGCACAAATCAAGGTTAACTTGCGAGCAAGCTGTCATGCTTTCCTTTCCAAATAAAGATTAAAGCACAAACTAACACATGGTTTAACATTATGTAGCTATCTAAGAGAGGTGTCTTTTGCGAAGATACCTGTGGTCTGTCATTTTGCACACTTCATTTTACTCTCTTTTCTTTGGACTGTGCCCATACACACCGTAGAAACCCACAACAATTACAATTGCTCCATAACACTGCACAACGAGTGCTTCAAGGTTTAAAATATTTCACCTTTTGAAGGTGTTGGATTTCTTCTTCTATAGCTGTTTTGAGGTGCAGGAAGCAGTATTTTGTAAGCAAGAGATTGTTACCCAATATGGAGAGTGTCACCAAGGAAGTGGCACCCATAAAGGCAGCAATTAGAATCCCCACAGGCTTGAACATGGCAACAAACACAGGTCCTTTTTCTTATGCACCAGGCAACTACATATATGTCACCACATTCCCAAACACCGCCTTTAAAAGAAAAAGGAGCCAACAGGTTACTGATTTTGGAGGATTAAAGATGCAAGTTAAAAGTGGTCAAGAAATAATATGTATTCTTACTGCGTATACGACAGAGATGAGCTCGATATCAGGCCTAATTTTCCATGCATTCGGGTTTCTCTCTGCCATCAATGAAACATTGTACACTGAATGGTGCCAAGAAGCAGTAGAGGTGACTAAAGTCATCTTGATGGATATCCTTTAAGAATTGCTGCCTTCAAATATAGAATGAACAGATATTAATTCCATCTCTAAGATTATGAATTAGTGAAGAAATACCCAACTTTCTAGTCATGGCATGAAATTGCCTCTTGCCTGAGAAAGTTAATATAGCAATTGATAAACTAGCAGTTGCAAGGAAAATGCCCCCAATACCCAAATCATTTGTTGCAGTCTCAGCAGGTAAGGAAGATGAATGCGGTTGAGGCACAGCGCCTATTGCAGGACCTTTGTAAAGGATTACAATCAATGCTCCAGAGATTGATACCAAAGTGCCCAAAATTTTTACTTGGCTTATTAAACTTCTCAAATTCAACTTTTCCATCCTTGAACCAACCCAAAAAAAGAAAAAAGAAAAAAGGTCAAATAGCAAATGGCAAATGGCAAATGGCAAAAATCTTTACAACCGCTAACCCAAGTATGTCCATCATACTTCTTTAATCTTCTCAAAAGAATTTGAGATATTCCCTAATATAAAAAGGATCCATCGCTCATCTTAGTTCTTTGGATTCAGTAAAACCAAAACTTTCGCCTTTGGAGTACAGAAACAGTTCTAATCCACACACACATATATTTATTTGCATTCATTTTATCTTCATTTCTCAATTTCAAGTTAACTAAAAATCAAGAACTTTTGCATTTTTCTTCAATGAGATAAAAAGAGAAAAGAATGAACCTGAAGAGAGCAGCAAGCAAGAAAGTGAAAGCTGGAATTAAGTTGCCCATTGCAGAACCAAGAGTAGGAGAGCTGTAGTTGATACCAGTGCTCACACAATTCTGCATCAGAGTAATCCTACAAAACGCGCAGAGCACAATCAAATTCAGATCCTTCCACCTTTTCTACAATCAACCACTTGAATGCAAATACATACCCCACAAGGCTGAGGAGGAAGACTTTACATAGGAAAGAAAAAGTTAGTGGAGGTCCCTTTCTCCTACACATAAAGATAAAACAAAATATAAATCCGGGTATTATTGATGATCAAATAATAAGAAGAAGAAGATGGAAATTAGCTACCTGAATATGATAAAATAAGAGGGGAGGAGGATGAGAGAAGCAATAACATTTGCATAGACAACAAAGACGAAATGACTCAAGCCTTTGGACATGGCTGCTTTGTTGAGTGTTGTTAGACCAACATCAAAGGTCTCAACAGCCACCATCGCTGCAAATGGCAGCAATTTGACCACAAATGACTTCACTCCCATCACTCTTTCCCTCTTGCTAGATATTGAGGAAAAATTGATCTGCAAAATTCACTATCGGAAGTATTATATTATTCTCACCACACTGAACAGTGACCTTCGACTATTGGATTGGATGATTTTCTGCTTTCATGGAAAACCACCAAACAGTTTTTGAGGATAGTGTTTTACATGTAATAAGCGCGGAGCCAAAATATTTAGTTCAACCTTTATTTCTTATTGGCTGGATAGTGACTTCCCACCATGCTTTTACTCCGTAAATTTGGAACCATCGGATTCTTATCAAACGGATTTTTATCATATCAATCGAGGACACTTCTGTAATAAATTTGTAGTTATAGGATTAAGGGTATAAAAGTAATTTTATGTGTAATATGGTTTCATATAAACTAAGCTTTTTAAAATTACAATAATTTGAAAAAAAAAAAATCAATAAGAAAATAAAAATAAAAATAAAAATAATGAGGACATATTATTAGAAAAAATAAAAAATAGAAAACTGAGGAAATTTGTTTTAGTTTTAATTTTTTTAATAGATTGAATTGAGTGGCATAATTTAATGAAAAATTCGGATTTGGTAAGTTTAGGGTATGTTAAACAAGCTTCAGTATTTCCATCATAACTTAAGTTATAGAAATCTAAATGATATGATTCTTGAAGCACTAGAAATTAAGACATAGCCCTAACTTTATGTTTATTCAAAAGCAAATTCATTTAGGAAATGGATGGAAAATGGCCTGAAGAATAAGCTTCTAGTTATTAAAGTTTAAGATTTAACATAATTAATTCTTATGATTATGAATTGATTATATATTGATGTGATTAAGCCATGTGCTAATTTTTACCCATTAGTGAGATGATCTTTGAAAAGTATACATGGTCATGATGTCAATGCATGATTAATGTTATGAAATTGCATGAAGATGCAATGTAATACATGTTTTAAGATGATGAATGTGAGCAAGAGTTAATGTAAATGGATTGATAATCCATAGGTGAATTAAAAGTATTAAGCTCTAAATATGTATTTACATGCCATAAAATATTAGAGATGCTATAGACATGATGGAAAATGCATAGCATATCCTCGTATACCGGTTGAGGAAAGATGAATATATGCTTTAGATGCTAAATAAAGCGTAAGCACGCCTCCTGATGTATGAGCTCTAGATGAATTTGAGGCTAGATGATATGAAGTGTTTAAGACGCTGAAAAGTCCGATCGACTAGACGTTAAAGGCTTCATATGCATTTAGTTGCATTACATGAGTTATGATGTTATTTATATCATGAGATATTTAACTCATGTTAGATGATTTAGATGTTATATCATGACATGTATGTGTGGTTTACTATGTTTACATACTTATTTGTATGTGTACCATTGATGTTTATACCACGGAATAAATGATGAAAAGCATATGAATTTTAAAAAAATGGAAGTATACTAGATGTAAAAGATCAGTGGTGTGTTAACAAATAGTTTAAATGAAGGTCAAGTAGCACATTTATAATGAAATAGACTATTCCTTATTGAGGATTGCGCTCACCCTTTATTGTCGATTGCTTTGTAGGTAGACCAGAAACGAAGGATGTTAGAGACAATGGGGCTTCACATGAGGGGAGATGATTTATTGTCATCTTGATGTTTTTATCTTGATATAAATAATGTAAATGATAAATGTTTGTGAAACACATTTGGAAGCTTCCACCCTATACTTGTTTTGATTGTGTATTTCAGAAAAATTCTTAAAGTTTTTGAAATTATAAGTTTGGATCCTGCGTGACATCTTATATGAATGTTTTGAATATTATTATAATTATCCTTACTTAAGTTTTTCTAAATACAACTTGTTCTCCAAACATGTATTCTTCGAATTCTCATTGAGGGATATTCAGAGGATACCTGACTGAGAGGAGTTTTGCACCACCGGCTCTACTTCCCACCATATTTGTTTACTCTTTACAAAAGGACAACAGGTCAATGTGGAAAGAACAAAATATATATTTGATATTTACCAATCAAATGGTGGATTCCATAATTTCCATTTTTATCTCAATTATGAATAAGTATTTTATTTATTTATTGTTTATCTACTTATTTAATATAAATAAGAAATTGTTTTTAGTTATTAATTTAGAAGCCCTTATTAATTATGTATTATAATAAAGGAAAAATTGATGTAATCAGCCATATTTTGAAGGGGTTTTATCTAATTAACCCACTTTTCAAACTTAAACCTTTTAGCCACCATTTAATTTTAATGCCAAAATACTCCTATCTTTAAACTCCTACGCATTCAAGCGAAACCTTCACTTTTCTTTACTTCTCAACTATAAACAGCATCAACTTCCCAAAAAGTTTCAAATGAAAGGATCTCTACCTTTTTAAGTTGAGACTTGAATTGAATCAAGTATGCCTAATAAAGTTTTGAGCTTGAAACTTGGTAATTACATAAAACCCTCAAAATGTGACTAATCTAGTAAGTTTTATCAATTTCCTTGGATAGTAACTTTAAATCCTAAATTTTGGGAAAAGAACAATGGCACCCCCTAGATATCCATTAAAGTTAAATAACCTCCCCATGTTTTTGAAACAGTTAATGACACCTCTATAAAAGTAAAGTGTACAAACAACTTAGCCACCGCTATATCACGAGTCATGACAGACAAGGTCTTGCTAGATCCCCTGGGCATAAAGTAACATTGCCCCTCAATGTGACCACATGAACCTTGCAACCAACAAGAAGATCACCTAGCATTATTGTATGAGTAATGCTAGCTCTCAACTCAATCCCACAACCTTCTCTCACAACCCTTAACGTAGCAGTTTGCAATTAATTAGCTCGCAAATAGATCTCACCTGCCCATTTACGGTTGCCACATCGGGGGTTGTGAAAAAAGTTATGAGTTGGTTGTTGACCTAACATTACTGTTATTGTTAATTACACAACTCGATTCCAAATTGGAGCTAATCCAAGTCGAACCTGACATTCAATAACCTCTTAATTAATAAAAGAACAGATGGTTGGGTGGAACCCGTCTCAAGGACTTATTGGAGGAGAAAGCAAATCAGGAACCCTTACCCTCTTGTTCCTGTAGGTATATTTTCATTATTATCTCACTTTTTCTTTTTATTTAATTTTTCCCTTTTTTGTATTTCTAATCTTTTGTTAGTCAAAGTTTGATGTCGAAGTGGATTTTTTCTTATGCATATCTGCAAATGTGGATATGCATATGGTAGGATTCATAGACATGTTGCTACTCATATAGAAATGCAAGTTGTTGTTCTATGCAGATAGTGGTCCTCCGTACGAAGACTGCAAAAGCAGCAATCCTGGATATTCTTACAACCCATTGCATACCTTCAGCAATGTCTGATGATCTAAGAAGTGAATTGGATCATAATTTAGGTTCACGAATTTCACATTTAACAACAATCACTGCAATTTTTCTTTCCTGCTAGATCTTGAAAAAAATGTCAACTCCCCGGGGAGTTGCTAGCCAAGCATCAGAATTGCTTAGATGTTATCCTATGAAGCCTTGGGGGTCTCAGACAACACGAGAGTAGGGTACGCTCTCTGATAATTGATAACCTTTTTTGCTCACCACTAGTAGAGAAAACACACAGGTTGTAAAACGTATAGCTTCTTTTGTTCATATATGATTTTTGGAGATGCTCGCAATGTGTAATATTGATAGACTATTCAATGTTTGTTGGTAAAAATGAATGCAACCGAAATGTTTGAGAACTTCTCATATCCTAACAGGATGATTTTTTACCAATCATGGGAAAAGATATGACATCTTTCATCACTTGAAGCTTATCATAGCCAAGGGCTTTCAACTTCCGCACTCCCGAATTTGGGGAGGAGACAATAAGATTTAGCATAGATAGATGCTAGAATACGTTTCATTATTTGACTTGACTAGTTGAATTTCTGATACTCACAATCTGTTTAACCCATGCATGGATCAGAAATGAACTTATGCTGTTAACTCAAAATAGTTTGAACCGTATGCACAAATCAAGGTTAACTTGTGAGCAAGCTGCTCATGCTTTCCTTTCCCAAATAAAGATTAACTGCACAAACTACTACATGGTTTACACATTTATGTAGCTACTAAGAGAGGTGTCTTTTGCGAAGATACCTGTGGTCTGTCATTTTTGCACACTTCACTTTTACTCTCTTCTTCTTTGGACTGTGCCCATATCACACCGTAGAAACCCACACATTACAATTGCTCCTATAACACTGCACAACGAGTGCTTTCAAGGTTATTAAAATATTTCACCTTTTGAAGGTGTTGGATTTCTTCTCTATAGCTGTTTTGAGGTGCAGGAAGCAGTATTTTGTAAGCAAAGAGATTGTTACCTTCCAATATGGAGATGTCACCAAGGGATGGCACCCATAAAGGCAGCAATGAAATCCCCACAGGCTTGAACATGGCAACAAACACAGGTCCTTTCTTCTTATGCACCAGGCAACTACACAATGTCCCCACATCCCAACACCGCCTTTAAAAGAAAGAGAGCCAACAGGTTACTGATTTTTTGGAGGATTAAGATGCAAGTTAAAGAAGTGGTCAAGAATAATATTGTATTCTTACTGCGTATACGACAGAGATGAGCTCGATATCAGGCCTAATTTTCCATGCATTCGGGTTTCTCTCTGCAATCAATGAAACTATTGTACACTGAATGGGTGCCAAAGAACAGTAGAAGGTGACTAAAGTCATCTCTGATGGATACCTTTAAGAATTGCTGCCTTCAAATATAGATGAACAGATATTACTTCCCTTTCTCTAAGATTATGAATTAGTGAAGAAATACACAACTTTCTAGTCATGGCATGAAATTGCCTCTTGCCTGAGAAACGTTCAATATAGCAATTGATAACTAGCATTGCAAGGAAAATGCCCCCAAAATATAATAAGTTAATAACTAATAAATTTAATATGGAAAACAGTAAAAAATATGAAAAATGTAAAAAGCTGCTTCCATTTTCACGGGTGACACGTGGGTGACCCACGCCCGCACGGGCGGTTACGGATCATGAAAATGTCGACCTGCGAGAATTTTTCACCCGTAACCCGTTCCACCCGTGACCCATTGCTACTCGGACCATACCCGCCCAACCCGCCCGTTTGCCAGGTCTATTTGCGGTGACGACAACCGGTGAGAAATCAGGTTTCAAAGTGAGAGGGGTTTTGTAGAGAGGAAACCGAAGGTTTAAATGGTGGTGATGGAGAGAATTTTTGTCTCTAGAATTGGCTAAAATCAACTTTGGGTAGTAACGGAATATAAATGTTGGGTGGAAAATGGTATTTTGAAACTTTTTGGGTGGAAAGTGTCATTAAGGCAAATCTTGGTGGGAAAAAGTAGTTTACTCGAAGAGAAATTTTTAAAGATAGTGTTTGAGATATGAATAATGCTATGTTTATATCTAAGTCATACAACATACAATCAGACAAAAAATTTACAAAATTTATGTAAAATGACTACTTTGTTCTATGTTTTTTGCCTGATTGTATGACTCAGTTGTAAACATAACATTATTCTTGAGATATTATGAGCAGAGGAGTCACAAAATGTTTTGTTTAACCTTCCATTCCTATTGGCTGGATGGTGACTTCCCACTCAAGTCGACGGTGAGTCGTGCCATACCTAAAAATTCAAGGCCCGTCGTGCTGTGGGGCATGCCGTGAAAATTTGTACCTTGTCGGCCCACCAAATTTGAAGGCCCACGGCATAACCCGCTATCTATCGTGCCATGCCTTAGGCCATGCCATGGGTCGACCCGTGTGCTTTGTAAAAATATTTAATTTTAATATTATGGTTAGTTTGATTTATTATTAATAATTATTATAAAAATATTTTATATGTTATATTCAGTGACATTTTGTATTTATATTAATTAAAAAATATATAATCACTATAAAATATAATAAAATAATGAGACATTGAAATATTAATTGAATTTCAACACTTTTTAGTTTTTATTACTTACAAGTATAATTATAAATTACAAATACAAACTTAGAAATTAGAATTAAAAATTAAAAATTATTATACATCTTCATTTTTATTAATTTCTAAATTTTTAAATTCTTCAAATATATCTTAGTTGTAAATATAGACTAGTATTTTTTTTTTTTTTTACCTGTCGTGCGGTGCCGACCCACATGCCTTTTTTAAGGCCCATGGCATTGCCCGCATAATCGTGGGCCATGTCGTGCTGTGCTTTTTTTGGTGCCGTACCTTGTCGTGTCGTGCTTTTTTCGTGCTGTGCCATGGGTTGACACGGCCCACTGCCTATAATACCCAAGATGTCAAAGGTATGTTCTCAACTCAAAATAATCCTTTAGATGTTAATTTTATGTTAAAAATCATAAAATCTAACTAGGGGCAAAATAGTCAATTCATTTGGAGCGGTATGAATCAATTATCCATAAAAGGGTATTAGGGGCAAAATAGTCATTTTGCCTATGGATAAGCATTACAAAGTCAAGGATGAGTAGGCTTAATTGCATTTAATGACATTAATTAAGTAATAATTATGTTTAGTGCTAAATGACCAAAATGTCCTTATATGAAGAATTAAAGACTTATGAGTTATATAATTAAAATATTTGGGCCAATACAATAATTTTAGAAAATTAATGAAATATTTTCTTATAAATGAGAGGAAATTCGTTTAACCCAAGAGAGATATCCTTTCTTCAACATTTCTTCAATTTTCTCTCAAATATTCCATGAAACAAGCTTTCGCTCTCTAAGTTTTAAAGGAGTTTTACATAATTTTTCTAGGTTAACAAGACAGGAGCCTTAGATCTTCAAATTGAAAGGTCTAAGGTAAGGATTAATTGTCCTAGTTTTGATGTGATTTGAAGATTTGAGATAGATGTTGAGGTATAATATTATATATGTAGGATTAAGGTGTAAAGGAAGATAAAGACAAAGGATTTGGTGGGGGAATTCTTTAGAAAGGTAAGGAAGAACCTCTCATGACTTTAGGGATTATGCTACAGTTTTTAGATTTTAATGAAACCTTAAATTAAGGCTTTAAGACATAGAATTAGTTGATAGCAAGTGTAGTTAAACTCATTAATTTTATTTATTGCCTTGAATTCATTATACATGATGTTATTGCCATTTATGTTTTATGAGTTGTTATGTTTAATTGAAGAAAATGAAGTATTGATATTGATTGTGGCAAAACTTGTAGTATTGGAGGCCACATGATGTTGAATGATTGCTATCAGAAATGTTGATGTGTTGTTTGTATTAGCTTACAATGTTATAGCAATAATGGATGATTATGAGAATGAGATTTTACACTTCCTTTAAGATGTTAAAGACTATTAAAGGGAGGTTTATTTGATCTATAAGTTAATCTATTGGTTAATTGTCAATATGAATTGATGTGGCATAATTTAATATGAAAAATTCGGATTTGGTAAGTTTAGGGGTTATGTTAAACAAGCTTCAGTATTTCCATCATAACTTAAGTTATAGAAATCTAAATGATATGATTCTTGAAGCACTAGAAATTAAGACATAGCCCTATAACTTTTATGTTTATTTCAAAAGCAAATTCATTTAGGAAATGGATGGAAAATGGCCTGAAGAATAAGCTTCTAGTTATTAAAGTTTAAGATTTAACATAATTAATTCTTATGATTATGAATTGATTATATATTGATGTGATTAAGCCATGTGCTAATTTTTACCCATTAGTGAGATGATCTTTGAAAGATATACATGGTCATGATGTCAATGCATGATTAATGTTATGAAATTGCATGAAGATGCAATGTAATACATGTTTTAAGATGATGAATGTGAGCAAGAGTTAATGTAAATGGATTGATAATCCATAGGTGAATTAAAAGTATTAAGCTCACTAAAATATGTATTTACATGCCATAAAATATTAGAGATGCATATAGACATGATGGAAAATGCATAAGCATATCCTCGTATACCGGTTGAGGAAAGATGAATATATGCTTTAGATGCTAAATAAAGCGTAAGCACGCCTCCTGATGTTATGAGCTCTAGATGAATTTGAGGCTAGATGATATGAAGTGTTTAAGACGCTAAGAAAAGTCCGATCGACTAGACGTTAAAGGCTTCATATGCATTTAGTTGCATTACATGAGTTATGATGTTATTTATATCATGAGATGATTTATACTCATGTTAGATGATATTTAGATGTTATATCATGACATGTAATGTGTGTTTACTATGTTTACATACTTATTTGTATGTGTACGCATTGATGTTTATATAACCACGGAATAAAATGATGAAAAGCATATGAATTAGTAAAAAAAAAATGGAAGTATACCTAGATGTAAAAGATAAGTGGTGTGTTAACAAATATGTTTAAATGAAGGTCAAGTAGCACATTTAGAATGAAATAGACCATTCCTTATTGAGCGATTAGCGCTCACCCTTTCATTGTTAATTACTTTGCAGGTAGACCAGAAATGAAGGATGCTAGAGACAATGGGGCTACACGTGAGGGGAGATGATTTATTGTCATCTTGATGTTTTTATCTTGATGTAAATAATGTAAATGATAAATGTTTGTGAAACACATTTGGAAGCTTCCACCCTATAAATATGTTTTGAATGTGTAATTTCTAGATAAATTCTTAAAGTTTTTGAAATTATAAGTTTGGATCCTGTGTGACATCTTATATGAATGTTTTGAATATTATTATTATTATCCTTACATAAGTTTTTCTAAATACAACTTATTCTTCAGACATGTATCCTTCAAATTCTCATTGAGGGATATTCAGAGGATACCTGACTGGAGAGGGGTTTTACACCACCGGCTCTACTTCCCACCATATTTGTTTACTCTTTACACAAGGACAACAGGTCAATGTGGAAGAACAAAATATATATTTGATATTTACCAATCAAATGGTGGATTCCATAATTTCCATTTTTATCTTAATTATGAATAAGAATTTTTTTTATTTTTTTTATTTATTGTTTATCTACTTATTTAATATAAATAAGAAATTGTTTTTAGTTATTAATTTAGAAGCCCTTAAATTAATTATGTATTATGAATAAAAGGAAAAATTGATGTAATCAGCCACATTTTGAAGGGGTTTTACATAATTAACCCACTTTTCAAACTTAAACCTTATTAGTCACCATTTAATTTTAATGCCAAAATACTCCTATCTTTAAACTCCTACGCATTCAAGCGAAACCTTCACTTTTCTTTACTTCTCAAACTATAAACAGCATTCAACTTTCCAAAAAGTTTCAAAATGAAAGGATCTCTACCTTTTTAAGTTGAGATCTTGAATTGAATCAAGTATGCCTAATAAAGTTTTGAGCTTGAAACTTGGTAATTACATAAAACTCCCTCAAAATGTGACTAATCTAGTAAGTTTTATCAATTTCCTTGGATAGTAACTTTAAATCCTAAATTTTGGGAAAAGAACAATGGCACCCCCTAGATATCCATTAAAGTTAAATAACCTCCCCATGTTTTTGAAACAGTTAATGACACCTCTATAAAAGTAAAGTGTACAAACAACTTTAGCCACCGCTATATCACGAGTCATGACAGACAAGGTCTCGCTAGATCCCCTGGGCATAAAGTAACATTGCCCCTCAAATGTGACAACATGAACCTTGCAACCAACAAGAAGGATCACCTAACATTATTGTATGAGTAATGCTAGGTCCACAACTCAATCCCACAACCTTCTCTCACAACCCTTAACGTAGCAGTTTGCAATTAATTAGCTCGCAAATAGATCTCACCTGCCCATTTACGAGTTGCCACATCGGGGGTTGTGAGAAAAAGTTATGAGATTGAGTCGTGGACCTAACATTACTGTTATTGTATAATTACACAACTCGATTCCAAATTGGAGCTAATCCAAGCCGAACGCTGACATTTAATAACCTCTTAATTAGATAAACAGAGCAGATGGTTGGGTGGAACCAGTCTCGAGGACTTATTGGAGGAGAAAGCGAATCAGGAACCCTTACCCTCTTGTTCCTGTAGGTATATTTTTCATTACTATCTCATTTTTCTTTTTATTTAATTTTTCCCTTGTTTGTATTTCTAATCTTTTGTTAGTCGAAGTTTGATGTCGAAGTGGATTTTTTCTTATGCATATCTGCAAATGTGGATATGCATATGTTGAGGATTCATAGACATGTTGCTACTCATATAGAGATACAAGAAGTTGTTCTATGCAGATAGTGGTCCCCCGTACGAAGACTGCAAAAGCAGCAATCCTGGATATTCTTACAACCCATTGCATACCTTCAGCAATGTCTGATGATATCAAGAAGTGAATTTGGATCATAATTTAGGTTCAACGAATTTCACATTTAACAACAATCACTGCAATTTTTCTTTCCTGCTAGATCTTGAAAAAAAAAATCAACTCCCGCGGGGTGGACTTGCTAGCCAAGCATCAGAAATTGCTTAGATGTTATCCTATTAAGCCTTGGGGGGTCTCAGACAACACGAGAGTGAGGGTACAGCTCTCTGATAATTGATAACCTTTTTTGCTCACCACTAGTAGAGAAAACACACAGGTTGTAAAAACGTATAGCTTCTTTTGTTCATATATGATTTTTGGAGATAGCTCAGCAATGTGTAATATTGATAGACTATTCAATGTTTGTTGGTAAAAATGAATGCAACCGAAATGTTTGAGAACTTCTCATATCCTAACAGGATGATTTTTTACCAATCATGGGAAAGAATATGACATCTTTCATCAACTTGAAGCTTATCATAGCCAAGGGCTTTCAACTTCCGCACTCCCGAATTTGGGGAGGAGACAATAAGATTTAGCATAGATAAGATGCTAGAATACGTTTCATATATTTGACTTGACTAGTTGAATTTCTGATACTCACAATCTGTTTAACCCATGCATGGATCAGAAATGAACTTATGCTGTTAACTCAAAATAGTTTGAACCGTATGCACAAATCAAGGTTAACTTGCGAGCAAGCTGCTCATGCTTTCCTTTCCCAAATAAAAGATTAACTGCACAAACTAACTACATTGGTTTACACATTTATGTAGCTATCTAAGAGAGGTGTCTTTTGCGAAGATACCTGTGGTCTGTCATTTTTGCACACTTCACTTTTACTCTCTTCTTCTTTGGACTGTGCCCATATCACACCGTAGAAACCCACAACAATTACAATTGCTCCTATAACACTGCACAACGAGTGCTTTCAAGGTTATTAAAATATTTCACCTTTTGAAGGTGTTGGATTTCTTCTTCTATAGCTGTTTTGAGGTGCAGGAAGCAGTATTTTGTAAGCAAAGAGATTGTTACCTTCCAATATGGAGAGTGTCACCAAGGAAGATGGCACCCATAAAGGCAGCAATAGAAATCCCCACAGGCTTGAACATGGCAACAAACACAGGTCCTTTTCTTCTTATGCACCAGGCAACTACACCATATGTCACCACATTCCCAAACACCGCCTTTAAAAGAAAATGAGAGCCAACAGGTTACTGATTTTTTGGAGGATTAAAGATGCAAGTTAAAGAAGTGGTCAAGAATAATATTGTATTCTTACTGCGTATACGACAGAGATGAGCTCGATATCAGGCCTAATTTTCCATGCATTCGGGTTTCTCTCTGCAATCAATGAAACTATTGTACACTGAATGGTGCCAAAGAAGCAGTAGAAGGTGACTAAAGTCATCTCTGATGGATATCCTTTAAGAATTGCTGCCTTCAAATATAGAATGAACAGATATTACTTCCACTTTCTCTAAGATTATGAATTAGTGAAGAAATACACAACTTTCTAGTCATGGCATGAAATTGCCTCTTGCCTGAGAAACGTTCAATATAGCAATTGATAAACTAGCAGTTGCAAGGAAAATGCCCCCAATGACCCAATCATTTGTTGCAGTCTCAGCAGGTAAGGAAGATGAATGCGGTTGAGGCACAGCGCCTATTGCAGGACCTTTGTAAAGGATTACAATCAATGCTCCAGAGATTGATACCAAAGTGCCCAAAATTTTCACTTGGCTTATTAAACTTCTCAAATTCAACTTTTCCATCCTTGAACCAACCCAAAACAAGAAAAAAGAAAAAAGGTCAAATGGCAAAAATCTTTACAACCGCTACCCCAAGTCTGTCCATCATACTTCTTTAATCTTCTCAAAAGAATTTGAGATATTCCCTAATATAAAAAGGATCCATCGCTCATCTTAGTTCTTTGGATTCAGTAAAACCAAAACTTTCGCCTTTGGAGCACAGAAACAGTTCTAATCCGCACACACATATATTTATTTGCATTCATTTTATCTTCATTTCTCAATTTCAAGTTAACTAAAAAGCAAGAACTTTTGCATTTTTCTTCAATGAGATAAAAAGAGAAAAGAATGAACCTGAAGAGAGCAGCAAGCAAGAAAGTGAAAGCTGGAATTAAGTTGCCCATTGCAGAACCAAGAGTAGGAGAGCTGTAGTTGATACCAGTGCTCACACAATTCTGCATCAGAGTAATCCTACAAAACGCGCAGAGCACAATCAAATTCAGATCCTTCCACCTTTTCTACAATCAACCACTTGAATGCAAATACATACCCCACAAGGCTGAGGAGGAAGACTTTACATAGGAAAGAAAAAGTTAGTGGAGGTCCCTTTCTCCTACACATAAAGATAAAACAAAATATAAATCCGGGTATTATTGATTATCAAATAATAATAAGAAGAAGATGGAAATTAGCTACCTGAATATGATAAAATAAGAGGGGAGGAGGATGAGAGAAGCAATAACATTTGCATAGACAACAAAGACGAAATGACTCAAGCCTTTGGACATGGCTGCTTTGTTGAGTGTTGTTAGACCAACATCAAAGGTCTCAACAGCCACCATCGCTGCAAATGGCAGCAATTTGACCACAAATGACTTCACTCCCATCACTCTTTCCCTCTTGCTAGATGTTGAGGAAAAATTGATCTGCAAAATTCACTATCGAAAGTATTATATTATTCTCACCACACTGAACAGTGACCTTCGACTATTGGATTGGATGATTTTCTGATTTCATGGAAAACCACCAAACAGTTTTTGAGGATAGTGTTTTACATGTTATAAGCATGGAGCCAAAATATTTTGTTCAACCTTCATTTCTTATTGGCTGGATAGTGACTTCCCACCATGCTCAGTAAATCTGGAACCATCGGATTCTTATCAAACGGATTTTTATCTTATCAATCGAGGACACTTCTATAATAAATTTGTAGCTATAGGATTAAGGGTATAAAAGTAATTTTATGTGTAATATGGTTTCATATAAACTAAGCTTTTTAAAATTACAATAATTTGAAAAAAAAAAAATCAATAAGAAAATAAAAATAAAAATAAAAATAATGAGGACATATTAGTAGAAAAAATAAAAAATAGAAAACTGAGGAAATTTGTTTTAGTTTTAATTTTTTTAATAGATATTGCTTTATTTTTTAATTTTTAAAAATTTTCAATGATGTATATATTGTTTTATCTCTATTTTAATTTTTTTTTTAAACAATAAAATCACTCACAGTCATTTAAAAAATTTCAATTAAAGTAGTTTTACATTGTTAAGTGTCCTCTCATTGTCTGTTCTAATATTTGTGTCCTTTAATGTAAGTTTTTGCTAAAAGTATATTAGTGAGAAGGATAAAATCGTCATTTCCACTGGAACGGGGGCTATGGTGGCATTTGGGAAACTGTTAGGTGATATCATATTCCCCGAAAACCATGGGAGTTTACTCAAAAAAACGCATAAATTTCTTAAAGTTTTATGAACCACATAAGTTATTTTAAGCTTTCAGGTATAAATGGTAGAAATGTAATGTCAGAATATTCATGAACTCATATTAGGATAAGTTTTCATGTTCACACAAAGTGAGGAATTTGGGGGTGTCTTTGATTGTTTCAGAAGTCTGAGGGAGGTCAATGTTTGTTCCCCAAAATTCAAACCTCCGTTTTAGACCTCCATGGACCTTATTTATCCACGTAATATCAACTTGAAATTTTTTTAATTAATTTGTAACAGTTAAAATAAAACATTATATATATATTTACTTACACAGCTCGATTCCAAATTGGAATCCACAACAAGAAGCCCACCAACTAAACGGGGAGGAGCAAATCCGGGCTGAACCCCGACATTCAATAACTCGTAATCAGATGACGGAGAAGATGGTTGCTGTGGAACCCAGTTTCGAGGACTTATATGAGGAGAAGAAGCGAGTCAGGAACCCTCTTGTTCCTGTTGGTATATTTTTCATTACCGTCTCACCTTTTCTTTTTATTTAAAATTTCCATTGTTTGAATATCTAATATTTTGTTAATCGAAATTTGATGTCAAAGTGGATTTTTTTTTAAAGATTATCTGCAAATTTTGTGAATGGATTTGGGATTCTATCCATATTGTTTTGTACAAATTTTCTTCATGTTAAGGAGAACTAGCCTTACTACAGCTTTAGTAAACACATCTATTATTTCATTTAGAGGTTAAATAGATGGTTTTGAAGACAATACACAACTTCGCCAGTTTTAGAATTCGTAGGAATGATTATGCTCCTCAAGCACCGATCAATAATAAAAGAAAAGCTTTTTATGCATCAATTGTCTTTTTTCATGTACATTGGTTATGGAAACTGGATCGGTTTATACTGCGTAAATTGGATCATGTGCATTTTAAAATTTTAATTATTTTTTTCTCCAAAAAGAATCCACTACAACTTAGATGAGATGAATTCTTAGAATATCATGTTGTGTTGATGCTATAGGCATTCGGTTACTGGTTTGTGAAAGATGAAATTTCCACTTTCATGCTTCTTGGAGAAGGCAATGAAAATTTTAGTGGGAATACTGGTTACAGGATGTAACAATTTTTGGCGAGAGGGGATCACTTATACATGGAGTTTTGGATCCCTCAGCTGGCACATATTTGGTTGTATGATTAGTGGTTGGCAGCAAACAGTCTTTTTGTGGTACCAAGTATTCTGAGTTGATTATGGAGTTTCTTCCAAGATAGAAGACTTCAGCTAGATAGGCTATGAATAATAATAATTGTTCTGTCGGAACCTTGAATAGACTCCATGTGTGTACTCCCGGTTAAATTTAAGACAAACTTACTTGAACCTAACCTATTTGGATCCTTCGACTTTTTTTAACTTGACTGTTAGAAGGTCTAGATGTTTTATTCTGTATAATGTGCTTCATAGTTTTTTATCTGTTCAAGTCTTTCAGTCACTAAGGTTGTTTCCTTTATCTATTAGTCTTGGTGTGCTGTTTTAGTTGCCCCTTTAGATTGCTCTTGAAGATCTTGTTAGGTTTGTACTATAATCCCATTTTTTTCCCTTGTTACTTGTAATGTTTTGATTAGTAAGACTTTGAAGCTGAAATATTCTCAAATCCACCCTACCTTGCCATTTATCATCTGAGTTGATGCCCCAGAGCTGAATCTTGTTAGATTGATAGGTTATATCATGTTTAACTCCTAGTTATAAGCATTTGAGTTTCATGTTGGGTTGCATTGCAAGTGTTGATGGTTAAGCTGTCTAAACTAGGTTAAATATTATACTTTCATTTCAACTAAGACAAGAGACAAGACTGTGAATTGTGCTCTTTTAGTTTTAGAGTAGTGCTCTGTATTCAGTTTCACCTTTGTTTGATGTATGTATCACAGGTGCACTTATGACAGCAGGAGTGCTCACAGCTGGCTTAATTAGTTTCAGAAGAGGCAATTCTCACCTGGGTCAGAAGTTAATGAGAGCTAGAGTGGTTGTCCAAGGTGCTACGGTGGCCCTCATGGTAGGCACTGCTTATTACTATGGAGATAATCCATGGAAATCGAAATAGACTAAAATGCATTTGAGTTCTTCTAGTTTGTCATGTAATTCTCATAATGGTTGAAATTATTCACTTGACGCCCTGATCCATCTCAGTTATATTTCAATGAATTTTTTTTTTATTTTTTTTTTAATTTCAACACATAGTTGCAGCTACTATATTGTTATCCCAATGACTGATTTTATGTTATATGCTTATGCTCAAATAAAATAACCATAAAAAGGGAGTGTCTTTAGTTAATCTATTTTGCAGCTAATCAGCTAATGTTTGAGCCATTTATTTATATATGCTATAATTTCCTTTCTTTTGTTCATTGGGAAGATCTGTTCCATAAACCTCAATTTATTTTCAATGAACATGTGCCTTAGTTCCTAAATTATTGTTTTATCGAATTACATGGCTATAAGAATATTTAAATTCTTCAAACTTACCCCGGTATCCTTGCGAGACTTTTCCTTGCCAAAGTTCTAAAATAATTTTCCATGGTTTCTACGAACTTCATGTTTTTTACAATGTTTTAATAATCAACCCAAGGTGAAACTCAGATAAAGTTGTTGGGTCTTGGGTTGACTGTTTTAACTAGTTTGACCAGCCGGTCAAATCGAGTGATAAAATTTTTTAAATTTAGCAAATACACCCTTGAAAATTAAGTTAAGTCCCTATGTTTGAAATTTAGCAAACACACCCCAAATACAAATCGACGATTATTGGTTGACGTCGGTGACACACTAAATACAATCCAAATCATCCCTTGAGCCAATTTCCCAAAGAATTTACCCAATATCTGGCAGAAATCTCATCGATGCTGGCGTCGACATTCCAGTTCAGATCTCATCACTATCGGCGTCGTCAACCCTCTCCAACACCAAAAAAATACTCCTCTCAGCCTCATAACGAAAACCCACCTCACCTCACCTCACCCCCGTTAGTCTCACCAATCACTAGCAAAAGTCGGTTGTTGCCGTTGCCTATTTTTTTCAATTTCCAGTCAATTCACACCCCAAATACAAATCGGCAATTATTGGTTGACATCGGTGACACACTAAATGCAATCTCAAATTCTCAATCATCACTTGAACTCATTTCCCAGAGAATTTACCCAATATCTGGCCGAAATCTCATCGATGCTGGCGTCGACATTCCAGTTCAGATCTCACCATTGTCGGCGTCGCCAACCCTCTCCATCACCACAAAAATACTCCCTTCAGCCTCATAATGAAAAACCCACCTCATCTCACCCCCGTTAGCCTCGTCAATCGCTAGCAAAAGTCGGTTGTTGTCGTCGCTTATTTTTTTTCAATTTCTAGTCGATTCATTCACTGGAAATCAACTTCGTTGCCACCATTGCACTCATCGGCACTTTCTCTTCAAAACCCCCAACACATCAGTCTTTAATTATTCGTTGATCATCATCTCAATTTCTTGGGTTTTCGGTAAATAGTGAAATGGATAATCTGACTTGGTGAAAGCCCCGAGTCTCGGTTGAACCAATTCAACCGGCAGGGCCAGGTCGGGTTTTAAAACACTGGTTTTTTACAGTAAGCATTTAGAGACCATATGGACCCAATCTTCATAAAGATTGATGAGATCCGGTTGAAACACTCTTTCACAATTGGCTCACAAGCCAGTAAAACTTTACTTTGGAATTTTCCTATCATAATTTATCGATATAGTTCTGCTGCTACATGCAGAAACCTTTGAAAATGAAATGATTTCTGGATTATTATCAATCGTCTCTTTGAAGGAACCTTATATGTCAATCATATCCTTCAACTCGGTGGACCATCATCATGATCAATAAAAATATACGACAAGATATTCAACATGCATGCTAGATGTAGCAGCTGCAGGAAAATGTTGTGAAGAATATGCTTTGATAAAAAATTGCAAAATTCTAATCCAGCTTAGCTGTGATGATTGAGGAAATTCATATATTGAGCCCAGCAGCACCATCTCATACTTTCAGAGCATTAACTTTCTTGTCTATGTGTGGTACTGCCCATTTTGGCATCATTTTTCTTCATTTTCCAATTGACCCACGATCTGCATGGTTCCATGTTTTAATCATTGTACGTCTCTGCAAATCCATTAAAAAATCCGTGTGGGTCTATGTAAATATTTTAATTTAATTAAGTTACATATAATTTAGTTTCGTTGCAGATGTTTACCAACAGTATATTTTCATAAAGACGAAATTTCAATCAGATTTTTTCGTACAAGAAAGAGTGAAGTAAAATTATGTGACAATGGCAGTGCCTGTCATTGTCTATAATATAAAGACCGGCGATGGAAGCTCAGGAGAGGGTCGAGGCTCCTGAGACTTTTCAAAATATGAATGGATGGTCAATGAGAATGCATTATCAGAGTATACTGAGACTATCAGTCTAGCTTTATTAGTGCCGGGTTAAAGGGAGAAAATGTGCCAGCTCTATCTTACAAACCGTATCTATGAAAGATCCTTACCATTAATACGGACATCAGACATTATTAGAGAGAGGGGGTGGGGGTGGGGGTGGCTGTTGGTTGCGCGCTAATTGATCTCCACTCCTGTTTTTGTTTCTTGTTTTTTCATATGTGTGGTGTGTGTGGTAAGGGAAAGAATAATGTTATGTGCGTTAACCAAAAATCATACAATTCAAATGTTAATTACGTGGTATATTTCTTTTATTGTCATGTCGGTTTTCTTAAAAAACTAAAAAAAATAAATTTCAATCGATAGTACTTGGATTAGTACAATTTGGTTAGTACATATAACATTATTTTAAGAGAAATGCTAGAGGTACAAATACTCTTTGTAACAGATTTTTTACAAAGTGATGTGGCAGCTATCATATCACTAATTTCACATCAATCTTCTCTTTCTTTTCACAAACTAGTGGTGTGACAACTGCCACATTATTTTGTATAAAGACTTTTTGTAGGAGTCTTTGTATATCTAGTATTTTTCATATGTTAAAAGGGCAAGGAGAAGAACTCCTAATTATATGCATGATTTTTGCTGTGCAAGGGCATCTCAAACCCAACACCATTTTGGTGTAAAGTGTAAAAATTTTGCTTCAACCCAAAACCAAAAGCCACACCAAATTGGTGTAAATGAATAGTATCACACCAAATTTAGTGTAACACTATTCATTCATACCAATTTGGTGGGACACTATTCATCTACTACAAAACTTATTTTATTTCTTTATGATTGTTATTTTATTTTTTTAATTTATATTTATGTTAATTTGATTATTATTTATAATAATAAATTCATAATAATTATATAATTAAAAAAAATGATGAAAAATTGAAAACAAAACTTCATTCAATGCAAATATTAAACTACAATAACTTAAAATAAATTAACACTAGTTTAAAAACACTAAGATTAAAAGAAAATACAACATAAACTAAAATAACAATTTAGGGTGCGTTTGGTTTATTATTTTGGATAGGATTTTGGGAATAATATTGGGTAGTTGAATAGGGGAGTATTACGAGGTAAAATTTCTAAAACCCCCCCTAGGTTTGCTAATTTAATTAAACACCCCAATATATAAATTTTTCGTAAAATGATAAAAACACCCTGACCACCTGCAGTGCCAGATTTCACCACCACCGCCAGAATCTGGCCAGAAAATTGCGTTACAACACAGACCAGTCGGATTTGTGACGTAATGTGTCGATATGGAATTTTCTGGCCAAATCCACCACAAATATGGCCGAAAAAGGTCAAATCTACGGCCAGATGTGGCCGTCGACGACCGAAAAAGTCCATCTTTGGCCGTTAGCAATGACCAAAGATATGGTCGTCGTTGTCAGTCAACGACGGCCAGATCAGTGAATTACTGGTCTTTTTTGGTAGTGGTGTAGGCCGTTGTAACAGATTCCAGCTCTCACCGACGGTGGTTGTCGGAATCTAGCAAGTATAGGTTTAGGGAGTGTTTTTGTTACTTTTTAAACTTTTTTCTAGGGGTATTTAATGAAATTAATAAACTTAAAGGGTCTAAAAGTAATTAAAAAAATACAATAATATTTTTCAAATAATGTGCCAAACAATATTTGGGGAATAGGATTGGGAATATGGATAATAATATGGAACCAAACACACCCTTAGTATTCCGGTAGATTAGTTCCGAATCCTCTAAGATCATCAAAATATTGGAAAGAACTAGAATTATTTTGAGATCTTTGACCTGGATTGGTTATGGAATTCAAATCTTTGAATAAAATTTTGTTATCTTCTCGATATTCTGCCAAAGCCAATTTTTTCATTTGGAATTTCACTTTTGTGCTATTATTTTTTATTTTTTTTGGCATTTAAAATTAGATGTAATGTTTTTTTATATTAAATGTAATATTTATTTGATTAAATAAATATTTAATTTTATTAAATTAGTATAATTTTTAAAGTTATTATTATTTAATAAAAATATCATTCTTAATATTTAATTAATATATATATACATAATTAGTAAAATAAATTAATTATTGATTATTAATAAAAAAATGAAGAGAATGTTCTATAAAATATTTTTTTTAGTGTAATATTTAATATAATGGATTAAAGATATAATAATAAATACACTATAAATTACATAAATTTAATGTGAAGGTTATGTCAATCTGATGTTTGTGGTTGAAGTCGGTCCAAGTAAACGCAGGATTGTGTCCTCAAATTAAGAGTACAATTAATTTGATTCGTACATATGGGTCCTGCATGCGACGGTTTCAGTTTTCAAATGAGTTATTGTATGGTATCATAAAGTACTATTGTCATCCCTTAAAGCTTCCCCATGGATGACTCCCAAGAACCTGTAAATCATGAGCCTGCCAAACTCTTCTACAAATGATCAAGAGCCTTAGAGAACCCCGGTGTATATAATTAATCTCACGGAGCATTTGCAATAAATATCAGAAAGTTGCATCGAGCTGGCTCCTTCCCACATGAAATCTATGGAATTTGTGGCTAATAATCATTCTGTTTTAGAGAAGCTAGCACCATATGTTGATGAACTCATCATATACGGTGTGAATCAGAAAACCTGAATTGCATCAGGGGTATAGCTTTATATATAGGCAAACTGTTTGCTTCAATGTCTTATCAATTTCACCAGCGGAATCATATATATATACATGTATGTGTATTGATAAGAGGAAACGACTTTTTCCCACCCAAATAATGACCAAATGACATTTTCCTACCCAAAAAGTTTTAAAATAAAGTTTTACTACCCAAGTGTTTTGTGCTGTTAATAATTTCCGTTAAATACAGTTATATTCATTAAAAAGATGAAAATACTCTTCTCTTCTTAGCCTCCATCATGGCCCACCACAAACTTCACCTCCTCCTCCGTCTCCAACACCACCTCCATCTAGTCTAATTTTTTTAATCAATCAACCCATCATTCAATCAATTCTAATCAATAGTCAAGACAAACACAACTCTCCAAAATCCAACCTTCTCTCAACCAAACACACACAATCACGGGAATGGGTGGCGCGCAACGCTATTGTGCGGTTCGACAGTCGGCTGGGCAGGTGAGGTCAACAACAGGAGGCTTGAGGGCGTCGACCGGGTAAGTGAGGTCGACGATAGTTGGCTCAAGCCTTTTGTCTAACAGTTGGAGTGCCAACTTAAAAATCTCCAGTCTTCAATGCTGGAGAAAAAACAACAACAAACACTTCTAAAACAATCCCAATCAACGTACAACCATCAATTCCATTCAAAAACCAACAAATAGATAAAATCCCAATCAAAGTTACAAACTTTCTCCAGGAAGACCAAATTCAGAGTCCAAATATTCAAACTTTATTCATTAACCAGCCTTCGCATCACCGTCTCTAGTCAATTTGGCTAGAATTCAGCGTCGTTGGCCTTCCCCATCATCACCACCAGATTCCCCATCCTCCCTTGACCAAAATCCCCTTGATCCCCGCATCTTTTACCCCATTGTTTGCCAGCCGCCGCAAGTTAGGGTTTTGTTGTTTTGGCCGGTTTCGCTTGATTCCGGCAGCCAAAATCCAATCTTCCACCACCTTTTAACCTCCGACCTCCCCTCTTTGAAACCTCTCAAACCCCGACACTTGGTTACTCACCGGTCATTTGGCCATGGATTACCGCCTCGCCGTTCGCTGTTTTCTCAACAAAGTGGAATTTTAAATTTTGATGCAAAATATTAATTAACCATCGTGTCTTTACTTATAACGGACTTTTAACCATCCTACATTTCTTTACAACGAGCGGACTTTTTGGGTGAAAAAATTTCATTAGGTCATTATTTGGGTGGGAAAAAGCAATTTACTAGTATTGATAAATATATAACTCATGAAAGTATTGGTAAGTTGGCATGACCAATACATTCAACTATTCAAGAATTAATTGCATGATCTTGCTTTGTAATGCGGGATACTATTTGAATGAGAATTTGGGACCTAAATTTACCTGGGAGTAATTGAACAGGATTTATTTGTCAGGACGCTCACTTGTCAGAAAAGGGCAACGGAGGAAATAATGGAGAAAGTGTGTGAGAGAGAGAGAGAGCGAGATGTCACAATGTGCCGCTTCCTGGCTGCCTCACAAAAAGAATATAAAAAGTTGGCCTATTGTAATGTAGACTACTTTGAGAGAAAAAAGAGAAGTAGGCTTGATGGAGGAGTATTCAATTGATAATAATCCAGTAGTGGCTACTCATCTCCTTCAGCATACATTAAGAAACTTGTGTCATAAAAACTCCCCGTGGATTTACGCAGTTTTTTGGAGAACATTACCTCGAAGTTATCCACCACCGGAGTAAGCATGAACTAAAAATATGTATTGATTGCACCGACTAGATGAATGAACTATAACTTTTACTATAGGCCGTTTTACTTCTCTTTCCTTGTAAATTTTTTTTTTTTTTTTTATTTGGTTTTAAAACAGTTGGGATTTTCTTCAAAAGGGAGCTCATAACAGGTCAAGAGTGAACAGGAGGAACTGGTAACCCCTCAATGTTAATTTGTTGAAGCTCGCTCGTTCATTGAAACGTATTTTTATTGGTCTGTCATTGATCATATGGCTAATATGTCCTAGGATGCTCGCATGGGAAGATGGTTTCTGCAACTTTTTAGCTTCAACAGCTGGGAGAAATCCTCCGGCAAGCTCATCATCGGAGGACAAAAACTGTGATATTCAAATTGATGGACTCCAACCTGAGCTGTTTTTCAAGATGTCGCATGAAATCCACAACTATGGAGAAGGGTGACGAGAAAACCACCATTTTGTTATATGATTCTTTATTATCTCCTCAAGGATTTTAAAATTCAAATTAACAACTGGTCTTTTTCGCAGTTTGATTGGAAAAGTCGCTGCAGAACGTGGTCATAAGTGCGTTTACAGTGAACAAATCAACTTGTCTGTGTGGCAAAACTCCGTACACCTGGTAATTAATCAAGCAATCTCGAATTAATGCATGTGTTCTGATCGATATCTTTTACGTACTTTAATCAGCTGCTCAATAAATATATTTCTCATTGAATATATATAATCTCCTTGCAGCATCCAAGAACATGGAAGGCTCAGTTTCAATCTGGAATAAAGGTCGACTGCGATAATCTTTCTTCATTCTTGTTTGTTTGCTTTTATTGTGTGATCTAACTTGAAGAAACATTGAAATAAATGACACTAATGATTACATCAACATCTCCTGAACCAAACTGCGACATGCTTTAAAAAAAAAATGTCGCATAAGTTTAGAAGAATTAATCATTCTTTTAATGGTGAAATTGCAGACGATTTCTTTAATTGCAGTGCACGAAGGTGTTCTTCAATTAGGAGCTCTTAGAAAGGTGGACCTGTCTCTCTACCATTGGTATAATTTAGATATGTTCTCTTTGTCTCTTGCTTTAACGTAATTCATTTCTGATTATTGACATTTCAGGTCCCAGAGGATCTCATCTATGTTGCTGAAATCCAAATTTTTTTTAATAATCTTCAGATTATTCCCGGTTTCCTCTTACCACGTCCATCATCTCCATCTCCATCGCCAATCCATTCAACTATTTTCCCCTTTCAAGTTACTGCACCCATCAACATCCACAATCCATTTCCGATTGAGGGCTTTAATAATGATTCTATTATTAGTACAATGCCAGATGATCAATGTTACGAGACTTCTCAACCAGTACTCTATCCTACTACTCCCTTGATATCAAATATGGACTACGTCTCCGATCATTTCAATGAACCACTGATGCACACTTTATTAGCAATGAACAGCCTCGAGAAACTACTCATGAAGCTCCCCTCAGTAGCTCCACCATCATCTAAATCTTCTCCTCCCTTTTTTCAGCTCCATGATGAATCATTTCCTTCGATCTCACCCTCTCAACACCCGCTGATGGGACTGGATCAGGCGGTAGCAGAAGACCATCAATTTCATCATGAAGAGAAAGCTTGTCCTTAATTAGCTTAGCTTCAACTAATGTAACTCTCTCAAATTCAATATATTACTTACCTGATTTCTGCTGTCAGTCCCATTGTTTATGTATGTACTATACATGTATTTTCATGATAATATTTCTATATGTATCAAGAGCTAGCTGAAGATCAACAATATCTTGATGAAATCAATTAATATTTCTAATTAGAAAATAAATTTAAGATGATCTAAATGTCCTAGCTAGTTGAACAGATAGATAATTGATCATGCGATACATTCCTATCTGGCTGATGAAAATATCACCTGTAACAGAAATTAATAAGATCAGGACATGACATGGAGATGAAATCCGAGCTGTAAGGATTCGAGGATTACGAGGACACAAATTGTCATGATCCGAAACATACTAACTAGTGGCTAACATGTGCAAGTAAAAGCTGTCATAGATTTTTTTACATTCCTGTATCAAAACTCAAACCAACCACACACACTCACCCACCACTTACAACACAAGTTTGGCCCCCTATTGACTTGGCAACAGATCTATTGGCCAGCTTGGTCATACAAGTTTCTCTCCACAAAACCAAAAAAAAAAAAAAAAACCCACAACCAGTTAGCTCCCACTGCATTCTCTTTCCTCTTGTTAATCTGTTTATATATTAAGCCCTTGCTGCAGTAGTGATTCAATATGCTTTTTTACAACTCTCTCTTTTGATATATTTGTTGTGGGTTCGGGACGTCGAGTCAGAAAAGTGAAAGAAGGAAGAGAAGGAGATCAGGTATGTGAAGGGTGGGTAAGGTTCATGAAATGAAGGTCGAAAAGCTTCAGAATCTCGTCCCGGGTGGGGAGACCTGCAACATCTTGATCAACTTCTGGTTCATGCAACTGATTATATCTTTTATTTGAGGAGCAAGTTTGTGTCCTGGAACTATTCTCAACTGAACCAACCGACATTTTCATAGTGATCTTAGGCTTTTTTTTTTTTTTTTTTTTTTTTGGATCTTATATTTGTTGTAGCATCGACGAAGATGGACTTCAAAAGTTTCACCATTTATTATGCCTGGAGAGGTTACATTTCTGTCATATATATCAACGAAATCTATCACCTAATTGATATATATTTTTTCTATCACATCCTCATCTTATATAAAAATTGGAGCAAATATAATGTAAATGCTAAAAATTAAACACTCAAAATAACCGATGTATTTTTATATGGATTATTGGAAATAAATTGTACTACTTATATAATAGAATATATTCAGATTTCAAAACTATTTCTACTAAGATTTAAGAGAGAAATAGAATTCTTTCAAGTCTGGTAGACGCCCTGATGGGCTAGGTTTAGGTTTGCACCAGCCCTTCAGTTAGTCGGTCCATATTACAACTTGTAAATAATCCTTCTTTGATTTGTGTGTATTTTTCTTTTTTAGTCATATGAGTTATGTGGTGTCTATCTAATTCGCATGATTACGGAAATTTTTATAAGTTCAATGGATCAAAGTAATTACACAAATATATAATAGATACATCTTTTGTAACTTGAACACAAAAGCTCGAATATTACTAACTTTAATGACTAAATGATTTGTCATCACATCAAGGGAGAGATTTGTGTGTAATATATTTAATATTCTCATCAAAACCATAAAAATAATAGAGATGAATAGAATCCAGCTGACATGTAGTTACATGAATGTTCTCGTATATTCAACAATATGTGGCTTAATTTACACATCAAACCCCGTATTGTCATTAAATCAATGGCTATGGCTATGACTATATGCATGAGCTCATTATGTTTCACAATGTGTTAATCCCATTGACTCTACGCAAATTGTACATGTAGAAATTCATTATATATTTCAAATAACAATAAAACTTATAATATTGATATTTATTTATAATAGTTTTTGAAGTCAAAGACTCAATGGAGTTCTTAATAAAATATTTTATATTTTGAATGTTAAATCTCATCAATTTAATTAAAGGCCATTTAAACACAAGCTTTTTCCTATATATTAAATAATGTTATTTATTTATTTATGTATTTTAGCTTCACCAATCTACATTTAAATACATCCTGCAAAATCCATATCCTGAGTCTTGGAAAACAAGAAATTATCATACAAATAAGATTAAGATATTATCTGATAATCTAATATTCATTAATTACAAAATCATTTTTTATTATTTACTACATTTAACTGTAAACGAATTAAACTAAATTAAAAAAAAATAAAAAAAACCTAAAAGATCTTGCATGCCACGTTGCATATCTTTGCTCGAAGAGAGTGTTGATATTCACCCCGGCCCAAACTCTCTCTCTCTCTCTCTCTCTCTCTGCGTTTCTTTTCATCAGTTTTTCTTTTCTCTTTCCAACTTCGAACTTCATTAATTTTCTGTTTGTTTCTCACGATTCTTCTCATCAGAAATTCAACTTTGGACTCCAATCATATAGGCCTTCTTTTGATTTCCGCGAATTGAATTCCGCTGTTGTAAGATAATAATTTCGTTTCTTTTATGCTTTTTTGGTTTCTTTCGAGGCTATAGATCTTAGAATTAATTACGTTTTTGTATAAAATTTTGGGCCTTCCGCGAACCTCTTCAACATGGAACCATAATTAATGTACTAATCACTTTGCACCTCTGATTGATTACTGATTGATTACAGAAATATAAGGATGCAACAAAAACGATTAGATTTAGGATTTTGAGTCTATTCGTCTGAGAAAAGTTCTAATTTTATGGTTGTTCTGTTGAGTATTGTGGTTGTGATGGCTGCATTGTGAATTAGGCTCTATTTGTAGCCTTATTTGATCATGTGGGGTGTAAATTTTGTCTTTTACTTTGTTTTTTAATGATCTTGGTTATTGGTTTAATTTTACATGTCCAGAACATGAATTTCTAAGGTGAAAAATTAGTTGTTCATTAATGTTTGTGAGTGTAAGTTAAAAGAGTATTCATGAAGTACAGATTTGATTATTATGTGTTTAGCAGAGTCTTGAACTTAAACTGTATGTCTTTTAAAGGTCCTTTGAAGTGTAGATGAATCAAAGTAGGATATTTGATGTAATTTAGTAATTTTTTTAACATTAGATGTGCTGCTTACGTCGACTATGTGATATGAAGGTTTTATAAATGTTGAAGCGATATTTATGTCCTAACGAGCAATTTTGTTGTGGCATGACATGTATCAGTCTGCTGATTTCATTCTCTTACAGATATGTTCTGTTGCTGGTTTTGGCCTTGAATATAATTTGTGGTATCTGATATTACTTGGAGCTTCTGGATCTTTGGTTGGTCGGTGCTTATTCTTGTATGATTTCTGTTGTTATCTGCTTTTGTTTTAGAGTTTTTTTGATGAATAGATGGGAATATTTTTAGAATATATATAACATGTTATTTCCTTAGTAGTTTTCTATTATGAACAGTTATACAGTTCTTAAGAATAAAACGATGTTGATTTCTCTGTCCTCCAATACAACAGGTTGTGCTCTTTAACTTCTATAGGATTAAAATGTCGTCTCCAAGCAAGAGGAGAGATATGGATGTCATGAAGCTGTAAGTTTCTCATTATTACTATTTGTTCACATTCTCTGGTATTCTCCAATGTTATTATGTTTTTTGTTTTTTTTAATGTATGATGAACAATTTGATATGGTTTAATGAAATGGTAGACTATGGTTCAGTGGTGTCGGGTACTTATCTAAAAGTCTTACGTGAGTGAGGTGAAATTGACTGTCTGAAAGCAAAAATTTTGCAATTTATGTAGCATTTCCAAATTTACATCTCTGGGCATTCCTTTGAAATTTATGAACCTTCTCTGATTAACGTCTTGCGTTGGTACTGTGGGATCCTTCTTTGTAAGTAATTAGATTTGGATCTGACTGCTGTTTCTGTGATCGATATCTTAATATTTGTATGGCTTTATTATATTTAAATCCTCTTACAGCTGGCATAGTTATTCAATTTTGGAACTTCAACTTTAAATGATGTTCTGTATTGATATTCTTTGTTCAACTTCTTACTTATTGCCTTCTGTTTATTCAGGATGATGAGTGATTACAATGTGGAGACAATAAACGATGGACTCAATGAATTTAATGTGGAATTCCATGGTCCAAAAGAAAGTACTGTCTCTTCACTTGTTCGTTTTACTTACTACAGAATGCTGTCTCACAATTATTTTGCCGCATGTGATTTCTCTTAATGTGTGTTGCACATAATGGCATCTATGAATGAATTCAGGAACATATCCTGCCATTTTTAGCTAAAGATTTGTGTGAGCTTCAGCCTCTGGAAAGTAAAACTCTTGTCATTCTTGATGTTTGAATGGGAAACTCACATTTTATCCATTGTTTATGCATGTAACTTGCGAGGAGATTAAGCTATTAATTAACTTTTTCAACCAACTTTTCCAATTGAAGCTACTCTCTGAATTGTGATAGATCTTTTTAAATTTATTAAACATGTGATATACGCTTTTTTTCCTTATGACCGTAGGAGGTTGATGCTACAGCTATACATTAATTATTCTATTAAAAGATACTGGATATTAGATCTTAGGATGACTTATTTTGTAATTTATCTTGAAGAATTTGAAGTAGAGTTTTCTTAAATTAATCAAGACATGTTATTTACTGGCCAAAAACTTTGCAATCTTATGATAGATTTGGCTGTTCAAACCTTATTATTATTATTTCTTAAGTTTCTTAATGTTACATGGATGTGATGCTCGCAGGCCTTTATGAAGGTGGAGTTTGGAAAATCCGTGTTGAGCTTCCTGATGCTTATCCATATAAGTCTCCTTCTATTGGCTTTGTGAACAAGATATACCACCCAAATGTTGATGAGATGTGAGCAACTCATACTTTCAGAAGCAAATGTTCTCATTATTCTTTTGAACATTGAACTGCTATGAATAGGAAGTTGATTTTGTCCTAATAAAGAAAGGAAATATCTGCCGTAGGTATAGAAACAGAATATGTCATATGTTTAGAACTTGAAACTGTTTTGATAAGTTTAAAGGAAGTGACTCTGTTAATTTTTTCAAAATCTTTTGATGATCCTGCTGACTGTGCTTTGTATTCGTATTAATCACAGGTCTGGTTCTGTATGCTTGGATGTTATCAACCAATCATGGAGCCCAATGTTTGGTAACCATCAATTAAAGAAATTTCTTGTTTTATATGGTTTAGATTGTCCACTTTCTTATACTCATGGAAATTTATTTTATTTTACTGTTGTACATGCACATGTACATTGTTTTTGTATTATAGGTCTTCACTCCTTTTACATGATTCCAAACCCATCAGTTGCTTCTGGTTCATTAACTGGGATTTTTCACATATATGGCCGCTATTTCTGTTGCTGCAGATCTATTAAACATTTTTGAAGTTTTTCTTCCGCAACTCCTCCTTTATCCAAATCCTTCAGACCCACTCAATGGTGATGCAGCTTCACTGATGATGAAGGACCGAAAACAGTATGATCAAAAAGTGAAAGGTGAAAGTTATGCTTAGAATAAATCCATTTTTTCCTCTATATTTATGTATCCTTTGGTTGAACAACTTAAGGAATAGAACGATCTATAACTTTCTAACGGTACATTAGTGCCTCAGCAATGGCCCAGAGAGATCAACCCTCCCTACTCTGTAGATTACTGTAATATATGTGCAACTCCGAAGAATCAGGATTCAAATAATAAGTCACAATAAATGGGGACATCCAACTTGAATTTTTCACTTCATTGAGTGCTTTTGGGACTTTATATATCGAGAGAAAAATATGTATCACTTAGTTTCAGATGTTATTGCATCTTTGGGCATATATATATATATATGTGTGTGTGTGTGTGTGTGTGTGTGTGTGTGTGTAACAATCTAACTCTTTTTTGTGGAAACAGAGTACTGTGAGCGATATGCAAAAAAGGAGAATATTGCAAACTCCACTGCTGAAGATGAGAGTGGCGATGAGGATATTAGTGAAGATGAAGGAAGTGCTTCGAGTGATGATGATATTGCTGGCCATGCAGATCCATAATGATCTGTGAGGCTTGCCATCTTGAATTGAACTACTTGATAGAGCAGCAATGTATCCTTATTACAGCCCCATCTGTTCAGTTATATTCTAGTTTTAGCATGTAATACCGTAAGAGTTGTTTCCCACCATAAAGAAAGGAGTTGAATTCAATTTTAATATATCAGAATATGAGGGCTCATATTGAAGATGAAGGACAATAAGAAATTGATAAGCTGATCAAAAGTGGTTTTTTTTATTGCACATTGTCTCTTCTATCTCTCCTTGTTTTTTCTTTGTGGGTTGGATTCTTTGGCCACATTAATTTTCCTTTCCGCTCATTGCCACCCGCTTTCTGTGTTATTATGGATATAATCATATAATACATTATTTTATGTGCACAAACCCTTGAAAGTTGAGGTTGGGTTAAGGAGGGTTACTTTGTTCCTTAAATTACTAAGTTCAAACTTGGATATCACTTACAACAATATTATGACTTATTTGGTCTTTTAAACTTGTACGGTCTTCAACGGATCCCTGTATTAAAAACCAGATCGGATTGATCGGTCGGATCGGTTCGATCGAGACTCGGTAGTATTTTCGGTCTGGTTCAGGGTTTAAGGGGGTATTGTAATATTTCAAATTTATTTGGGGTATTTTTGAAATAAATAAAAATTTTAGGGACTAATTTAAAATTTTAGGGTTTTTTCTGTAATATACTAAAATTTAAGGGATTAATAGTAATTTTTTTTAAAATTAAATTATTGTTGATGTCATCGGTTGATCAGTAACTCGGGCAGTAAAACGGGTTGTCCTCTTATCCGGGTTTTAAAATAATGCAATGGACCTATAGATTAATTAAGATGCGCATAAACTGGTTCAAACACTCCAGTTACCCAAAAAAAAAAAAAAAAAAAAAAACCTTAGAAAGTTGAAAGTTGCAGTTGATTAAAGCACAATCTGAGTGAAAATATAGTAGTTTCCAACCAATTAAAAAATTGTTTTCTAAATGGAAACATAAGACTCGAACAAATATTTCTGAAATTAAATATTGTTTTCCTATATTAAATCAGTTGGCAACCATATACCTAAACGTTTAAATTTTAAATTTAGAATATTCAAACATCTCGTAAGTTTTATCTATCAATCTGTAATTCTGTTATTCTAAAATTAGCTTGTCTGGAGGATTTGCCTTGCTCCTCTTGAGGTTTTGTCTTGTGTGAACTGGGCAAGGTTACCAGTTCAGTTGATTGAAGTTAATTTAAGATGTCTTTTTCCTGGGATATAGATAAATGAGAAAGCTCCATTTGTATCATAGATAGATATACAACGATTAGTAAACTATTCGTAAGAGAATCAGAAGTGTGAGAACTGAGAAACCAATTTGACTGTGACATAATATTTGAAATTTCTGACTATTTCAGTCTGCCGGCTTACAGATTCTACAATGTTGATTCTAGCCCAGTCATCTACCTCATATCTGTAAGTCATTGTCCTTCACGACTAGAAGCTACAAACCATCTTTGTAAATTCAGCCAATTGGCAGACTGCAACAACATCAGTTTTATTTCTTTCCCATTGTCTTACTAGTGATCACTTTAGCTTCATTAAGGAGAGTGCAAACTGTAGTGTCATTTTGCAAACATTCGGCTTGTCCATCAAGAATGGATCGAATTTCCATCCGAGCACTGCCAATTTTGATCTTTCTTCTTTTCCCAATTGCAAACTCTGAATTACTAGAAGTGAGAGAGGCACTAGTCCAATTCATGGAGAAACTTTCACCAGGTAATGCCGAGAGAGATCAGAATTGGGGTTGGAACACGAGTTCAGACCCCTGCAATGAAAAATGGGTGGGTGTATCTTGTGATGATGCAAAGCAGCAGTTTGTTAAAAGAATTGTTCTTGAAGGGTTTAATCTCAGTGGCGTTCTTGAGGCAAGTTCTGTTTGTATAGCAAACTCTCTTACTGTCTTGAGCCTGAAAGGTAACAATATTGCTGGAGTTGTACCGGAGGACATTTCGAATTGTAAACAGTTGACTCACCTCTATTTAAGTGGGAACCGATTCTCTGGTAACCTTCCCGATTCTCTATCACAATTAAGTAATTTAAAAAGGCTTGAAATAGCCAACAATAACTTCTCTGGCGAGCTTCCGGATGTGGCTCGAATTTCAGGCCTGATAACCTTCTATGTTGAGAATAATCAGCTCAGTGGAGGGATACCAGATTTTGATTTTCTCAATCTTAAGGATTTCAATGTCTCCAACAACAACTTCAGCGGTCCAATTCCTGATGTCAAAGGCCGGTTCAGTGCTGACAGCTTTTCAGGTAATCCTGGATTATGTGGAAAGCCACTATCAAATGCTTGCCCACCAACTCCCCCACCAGAGAAGAAATCAAAAGATTCAACAAATCAGGTTCTTTTATACTCGGGCTATATTATCATTGGTCTGTTGATTTTGCTCTTCATTGCCTTGAGATTAGTTAGGAAAAAGAAGCCAAATGCAAAGAAGACTGATACTGTAAAGAAGGGAGTAGCACAGGATACTGGTACCAATAAGCCTATTAGTACTTCAAGTGGATTAAAGACTGGTGAGAATAGATCAGAGTATTCCATTACATCTGCCGAGGGTGGAATTGCCCCATCATCGCTTGTAGTTTTTTTAAGTCCGGCAGTGAAGGGATTGAGATTTGAAGAAGTGCTTCAAGCTCCAGCTGAATTGCTTGGAAAGGGAAAACATGGAAGCCTATACAAGGTCATGCTTGACAACGGAGCGATCATGGCTGTGAAAAGGTTAAAAGATTGGGGCATTTCAAGTGAAGACTTCAAGAGAAGAATGGAGAAGATAGACCAAGTGAAGCATCCAAATGTATTGCCCCCAGTTGCATATTATTGTTCTAATCAAGAGAAGCTCTTGGTTTACGAATATCAGCCAAATGGAAGTCTTTTCAAGCTTCTTCATGGTAACTTCTCTTTCTATGCATGTTTTACTCACTTTTATTTTAGGAATTTGGAGTTGTTATGACATTGTGAAAAATTGAATAGAATAAGTAGGAATGAAATAATCATTTAGTCTTTACAAAATCGTATGCAAAATCAAACTTCATGAAATAAACTAAGAAATTTGTTTAGTTTCTAGGCTGCTTAGAATGCAGCTGGTATAAGTTATAAGCTGATACTCTAGTTAGCTCCTGATTACTTGAATTCATGCTTTTCTGTTCTTATAAATTAGCATCTCTCTCATCAATATGGAACAATAAAACCATGCATCATTGTTGATTGTTGAGTTCAGAATCCCAAAATGGCCAATCCTTTGACTGGGGAAGCAGACTAGGAGTTGCAGTTGCAATTGCACAGTCTCTCGCGTTCATGCACGACAAACTTCATGAAGATGGAATTGCTCATGGTAACCTAAAATCCACCAACATTTTGTTCAACAAGAACATGGACCCATGTGTGAGCGAATATGGCCTAATGGAAATTGAGAATCAAGACCAATCCTTCCTTGCTCGGTCCAGCAGCTTCAAGAGCGATCATAGCAGTGGCAAAATGTATAGCACCTTCAAGGTTGATGTCTATGGCTTTGGTGTGATTCTTCTTGAGCTTCTAACAGGGAAGTTAGTCCAGAATAGTGGGTTTGATTTGGCTAAATGGGTGCACTCGGTGGTTAGAGAGGAATGGACCGTCGAAGTTTTTGACAGAGCCTTAATTTTAGAAGGTGCAAATGAAGAGAGGATGGTGAACCTGTTACAAGTAGCACTGAAGTGCATAAATCCTTCTCCAAATGAAAGGCCAACCATAAATCAAATTGCTGTAATGATCAATTCAATAAAAGAGGAAGAAGAGAGATCCATGGACTCGGAATCATGATTAGCTAAGCAAATGACTACATGATGTGTAAGAACTTGCTGGGAAATGCCTGTTAATAAATTTCTTACAAGATGATTAATCTGAAAAGTTTTAGTATTTAATTGATTGAAAAACAAATCTTGATTCAAAATTCATTCTTGCATAGCTGTAATTTATTCATATATTCAACAATTTTCAATATTTCAATTCATTGTCTGTGTTATTGCAGTGAATTTGTTGGCCACTAAATCAATCTATGACTTGACTGCTAACAAGTTTGAAAATAGACATATATATATCAGAAAACAATACAAAATGGGGTATGAATCAATCAGTGGCTGTGGCCCAGAGGTTATAGCTGATTATGCTGAATTACTACATAAGTGAGTTGATAAGAGTGCTCTTCACTGAAAACGTGTCCATATATATATGATTTCGAGAGCTTGTCCAAGTACAAACAACAAATATCAAAAAGCTAAGAAGAAACAGTATCGTCGAATGTGGCATGAACCAACATCAGGCAAAATTGTCAACCATTCTAATCATAGAATTGAGTTATGGCGACCTCTCTTTATTGGGCATAATCATCTATGCATTTAGGTGGCATGCGTTAAAGGAAAAGCTATAGCACATGTGAGTCAAGAGACCCACCACCATGAAGTTTTGTCCTTTGAAATGTCTCTTGTATCATCATAGCTAACACGTTTAATTTAATAATTAATCCATGGTCTTGTGCCCCATCTGATTAGATTACTCCCTCCTAATAACATGATTTATCACATGAACATGAACTTGCATCAAATCTAAAAGAATTATTGTTTCTTGATCACCATTGATCATAGCCTCTCTTATATTCGATGAATCAGAAATAGTCAATACACTGCTTTTCTGCCAAGATTGATGGAAATTAAATTTGCCGTGATTAGAAAGCAATCACACAGAAAAATCAATGTAAGTGTATTTATAAATGTTGACAATTTCTGATGAAAAAAGCAGGGACATGGAAATGTGGTGGTGACCCTTTAATCATTCCCCATCTTCCTTGCGGTCTCCTCATTCTTGCTCAACTTTTTCCTAAGGTATCTAAACCTTGGCAATTGAGGCAAGAAATGACAACAAATAGTCTTTGAGGCTTTTTTGGTTAAAAGGGTGGCCACATATTCTTTCAAAACGCCTCTTATGGTTATGGAATCATGTACCCACTGCCACTCTTTCTCAACATTTCCTTCGTTTATTTTGTTCAAGACAAATAAGCACAAAAACTCTCATCAGTTTTTTCAAGTGTACTCTCCTGGAACAATCAGTTTCCTCTCACTTGATAGTATCGGTTTGATAAAAAAAAAATTCTGTCATTACACTTGGTCTTTCACTCCTTAATCTTTTACAAATTCCAGGCTAGAAAGAGTGTCTTTCGGAGAGTTTCTGATAAGAGTTTTGTTTTTAGAACATTAGCTACAATGTCTAGAGTTCTACATCAAATGAAGAATAATAAAGATGGTGTTTTCATATATCCACCTCCTCCTCCATCACCTTCTTCTTCGTTATCAAGTCCTAACAGTACTATCAAGTATGAAAATGAATCAACTCAATCATCATCAGTTGGTAGAATCAGTCCGGTAATTCTTTTTATTATAGTAACTCTAGCTGTTGTTTTCTTCATTTCTGGTCTTGTCCATTTGCTTGTCAGATGTCTCATAAAGAGACAATCTTCTTTACCAATTCATCGATCCAATAATCGACACCCAGAAACCCCTCATGCTTTTCAAAGACAGCTTCAACACCTTTTCAGGCTACACGACTCCGGTCTAGACCAAGCTTCAATAGATGCTCTACCTATATTCTATTATAAAGATATAATGGGCTTGAAGGAGCCATTTGATTGCGCAGTCTGTCTCTGTGAATTATCAGACCATGACAAGCTGAGGTTGCTTCCGAGGTGTAGCCATGCCTTTCACATCACTTGTATAGATACATGGCTTCTTTCAAACTCCACCTGCCCTCTTTGTAGAGGGACCCTTTTGAACTCAGGCCCTCCCACGGAGAATCCAGTTTATAGTTTTGACGTTTGGAGGGAGATATCAAATGGGTTCTCCAGTGATGTAGAGAATGGATTTTCTTGTCATCAAACCCCGGCAAATACAGAAGAAAGCGCTGACCCGAAAAGGGTTTTTTCTGTGAGACTTGGAAAATTTAGAAGCACAAATGAAGATAGCAAAGAGAGAGGTCCAGGAGAAATAAGTAGCTGTAATTTGGATGCAAGAAGATGTTACTCAATGGGAACATATCAATACGTGGTTGGTGATTCAGATTTACAAGTTGCATTGTCCGATGATAGAGATGGAGCTGCTGGTGTTAAAAGTGATGTGAAGCCTGTCAAAGAGAAAGAAGAGCATGGGAATTCTTTAGTTGATGGTGAAATGGAAGGGAAGAAAATCAATAGTAGAAGTAGAGGTGAGAGCTTCTCTGTATCCAAGATATGGCTTTGGTCTAAGAGGAGCAAGCTGCCGAGTTATTTGAGTACACATATGGATACGCCTTCTTATCTCTCTTACCATAAGTTTGCCAATGAAATATAGCTGGAATGGTATAGTTATGGTGACAGTACAATAGTACCATGCTTATTATTATTTCCTGATGAATCAAATAAATAAACACATGTTCCAATTCCTGTTGATTAATATTTTCATAGAAAAAATAAAATGCATATTTGTTGTATAGTCGTGTATTTCTTTGACTTAAATGAGAGACATGATGAGTTCGTCTTTGTAAGATTTTAGAATTGAAATCCTCTGCAGATGTACTTCCTTCTCCTGCTTCAAAAGCGAGAATTGCTTTCTGTGTGGCTCTTAAAAGCAATGAGGTACTTCCAACCAAAGTACACAACAAAAAGATACAGTGGTTAAATTTATTTTAATTAAAAAAAAAACTGAAGCACAGAAATTTCACAGCTAAATACTCGGTGGTAGCAACTCCAAAACTTACAAAGTAGAGATATAAAAAGAAAGTTAAACTAATGAATACAACTTGTGTAATAAAGAAATTATGTAGAAAAGAAAGTTTGCTTCGAGGCACTTTATAAATTTTTACTTTGCTTAAAAACGTTGTTTGCCCAATTGTGTGATGCATTGGGCCTTGCAAATATGCTTTTAGGATACAATGAAGCACTATTATGTTTGTCTGCATTGAGCACCGACGAAAACAAACTCCAATACTCTTAAAATTTTGTAAGCCTGCAAAGAATAAATGTTCTATTTCTACAGTAATAAATTTTATGCTAGAAAACTATGAATAGTTTATACCAATGTTTTGATAACCAACTCGAGATGAAACCCGACAAAGTTGTTGGGTTCCAGGTTGACCAGTTTATCCGGCCAGTCAAACCAAATGACAAAACTTTTAAAATTCAGAAAATACACTCCTAAAAATTTGTTAAGTCCCTACTAGTTTGAAATTTAGCAAATACACCCCAAATACAAATCGACCGACTATTGGTTGGCAACGACGACACCCCAAATGCAATTCCAATAATCCCTTGAGCCCATTCCCTAGAAAAGCTATCCAAGATTTGGCCAAAATCGAACAGATCTCACCGACGTTGATGTGGACAACCCTCCCGATTACCTCGAAAATACTCCCCTCTTCCTCCTGACCAAACTCACTCACCCCACCCCTGTTAGCCTTGCCAATCATCGGCTATTGCCGCCACCTTTTTGGTCGATTCACTCATCGAAAATCAATTCCGTCGCCACCATTGCACTCATCGGCACTTTCTCTTCAAAAGCCCTAACATCCCCGACCTTTACTTGTTTGTCGATCATCATCCCAAATTCTAAGGTTTTAGGTGAATAGGGAAATTGTTAACCTGACTCGGTGAAGCTCCTGGGTCACAGTTAAATCGGCCAGGCCAAGCCGGTTTTCAAAACACTGGTTTATACAATGAAAGGTGTAAAGAAGGTTGGAGGAAGAGATATTTTTTAACTATCTCTGGATGGTCGAGTGGTTCTATAGGGACTCTTGAGTGTATTACTTAATAGGTCTTGGGTTCGAGTCCCTTCTTAGGTGTTAATAGGAGTAGCTACTAGAGCTTTTACCTGGTAAATAATTCTAGGGTCTGGAGAATTTGTTCAGGTGCACATAAGCTGACCTGGACAGCCCCGATCAGTAAAAAAAAAAAAAAAAAGATATTTTCATTTGTTCTGTGAGTATGGAAAATGGCTACACAAAGCCCTTATTTATAATTTTGTGGGCACCCTCTCAATTGGCTCACTTCATTTTTGGTCGTAGGATCAAAGTTTAAATTTGATCTATGACTATTAATGAATCAATAAAACTTGTTATGCTTAAAAAATCAGAGCTGACATAAGCTTATCTGAGCGAGCACCAATCGGAGTTCAAGAAGGTTTTGCACTGTCAGAGTCTGCCACGTCACCCAAGACATAAAGAATAAAGTTGTCATCAACCCAGCCGACTCAATTTTTGTTTGTGAATGAATCTGGTTTGCAAAACTGTCCAAGCCCCTTTTAATTTAAGGATATCTCTTAAGTTTTCAGCCAATGAGATGTTAGGAGAGGTTTGCACGGCACCTACCCACTAGCAAAAATGTAATCATTACCTTGAGCTTAGCAGATATAAATAGGCAGCTCTCCCTCACAAAATCGGGATTAGACACTCTGAAGTTAACAAAGCAAATAACAAAGACACACTACAAGAAAAAGAGTAGCTTAATATTCTCTAAGAACACCAAGCACCTGTAGCCCAGTTCGCAGTTAGCGACCTCTTGTAGTCTTGGCTAATCACCAAGAACACTCTCATAAAAGAAAACAGTGGATGTAGGATTCGCTTTAAGCATCCTGTTGTAGATAATCATGCAAAATCTTATAGATATTGCATGATTAAGTGTATAAATCTATAATAGGATATTAGGATTGTAATCAATACATATTAGGAACAAATCTGTAAAATAGGAAGTTAGAATATTTATTTCGTAGATTAGATTATTTATTTCCTAGATTAGTTCTTTATTTTCCTATATATATTGATGTATAATTTGTCAATACAATATGAAAAATATTACAATCAGTTCTCTGTTTGTATCATGGTATCAGAGCAATTCGTTGTTTTCTTTTCAATTCGTTTTTTTTTCTTTTTTGCTCAAGTGAGCATTATTTGTGAGTCACCCTGGAGAGTGGCTGTTTTTTCTCACCGCCTGCCTAGGAAGAAGCCTCTTCTGCCGATCGACTCTTCCCTGAACTCTGATCACCCTTCCCAGCTTCATCTTGTTATTTCCAGCAATTCTGTGTGATTAGTTCCTCAGTATCTCATCCAGGTCAGAACAGTTTTGTTGGTTTCTGTTGGTGTAGAGTTTGTTCTTTGAAGAGTTTTTGTTGGCTATTTTCGTCTTCTTACCATGACTGATAAGTCTATAATTGATATGGTTCCTGTAATGTCAAAAATTACGGAACATAAGCTTAATGGATTTGATAACTATTTTGATTGGAGTAAGAAAATTCGTCTTTATTTGCGAAGCATTGGTAAAGATGATCATCTCACCAAAGATTCGTTTGAAGATGATTCAAAGCAAACATGGTTGAGAGAGGATGTCTGGTTGTTCTTGCAGATACGGAACTCCATCAACAGTGAGTCACTTGGTTTAATTAATCATTGTGAATATGTGAAGGAATTGGACTATCTAGATTTTTTGTATTCTGGGAAAGGGAATATTTCTCGTATTTTTTATGTATGCAAAGCTTTTTATCGAGCTGAGAAACAAGAGAGGTCTCTTACGGCCTATTTTATGGATTTTAAAAGGATATATGAAGAACTTAACATTCTTCTATCGGTGAGTGCTGATGTAAAAGTTCAACAAGCTCAACGAGAGAAAATGGCGATTATGAGTTTCCTAACTGGACTCCCTTCTGAGTTTGAATCTGCTAAATCTCAGGTTCTTGCTAGTTCTGAGATCACCTCCTCCAAGACATATTTATTAGGGTTCTTCATACAGAAAGCACTCCATCTGTTCAATCAAGTAGTGCTCTTGTAAGTCATAATCATAACACCAGACATTCATATAACAGGAGCAATAATAGAGGAAGGGGTTTGAATTATCGTGAGAATTGGAGTCAGGAGTTAGGAAGGATTATGTGCTACTATTGTCATGAACCCGGTCATACAAAGCGCACGTGCAAAAGGTTGCAAAATAAGGCCTAGAAACCTCAGTCAGCTCATGTCGCCGTTATTGATACTTCTGAGAAGAAGGTTATGATTTCAGCTAATGAGTTTGCCAAGTTTTCTCAATATCAAAAATCATTAAAGTCCTCATCTACTTCCATCACTACTCTCGTTGAGTCAAGTAAACCAAATACATGTCATATTTCCTCATCCTCCAAATGGGTCATTGATTCTAGTGCCACATATCATATGATAGGTAATCCTAGTCTCTTTTCATCATATCAGTCACATATTTCCTCGTCTAATGTTACTTTAGTTGATGGGTCAACTTCTTCTGTTCTTGGTCTGCGTCTGTTAACCCTACTCCGTTAATTTCCCTATCATCTGTATTGAGTCTACCACAGTTCGCTTTTAATTTAATTTTTGTGAGTAAACTCACTCGTGCTCTTAAATGTTGCATCTCATTTTTCCCTGATCGTTGCCTGTTTCAGGATCTTACGACGAGGCAGATTATTGGTAAAGGACATAAATCTGGAGGGCTTTACATCCTTGACACACAGGTGCCCAGAACCATTGCATGTTCCAGTATTTCGACCCCTTTTGAGGCCCATTGTCGGTTAGGACATCCTTTTTTTTACCATTGTTAAAGAAATTATGTCCTCAGTTTAATAAATTATCTTCGTTAGATTGTAAGTCATGTCAATTTGCCAAACACCAGCGTCTTTCTTCAAGTCCAAGAGTCAATAAACGGGCTAGTGTCCCATTTGAATTAGTTCATTCAGATGTTTGGGGTCCATGTTCTATTATGTCTAAACCTGGAGTTAAATATTTTGTTACCTTTATTGATGACAACTCTCGTGCAACTTGGCTTTATTTAATGAAAAATCGTTCTGAGTTGTTTTCTCATTTTTGTGCTGAAGTTAAAACTCAATTTAATACTTCTGTCTAGACATTAAGAAGCGATAATGCCAAAGAATATTTTTCGAGTTCTTTTCAGTCTTATATGAGCCAGCATGGCATTCTTCATCAATCCTCTTGTGTTGACACACTGTCCCGAAATGGAGTAACCGAGAGGAAAAATAGGCACCTTCTTGAAACTGCTCGAGTCCTATTATTTCAAATGCAAGTTCCTAAACAGTTTTGGGCCGATGCAGTTTCCACAGCCTATTTTCTAATTAACAGCATGCCTTCATCTATTCTGAATCGTTCTACTCCTTACAGTGTTCTCTTCCTGTCTAAGCCTTTGTTTCCTATTGCCCCAAAGATATTTGGTAGTACTTGTTTTGTTCATGATGTTCGACCCCAAGTAACCAAGTTAGATCCCAAATCTCTTAAATGTGTTTTTCTAGGTTACTCTCACCTTTAGAAGGGATATCAATGTTATTGTCCTAGTCTTAATAGATATCTGATGTCACCTGATGTTACTTTCTTAGAAAACACTCTTTTTTTTTCCTACTTCATCTACCTATACATATTAAGGGGAGGACGATGACTTACTAATCTATACTGCCACATCCCTACTGGCTACTCCCATACTTGAGGCTTCCCCACCTACTGTTCCTCCTCCAGCACCACCACATGTCCGTCCACTACATCTATTTCGCATTGTCTATTCTCGTCAATAGGAACCTCTTGTACCAGTCCCTTCGTCGTTAGACCCAGTCTCCAGTGATCCTGATACCTTTGTTCCTCATCAAGAAGACACTCAGACTTCATGTCCTACCCAAGACTCTTCATCGTTGGATCCAACCTTGAGTGATATTGATCTTCCTATTGCTCTTCGGAAAGGTAAACATCAGTGTACTTATTCTATCTCTTCATTTGTTTCTTATGATCACCTATCATCTTCTTCTTGTTCTTTTGTGGCATCACTAGACTCCTTCCTACAACTGTTCGTGAAGCCTTATCTCATCCTGGTTGGCGTGATGCTATGATATAAGAGATGAATGCTTTAGAGGTTAATAGTACTTGGAACTTGGTTGACTTACCTACTGGAAAGAAACCTATTGGATGCAAATGGGTGTTTGCTGTTAAAGTAAATCCTAATGGGCCAGTGGCTAGGCTTAAAGCTCGTCTTGTAGCTAAAGGCTATGCTCAAATTTATGGAGTGGATTATTCTGACACTCTTTCCCCTATGGCTAAATTGACTTCTGTTACCTTATTTATCTCTATGGCGGCTACTCATTCTTGGCCATTACATCAGTTGGACATCAAAAATGCCTTTTTACATGGTGACCTTCAGGAAGAAGTCTATATGGAGCAACCACTTGGATTTGTTGCTCAGGGGGAGTATGGGAAAGTTTGTCATCTTCGCAAATCGTTGTATGGTTTGAAACAGAGTCCACGTGCTTGGTTTGGAAAATTCAGTAAGGTAGTTGCATAGTTCGGAATGACAAAGAGCAAGTCTGATCACTCAATCTTTTACAAACAATCGGCAGTTGACATTATTCTTCTTGTTGTATATGTTGATGACATTATCATCACTGGGAGTGACACTACAGGGATTTCATTACTTAAGTCATTTCTTCACACTCAGTTTCATACAAAAGATTTAGAAATGTTGAAGTATTTCTTAGGGGTTGAGGTAATAAGGAGCAAGAAAGGCATCTTCCTCTCTCAAAGGAAATATGTACTTGACTTATTAACTGAGACAGGAAAATTGAGTGCTAAGCCATGTAGTACCCCAATGTTTCCCAATTCGCAACTTACCAAAGATGGTGAACTATTTGAAGATCCTGAGAGGTATAGAAGACTGGTTGGAAAGTTGAACTATCTAACAGTCATTCGTCCTGATATTGCGTACTCTGTCAGTGTAGTAAGTCAATTCATATCTTCTCCTACTGTTGACCATTGGGTAGCATTAGAACAGATTCTGTGTTATTTGAAAGGAGCTCCAAGACGTGGTATTTTGTACGGAAATCATAGACATAATAATATTGAGTGCTATGCAGATTGGGCAGATTCCAAGATAGATAGGAGATCCACTACGGGCTACTATGTTTTTATTGGTGGAAATTTGGTCTCATGGAAAAGTAAGAAGCAAACTGTGGTGTCCCGATCTAGTGCAGAATCAGAATATAGAGCTATGGCCCAGTCTGTGTGTGAAGTAATATGGATATATCAGTTTTTGACTGAAGTTGGTCTTATGGCCTCTTTGCCAACAAAATTGTGGTGTGATAACCAAGCCGCTCTTCATATTGCTTCTAATCCCGTATTTCATGAACGAACTAAGCACATTGAAATTGACTGTCATTTCATTCGTGAGAAAATACAGCAAGGTTTAATTTCTACAAGATATATGAAGACTGGAGAGCAACTAGGAGATGTTTTCACTAAAGCTTTGAATGGGGTTCGGATTGATTATATTTGTAACAAGCTGGGCATGATTAACATCTATGCTCCATCTTGACGGGGAGTGTTGTAGATGATCATGCAAAATCTTACAGATATTGTATGATTAAGTGTATAAATCTATAATAGGATATTAGGATTGTAATCAATACATATTAGGAACAAATCTGTAAAATAGGAAGTTAGAATATTTATTTCCTAAATTAGATTATTTATTTCCTAGATTAGTTCTTTATTTTCCTATATATATTGATGTATACTTTGTCAATACAATATGAAAAATATTACAATCAGTTCTCTGTTTGTAACACATCTGAACCACTATAAAAACCTTTCTTGTCTCATTTATTTTATGTCTTTGCATGCTACTATACCTTAATTAACTCTCATAATCATTCACGTGTGATTTATAGGACTTTCTTGGCACTTTACATGTGCAAATTCGTTGGTGTCAAAATCCGGCATCAACACAACCCATATACATGTCCCTTCAAAAATATATTATAACCACCTTTAACCAACTATTTAAATTATATAATTGTGTCTCTTAAAGGGAATTATATACAACCAAATTGGATTGAGCTTAACAACAATATTTGAGTTATTTCTTTCAAAGTACCTTGTCACTGAGTTGGTAGTATTGATAATTATACTATTCTTAGTCATCAATGGCAAATCATTGACTGAAGAAATATTATTTATGATAATATATAGTTCCACTTTATTTCTATAATATTTACCACATAAATTGTGGATTATTGGGTAGTCATATGCATTCTAATTTACAAAATTTATGTTTAATATTTATAACTCTTGAATGAAATAATTTACGAATCTAAAAATCATTAAAAACTATATTAATCCATTTATTATTAAAAATAAAATTAATATACCTAGAATAAATATAACTTGATACTATCTGACTTGGGTAAGATTAGGAAAGAGTACACGACATTTTCCCAACCCAAGGATTGGCTTAAAGACATTTTTCCACCGAAAAGTTTCAAAACGACAATTTCCCACCCATAGGCCAATCCATTAGCAAAATTCGTTGTGAAGAAGAGCAAGATGGTCAAAAATTCGTTGTGAAGAAGGACAGGATGGTCAATTTACATGAAGCCGCAAAAATCAAATTTTAAAAATTAAAATTTCATTCCGTGTAGCTTCGCCTAAATGGTAAATGGTTGCCACGTGTTCCACTAATAAAAATTTACTTCATGCTCTCTGTAACGAAAAGTCTTTCTTCCTTTTCCCTTTCTTATCTTCTTCCTCTTAATCTCATTTTCGTTTCATAGATCTAAGAAAAACAATCTTTAATTTTTTTCTTTCTTTCTGCTCAACATCTACTACTCGACGATGATTTGAAGAAAGAGCAAACGACATGTTCCCACCCAAGGTTTAGCCCAATCCCAAGTTCATACCCCTAGTTCAATTTATTTCATATTCTCACCCTTAAATTAACACTGTAAGTTAATTTAAAATTTTGACTTGTGCAATTACCATCTTGCCATTCGTTCTTATTTCACCCCACCTAACCACCATCACCCTCACCATCCAACCACCACCACCACCCACCAAACCCACTCAACCACCGTTCAGGCCCAATTTAGCCTGATTCTTATGTCGATTGACCAACCCAATAGCACCATCAGGATTCTCTCAGCTCCCTCTTCAAAACCCCTCCACTTTTAGCTCCAATTCTGCTTGTTCTCCCTCTCCAAAACCCCTCCACTTCCAACTCCAAATCGCAGTCTATCAAGCCTGATTGCAACGGTTTTCCAACACCAAAATCCCACCACTCACCACCATTAGCCTCTCCACTTCCTCTTGAACAAAACCCTACCAACACTGACCACTGTTGTTTCCCAATCGCCGGCTACCACTTGCTACAATTCGCGACCAAACCACCCCAGTCCAAACCAACCTAAAACCAATCCAACCTAAAAAACAACACAAAAACACTTCGAAAACAAGCATAATCAACCTCCAAATCAATCGCACACCCACATACTCCTTGTAAAGCCCTAAATTGACCTCCAATTAAACCTATTTTTTTTACCAAAATTGCAAAACGACGGACGGCGAATGACGAGCAACCACGATTGGGGTTGTTGGGGGGTTTTTTGAGGTGGGATGTCAGTGAAGCTATTGGTGGTAATGGGGTTGACTTCCGGCGTCGGGAGAGACTGAAAATTTTCTTAAAGCGTGCGAACAAAAAGATCACGGTGATCGATAAATGGCAACAATAAACAGTCGAAGATTAGAAGGGGTTTTGAAGAGGGGGTGAGAGGATCTTGATGGTGGTGTTGGGTTGGTCAATCAACTCCAGAATCAAGCCAAATTGGACCTGAACAACAATTGAGTACGTTTGATAAGTGGTGGTGGTGGCTGGATGGTGAGGCCTAAGGGTGATGGTGGTTGGATGGGGTGAACTAAAAATGAAAGACAGGATGGTAATTGCACAAGTCAAATTTTAAAATTAACTTAAAGTGTTAGTTTAAGGGTGGGAATATGGAATAAATGGAACCAGGGGTATGAACTTGGGATTTCACTAAACCTTGGGTAGGAACATGACGTTTGCTCTTAAAGAAAATATGGATTCTTAAGCATTTGGAAATTGAAAAATGATTCAATTGGCCGGAATCCCACTTGGGTAGGTGTGATTCAGCACCACGGCTGGTGCGATTTGGCCGAAATCACATCAAGCCAAGTGCAATGTGGTCCGAATCGCACCTAGATTGATGCGATTCCATCCCCGATGGCAGATGTTGCCAGTGATTTTTTTTTTCTTTGGTAAAAAGAGATTGTTTTGGGGCTGTTGGATGTAAGTCGGTGGGGATGAGGGAAGGTGAGTAGTAGGTATGAAAGAAAATTAGGGGTAGAGGATTTTGGGGCGGTCGGGTGGGGAAGAAAGATAAAATGTAACTATTTTTTGTTTGATTTGTTTTAGTTTCAATTAAAAAATGCATATTAATTTGTTCTATTTGATTCTCTTCTATTTGTATATTGGACTCTGCATACTTGAAATTTTAATTCTAGAGTTCATGGAAGTTCTCTTTGAGCTTTATTTGGAAATGAATGCTAATGCAAGCTTGTGTCAATGGTCGAAATTCATAAAGGCTTTGCTCAAATAATTCAAGAAGATTTAAGAGTTAGATTAGAAAGAGAACAAGATTTGTTAGTGAAAATTCGAAGGACAAAAGTATTTTAGAAATTATTAACATTCATTAAAAATCCCCAAAAAATAAAAATATATCAATAAATAGTTTTTAAAAAGAGTGATCTTATTTAAATACCACCAAAATTCTCAACATTCAATTAAATTAAAAGGATAAACGGGTAATTTGTATTGCCATATATAGTTGAGGGCATATTAATAATTTCATATTTAAAAAGTGGGTATATAGGTAATTGACTCTATTGACATGACATAAAATAATAAAAAAAATTATTAAGTCAAATAATAAAGTGTATTTTCGTCTTTATAATGAAGAGTAATGTAACGCCTCACTTGAGGTACGTAGATACTGTTTTTTCTTTTGCTCTTTTTGAGTCGGTTTATTAATCGTATTGTTTGATTGGCCTTTGATTGAGTAATATGTTGAACATTTGCTTTAAAATTGGTTGAAAGTAGAAGAAGTTTAGTGTTTCAGGCTTCGTCGGGGGATAAGAAGAATCTTCACCGCGGCGAATAGGTGTTGAAGCCCACGGGGAAGCTGCTGGACAGTTTCGCTGCGGTGACAGAAGCTTCTTCGCTGCGGTGACCTGCCGACTAAAATGTTTGTTAAGTTTTAGATATTTTCTCCCCTAAGGGCAATTTGACCATTCTACCCCTAATTAGTAGAAAAAGTGGGGAGTAAAATGTAAGGAAATTTCTTGGAGCATTTGTTAATATGGGGATGTGTTTGTAATGAATCAAAGGATATAGATGGAATTCCCATGGAAGAGTAAGGGCAAAATAGGAATGCTTGTGCATAAATTGCATTAAAAGGAATTAAGCCATTACAAAGCCTTCATTCTTCTTCTCCACCGCCACTGTCCTTTCTCAATTTCTCTTTCAATTGTTCAAGGATTTTTAGAAGGCTTTTGGAGTGATTTGGGGTAGAAAATCAAGCTAAGGCATCCTAAGGTTAGGATACTTGCATTGGATGTGAAGTCTTGTGAGATTTTGAGTATATTTGAATATTGAGGGTTTTGGTTGAATTGTTTTAAGGGTAGAGAAAAGTCAAGCAAACCAAGAGAAAAGAAGTGCTAGTGAGATCTCTCCATAACAAGGTAAGTAAATCCTAACCCAAGTTGAGATTTGAGAATATTCTTGATTAGAGTTTTAATAGTAATTATGTATGTATGTTATATACATGTTATATGTTGTGTTATTGAGTTGCAAATGGAGATTATTATTGCTTGTGGTTGTTCATACACTTCAATTGTGAGAAGTGAGATGTGGGTTGGAAATGTAGTTTGAGATGGAATTGACGGCTCCCACCACTCACCACCATTAGCCTGTCCACTTCCTCTTGAACAAAACCCTACCAACACTGACCACTGTTGTTTCCCAATCGATGGCTACCACTTGCTACAATTCACGACCAAACCACCCCAGTCCAAACCAACCCGAAACCAATCCAACCCAAAAAACAACACAAAAACACTTCGAAAACAAGCATAATCAACCTCCAAATCAATCACACACCCACATACTCCTTGTAAAGCCCTAAATTGACCTCTAATTAAACCTATTTTTTTACCAAAATCGCAAAACCCTAAGGGGAGTGACGAACGGCGAATGACGAGCAACCACGATTGGGGCTGATGGGGGTTTTTTGAGGTGGGATGTCAGTGAAGCTATTGGTGGTAATGGGTTGACTTCCGGCGCTGGGAGTGACTGAAATTTTTCTTGAAGCATGCGAACAAAAAGATCGCGGTGGTCGATGAATGGCACAGCAAACGGTCGAAGATTAGAAGGGGTTTTGAAGAGGGGGTGAGAGGATCTTGATGGTGGTGTTGGGTTGGTCAATCAATGCCAGAATCAAGCCAAATTGGACCTAAACAACAATTGAGTAGGTTTGATAAGTGGTGCTGGTGGCTGTATGGTGAGGCCTGAGGGTGATGGTGGTTGGATGGGGTGAACTAAAAATGAAAGGCAGGATGGTAATTGCACAAGTGAAAATTTAAAATTAACTTAAAGTGTTAGTTTAAGGGTAGGAATATGGAATAAATGGAACCAGGGGTATGAACTTGGGATTTTGCTAAACCTTGGGTGGGAACATGACGTTTGCTCTTAAAGAAAATATGGATTCTTAAGCATTTGGAAATTGAAAAATGATTCAATTGGCTGGAATCCCACTTGGCTAGGTGTGATTCCGACTTATGGCACCACGGCTGGTGCGATTTGGCTAAAATCACACCAAGCCAAGTGCAATGTGGTCTGAATCGCACCTAGATTGATGCGATTCCATCCCCGGTGGCAAATGTTGCTAGTGATTTTATTTTATTTATTTTTTTTTTTGGTAAAGACTAAAGAGAGATTGTTTTGGGGCTGTTGGAGGTAAGTCGGTGGGGATAAGGGAAGGTGAGTAGTAGGTATGAAAGAAAATTAGGGGTAGAGGATTGTGGGGCGGGGCGGGGCGGGGCGGGTGGGGAAGAAAGATAAAATGTAACTATTTTTTGTTTGATTGGGTGGGGAAGAAAGATAAAATGTAACTATTTTTTGTTTGATTTGTTTTAGTTTCAATTAAAACATGCATATTAATTTGTTCTATTTGATTCTCTTCTATTTGTATATTGGACTCTGCATACTTGAAATTTTAATTACAGAGTTCATGGAAGTTCTCTTTGAGCTTTATTTGGAAATGAATGCTATTGCAAGCTTGTGTCCATGGTCGAAATTCATAAAGGCTTTGCTCAAATAATTCAAGAAGATTTAAGAGTTAGATTAGAAAGAGAACAAGATATGTTAGTGAAAATTCGAAGGACAAAAGTATTTTAGAAATTATTAACATCATTAAAAATCCCAAAAATAAAAATATATCAATAAATAGTTTTTAAAAAGATGATCTTATTTAAATACCACCAAAATTCTCAACATTCAATTAAATTAAAAGGATAAATGGTATTTGTATCGCCATATATAGTTGAGGGCATATTAATAATTTCATATTTAAAAAGTGGGTATATAGGTAATTGACTCTATTGACATGACATAAAATAATAAAAAAAATTAAGTCAAATATAAATGTATTTTCGTCTTTATAATGAAGAGTAATGTAACGCCTCACTTGAGGTACGTATATCTGTTTTTTCTTTTGCTCTTTTTGAGTCGGTTTATTAATCGTATTGTTTGATTGGCCTTTGATTGAGTAATATGTTAACATTTGCTTTAAAATTGGTTTAAATAGAAGAAGTTTAGTGTTTCAGGCTTCGTCGGGGGATAAGAAGAATCTTCACCCGCGAATAGGTGTTGAAGCCCACGGGAAGCTGCTGGACAGTTTCGCTGCGGTGACAGAAGCTCTTCCTGCGGTGACCTGCCGACTAAAATTTTTGTTAATTTTAGATATTTTCTCCCCTAAGGGCAATTGACCATTCTACCCCTAATTAGTAGAAAAAGTGGGGAGTAAAATGTAAGGAAATTTCTTGAGCATTTGTTAATATGGGGATGTGTTTGTAATGAATCAAAGGATATAGATGATTCCATGGAAGAGTAAGGCAAAATAGGAATGCTTGTGCTAAATTGCATTAAAAGATTAAGCCATTACAACCTTCATTCTTCTTCTCCACCGCCACTGTCCTTTCTCAATTTCTCTTTCAATTGTTCAAGGATTTTTAGAAGGCTTTTGAGTGTGATTTGGGGTAGAAAATCAAGCTAAGGCATCCTAAGTAGGATACTTGCATTGGATGTGAAGTCTTTGAGATTTTGTATATTTGAATATTGAGGGTTTTGGTTGAATTGTTTTAAGGGTAGAGAAAAGTCAAGCAAACCAAGAGAAAAGAAGTGCTAGTGAGATCTCTCCATACAAGGTAAGTAAATCCTAACCCAAGTTGAGATTTGAGAATATTCTTGATTAGAGTTTTAATAGTAATTATGTATGTATGTTATATACATTGTATATGTTGTGTTATTGAGTTGCAAATGGAGATTATTATTGCTTGTGGTTGTTCATACACTTCAATTGTGAGAAGTGAGATGTGGGTTGAAATGTAGTTTGAGATGGAATTGACGGATATGAGAAATCCTTTTTGAGTGGCTATCCATGCAGGAATTATGGCTATGTGAGGGAGTTTTCTCCCATTTTGGATGGTTAGAGAAGACATAGAATTATTGTTATAGTAGAGTTTTGTTGCACTTGAGTTATTTGATGAAATGCCTAATAGAGGTTTGAGTATGAGTAGTGAACCTTAATTCTTACAACATGCATTTTGGCATTTCATAAGTGCATTAGGAGATGCACCATCCTAGGCATTAATTGTGCATTGAAGGGACTTAAGAAAGAGTAGAAAACTTTGTGTATGCACTTGCTCATGAGTAGAGAACTTTGTGAATACAACTACTCTAAGGGTAGAAGAATGAAAGTGCTAGAGTAGAGTGAATGAGAAAGCATTAGAAACGGGTTGATGCTTTGTGATCGTCACCCGATAGTTATTAAACGGGTTGATGCTTTGTGATCATCACCCGGTTAGTTATTAGAAATGGGTTGATACTTTGTGATCGTCACCCAGTCATGAGGAATGGGTAGGTGCTTTGTGGTCTCCACCCGTAGTTAGAAAACAACGGGTAGGCGCTCGTGATCCCCACTCGGTAGTCACTAAGAGCGGGTTGGTGCTGTGTGAACTCTACCCGACAGTCATGAAGAGTAGATGGTGTTGTGCAAACGTCATCTGGCCGTACCTCCGGTAAGATGAGGTCATGACGTTTAGTAGAAACAATAGAAAGAAAGTGTGAGGAAAGAATTAAGAGAAAACATACGAGGAATGACAGATAGAGGTTTACTTACTGAGTATTATTTTGTACTCACCCCGTTATTTTCCTTTGTGGATGCGGATCTAGGTGATGATGCAGTCGGAGGGGCGTTGCAAGCGAGAAACAATAGCTACAAAAGCCGTTCCCCTGTTTTTGTCTTTTTAAATGGCATTTTGTGAATAATGCTCTTTGTGTATAAAAGATTTATTACTTATAATAAAAAGAAAAGTTTTGGGCCAATTTTCTATTATTATTATGCATGCATTGTACTAGTTTACAGTAGTTGTTACAAGTAAATGACATGTTCCCAAATTAAGGGTGAAAATCAAGCCGAGCCACTCGCGAGCAGCTCGAGCTCAGCTCGACTTTGGCTCGAACTAATGTCGAGTCGAGTTTGAGTTCGAGTAACTCGAATAATCTCATGAGTCAAGTTTGACCACTGTATGAAAAGCTCGATTAAGCTCAACTAAAACTCGATTAATCGAGCTCAAACTCGAACTCGATTCATCAGACTCGAACTCGATTCATCAGACTCGAACTAGAACTTGGTACTATAGCAATCTAGTCGAGTTTAAGTACCCAAATACTCGATTCGACTTAACTCGTTTTCCCCCTAGTTCCCACTAAAAGATTAGTGAAATGGTAAGTTTCCACCCCTGGTTTCATATATTCCAGATTCTCATCCTTAAAGTAACACCGTTAATGATGGTAGAGTTCTGACACAAGTGCAAGTGTTATTACCAAACTACCCTCCCATCTTCCTCTACTTCATCTCCAACCACCCAACCACTGCCATTGTCACCCAATCCTTGAACCACCCTATTATCACAACCGACCAAACCACCACCACAGCTTGCCCACCCTACAAAGCAGCACCCACAGGCCTTTACCCACCTCTCTAAAACAATACCCACCATTAAGCAAATTAAATCCAAATCACGGCAAAAACAACACAACCAGTAATTAAATCCAAACAGTCAAGCTCCAATTAAGCAAGTCCAAATTCATCATTCAAACTGAAAACCCTAGAGAATGGAGGCTGGTAAATGGCAGCAAATGGTGAGTGAACGTTGATGGGAAGTATGGGGGTTTTAAGGAAGGGACACCAATGAATCGATTGGCGGATGGTGGATGCAAGGGAGGTTTCTATGACTAGATCGGCCAGAAAAGCTTGCGCCACATGAACTCAAACCAATGCGATGATCGGCTAACGGTGGGGTAAACAAGCATGGAATGAGAGGGGTTTTGGTGGGATGACAATGGGGAGAAAAATGATGGTGATGAGGAGGGTTGTCGATGATGAATTCCAGCCAATCCAAGGGTCTTCAAGGAGGTCACGGGTGGTGATGCAAATCTAGTGCAAGTGGGCCTAATTTTGGTCAACAGAGGCTGGGGGAGTGATTCCTGTCAAGTTTGGTGGATTTTTTGACGAGGAAGCAACCAAAATGGTTGGGGATGTTGTGAAGGTTGAAGAAGAGGAGAGGTGGAGAGAAATTTGAGATGTCGGGGTTATTTTGACATTTTAATTTCAAATTATAGTAAATGACCATTTCAATTTTTATCTATTAAAAAAACAAAATAGCATTAATTTAAGTGTAAGAATTTGGAATATATGAAACGAAGTGGAAATTTGCCATTTCACTAACCTTTGAGAGCTAACATGTCGTTTGCTTTTACAATGAATATACATTGTAGTGGATTTTAGTAATCCATCTGGCATGTGGGTGAGAAAGTGTCTTTGTCAAACCCTGTTTCTGCAAAACCTTGATAAGGAATGGGGGTTTTAGTACAGAGACCGACAGTGTGGGTCTCAAACATTCCCCAAACCATCATAGCCAAGGACCTCCTCCGTTACCTCGAGACCCAACTCGGTCAAGACTCAGTCTTCGCTATTGAAATACACACTGAACGCAGAAACTGGAAATCACGTGGCGTTGGTCGTGTGCAATTCACTTCCTTGGATTTTAAAAGCAAAGCTCTAAACCTCTCTCTCGATCAAACCCTAGTCTTTAAGTCACACTGTCTCAAAATCTCTGAAACTTATGCTGACATCATTTCCAGGCCCATCAAGGACCGATTCAGAGTTGAGTATAGTGTTTTGCATGCGGGGTTTATGAGAAAAGAGGAGAGGTTGTGCGTGTTGGAGAGCTGGGAAGGTGTGAGAGGGTGGCTGATGCCTGAGAGAAGAAAGTTGGAGTTTTGGGTGTGGCAAAGGGACAAGCAAGAGTGCGAAGAATGTTGTTATAAGTTGGAGATTTCGTTTGAAGATATTTTGGAGACTGTTGGGTGTTTTTTGGATGGGGAAGTGAATGGGATTCTTCTCCAGGTATTTTATTCCTTCTGTTTTCTTATGTGTATATTGATGTTTTCATGTATTTGATGTTTATTTTTGGAGAATGTGGAAGGAAATAGTTATAAATAAGGTTAATTTACTCTGATTTTGCTTTGTTTTTTCCATAAGCTTGGTGGAGTGTGGTTTTATAATGTCTGTAATACTGTGTTGTGTGGAATTGTTCCTAATATGTGTGGGATGGATTTTAGAGAAAGAATGAGTATGGAAGGAAACGGAAACTGATCTAATGACAAAGAGAAGAAAAGTTCGCAATCTTCTTAAGCATATAATTCCAAGCATTTTAATGTCTCTCTCATTTGCATTTTTGTCCTTGCATTGTGTTTTGCCTACCAGAAGGTTTTGCTGCATGTCTACTTTGAATATATCCAACTTGTATAACGTGTCGGATTAAGGCATATCATGACATTAGGACCTGAGAAAAAAATCATAGCTTATAATTGAACTTAAGGGCTGTATTGTGCTAGATAATGCAACTTTCTTCGCATAAGAATTTTTATTGGTATAAGTTCATTGATAATCGATAGTCCATAGCTTGATTTTCTTGTAAACAGCCGGCGGGGTATTATGCTTATGATATTAAAGCCAATACTTTAGGTTGTGGAATATGAATAATATGAGTAATAGTAATTTGTTTGGAAACAACAAAAAGAAAATTGTTGTTTCATACCATACCATTTCTGTTGGCGTTTGTGGCAGTGACAACTTTTAAGGGTCCAGTGGAGGGCACATGCCCCCCCGAACCCAATCTCTTTCTTTTAGAAAGAAAAAAAAAAAAAAATTCAAGTACCAAACTTAGCCTGTATAGTTTGTTAACTAATTTGTCCCAACAAAAATTATAGGAAATCGCTTATTCTTGGATTTAACCTCATCTTGCCCCTCCATCACTTCTAGCTCCTGTCAAAGACTCCTTATTGCTTAACTGACAGAAAATTTTGAAACAATTATTATTTAATACGTCATTTATCATTATTACTCTAATTTAATATCAAGTTGATAGCTCTATTTATGGGTCATGTTTTGCTTGTATCTTTAATATGGTCAACTTTTATCTATTGTCGTAGTGATAATTAGGATCCTAGAGCACTAAATTGTTTCAAATATCTTACTTCATGTTTTCTTTCATAAGGCAAGCTACTTGATTGTTTTGTTTTTGATATTGTTTATACATACAAAAGTTTGAATGATATATAAAAATAAAAAAAGGAATTACCATTGTAAATGGATCAAATGTAAATAATATGAATCTATATAAGAGTTATAATATTTATCATTTTTTAAAGAAATTTTATCTATTTTTTGTTTTAAATTTCTGCCACTGAACCAAACTCTTGGCTCTGTCATCCATTGTCAGGATTAATGGTTGGTCAGTTTTGGAAAGTTTATTATTATTGTTTTTTTTTTTTTTTCCTGATATTACTGTTCATCCTAATTGGTGTATGGCATTAGAAAGCTTTTTAATGTGTTAATCCATACTGTTTCCAGCTAAAGTATGGACCAAAGATCTATCAAAAAATTTCTGGACCTAACATAGCAACAAAATTCCGTAATGATCAATATCATATCTGCAAGGAAGATTTTGACTTTCTTTGGGTTCGGACAACAGACTTCTCTGTTGTGAAGTCAATTGGACAGTCAACTTCATTTTGCTGGGAAATTGAAGATGGATTATTGGCATCAGATATTTTCTCAAGTTTCCCGTACCTTAAAGAAGACAAGAAACAACTAATTCTGGAAGATGGAGAAGAGTTCTGTTCTACTTCTGAAACAGTTCCACTTGTAAAATGTGGACCAGTTTCTAACTTAGCATATGAAGTACTTTTCCAGCTCAATTCACTTGTTCATACTCAAAAAATTAGTCTTGCTGCGGTAGATGGTGAATTGATTGAGATTCTTAGTGGTTTGGCCGTGGAGAATGCATTAATGATTCTACAGAAGTTGCAAAAGTTGAAGTCAACTTGCTATGATCCTGTGTCATTCATAAAAATTCAATTACATGTCTTGGGGAGAAATTGTAAGAGCATTCCCTTATCGTCTGACAAAAGGTTGATAGATCATAACATAATGAGCTGTTATAGGGCCTTAGTTACTCCATCGAAAGTTTATTGTTTGGGTCCTGAGCTTGAAACTTCTAATTATGTTGTAAAGAACTTTGCAGAATATGCCTCAGATTTTACGAGAGTTACTTTCGTTGAAGAAGATTGGAGTAAGCTTCCTGTGAATGCTCTTTCGACAAGCATTGAACAAGGTATATTTGCTAAAGCTTACAGAACTAAAGTATACTATAGAATACTGTCTATTCTTCGAGACGGAATTTTGATTGGAGATAAAAGATACGAGTTTTTGGCTTTCTCAGCTAGTCAACTACGATCAAATTCTGTTTGGTTGTTTGCTTCTAATGACAAGGTGAAAGCGGAAGATATTAGAGAATGGATGGGATGCTTCAATAAGATCCGCTGTGTGTCAAAATGTGCAGCAAGGATGGGTCAATTGTTCAGTTCTTCTATGCAAACTCACCGTGTTCCTGCACAAGATGTAGAAATCATTCCTGATATTGAAATTGCTTCTGACGGTGTTAGCTACTGCTTCTCAGATGGTATTGGGAAAATTTCTCAATCTTTTTCTAGGTCAGTTGCCCAAAAATGTGGTCTGAGCGACACTCCTTCAGCCTTTCAAATTCGATATGGTGGCTACAAAGGTGTGATTGCTGTTGACCGTAAGTCCTACCGGAAGCTGTCTTTGCGTAGTAGTATGCTTAAGTTTGAATCAAAAAACAGGATGCTTAATGTCACTAAATGGAGTGACTCTATGCCTTGCTTTCTGAATCGAGAGATTATTATCCTCTTGTCTACATTGGGAATTAAGGATGAAGTATTTGAGGCAATGCAGCAGGAACAATTGCACCTGCTAGGCAAAATGTTGACAAATAGAGAGGCAGCTTTGGATGTCTTACAGAAGTTGAGTGGGGCTAATTCCAAAAGTATTCTGGTAAAGATGTTGCTTCAAGGTTATGAACCCAATATTGAACCATACCTCTCAATGATGCTTCAAGCACATCATGAGAATCAGTTGTCTGAGTTAAAAAGCAAATGCAGAATCTATGTTCCGAAGGGCCGGCTCTTGATTGGTTGCTTGGATGAGACTGGTTTATTAAATTATGGCCAAGTTTATATCCGTGTCACAATGACAAAAGCAGAGCTAGAATGCCAGGATCAAAGTTTCTTCCGTAAGGTGGATGAGAAAACATCCATAGTTTTAGGGAAGGTGCTTGTCACCAAAAATCCTTGTCTTCACCCAGGAGATATCAGAGTCCTTGAGGCTGTCTATGAAGTGGATTTAGAGGAGAATGGTCTGGTGGATTGCATTCTCTTCCCTCAAAAAGGAGAAAGGTATAGTTTAACTCTCAAAAGTTGCATTTCCTATTATACCTTCTGTGTTATAGTTATGTTCTTAGTTAGTGTGGTATGTTTACTTTTTAATAATATGTGCACTTCTTATTTCCATGTTATTTAAGCAGTCATGGAGTTTTCAATTGGATAGTTGATAATCGCCAGATTAAGAAGTTCAGGTCCATGAACTTCATATAATATGCACTTGTGACATTTTTCAAATGGTGTTTGTCTCTGAATGAATGTGTTACCTGTTGTCATCGATTTACCTGGACTACCAGGGAAAGGGCTTGCCTTATTCATCTTGCTTTTTCTATTATTATTGTTGTTGTTACACTCCAATAAGTTTGCATTTGATGCCAAGCGAGGTCCCAGATATTCTGATACAACTTGGGATTTGTTGCCAAACACTGTTTTTATACTCTGGTCATCAGCTTACTTATGAGCTCCATTTCTCTTTCCAAAGTAAATAATCTTTCTTTTCCTTTTAGTTTAATGACCTACCTACACTAAAGATATTGGTTTCTCATCTTATAATGTTTCCTTTTCTTGACTCTTATGTTGTTAATATAATTATGTAGTAAGAGATAAAAGTCTGTGGCTAAGACTTTGTGTCCACAGGCCTCATCCAAATGAATGCTCTGGTGGAGATCTCGATGGAGACAACTTTTTCATAAGCTGGGATAAAGATCTCATCCCATGTGAAACTGATCCTCCTATGGATTACACTGGAGGGAGATCGCGAGTAACGGATCATGATGTGACTTTAGAGGTAGTTTTTATACTTGGTTAAAGATTTTAATGTCATTTAACTAATTTTCACTTTCATAAGTTTTAACTTATAAAAATGTATGAAATGTGCAGGAAATTCAAAAATTTTTTGTTGATTACATGATCAATGATACTCTGGGTGCCATCTCTACTGCTCATTTAGTTCAGGCTGATCGTGATCCAATGAAGGCCCGGAGTGCAAAATGTCTACAGCTGGCAGCCCTTCACTCAATGGCTGTTGACTTTGCGAAGACTGGAGCACCGGCAGAGATGCCTCTGGCTCTAAGACCAAGGGAGTTCCCAGATTTTATGGAAAGGGTAGACAAAACCATGTACATTTCTTCTGGGGTACTTGGAAAACTCTACCGTGCCACCCTTAACTCAGTGAATCAAATAAGAGCCAACGAACCCATTTGGTCAGAGAAGATTGCTGTAGCAAGCTATGACAATGAACTCCAAGTTGATGGTTTTGAAGCCTTCCTTGGAACTGCAGAAATTCACAGAGACATGTACGAGGAGAACATGAGCATGCTGATGAACTTTTACGGGACAAAGACCGAGGATGAGCTACTGACAGGTAATATGCGAAACAAACCAGGGTATTTGCAATACTGCAATAACAGATACAGAGACATGAAAGATCGGATCTTGCTGTCCGTGAAGAACGTACAGAAGGAGGCTAAAGAATGGTTTGAGAGTAGCTGCCAGGTAAATGAACATCAAAAGTTGGCCTCAGCATGGTATCATGTAACGTACCACCCAACTTATTGCCGAGAAAGGATAAATTTCTTGAGTTTCCCATGGATTGTAGGCGATATTTTACTGAACATTAAGTCTGTAAATAGCAGAAAAGTTGGTGAATGAACCGCCAATCTGTCTATCCAAAACGACCATTGTACCGTAGCTATAAATTGCATTTCTTTCATCACTAACATAACTGTTGATTAGCAGCTCTTCAATGTAAAGTGAGGAAACCACAAGGGATTGGAGGCTTTTCCTTGAGTTTTTTTTTTTTTTTTTTTTAAATCTTGAGGCCACGTATTTGGTCTTTTGAGTTAATTGGGTGCTTAATGGACTGTAAGGATTAAAATTGACTTGAATACCCCAATTATTAAAAGTATTGTGATTTACTTAATTCGATGTTTAATAAATCTCAAATATTAATAGAAATAAGCGGACAGAAGCTAAGTGGAACACTTCCATTATAAAAGAATAAAAAATGTAAAGTGAGGAAAACTCTTAACATACAAGAGATTGGTCCAACTAAATTAAAATGTTTCCACTAGCACTTTTATATTATCCTATAATATCTTTATGTTATATAATAATTTCATAAACATTTACCACTAAAAATGATAAAATAAGAATAATAAATCCAGATATGTTATCCAGATACCTTTATTCCCACAAGAAACAACCGAAAAATATCAACACCAAACTTTATAGACATCTACACGCCATGACATCCTGTATCTTTACACCACTAATAATATTTAATTAAATGCCAAAAATACGACTATTTAACTAACAAACAAAACGACACCAACTCAACGGTACAGCTCATGTCTTCAACTGACGCAGCTTTTCACGCCAACGCCGCCACATCCTTCCCTCTAACATCCACTACAGTCGTGGCCGCCGCCGCCGCTGGCGATTTACTCGAAGCGTACCGCGACGAGAAATCCCGGAAGCCGCTGAAATCATCGTCGTGGTCGAAATTACAGTGCTCTTCGAAGTTGAGTGAATAACTCAAAGGGTCATACTGGAATTTTCCAGGAGCATGATGTGAACTGCTGTTATTACTTCTGTTTCTGTTGAATCTCCGGATGAAAGTCTTCCACCTAGGCCCGGCCACGATCTCTGACCACTCTCGCACTCTTTGAAAGGCAGTAACCGCCGGGGTCCACCAGTGGTTCTGTAATTGGATTCGCTCCCACCAGGATAATCCGGCGCTGGAGGAATGACGAGAGTTGAAACACGGGAAAGAAAAACAGCAGCGCGTGTTGCGGAGGAGAGAGTTGGATGTTTCTCCCATAACGGCCGCTGATTCTTCTTCAGCCGTGTCCATATACAAGAAACGGGCACGACTCTTTTTCTATGAGATGCGGGCTTCTTGTATTATAGATTATTGGTAGGGGTATTATAGTAAGTGGAATGAGAAGTTCGAGCCGTTAGGCTTTAGCTGTGAGGCGAGACCGAGTCAGCTGTGACGAGTATGAAGGTTTGGGAGGGGCCTAGTGGCGTAGTTGTGATCAAGGGTCCAGATGTTTCGATAAGGTTGATTAGGAGGATATGACAGCTGTGACACCTACTAATCATTAAATTTAGACCAATGGATTTATCTTTTAATTACAGTTCAATCAAATAATTAAGGCTAAAATGGAAGTTCAATTGACGTCATTGAGTAAATTTAATTAATTCAACCATCATTGACCGTATTGACTGTAACAATGTGTGGGTAGAGTAACAGTTATGTTGATGACATAATGTTGAAATGGTTTAGGTAAGCAGGTCAATTTGGGTCAACATTATGTATATTAAAAAACTAGAAATATAATTGATTTGATTCTTAGTATAACTCAATACATTAGTTTCAAGGCTTTGTCACCCTCGCCAAGTGCTTGTGCACCTACTACAGCCTAATATAATTCAGATTTTCTGTCAAGTATGGGGTTTTTAACAAACAATTTGGTAGAGGAGGATCTAAAATCAAACTGGAGTTGGGTTGTGGGTGTCATCTTCAAATATTTGGTCACAAAGCATAAAAACAAGGCTCAGCTTTCAACAGGGTTGCAGCAATTTACAAAATGACTTCATCAGTTCACATGGCATTATCTCCAACTTCTTCACCCATATTCGGCCACGGTCACACAATCTCAACTTCTTTGAAAAAGATTAATTTAGTCAAAGATTGGCCTTAGCTCCTTGACACGGTGCTTCATCTGGTCTTTTTGCATATTTCTGATTTAGGTGAAAAAGCTCAAAAACTCTAAACTCACTTTTCTTTTTAGCAAAAGCTAAAGAACAAAGCATAATAAAAGAGATCAAGCAACATCGGAAAAGTGCACTTTTAAGTTTTAATAGGCCCATTTTTCACCAAACATATTAGCAAACTGCATCTAGCCAGTATAATTAACCAAACTTTACAGCATCATCGGTCATATTATTTTAGGAAAATATAGCTAGGCATTACCAGTACTTGCCACTAAACAAAAGCCACCATATTGTACAGCATAACTTCTTCAAACAGCAGATGACAGAAATATAAACTTAGAAAGCAAAAGCTTTTCCAACCTCGCCACCATGAACCTTCCAGAAAACATCTCCAGCATCATCAGATTTCTTAGTATCAATAGCAATAGCACCAAAGATTGCTCGGTAAGCACCACAAACAACTCCAGGAATCGAAGAATTAGTCCTGGAAGAAACTCTAATCACTTTATGTAACCCCAATCGCAACCCATCATCTGCACATGAAGTTTCCACATTGGAAATATCTGAAATACGGCGGTTCAGATCTTTTGGTGAAATATCAATGTCTTTACGAAGGAAATGAAGGGACACTGATGTTTCAATGACATAGGAGCCCAAAATGCTTAATGCCCGATTATTCTCTTCGGAGAATGAAGGGTGGGTCATTGCACGACGAAGCATATCAATGCTCTTGAAATTGTAGCTGAATATGGAGGAATGAAAACCAATGAGACTCTGATAGATTAAAAATGACATGCTTCCAGTTGTTCGACATCTTACTACAATATAAGAAATCTTAAGATAATGTTTGAAGAGAAAACAAAAGATAGTAAAAGATGTTAAATGTATACTTGTTGCCCTGTAACTGAAAACAAACGCTAATATTTTGTACATTAACTCTCAGGTAGGCATATAACACAGTATCATCGTAGACTATCAAATATTTCTAGTATTTTTCCGCAGTAACAAATAAGGTTAGGGAAAAGAAACTGAAGAAAAAGTTTCGAACTTGCCCGATTTGCTTCTGTAGCGTTTCGAGAGCGGCTTCGAATCGCGACGATAAGTATTTAAGCCTCTGATCATGAGGTTCATTTGCTGCACCAGGCTGTTTAATAAAGAATACAAATCGATTAGTTCTTTCTTCTATAGTTGGAGTAACTGAGAAAAAGAATACATTAGGGTTTAAGAGACGATGTACCTGAAAAGGAAAGGAGAACGCAAAGACAAAGATGGCGGTGAAGAAAGTGAAGTGAAGAAGAGACATTTTTAGGTTGTCGTCGAAGTCTCGTCGTTTCTTTCTCTCTACTCAATCAGTGTAAAAACCCAGCGATCACAAATGACTTTCCCTTTCCTTTTGCTTTAAGATGATGCTTTAATTACAGACATTTACAGTATAAATATTAAAAAAAAAAAAAAAAAAATTAAACTAAATAAATAAATAAAATAAAAAGGATACTATCACTGAAGTACAAAAGTTTACTGAATTTTCAATAGAGGACGCAAGTTTCAGAAATTATTTGAATAAAAATTATTTTAATTCTATTAAATTTTTTGGGTTTAAAAGTCTTTTAGTTTTTTATATTTAATTTTTTATTCAAATAATTTGTTTTTTTTATTATTATTATTTAAGGGCATTTGTATCATTTTGTAATTACACATTTAAATATAATGATGAAACACCATTAAGTGTCTTTTGATTGATAATTCTGAAACTCATGTCCTTTTATAACCATTCAGTAAACTTCTGTACCGTGAATAATAATATCCCAATTAAAGAAACAAGTTAGTGAAATTTTTCAAAACTAATAAATATGCATACCAAATATCAAAAATTCTTTGATAATATTAAAAATACTTTTGACAATATCAAAATAAACCTTCAAAATTCAAATAAAGAAATTTAATAGTTTGCAAAATTACCTAGAGAGTAAACGACTTTTTCCCACCCCAGGTTTGCCTTAATGACCCTTTCCCACCCAAAAAGTTTCAAAATACTACTTTCTCACCCATCGTTTATATTGCGTCAATACCAAAAATATCTTCACTTTCTCAGTCGGCGTTCAGCGAGTTACCAAAAGTCAAGATAAGAGAGTTTTTATAGAGTAAAAGTCAGTGGATCAAATGGTAGTGACCGATTAAATATTCGTCATCGGAATCAGTCGGAAATTAATTAAGAACAAGAAACTCTAACTTTGCGGTGGGCAGCAAACGGTGAAAAATCAAATGCTAGAGTGAGAAGGGTTTTCTAGAGAGGATAATAAAAATTCAAATGGTGGTAACGGAGAGAATTTTTGCCTCCAGAATTAGTTTTTGGTAGTAACGGAATATTAACTTTGAGTGGAAAAGTTCATTGAGGCAAACCTTGGGCAAGAAAAAGTCCTTTACTCTTTCCTAGAACTTAACATTTATAGAGTAGAAAAAATTATCCCTCTTGATCTCTGGGAAGATTTTACTTAACCATGTTAAGTGAAGGATACTTCAGCCTTCTGAGGAGGTCAGTGATAATTTCAAAAATAAGAGCAACAGGTGCAGATCAACAACAATGAAAGGAGACCATATAGATAAGCCCAAACAACGGTCAAATGGTTGTTGACTGTTGGGGTTATTATAGGTTGTGCCATGTATCTAGTGTCTTTGTTTTATTATTTTGGGTGATTATTACGAGATAAGATTTAAAAATTAATAAAAACACCCTCTAGGTTTGTTAATTTAGCTAAACACACCTATAATAAAACATTGGAAATTAACCAAAACATCTCCATCCACCCATTAAATGCCGGTAGCCAGTCACCACCATCGGAGGGTGGCCGAAAGTCATCGTAATGGTACACGACTGGCTGGATCTGGTCGGTCATGCACTGATATGGCCTTTTCCAACCAGATCTAACTACATTTGGTCATCAACGACAGCCAAAGATATAGCCGTCATTGACGACTAGCTACGGCCAAAGATCTGGCCGTCAATGGCCAGATCTTTGGCCATGGATTTGGCCTTTTCCAGCCAGATCCATGGTGGGTCTGGCCGAAAAAGGCTAGATCGACACACTACCAGCTAGATCCAACAGGTAGTGTGCCATTACGCCATATTCCGGCCACTTTTTCGTAGTGGTGGTGGGAATCTGGCAATTATGGGTGGATGGGGGTATTTTTGTCAATTTCTATACTTTTTTGTTGAGGGTGTTTAGTTAAATTAACAAACCTATGGGGTTTAAAATAGTTGAATAGAATATAATTGAATTTTCATAATAGGGAAATAAATATGTATTTTGGGTAGGATTTGAAATTCTACCCAAAATAGCAAAACAAACACACCGATGAAACATTATCCAGTTCAAGTTTATTCTTTTCAGATTATTTTGTCTATAAAATAAGAAAAATGCTATCCTTACAAAGACCTATACAAAGAGGGCTGCAAAATGACATGAGTGAGAATAAAAAAACAAAGAAAGAAGGGAAAAGAGAGAGAGAGAGAGAGAGATCATAAAGATCAGGGGTAGCAATTGTCTTTGTATGCCCCATTCGTATTTGCATTTGTAAGACTAGCACTTCTCATAAAGTAATGTTAGTACTTTAATCACAATATTATTTGTCCACACTTACTAAATTTTGGCTTAATTACATAAGAAAATATTGAACAATCACTTTTTTCCTATTGAATGTATCAAACTATTTTTTTCTTTTTGAAGGTAACAAATTATCAATTATTTCTATTTAAGGTACCAAACTATTTAGTTGCCGAGAAAATATAGGAAAATAAAAGAAAAGGAAAACGCTCAGAAACGAACACAACAATTCACCCCAACATCAAAAAACTACCGGAATCATCAAAACAATAGAAATAAACAAAAACGAAGAAGAAATAACAGTAATGTAAGATTTTCTCAAGAAACAAAAAGAAAAAGAAGAAATACCTAGAAAATTGCAAAGAGAAAACTAGGAGGAGAATATTGATAATTGTTTGCTCAAAGATTTTATTTATTCTAGGTGAGTTTTGTTATTTTTATTGACATAATAAAAAAAAAAAAAAGATTGATTTGAGATTTTTTAAATTATAAATATCGAGTCAACCTTAACCACCACGTTAAATATCCAATAAACACACCAAATTATCCTTGTCAAACATTTTTCACAAAAAAAAAAAAAAAAAAACTGTCATGTCATCAATGTTAATCTCCTAAGAAAAATATGAAAATTTGGTTCTTTTGTAAGAAAAACTTAAAATTCAATACTTAATAGATTTAATTGATAAAAAATTCGATACCTCAATAGAAAAACAGTTGGTGAAGTTCGATATTCTAACATAATCAAGCCTTAAGTTTTCTATATGTAAAATTTATACGAAAATATTACTGTAAATTATATAGAACTTCATTATGGTAATTACAATGCCCAAAATGAAAGCAAACCAAACATTAATTGAGATAAAAATAACAGTTCGTATGGCACAAAGTCATCTTCCCAAGGCTTTTTCATGTATACAAACCTGTCATCACCATCGAATCTCTCTGTAAACTAGATTAATGTTATTCCCTGTTCACCAACCTACATTTGTCTTGAAGCCACCTAATTCGCCATTTATCCCTACCATTTATCTTTCCATTCCGAAGAGAAGAAAAGAAAGAAAGAAAGAAACAACCTCGAGCTGCATCACAAATCGCCTCGACAACCAACTTCGAGAGAAGCCCCTGTTCACACAGGAAAGAATCGTTAAAGTCAGCATCATATGTCACCCACCAATGGCAGATCCTTTGTTCTTCTAATCCTACTTATTAAGTGAGCACGGATAGCATTACTCAGGAAAATCAAGGAGCATTGAGCGAAGAAACTTGGATTTATTATTCCACAATTAAACACGGATTCATCTCCCAAACTTTCAATAATTGCATGAACATCTGTGATATCATCCAGGTAGTACCTAGCTTTGCTCGGCTTTTGACCAACTGTACAATCAAAATCTCTGGAGGTGCATCAAGTGATAAACAATGCTCAATATGCTTTCAAACATGTCCTCATCGGATCTATCACCCCAATGCAACGCACCAAATCAGGAACTTTCCCATTACTGATCATTGAACTAAGTACTTTCTCTGCAGCGAATCCTTTAGTGACTCCCTGTAAATTAACAGGTCAATATTAAACCCTACATGTAACAAATATTAAAGGAAAAAAAAAAGAGAGAGAGAAAGAAGATAATGGACGGAATAGACGTGGCTTCACTTAACTATATCATGACCCCTCATAACAACAACTGGCTCATTTGCAGGACACTTTCAAGATGATCCAATAGCTCCTTGGCCTGGCACGATCCAAAATCAGAGGCAATCTTGATGGTGCCACACCAAGGCAGTTTTCTTCGTTTCTATATAGGAACCATCAGTGTCTCTGTATATAATTGCATCACAGGTTCTGCAATATTTTTCCACGCAAAATCTGCAGCTCGGTGACTGATTGCCATTTGGAATCTCTAGTCCACCTGTAGGAAAAAACAAAGTAAACCCATACGACATGAGAATAATCAAACTTGTTGGAAATAAATTAGAATCATAAACAGATAGCACTTCGTACATATAGCAAAATTTTACTTTCATTTGACTAAAAACAAAGCAGTATCTAAAAAAGAGCAATATTTGTCTTTGAACCAGGCAGCTGTCTTATTACAAAGAAAAAATATGGCTTTCGAAACTAAATCTTGAAGCTAGTAGATATGAATACAAAAATATACCTCATGAAGTATCCGTGCTCCGCTGAGATACCGAGATTTTGGCATTCCGAAAACATTTACACAGAGAGTCTTGCCCCCTACCGCTAACAATGAACACAGTGTTTTTAGAGTCATTGCAGATACAGTTCAGATGGTAAATGAATTTAGCAGAGGGGGGGTTTGCAATGGAAGAGCGGTGCACCACAGTGCCATCATAGTCCAAGAATATTGCCCTTCTAGATGTTCTTTTATATACAGAACGAATATGTTCACGGGATAGCTTCCTAAAATATGGAGAAAGGAACAATATTCTACAATCCAAACCGAAGCCCATGCCCAACAGCGTTTACTATAGTGATCTTTGCATGCTGCTCCAAACTGCATGAAGCTTTGAGCCCAATAAGCAACATCATGAGACTTAAATATTGATGTGCTTCTCATGCCGCAACTGCTTCCTGCTTCAGGCATACTGATGGCTAGATGCAGTGCATCAGCTACAGCATCAATATCCCAAGGATTGACCTAATCGCCCCACTTAGGGATGGTGAGCAACCTATGAACTCGGAAACAACAAGTGTACTTGTACGTGGGCACCCAGAGGCCATTTCCAAAGCTTCATCCGACTTTGGAGTTCCTGCTACAGACAGTATACTTGTATGGCATTAGGTTCATTCCATCTCACTGCATTAACAATGCAACACTCTGCCAAAGCATAATAGGCAGTCTTCTCATGAAGAGGTACAGGTCGTCAATCAGAATCACAGTTTATAGCTAAAAAACCATATTTTTCATTAATCCTTTCAGTCATCATATACATCTCCCTTTTGGCTTCCTCAACATCTTTACCTGTGGTCCTTGCAGGATTTACAATTGAATCAGCACTAGTTTACCCCAAAACTCAGGATGCATCTGCAAAAGCTGTTCCATGGCTTCAATTTTAAACTGATACCTTTAAATGTCCTATCATCAACACAAGAATAATTTCTTCCCCTTGAATTGCTCTTGGATCTCTTTAACCTTGATAGAAGATGAAGGATGATTTAATGCAGATCAAGTCGACAATATGAATCCCACATGCAAGTTGATGTATATTGTGCGACCCAGATATTCAAGTCCAATATGACCCTGCTGTGATTCATAGTGCAGGCCTAGCATCCTACCACAACAAGATAAAAAGTGACTAGCATAATCATATGTATGAAAACCAATTAAATCTGCATTTAGAAGTGCTTTCAAAATGAATTTTCTAGTAGGCAATGTCCTATATATTCTGATGAAGGGAATGGGCTGTGGAGGAAAAATCCAACTTATTCTATTGAAACGCCGCCTCAAGAATATAGGGACAAGCATAAGGTGATAGTCGTGAACCCATACATATCATCTTCAGCATTTAACAGCTCCACGACTTATCAGCAAATTCTTATTAGCAGAAATATAGGCTCGCCACTGCAAGTCATTATAGCGATTGCCAAGGTCTGGGCAGACGGGCAGCACGTAATGAAAAGGGCCACAGGTATTGCTTACAAAACCCATGATAGAACTTCTTCGGGTGTCAGAAGAAAGAAATGTGGGCACAATTAAATTCCTCAAGTAGTATCTGCGCAACCTTTCTTGTTCTATTGGATCTACATCAGCCTTCAGGGACCCCACATAGAAAACATCGAAATCAGATGAGAAGCCATCCTTAATTGGAAAAAGGTGAGTCCTCATCAAACTGAAGGACCACCTTCCAGATTCAAATTCTTTTCAGCATGTAAAGGAAGGAAATTTGCCACTATAATCTTTTTCTTACGGGACATAGGTGAGGAAGCATTATCGTCATCAATGTCAGGAATAATTCCTGGAGCAGTCATCACTCGAGGGAGTACTCTTAGATTTTGAGGGATACTAAACATGTCACTAGATGCTAAGTCCACCAGTTTATGCAAGATCTTGACACCATGTTGCCAGAGCAGGTTTATAAATGCAAATTTAAGCAATAACATATGTTTTCAACCAAAAAGATCTCGAGGAGCTATCCAGTACCTGTAGCAGGGGAAACAAGGAGCGTTATATCTACAATATGCGGAAAATGATGACAATGAGATCATGAAAAGAATATGTTGATAGTATAAGCACTATTGTATTTTTCTCAATTAAAAATTCCTGAAGGAGCTATTCTGTAGCAATGGAGGACAAGGACTGTTATATGTGTTGTGCGCAGGCAAATGCTGACCCGCAAAAGATGGGAAGAAATGATGGTATGCTTGCAAATGTTCAGTTTAGCATGGACCAGATTTTTTTTTTTTTTTTTTTCTTTTGGGAGCAGCAACTAATCTAAATACTATACTCGGTCAATGTAAATTTCCACTTGTGAAATAAACCAGTCATAGTCGACAACAGCCCCAAATTCAAAGGGCATAATAGGAGAGTATAAGCTATAACACTGCACTAGCGAGTTCATGCATTAACGATAAGATATATAACAAACTTATCTGATGTTATCTCTACCTCTCACAGTTATCTATGCATCTTTCATACCCACTAAACCACTCGTTTCAAGCAGAGGACCCTAATAATAAGTTAAATACCAGTGTATCATGAATGTATAGCTTTTGCAGTAAGAAAGTGATGGAAACCAGAGACCTCAACCGAATCACCACGCCAAACACACCAGCAACTGTATCTCAACACAGTTTAATAATCGTCAAAAAATGTAACAAGCAACAACAATCCACAAACAATATATCAAAGATAGTAAAAGTTGTATATTCAGTCTTAATAAGAATCAGAAAGGATAACAATCAGTTTTAGGAATGAAACAGTAGCACCCAACTGGTCTTCAAGCGCCAACACCTCCCAGACTCAATTCATGCACAAAAACAAAGATGTCCTCTACCCCTGCTACCACTACCCTTTATTCTGACACCAGAATTCTAATAACTAACAAGACACCTGTCCCCATGTGATTTACCCCTTTTTCCCTCTTCTCCCCTTCTCTATCTTACGTGAATACCAGTTGGATATTTCGGGTCCATCATTACCCTCCCCAAGGAGTGTCACCTTGTCCTCAAGGTGAAAAGAGGGAAACTGGTTGCAGATGGTTGCATATGGCTCCCAAGTATTATCACAGGTTGGTAACCCCTTTCACTTGATCAGAACCTCATAGTCCCCATTTAACAACCTTTGCTTCTGTAAGGCTTGTTCTGGCTCAACTTGGAGTACCATATCTCCATCGGGAAAGTGAGGAAGTGGGAGTGAGGTGACTGGCTGAGATGTAACTCTCTTCAGTTGGGAGACGTGGAACACATTGTGGATGTGAGCCGTGGTGGGAAGTTGCAAGCGGTAAGCGAGAGGACCAACTTTTTCAATCACTTCATAAGGCCCATGAAATCTAGGGCTGAGCTTTTCGTTGAGTCTTCTGGCCAGTGATTTAAGACGATATGGTTGAAGTTTTAAGTAAACTAAATCACCTGTTGCGAATTGAACATCTCTTCTCTTACCATCCGCATAAGCCTTCATGCCCCCTTGAGCCTTGGACAAATTAAGCTTTAATTCATCCAAGATGTGATTTCTTTCGATCATTTGCTCATCAACTGCCGCCACTACTGATGCGTGCTCTGAATATCTAAGAAGGACTGGTGGTTCTTTGCCGTATAATGCCCGAAAAGGAGACATGCTTGAGGACCAGTTGAAGGTTGTATTAAACCAGTATTCTGCCCAGTTTAACCACCTAGGCCACTGTTTTGGTTGCTATCCCGCAAAGCAACGAAGTTAAGTTTCAACACAACAGTTAACCACTTTCGATTGACCGTCCGATTGAGGGTGATACGCAGTAATCATGTGTAGCTTTGTGTATAATTGTTTAACCATCTCCCCCCAAAAGATGCTCATGAAGAGCCTATCCCGATCCGAGACGATTGTCCTTGGGAACCCATGTAGTTTAACAATGTTCTAGATGAAGAGATTAGCTACCTGTTGGGCTATGTAAAGATGTTGGAGAGGGATGAAATGGCTGTACTTGGTCAATTGATCAACCACCACTAATATTGTATTGACCCGCTAAGCTTTTGGTAGGCCTACGATGAAGTCCATAGAAAGGTCCTTCCACACTTGGGTTGATATCGACAATGGTTGTAGCAATTCGACGGGTTGGAGGTTGTCATATTTATTCTACTGACACGTAACATAGTTGCGAACAAAGTTCAGAATGTCACTCTTCATTCCCTCCAATAAACAACCTGAGATAACCGTTTGTAGGTTCTGAAAATTCCTGAATGTCCACCCATGGGGGATGAGTGAAATTCCTGAAGGAGTTGAACTTGCAAACTTGCGCGAGGTAATACTAACCGGTCATCATAGAAAAGTTGGTGTCCCACCAAGTGAAAATATGGGTGGCTTTGGGGGTCCGCGATCAAATCACGGCTGATTTTACTCAACTTATGATCTTGCTGAATAGCCTCCTCCCATTCTTTACAGTTGCCAAAATAGCAAGTAGAAATAGAGTTACATTCCACCCTATCAGCTCGTCTGGATAAGGCATCTACGACCTTATTTTCTGACCCCGATTTATACTATATCTCATAGTCCAGCCCCAATAGTTTGATTATCCACTTTTGTTGCTCCTTCCCATGTACTCTTTGGTCATTCAAATAACGGAGACTACGCTGGTCAGTTCGGATGATGAAATGTCTACCAAGGTAGTGTTTCCACATTTGAACTGCGAAAACAATTGCCATCAGCTCCCGCTCATGAACTGACTTGGCTTGTGATCTTAATGACAGTCCTTGACTAATAAAGGCTATTGGTCTTCCTTCTTGCATCAGAACTGCCCCCAATCCTAGTCCTAAAGCATCTATTTCAATAATAAAAAATTTAGTGAAATCAGGCATAGCAAGAACTGGTACCGTGGTCATTACCCTTTTTAATACATTGAATGCGGTCTGTGATGATTCGGTCAAGTTGAAAAAGTTCTTGCAAAGTAGCACAATGAGAGGTCTTGCCAACGTGCCATATCCCTTAACAAACTTCCGGTAATACCCAGTTAACCCGAGGAATCCCCTTAAGGCCTTGATGTCTTTAGGTGTCAGCCATGCTAGGATACACTCAATCTTCGCTGGGTCAACTGCCACTCCCTCTGGTGAAATTATGTGGCCCAAATACTCCAACCAAGATTGAGCGAATGTGCACTTCTTTTTGTTCATTACTAACTGGTGCTGCTTCAAGGTCTGAAAGGTGATACTCAAGTGGTCTCTGTGGGCTACTATATCCAGGCTATAGACCAGGATGTCGTCAAAGAAAACCAACAGAAATCGTCGCAAATACGGCTTGAAAATATCAATCATGAGGCCTTGAAAGGCTGAAGGAGCATTCAACAATCCGAAGGGCATTACCAGGAATTCGTAGTGACCTTCATGGGTGCGGAAAACGGTCTTGTAAGTGTCATCTTCCTTTACCCGAATCTGATGATAACCTGATTTAAGATCGAGTTTAGTGAACACCGAAGCCCCTCCCAATTCATCGAATAATTCGTCAACTGTCTGAATTGAAAATTTGTCAGGCACCGTAATCTTATTCAAAGCCCTGTAATCCACGCAAAATCGTCACCCACCATCTTTTTTCTTCACCAACAACATAGGGCTTGAGTATGGACTTTTGCTCAGTTTTATAATTCCGGATACCAACATATCTCGAACAATATTCTCAATTTCATTCTTTAAATAATAGGGGTACCTATAGGGCCTGATATTAGGGGGTTGGCTTCCTGCCGCAAGTCTGATTACATGGTCGTGTACCCTGACCGGTGGAAGTCCTGATGGGGATTCAAACAACTCCTGATGTTGTTGTAACAAATTTCTAACTAGCTCATCATGACCTGGTTCCTCTGTTGATTGTAGCTGCATATTCCTGAACTCAATGTAATATCCTGGGCCCTCGGTTTGTAGCGTCTTCAACATCCCCTTAAGTGACACCATAGTTTTGCACAAAGCTAGATCTCCTTGCAGTGTTACCATTGCTCGCAAACATCAAAATTTCATCACAAGCTTCTTCCAATCTGTGGTCGTTTCACCCAACATTTCCAGCCAAGCTGTACCCAAAATAACATCAGCATTACTTATCTCAAACGGAAAAAAATTCAGTACTGTGTCAACTCTCTGCAACCTCAGACACACCCCTTTACACTCTCCTTGACATTTAACATTATAGCCGTCACCAACCCTCACCCCAAATGTTTTAGTAGCTGTTACCGAAATCTGAAGCTCCTCCACTAGGCCCCTGTTTATGAAGTTATGTGATGCCCCACTATCAATTAAAACCATAACTTCCCTACCGCTAATTTCGCCACTCAATTTCATGGTTTTAGGCCCATTGATCCCAACTATCAAACTAATTGATAACTCAACTGCTTTGGGTACTTCCTCATCCATTATTTCTTCTTCATTAATTATCTCTTCCTCCCTACTTTCCTCTTCATCAACTAACAGTACCTGGAATTGCTTCTCTCCACATTTATGCCCCGGTGAGTACCTTGCATCACATTGGTAGCACAAGCCTCGTTCTATTTCCTTTGTCTCTCAGCCTCAGTCAATTTCTTGAACGGAAATTCTCGTCGGAATGCACTGGTTCTGCTGTTGTTTGAAATCGTTGACCCTAAGCTGCCGTGGTTTTCAGATGGGAACCTTCAGTTGGGAGTTGTGTTTTGGAAGAAAATGTGAGTTTCGTTGACTGATCTAGGTGAGGGGTAAGTTGTATTTGGAAGGTGGGCCTTCATATTATCATCTTGTCTAGGTGAATTAGAATTGGGCTTGGGCCCATAAGTTTTATGCCCATACTTACCTGTTCGGCCCAGGCCTGCTTGGGCTTCCTCCAAGGCCATGTTTCTTTCTTCCACACATTGGACTAGTAAGGTCACCTGGGTCAGGGAGTTGGGTCGGGTCAACAAATCTGGTTGCTGCAGTTTAATCTCTGCCCAGATTTATGACTTCAGCCCATTTAGGAAAGCCGCCATCAAAACGCCCTCTCTCTCGGCCTGTGTTAGTGTCGTGATCTCCTCAAATCGCTGGCGAAAATCCAACACTGATCCTTCTTGCCGTATCGACATCAGCAGCTCTAAGGGGCTGACCTCTTGTGTTCCACTAAATCGCTGCAACAACGCGACCTTGAAAACTGGCCAGGTCATCGTCGCCGTCCTCGATTCTGTCCATTGGTACCAGTGGAGTGCTTCTCCTACCATGCAGAAGGCTGTTGACGAAACTTTCTGTTCGTTGTGGATCTAGTTCATCACGAAATATCGCTCCACTCGGAAGATCCACCCGTACAGGTCCTCACCGGAAAAGAGGGGTAGCTTCAGTTTCCGACCACCCAAGTCTCGACGGTTCCACCCTTCTCCGCCTTGATTCGACCCTTCTCCACCCTGGTTCCCAACTAAATCTCCCTGTCCTCCGTGAGGGCCATGTTTAATGCGCCCTTCCCTATCTCGATTGAATTCTTCAGACAAATTTCTCCGTCGCTCTTCTTCCTCTTCGTCTCTTCTTCGCATCCAGTTTTGCATGTCCATTAAAATTTCCCTCATCGAGTTCACTGTTTCAGTTACCTTGGCGACGTCCCTCTGAACCACCATTATTTCCTTCTCCACACTTTCAACCCTGTTCTCCATTCTAGTACCAACCATACCCCAAATGATCCACGAGCTCTGATACCAGATTGATGGAAACCAGAGACCTCAACTGAATCACCACACCAAACACACCAACAACCGTATCTCAACACAGTTTAATAATCGTCAAAAAAGGTAACAAGCAACAACAATCCACAAACAATATATCAAAGATAGTAAAAGTTGTATATTCAGTCTTAATAAGAATCAGAAAGGATAACAATCAGTTTTAGGAATGAAACAGTAGCACCCAGCTGGTCTTCGAGGGCCAGCACCTCCTAGACTCAATTCATGCACAAAAACAAAGATGTCCTCTACTCCTGCTACCACTGCCCTTTATTCTGACACTAGATTCTAATAACTAACAAGACACCTATCCCCACGTGATTTACCCCTTTTGCCCTTTTCTCCCCTTCCCTATCTTACGTGAATACCAGCTGGATATTTCGAGTCCATCAGAAAGTATATAATCAACAAATACTCAAATGCCGGTGAAGCAATGATTATGATCAAAACCACTATGATAAAAGGATCATGTCATGTCTAGCTATATAAATATTGTATAGACCTAAGGCCAATCAACATAATAAGGAAAGGAAACAATGAAATAGGAAAGAAAGAAGCCTTAAATTCTTTATGAATTGTAGATACTTCACAAAAAAGAGCCCTTCAAACTTTGTGCATGCTATCCTATATCAACATAACATCTTAAAAGAACAATTATCCAATAATAATTTATGATAAATTAGCCCTCAGCATAAAATAAATTACCATATGAAGGGACAATCAGCTCTCACCATCATATAAACAGATTTCGAAGGCACCAAGGAAACATAACAATAGCACATCAAAACGAACAACTAAGTGAGAAAGAACAGTTCCAACGTGAACCTTTACTAGATTAAACTAGTCACCGATACATAATTATTGCACAGAATAGTGCCGTTTCATGAATTCAACCATAAATAACTGTAATAACTAAATGTAAATGGTAGAATGAGAAAAATTGTTCATAGTGCTGATCTTGTAATGAAAGGATAAAAAGAAAATATATTTAGAGATGGAATACGATTGAATGAAAAGATAAAAGGAACAAAAAATATATATGCACCAAATATCATCACCTGAAAAGCAAAAATCAGTTGTGTCATATGGATTTTATTATCGTTCTAAGCCTTTTTTATACACAAAACACTAGGGAGAAGGTGAAATGAAAACAAATATCCATTTAACCAATGAGGTAATCAAAGTAATATTTATTAGTACAACGTAATCACGTGTATACATCCCTTCATATCATTCCTTTCCAGCGAAGTCATTAAATCACCTTATTTGGCTTCTAATTACGGCAGAATGAGCACATTTCATTAATGAATTCAATCTGGCAAGACAAACGTACGTAATCTTTGTTGAGTTGTCAACCACTTCAACAATAAGATGCGAGGCAAACATATTCAAGGTAAACTTATTATTCTCTTGTATGAGTATGATAGCAAATTATAGAGCAAATAAATTCATTGTAACTAGAGAGGTGAAATAATATTCTAATAATATTGACTATACTAGACCTGGACGTGACCTGTTTATTAAGTGAACTAGATTAAATAGCATGTATTTTTTATCTCTTTACTAGTTTGATATTTGTGATTGCTTACTTGTTTGATTTTGTAATACCTCTAGATTGTTTCATTCTTACCTCATTGTTTTGTTCAAAAAAATCGCCTATCCAAAATAGCATAAAATTGAAAAAAAAAAAGTTAATATCTTTCCATAGAACAAAGTTTTCTACTTCCATATTTTATAAGAGGGCTTCATTACTTAAAGAAAAAACAGTTCCTTAAAAAGACAAAATTTTGATTAAGTGAACTTATCTATAAATTAATAGAGACAAATGGAAGAAGTCTCTATTAATGAAATATACATGTATCACCGTAACCTTGAATTAATAGATAAGTCATCACTGATAACATACCAAAAAAGTAAGTACTGGCCGAGACTTTCCTAATCGTATATTCATTTGTTTAATTTCCAAGTTCTTAAAGCGCTATTTGTTTGCATCAGCGGATGCACTGATAAATCCATTATAACAGAATCGCTATATTATGTGCATATCAATAATCTGTGTTATACGTTTTCATCTTTTTTTTTTTCTTTTTGTGATTTTGTTGGCGTAGAGAAATTTCTATGAGAACAAACAAGATGTTATAAATTACTTCCAATAATCAGCTCCATACAGTTTAAATGATGCTTTTTTTATGCCTCATTAACTGTTTTCTCAGCTTAAAAACAAAAGCAAACACAAAAAAAAACTTAGGAAACGTTACAAATCAATAATAATAATAATAAAAAAAAAATAACCTTTTCTGTGTATATGGAAAGGAGAGAGATGAGAAGAAAAAAATAAAAACAAAATGACGGGAGACAGGAGACTGTTGAAGATATAAGTGCTTCTGGAACTTTTTTTTGTAAGAAAATTGAGCTTTAAGAGCAAATGCCAATTATTCTGCAAAGAAAACGATGCACACGATCATAGAGAAAGAAAGAAGAATATTTGCAGAGACAATAGAGCTCAAACCGACTGTAGCAACATCAAACCCAGATCTCAAACCTCTTAACTTATGTACATCTACACCCATCATGCATATATATAAATATACAAAGAAAGCGAAAAACCGAGAGGGAGAGAGTAGATTAAAATAAGTTACCTTAAAGACTTTAAACTGACATAAAAAGCAGCAGTAACGTAGAATCACAATGATCCAGCGAGTGAACTTATATGAAGCTGTTTGATGGCACAGAGGACTAAGATTTCTCTGCCACAACCATCAAAAACAACAGAAACATAGAAAAAGTCAGTGAACCAGCTGAGTAAAACTCAAATATCAACCATAAAAATGCCCATTATTCTTCCAACACTTTCCCACCAAAAAAACGTACCAAAACACAGAAAGAAAGGAAATGAAAGCCCGGATAGATGGAAGAGAGAAAGAAGAGATATGAATCAAACTTAGGAGATAAAGATATATACGGAGATGACAGAAATGATGAGTAGAATATGAGATATTATGGAGGAGAGGTGAGTTAGGTTCAAAGCTGGTGAGATTATTGCGGAAGCAACAAAAGTGAAGAGAGAATTGAAAATTTTTAAGGATCCGTTTGGCTTGGTTGGGTTGGGTGTTTGGTGCTTGTTCATTCAACAAAGAAGAAAGAGATTAAACGTAGAATATTAAAAGTCAAAAAAAATTATGGATAGAAATCCAGAGAGAAAAAGCCTCTGTTTGTACAGTTCGATTGGAAGTCCAGTTGGTCTTACGTTATAATCTTATGTCTCCGTTCTTCCATATTTGCCCCTCTCTTTCCAACTTAACTACGTCATTGCCCCTTTCGCCTTTTTCACTTCACTTTCTATTTTGGCTTACTTAATATATAAATATCAAACCTATGGTGGTTAAAGAACCTCTTATTTAATATTATAAGTTCTGAACATTGAAACCACTTATTTTAACGTATAATTGTGTAACTTATCTTATTTGTTAAGTTTATAAAGTATTCAATCGATCTTAAAGATTAGTTAAAATATACGTAAGTTGGATCGAATACTTCAATTATCAAAAATATATATGAGATTGAGTTGTAAAATTAACATTACTTTATAAATATTTATTTTTTTTCTATGAATAAATTATTTTTATATTTTAATTTAATTATTAAATATTTTCACCAATTCTTTTTATTACTATAAAGATGTAAATTTTGTTGAAAGGGTTTATTTAGAAAAATTGAAGTAAATCTAAACCTTAAACATAGACGGATCTCCTACGCCACCGAAGACCAAACAAAAGTAAGTCTTCATTATCACAATACATAACATTATCCTCAAATAATAAATTAATTTATATTGCTATTTATTATTAATTTGTAATATAATAAAGTTGACCTTCACACTTCTTCTCACAGAAAGATAAACATAGAATTGGCCTTGACTATTTTACTTTTATTTTATTTAACTTAATTATTATGAAGAAAAAAACATTGAGAATAGGAGTTTTTTTAATTTTATAAATAATAAATCAGTTTTATATTTAATTTGATTTATCGGAAAGTAAAAATGAGGGGATGAGGATAGGTTTATCTTAATCAACGCACCTTATTGTTCTTCAATAAAATGATTACCTCCTTATAATTGGAAAAAGAAAAATTTTTACTTTTGGTAACCACATGTTTGGGCACAGAGATATCCTTTTCTGAAAGATAACTTTGTACCAGAATATGAGCTGTAAATTGATAAGTAACAGCTGGTGAAATGAAAATAATTAAATAAACAACTTTAACGCCCACAGAAAATTAAATTAAATTAAATTAAAAAAGCAAGAAATTAATAAAATTAAAAAATTTGGTAAGTAAGAGAGAGATTTTGAACCGACAATGCATGCGGCTGCTCGACCACGCTATTTCATATCCAAGCTGGCATCCATCATTTTGGATAAGACAGCCATTTACTACTTTACCCATTTTGTTATGTTTTCACTTTTCCCCCCCAACGTTTTATTTACCAAAATAACCTTTCCTAGTTTGTACAGGCATTAAGATAAAGTTTCAAAAGACTAATCTCCTTCGATTAATATCGGTCCCCAACATTTTCAATAAAAAAAAAGGTTAACATAATTCAATGTCTTATAGGGGTGTCATCAGCGGCTAGCGAGTCAACTTGGCTCGATTTGTTAAATACTCGAACTCAACTCAAGTTTAGTCAAGTCGAACCAGCTTGAATAAGACTCGAATTAGATACCGAGTCGATTTCAAGTCTACTCCAACTCGGCTCGTGAGTCAATAGTGGCTCATTTAGAGTTTTTCTGTAAAAAATACAAGTTTTAAGTCTATCTTGTAATTTGACATACAAAAGATTTAAAAAATCGCAAATTAATCCTCAACCCCATTTAACCCAAATCTTATAAACGATTTCTCCAAAATCATAAACTCTATTTTCACACTACTAATCATTGTTTATGTTGTGTAATTTTTTGATGTATTTTGATGTGATTTATGTTGATTTGGATGAAATTTACCAAAAATTTAATCTGATTTGTGTAAAACAAGATCTGCATGTTATATAAAAAAATGTCAAACAAGTCGTAATTGAGCCATAATCGAGCTCGTGTTAATCGAGTATCGAGCTTTTCAATTCGAGTCAATCGAGCTCGAGTCAAGTCATGAATCGGCTTGATTATAAACAAGTCGAGTCACGAGTCAAATTTTCTTGACTCAGCTGACTCGTGACTCGACTCAAATTCATCTAATGTTCAACCGAGTCAGACTCGTTTAGGATGATACTCGACTCGGCTCGTTTACAACCCTAATGTCTTATCCTCTGCACCATTTCATAGTGTATTTTTGAATATTTCAACGACTTATTCGATCTTTTATCTCTATCTTTTTTTTCTCTTAGACGTAGGATCGATTCAATTCACACATATGAAACAATAATTGAACATTGAAAAATCTCAAATATTTGTCATTAACACTTTTAGTTTAGATTTGACATTTGAAATCTCTAGATTGAAGAGTCACCCGACTTTTTGGAATAATATATATAAATCTTATACATACAACTACAATTTGTTCAATAACTTAATAAATTTTATGTAAGCTTATGTATTTTAAATTATAATTAGTATTTTTAACAATTTTTTAATAATAATAATAATATTATTATTATTATTATGTAGTTAAAATGTCTTCCTTCCTTGTTAAATTGTTTTGATTAATTAGTAAATAAAAGTTGAGAGTAATGCATGGGAATCAATCAGAAGAAAAGAAAGAGAATGGCAGAAGCGTAAATAAGAGAAACGAAAAGGGTATAGAATTATAGATGTAGTTGGAGAAACCGATGAGGATAAAATCTAGGGGACAGGGCCAGGGATCTTTAAATGCACTATCACCCAACTGACTCTCCTCAATCCTTTCATTGCTTTCAAACCCATAATCTGGTACGGACTTTTCACACATTCAATATCTATAAATTTAAAATTATTCATTTTTCTTTAATTTAAAAACATATCCATTTTCTTTGATTCTTTCTCCTTCTTGTCCTGCCTTAAATATTTTGGCCAAGTCACTCTTCCAATAGAGACAATCCACGTCAACGCAAGGCCGCATTTCGGTTGGTTGTTCCATTCCACATCAATGCCATGACCAGTTAGATTTTTTTTCTATTTTCACATGTGGATTCTTGATTATTGGACCACAATATTTGTCCCATCACCCGGCCCCTACTTTATACCAATTATATGAATATCTTTAGATGGGTCCCCAACATATCCACAAATATGTTACCAACTTACGCATTACATTATTGTTGTTTAAATTTTTAGGTAAACTTGTTAGATAAAATGTTTGAATTTGATGGGTGCTTTTAATATAACTCAACCGACACAAGAAAAGTAAAAAATTAATAATTATTATTTTTAAAGTTTATTAAGCAATTATTAGTCTTGAAATTATTTTTAAAGTTAAATTTATAATGGTAAAATTTGCCTTTTTCTACCAATAAAAGACAAAAGTATTGCATATTATATTTCTTGTGATTAAGAGTTAAGATCCAATTTATATATATATATAAAAAAGAAATAATAGATATTTGAATAAAATTTATACAAGAAACTTATATATTATTCACAGAGTTTGAATTTATATACATTTATATATATTATAGATAAAAAGGGAGATAATTGGAATTAAGGAAATACACATAAATTTAAATAAGTTAACGTCACATGTTAAAGATGGATGAAGGCCACAGCGGAAGGACAAAATTATTTAAATTTTTAAGTTAGAGCAATTATAATGGGGTTTGACTAAATGTATGGGATTAGAAAATTGTAACATGAAAATAGTGTGGGGCCAGCATTATCCCGTAAGCGTGTTCTGCGGAAGGGTGTCGTTTCGTAAGTAGGAGTTTTCCTCTGTAGGAAGCGGAGAGGTGGGGTCCTCTTAATTCTTATCCATTATTCTTTCGTTTCAAGTGGGTCCTTAATATCTTCAAGGCTTATCCCCTCTCGTCAGGCATCATCATGCGACAATACGGTGACGCTGTCTAAACGTCCCATGTAATGAAGGGATTTGTTAGGCCTTTGCCTGTAAGTGCCGTTTGGCATAGGGTGTTCAGAAAAACAGCAAACCAAATAATCCCACCCGAGGTTTACCGAAATTTCTATGTTCACACCTTTGGTTTTATCTATTCTAGATACCCACCCTTAATCTAACACAATTTTTTTTTTTTTAATTTTAAAAATTGAAGGGTAAAAGCGTTAAAACCCCATTTTTCCAACTCACTACCATTGACTGGGGGGATCATGAAATTCTGGCCAAAACGGACAATTTGATTTGAGGTGAGGGTGATGAATCTTGTCGATTTGGGTGAGAAATTCGATATGGATCCACAGAAAACGGTCCACGACAACACTAACAATGGCGGTGAGTTGAGAGAAATGGGAGGTTGTGGCTGAGAGAGAGAAAGAGAAGTGACGGAAGAGAAGCAAAGTAGTTTTAAAGAGAGGGTACTTTAGAGAGAAATTTAATGCACTCTAAATGATGAAGAGAGGGTACTTGTGAGAGAAATTTAATGCACTGCAAATGATGACTTCATCATTTGACCGTTACATTAAATAATTTTCTGTTAATTTAAATGTGAAAATCTATAATTTATGAAACTATGGGTAATGCACTGCAAATGATGACTTCATCTAAGGTGATTAGGAGGAGATGGATTTCCAGCTGGTTAGAAGTCACCTACTATCTTCATCAAAATTTAGACAAGGGATTTCTCTTTGATAAGCGCAGACAGTTTTAGCAAGTGCACTCCTCATTTAATAGAAGGCTAAAATGCGAAGCGTCAATGGATCTTCAATTGGCAAAGTAATTTAATGCTACAACCATCATTGACCGTTTGAATGTAACAATGTGGGGTTGCCTGGTTGAGTAAACAGTTATGTTGATGACCATAATGTTGAAATGGTTAGGTAATCATGTCAATTTGGTCAACATTATGTTATATTAAAAAACTAGAAATAGTAATGATTTGATGCTCGTTAAGTAACCCCAGGCCACACGACATAGTTTCACCACGGCTTTGTTACCAACTCGCCGAGTGCATGTAACCTCATACAAGCCTATATATGGTTTTTACCACACTCAACTCTGGTTGAGTGTACCGGATCTACAAATCACCATGGCGTGGGCAGTTTGGTTGGTGTGGTCTTGTCACACTATTGGTGCACACAAAACCAGATGGATCAGCTTCTCAAAGGGTGCAGCAATTTTACAAAAGACTTCATCAGTTCCCATGATTTACTCTCAACTCCTTCAACCCATATTCGTCGGCCACCGTTCGCCCCTCACACAATCGCTCAACCTCGTTTGAAAAAAGATAATTTAGTCAAAGATTGGCCTTAGCTCCTTACACGGGCTTTCATCTGTCTTTTTGCCATATTTTCTCCGTTTAGGGTGAAAAAGCTCAGAAGTTAGCTTAATACTTCACGGCTCTTTCTTATTTGCGAGCGTAAGAACCGCTAAACACCTAAGCATATAAAAGAGATCAAGCAACATCGGAAAAGTTGCACTTTTAATAGGCCCATTTTTCTATTAACATCATCAAACATATTAGCAACTGAATCTAGCCAGTATAATAACCAAACTTTACAGCATCATCGGTCATATTATTTTAGGAAAATATAGCTAGGCATTACCAGTATTGCCACTAACAAAAGCCACCATATTTACAGCATAACTTCTTAAACGCAGTACAGAAATATAAACTTAGAAAGCAAAGCTTTTACACCTCGCCACCATGAACCTTCCAGAAAACATCTCCAGCATCATCAGATTCTTAGTATCAATAGCAATAGCACCAAAGATTGCTCGGTAAGCACACAAACAACTCCAGGAATCGAAGAATTAGTCCTGGAAGAAACTCTAATCACCTTTAGTAACCCCAATCGAACCCATCATCTGCACATGAAGTTTCACATTGGAAATATCTGAAATACGGCGGTTCAGATCTTTTGGTGAAATATCAATGTCTTTACGAAGGACATGAAGGGACACTGATGTTTCAATGACATAGGAGCCCAAAATGCTTAATGCCCGATTATTCTTTCGGAGAATGAAGGGTGGTCATTGCACGACGAAGCATCAATGCCCTTGAAATTGTAGCTGAATATGAGGAATGAAAACCAATGAGACTCTGATAGATAAAATGACATGCTTCCGTTGTTCTAAATCTACTACAATATAGAAATCTTAAGATAATGTTTGAAGAGAAAACAAAGAAGTAAAAGATGTTAAAGTATATGTTGCCCTGTAATGAAAACAAACGCTAATATTTTGTACATTAACTCTCAGGTAGGCTAATAACACAGTATCATCGTAGACTATCAAATATTTCTAGTATTTTTCCGAGTAACAAATAAGGTTAGGAAAAGAAACTGAAGAAAAAGTTTCGAACTTGCCCGATTTGCTTCTGTAGCGTTTCGAGAGCGGCTTCGAATCGCGACGATAATATTTAAGCCTCTGCATCATGAGGTCATTTGCTGCACCAGCTGTTTAATAAAGAATACAAATCGATGTTCTTTCTTCTATAGTTGGAGTAACTGAGAAAAAAGAATACATTAGGGTTTAAGAGACGATGTACCTGAAAAGGAAAGGAGAACGCAAAGACAAAGATGGCGGTGAAGAAAGTGAAGTGAAGAAGAGACATTTTGAGGTGGTAGTCGTCGAGTCTCGTGTTTCTTCTCTCTACTCAATCAGTGTAAAAACCCAGCGATCACAATGACTTACCCTTTCTTTGTTTGGAGATGCTTTAATTACAGACATTTACAGTATAAATATTAATAAAAAAAAAAAAAAAAAACAAAAAATAAATAAAATAAAAAGGATATATCACTGAAGTACAAAGTTTACGAATTTCAATAGAGGACCAAGTTTCAGAAATTTGAATAAAATTATTTTAATTCTATTAAATTTTTTGGGTTTGAAGTCTTTTAGTTTTTTATATTTAATTTTTATTCAAAATTTGTTTTTTTTTTATTTTAAGGGCATTTGTATCATTTTGTAATTACATATTTAAATATAATGATAAACACCATTAAGTGTCTTTTGATGATAAGTCTGAACTCATGTCCTTTTATAACCATTCAGTAAACTTTGTACCTGATAATATATCCCAATTAAAAACAAGTTGTGAAATTTTTCAAAACTAATAAATATGCATACCAAATCAAATCTTTGATAATATTAAAATACTTTTGACAATATCAAATAACTTCAAATAAATTCAAAGGAAATTTAATAGTTTGCAAAATTACTAGAGGTAACGTTCACAGTTCTAGACTTTCCCACCCAAAAAGTTTCAAAATATACTTTCTCACCCATCGTTTATATTCGTCAATACCAAATTCTCCTTTCTCAGTCGGTGTTCAGCAGTTACCAAAGCAGATAAGAGAGTTTTTGTAGAGTAGCCAGTGGATCAAATGGTGTGACCGATTAAATATTCGTCATCGGAATCAGTCGAAATTAATTAAGACAAGAAACTCTAACTTTCGGTGGGCAGCAAACGGGTGAAAAATCAAATGTAAGTGAGAAGGTTTTCTAGAGAGGATAAAAATTCAAATGGTGGTAAGGAGAATTTTGCTCAAAATAGTTTTGGTAGTAACGATATAACTTTGAGTGGAAAAGTTCATTGAGGCAAACCTTGGGGAAAAGTCCTTTACTCTTCCTAGAACTGAACATTTATAGAGTAGAAAAAATTATCCTCTTGATCTCTGGGAGATTTTATAACCATGTTAAGTGAGGATACTTCAGCCTTTGAGGAGGTCAGTGATAATTTCAAAAATAAGAAGCAACAGGTGAGATCAACAACAATGAAAGGAGACCATATAGATAAGCCCAAACAACGGTCAAATGGTTGTTGACGTTGGGGTTATATAGGTTGTGCCATGTATCTAGTGTCTTGTTTTATTATTTGGGTGATTATTAGAGATAGATTGAAAAATTATAAAAACACCCTCTAGGTTTGTTAATTTAGCTAAACACCTATAATAAAACATTGGAAATTAACCAAAACATCTCCATCCACCCATTAAAGCCGGTAGCCACGTCACACCATGGAGGTGGCCGAAAGTTGTTGTAATGGTACACGACTGGCTGGATCTGGTCGGTCATGCACGATATGGCTTTCCAACCAGATCTAACTACACATTGGTCTCAACGCAGCCAAAGATATAGCCTCATTGACGACTACTCGCCAAGATTGCCACAGGCAGATCTGCCAGGATGGCTTTCAGCCAGATCCTGTGGTCTGCGAAAAGGCTAGATCGACACACTACATAGATCACAGTAGTGTGCCATTACGCATATTCGCCACTTTTCGTAGTGGTGGTGGGATCTGAATGCAATTATGGGTGGATGGGGGTTTTTTGTCAATTTTTATACTTTTTTGTTGAGGGTGTTAGTTAAATTAACAAACCTATGGGGTTTAAAATAGTTGAATAGAATATATTGAATTCATAATAGGGAAATAATATGTATTTGGGTAGATTTAAAATTTACCCAAAATAGCAAAACAAACACACCGATGAAACATTATCCATTCAAGTTTTTCTTTTCAGATTATTTTGTCATAAAAAAGAAAATGCTATCTACAAGACTTAAAAGAGGGCTGCAAATGACATGAGTAGAATAAAAAAAAAAGAACGGAAAAGAGAGAGAGGAGAGAGATCATAAAGACAGGGTAGCAATTTTGTATCCCATGTATTGCATTGTAGACTAGCACTTCTCATAACATAAGTTAGTACTTTAATCCAAATATTTGTCCACACTTACTAAATTTTGGCTAATTACATAAAGACATATTGAACAATCATTTTTTCTATTGAAGTACAAACTATTTTTTTTTTTGAAGGTAAAAATTATCAATTATTTCTATTAAGGTACAAACATTTAGTTGCCGGAAAATATAGGAAAATAAAAAAAAGGAAAACCTCAAAACGAACACAACAATTCACCCACATCAAAAAAACTACCGGAATCATCAAAACAATAGAAAAAACAAAAACGAAGAAGAAAAGAAATATATAAGATTTTCTCAAGAAACAAAAAGAAAAGAGAAGAAATAACTAGAAAATTGCAAAGAGAAAACTAGGAGGAGAATATTGATATGTTTGTTCAAAGATTTTATTTATCTAGGTGAGTTTTGTATTTTTGAATAATAAAAAAAAAAAAAGATTGTTGAGTTTAATTATAAATATCGAGTCAACATAACCACGTAAATATCCAATAAACACACACAAATTACATGTCAGCATTTTTACAAAAAAAAAAAAAAAAAAATGTCATGTATCAATTTTAATCTTAAAAAAAATATGAAAGATTTGTACCTTTATAAGAAAAACTAAAATTCAATACCTGTCAATAGATTTAATTGATAAAATAATTGATACCTTCAATAGAAAAAAGTTAGGGATAGTTCGATACTTCTAAATAATAAGCCTTAAGTTTTCTATATTAAAATTTATAAATAATATTACTAAATATATAGAAATTCAATTATGCTAATTACAATGCCCAAATGAAAGCAAACCAAACATTAATTGAGAAAAATAACAGTTCGTATGGCCACAAAGTCATCTTCGGCTTTTTCATGTATACAAACCTGTCATCACCATCTGAATCTCTCGTAAACTAGATTAATGTTATTCCTGGTCACCTAACCTACATTTGTCTTGAAGCCACCTAATTCGCCATTTATCCCTACCATTTATCTTTCCATCTAGAAGAGAAAGAAAAGAAAGAAAGAAACAAACCTCAGTGCCTCACAAACTTCGCCCGAAACCAACTTCGAGAGAAGCCCCTTGTTCAACACAAGGAAAGAATCGTTAAAGTCAGCATCAATGTCCACCCACCAATGGCAGATCCTTTGTTCTTCTAATCAACTTTTAAGTGAGCAGGATAGCATTACTCAGGAAAATCAAGAGCATTGAGCGAAGAAACTTGGATTTATTATCTCACAATTAAACACGGATTCATTCCCAAACTTTCAATAATTGCATGAACATCTGTGATATCATCCAGGTAGTACCTAGCTTTGCTCGGCTTTTGACCAACTGTACAATCAAAAATCTCTGGAGGTGCATCAAGTGATAAACAATAGCTCAATATGCTTTCAAACAGTCCTATCGGATCTATCATCCCCAATGCACAGCACAAAATCAGGAACTTTCCCATTACTGATCATTGAACTAAGTACTTCTCTGCAGCGAATCCTTTAGTGACTCCCTGTAAAATAACAGGTCAATATTAAACCCTTACATTGTAACAAATATTAAAGAAAAAAAAAAGAGAGAGAGAGAGAAGATAATGGAGGAATATAGACTGTGGCTTCACTTCAACTAATCATGACCCCTCAAACAAACAACTGGCTCATTTGCAAGGACACTTTCAAGATGATCCAATAGCTCCTTGGCTGGCACGATCCAAAATCAGAGGCAGCATCTTGATGGTGCCACACCAAGGCAGTTTTCTTCGTTCTATATAGGAACCATCAGTTGTCTGTATATAATTGCATCACAGGTTCTGCAATATTTTTCCACGCAAAATCTGCAGCTCGGTGATGATCTGCCATTTGGAATCTCTAGGCCACCTGTAGGAAAAAACAAAGTAAACCCATACGACATGAGAAATAATCAAACTTGTTGGAAATAAATTGAATCAATAAACAGATAAGCACTTCGTCATATAGCAAAATTTTACTTTCATTTGACTAAAAACAAGCAGTATCTAAAAAGACAATATTGTCTTTGAACAGGCAGCTGTCTTATTTAAAAGAAAAAATATGGCTTTCTGAAACTAAATCTTGAAGCTAGTAGATATTATATACAAAAAATATACCTCATGAAGTATCGTGCTCGCTGGATACGAGATTTGGCATTCCGAAAACATTTTACACAGAGAGTCTTGCCCCCTACCGTAACAATGAACACAGTGTTTTTAGAGTCATTGCAGATTCAGTTCAGATGGTAAATGAATTTAGCCGAGGGGGGGTTTGCAATGGAAGAGCGGTGCACCACAGTGCCATCATAGTCCAAGAATATTGCCCTTCTAGATGTTTTTATATACAGAACAATATGTTCACGGATGCTTCCTAAAATATGGAGAAAGGAACAATATTCTACAACAACCGAAGCCATGCCCCAACAGCGTTTACTATAGTGATCTTTGCATGCTTGCTACAATCCTGCATGAAGCTTTGAGGCCAATAAGCACATCATGAGACTTAATTATTGATAGTGCTCTCATGCCGCAACTGCTTCTCTGCTTCAGGCATACTGATGGCTAGATGCAGTGCATCAGCTACAGCATCAATTCCAAGGATTGATCCTAACCCCACTTAGGGATGGTGAGCAACCTATGAACTCGGAAAAACAAGTGACTTGTACGTGGGCACCCAGAGGCCATTTCAAAGCTTCATCCACTTTGGAGTCCCTGCCTACAGACAGTATACTGTATGGCATTAGGTCATACCATCCCTCACTGCATTAACAAGCAACACTCTGCCAAAGCATAATAGGCAGTCTTCTCATGAAGAGGTACAGGTCTGTCAATCAAATCACAGGTTTAGCTAAAAAACCATATTTTTCATTAATCCTTTCAGTCATTATAACATCCTCCTTTTGCTCCTCAACATTTTACCTGTGGGCTTGCAGGATTTACAATTTGAATCAGCACTAGTTTACCCCAAAACTCAGGATGCATCTGCAAAAGCTGTTCCATGCTTCTAATTTAAATGATAACTTTAAATATGTCCATCATCAAACACAAGAATAATTTCTCCCCTTGAATTGCTCTTGGATCTCTTTAACCTTGATAGAAGATGAAGGATGATTTAAGCAGATTCAAGTCGACCAATATGAATCCCCACATGCAAGATTTTGATGTATATTGTGCGACCCAGATATTCAAGTCCAATATGACCCTGCTGTGATCGTAGTGCAGGCCTAGCATCCTACCACAACAAGATAAAAAGTGACTGCATAATCATATGTATGAAAACCAATTAAATCTGCATTTAGAAGTGCTTTCAAATGAATTTTCAGTAGGCAATGTCCTATATATTCTGATGAAGGGAATGGGCTGTGAGGAAAAATCCCAACTTAATTCTATTGAAACGCCTCCTCAAGAATATAGGGACAAGCATAAGGTGATAGTCGTGAACCCAACATAATCATCTTCAGCATTTAACAGCTCCACGACCCATCAGCAAATTCTTATTAGCAGAAATATAGGCTCGCCACTGCAAGTCCTTATAGCGATTGCCAAGGTCTGGGCAGAAGGGCAGCATGTAATGAAAAAGTGGCCACAGGTATTGCTTACAAAAACCATGATAGAACTTCTTCTGGGTGTCAGAAGAAAGAAATGTGGGCACACAATTAAACTCAAGTAGTATCTGCGCAACCTCTTCTTGTTCTATTGGATCTACATCAGCCCTCAGGGACCCACCATGAAAACATCGAAATCAGATGAGAAGCCATCTAATTTGGAAAAAAGGTGATCTCATCAAAACTGAAGGACCACCTTCCAGATTTCAAATTCTTTTCAGCATGTAAAGGAAGGAAAATGCGCACTATAATCTTTTTCTTACGGGACATAGGTGAGGAGCACTCATCCAATGTCAGAATAATTCCTGGACAGTCATCACTCGAGGGAGTACTCTTAGATTTGAGGGATACTAAACATGTCACTAGATGCTAAGTCCAACAGTTTAGCAAGATCTTGACACCATGTTGCCAGAGCAGGTTATAAAGCAAATTTAAGCAATAACAATATGTTTTAACCAAAAAGATCTTCGAGGAGCTATCCAAGTACCTGTAGCAGGGGAAACAAGGAGCGTTATTATTACAATATGCGGAAAATGATGACAATGAGATCATGAAAAGAATATGTTGATAAGTATAAGCATATTGTATTTTCTCAATTAAAAATTCCTGAAGGAGCTATTCTGTCAATGGAGGACAAGGATGTTATATTGTTTGCGCAGGCAAATGCTGACCCGCCAAAGATGGGAAGTAAATGATGGTATGCTTGCATAAATGTTCAGTAGTATCATGGACAGAAATTTTTTTTTTTTTTTTTTTTTGGAGCAGCAACAATCTAATATACTACTCGGTCATTGTAAATTTCCACTTGTGAATAAACCAGTCATAGCACAACAGCCCCAATTCAAAGGGCATAATAGGAGAGTATAAGCATAACACTGCACTAGCGAGTTCATGCATTAACGAAAGATATATAACAAAACTTATCGATGTTATCTCTACCTCCACAGTTATCTAGCATTTTCATACCACTAAACCACTCGTTTAAGCAGAGGACCCTAATAATAAGTTAAATACCAGTGTATCATGAATGTATAGCTTTGCAGTAGAAAGTGTGGAAACCAGAGGACCTCAACCGAATCACACCCACACCAGCAACGTATTCAACACAGTTTATAATCGTCAAAAAATGTAACAAGCAACAACAATCCACAATATATCAAGATATAAGATAGTAAAAGTTGTATATTCAGTCTTAATAAGAATCAGAAAGGATAACAATCAGTTTTAGGAATGAAACAGTAGCACCCACTGGTTTCAGAGGCCAACACCTCCCAGACTCAATTCATGCACAAAAACAAAGATGTCCTCTACCCCTCTACCACTACCCTTATTCTACACCAGGATTCTAATAACTAACAAGACACCTGTCCCCAGTGATTTACCCCTTTTTCCCTCTTCCCCCTTCTCTATCTTAGTGAATACCAGTGGATATTTCGGGTCATCATTACCCTCCCCAAGGAGTGTCACCTTGTCCTCAAGGTGAAAGGGGAAACTGGTTGCAGATGGTTGCATATGGCTCCCAAGTATTCACAAGGTTGGTAACCTTCACTTGATCAGAAACTCATAGTCCCATTTAACAACCTTTGCTTCTGTAAGGCTTGTTCTGGCTAACTTGGAGTACCAATCTCCATCGGGAAAGTGGAGGAAGTGGGAGGAGGTGACTGGCTGAGATGTAACTCTCTTCGTTGGGAGACGTGGGAACATGTGGATGTGAGCCGTGGTGGGAAGTTGCAAGCGGTAAGCCAAAGACCAACTTTTCAACACTTCATAAGGCCCATAAATCTAGGGCTAGCTTTTTGTGGTCTTCTGGCCAGTGATTTAAGACGTATGGTTGAAGTTTTAAGTAAACTAAATCACTGTGTCGAATGAACATCCTTCTCTTACATCGCATAAGCCTTCATGCCCCTTGAGCCTTGGACAAATTAAGCTTTAATTATCAAGATGTGATTTCTTTCGATCATTTGCTCATCAACTGCGCCACTACTATGGTGCTCATATCTAAGAAGGACTGGTGGTTCTTGCGTATAATGCCCGAAAAGGAGAATCTGAGGACAGGTGAAGGTTGTATTAAACCAGTATTCTGCCCAGTTTAACCACCTAGGCCACTGTTTTGGTTGCTTCCCGCAAAGCAACAGAGTAAGTTTCAACACAACGTTAACCACTTCCGTGACCGTCCGATTGAGGGTGATACGCAGAACTCATGTGTAGCTTTGTGTATATTTTTAACATCTCCCCAAAAGATGCTATGAAGAGCCTGATCCCGATCGAGACGATTGTCCTGGGAACCCATGTAGTTTAAAAATGTTCTGATGAAGAGATTAGCTACCTGTTGGGTTGTAAGGATGTTGGAGAGGGATGAAATGGCTGTACTTGGTCAAATCAACCACAACATATTGATGACCCGCTAGCTTTTGGTAGGCCTACATGAAGTCCATAAAGGTCCTCCCACATTGGGTTGATATGCAATGGTTGTAGCAACGCGGGTTGGAGGTTGTCATATTTATTCTCTGACACGTAACAAGTTGCGAACAAAGTTCAGATGTCACTCTTCATTCCCTCCAATAAAAAACCGAGATAACCTTTGTAGGTTCGAAAATTCCGAATGTCCACCCATGGGGGATGAGTGAAATTCCTGAAGGAGTTGAACTTGCACTTGGCGAGGTAATACTAACCGTCACATAGAAAAGTTGGTGTCCACCAAGTGAAAATATGGGTGGCTTGGGGGTCCGCGATCAAATCACGCTATTTTCTCAACTTATGATCTTGCTAATAGCCTCCTCATTCTTTACAGTTGCCAAAATAGCAAGTAGAAATAGAGTTCATTCCACCCTATCAGCTCGTCTGGATAAGGCATCTCGGCTATATTTCTACCCGTTTATATTATCTCATAGTCCAGCCCCAATAGTTTGATTATCCACTTTTGTTGCTCCTTCCCAGTATCTTTGGTCATTCAAATAACGGAGACTACGCTGGTCAGTTCGGATGATGAAATGTCTACCAAGGGTAGTGTTTCCACATTTTGAACTGCGAAAACAATTGCATCAGCTCCGCTCATAACTGACTTGGCTTGTGATCTTAATGACAGTCTTGATAATAAAGGCTATTGGTCTTCCTTCTTTCATCAGAACTCCCCCAATTAGTCCTAAGCATCTATTTCAATAACAAATTTAGTGAAATCAGCATAGCAAGAACTGGTACCGTGGTCATTACCTTTAATACATTGATGCGTCTGTGATGATTGGTCAAGTTGAAAAGTTCTTGAAAGTAGAGCACAATGAGAGGTCTTGCCAACGTGCCAATCCCTTAACAAACTTCCGGTAATACCCAGTTAACCCGAGGAAACCCCTTAAGGCCTTGATGTCTTTAGGTGTCGGCCATGCTAGGATACAATCAATCTTCGCTGGGTCAACTGCCACTCCCTCTGGTGAAATTATGTGGCCCAAATACTCCAACCAAGATTGAGCGAATGCACTTCTTTTTGTTATTACTAACTGTGCTGCTTCAAGGTCTGAAGGTGATACTCAAGTGGTCTCTGTGGGCTATATATCCGGCTATAGACCAGGATGTCGTCAAGAAAACCAACAGAAATCGTCGCAATACGGTGAAATATCAACAGAGGCCTTGAAAGGTAAGGGGCATTCACAAACAAGGGCATACCAGGAATTCGTAGTGACCTTCATGGGTGCAGAAAACGGTCTTGTAAGTGTTCTTCCTTACCAATAATTGATGATACCTGATTTAAGATCGAGTTTAGTGAACACAAGCCCTCCAATTCAAATAATTCGTCAATGTCGAATTGAAAATTGTAGGCACCGTAATCTTATTCAAAGCCCTGTAATCCACGCAAAATCGACCACCACTCTTTTTTCTTCACCAAAAACTAGGGCTAGTATGGACTTTTGTCGTTTTATAATCGGATACCAACATATCGACAATATTCTCAATTTATTCTTAAATAATAAGGTATATAGGGCCTGATATATGTGGGTGGTTGACTTCCTCCGCAAGTCTGATTACATGGTCGTGTACCCTACGGTGGAAGTCCTGTGGGGATTCAAACAACTCTGATGTTGTTGAACAATTTCTAACAGCTATCATGACCTGGTTCCTCTGTTGATGTAGCTGCAATTCCGAACTCAATGTAATATCCTGGGCCCTCGGTTTGTAGCTCTTCAACCCCCTTAGTGACACCATAGTTTGCACAAAGTGATCTCCTTGCAGTGTTACCATTGCTCCAAACATCAAAATTTCATCACAGCTTCTTCCAATCTGTGGTGTTTCACCCAACATTTCAGCCAAGCGTACCCAAAATAAACATCAGCATACTTATCTCAAACGGAAAAAAATTCAGTACTGTGTCAACTCTCTTGCAACCTCAGACAACACCCCTTTACACTCCTTGACATTAACATTAAGCCTCACCAACCCTCACCCAAATGTTTTAGAGCTGTTACCGAAATCTGAAGCTCCTCCACTAGGCCCTGTTTAGAAGTTATGATGACCCCTCTATCAATTAAAACCATAATTCCCTACCGCTAATTTCGCCACTCAATTTCATGGTTTTAGGCCCATTGATCCAACATCAACTAATTGAAACTCACTGCTTGGGGACTTCCTCTATCCATTATTCTTCTTCATTAATATTCTTCCTCCCTACTTTCCTTTCATCAACTAACAGTACCTGGAATGCTTCTCTCACATTTATGCCCGGTGAGTACCTTGCATCACATTGGTACACAAGCCTCGTTCATTCCTTTGTCTTCAGCCTCAGTCAATTTTTGAACGAAAATTCTCGTCGGAATGCACTGGTTCTGCTGTTGTTTGAAATCGGTGACCCTAAGCTGCGTGTGTTCAGATGGGAACTCAGTTGGGAGTGTGTTTTTGGAAGAAATGTGGAGTTGCGTGTGGATAGTGAGGGGGGTAGTTGTATTTGAAGGTGGGCCTTCATATTATCATTGTCTGTTGGTGAATTAGAATTGGGCTTGGGCCCATAAGTTTTATGCCCATACTTACTGTTCGGCCAGGCCTGCTTGGGTCTCCAAGGCATGTTTCTTCTTCCACACATTGGACTAGTAAGGTCACCTGGGTCAGGGAGTTGGGTTGGGTGGTCAACAAATCTTGTGTGCAGTTTAATCTCTGCCAGATTTATGACTTCAGCCCATTTAGGAAAGCCGCCATCAAAACGCCCTCTATCTCGGCTGTGTTAGTGTCGTGATCTCTCAAACGCGGCGAAAAAAATCAACACTGATCCTTCTGCCGTATCGACATCAGCAGCTCTAAGGGGCTGACCTCTGTGTCCACTAAATCGCTGCAACAACGCGACCTTGAAAACTGGCCAGGTCATTCGCCGTCCTCGACTCTGTCCATTGGTACCAGTGGAGTGCTCTCCTACCATGCAAGGCTGTTGCGAAACTTCTGTTCGTTGTGGATCTAGTTCATCACGAAATCGCTACTCGGAAGATCCACCGTAGGCCTCACCGGAAAAGAGGGGTAGCTTCAGTTTCGACCACCCAAGTCTCGACGGTTCCACCCTTCTCGCCTTGATTCGACCCTTCTCCACCCTGTTCCCAAATAAATCTCCTGTCCTCCGTGAGGGCCATGTTTAATGCGCCTTCCCTATCTCGATTGAATTCTTCAGACAAATTTCTCCGTCGCTTCTCTTCCTCTTCGTCTCTTCTTCATCCAGTTTTGCATGTCCATTAAAATTTCCCTCATCGAGTTCACGTTTCAGTTACCTTGGCGACGTCCTCTAACCACCTTATTTCCTCTCACACTTTCACCTGTTCCATTCTAGTAACATACCCCAATGATCCACGGCTCTGATACCAGATTGATGGAAACCAGAGACCTCAACTGAATCCCACACCAAACACACCACAAACGTATCTCAACACAGTTTAATAATCGTCAAAAAAGGTAACAACAACAAACAATCCACAACAATATACAAAGATAGTAAAAGTTGTATATTCAGTCTTAATAAGAATCAGAAGGATAACAATCAGTTTTAGGAATGAAACAGTAGCACCAGCTGGTCTTCGAGGGCCAGCACCTCCTAGACTCAATTCATGCACAAAAACAAAGATGTCCTCTACTCCTGCTACCACTGCCCTTATTCTGACACTAGATTCTAATAACTAACAAGACACCTATCCCCACGTGATTTACCCTTTTGCCCTTTTCTCCCCTTCCCTATTACTGAATACCAGTGGATATTTCGAGTCATCAGAAAGTATATAATCAACAAAATACTCAAATGCCGGTGAAGCAATGACTATGATCAAAACCACTATGATAAAAGGATCATGTCATGTCTAGCTATATAAAATATAGACCTAAGGCAATCAACATAATAAGGAAAGGAAACAATGAAATAGGAAAGAAAGAAGCCTTAAATTCTTTATGAATTGTAGATACTTCACAAAAAAAAGAGCCCTCAAACTTTGTGCATGCTATCCTATATCAACATAACATCTTAAAAGAAACAATTATCCAATAATAATTTATGATAAAATAGCCCTCAGCATAAATAAATTACCATAAGGGACAATCAGCTCTCACCATCATATAAACAGATTTCGAAGGCACCAAGGAAACATAACAATAGCACATCAAAACGAACAACTAAGTGGAGAAAGAACAGTTCCAACGTGAACCTTTAGATTAATAGTCACCGATACACTAATTATTGACAGATAGTGCCGTTCATGAATTCAACATAAATAACTGTAATAACTAAATGTAAATGGTAGATAGAATGAGAAAAATGTTCATAGTGTGATCTTGTAATGAAAGGATAAAAAGAAAATATATTAGAGATGGAATACGATTGAATGAAAAAGATAAAAGGAACAAAAAATAATATGCACCAAATATCATCACTGAAAAGCAAAAATCAGTTGTGTCATATGGATTATAAGTTATAAGCCTTTTTTATACACAAAACATAGGGAGAAGGTGAAATGAAAACAAATATCCATTTAACCAATGAGGTAATCAATAGTAATATTTATTAGTAAACGTAATCACGTGTTATACATCCCTTCATATCATTCTTTCCAGCGAAGTCATTAAATCACCTTATTGGCTTCTAATTATGGCAGAATGAGCACCTTTCATTAATGAATTCAATCTGGCAAGACAAACGGACGTAACTTTGTGAGTTGTCAACCACTTCAACATAAGATGGAGGCAAAAATATTCAGGTAAACTTATTATTCTTGTATGAGTATGATAGCAAAAATAAGAGCAAATAATTCATTGTAACTAGAGAGGTGAAGATAAGTATTCTAATAATATTGACTCTTACTAGACCTGGACGTGACCTGTTTATTGAAGTGAAAATAGATTAAAAGCATGTGTTTTTTCTCTTTACTAGTTTGATATTTGTGATTGCTTACTTGTTTGATTTGTAATACCTCTAGATTGTCATTCTTACTCAGTTGTATTCAAAAAAATCGCCTATCCAAAATAGAATAAAATTGAAACAAAAAAGTTAATATCTTTTATAGAACAAAGTTTTCTACTCCATATTTTATAAGAGGGCTTCATTATTAAAGCAAAAACAGTTCCTTAAAAAGACAAAATTTTGATTAAGTGAACTTATATAAATTAATAGAGACAAATGGAAGAAGTCTCTATTAATGAAATATACATGTATCACCGTAACCTTGAATTAATAGATAAGTCATCATGATAACATACCAAAAAAGTAAGTAATGGCCGAGACTTTCTAATCGTATATTCATTTGTTTAATTTCCAAGTTCTTAAAGCGCTATTGTTTGCATCAGCGGATGCACTGATAAATCATTAAAACAGATCGCTATATATGTGCATTCAATAATCTGTGTTATACGTTTTCATCTTTTTTTTTTTCTTTTGTGATTTTGTTGGCGTAGAGAAATTTCTATGAGAACAAACAAGATGTTATAAATTACTTCCAATAATCAGCTCCATACAGTTTAAATGATGCTTTTTTTAGCCTCATTAACTGTTTTCTCAGCTTAAAAACAAAAGCAAACACAAAAAAAACTTAGGAAACGTTACAAATCAATAATAATAAAATAAAAAAAAAAACCTTTTCTGTGTATATGGAAAGGAGAGAGAGAGAGAAGAAAAAATAAAAAAAAAATGACGGGGAGACAGGGACGTTGAAGATATAAGTGCTCTGGAACTTTTTTTTGTAAGAAAATTGAGTTTAAGAGCAAATGCCAATTATTCTGCAAAGAAAACGATGCACACGATCATAGGAAAGAAAGAAGAATATTTGCAGAGACATAGAGCTCAAACGACTGTAGCAACATCAAACCCAGATCTCAAACCCTCTTAACTTATGTACATCTACACCCATCATGCATATATATAAATAACAAAGAAAGCGAAAAACCGAGAGGGAGAGAGTAGATTAAAATAAGTTACCTTAAAGACTTTAAAAGACATAAAAAGCAGCAGTAACGTAGAATCACAATGATCCAGCGAGTGAACACTATATAGCTGTTTGATGGCACAGAGGACTAAGATTTCTCTGCCAAACCATCAAAAACAACAGAAACATAGAAAAAGGCAGTGAACCAGCTGAGTAAAAATCAAATATCAACATAAAAATGCCCATTATTCTTCCAACACTTTCCCACCAAAAAAACGTACCAAAACACAGAAAGAAAGGAAATGAAAGCCCGGATAGATGGAAGGAGAAGAAGAGATATGAATCAAACTTAGGAGATAAAGATATATACGGAGATGACAGAAAAGATGAGTAGAATATGAGATATTATGGAGGAGAGGTGGAGTTAGGTTCAAAGCTGGTGAGATTATTGCGGAAGCAACAAAAGTGAAGAGAGATTGAAAATTTTTAAGGATCCGTTTGGCTTGGTTGGGTTGGGTGTTTGGTGCTTGTCATTCAACAAAGAAGAAAGAGATTAAACGTAGAATATTAAAAGTCAAAAAAAATTATGGATAGAAATCCAGAGAGAAAAAGCCTCTGTTTGTACAGTCGATTGGAAGTCAGTTGTCTACGTTTATATCTATGTCTCCGTTTTTCCATATTTGCCCTCTCTTTCCAACTTAACTACGTCATTGCCCCTTTCGCCTTTTTCACTTCACTTTCTATTTTGGCTTACTTAATATATAAATATCAAACCTATGGTGGTTAAAGAACTCTATTTAATATTATAAGTTCTGAACATTGAAACCATTATTTTAACGATAATGTGTAATATCTATGTTAAGTTTATTAGTATTCAATCGATCTTAAAGATTAGTTAAAATATACGTAAGTTGGATCGAATACTTCAATTATCAAAAATATATATGAGATTGAGTGTAAAATTAACATTACTTATAAAATATTATTTTTTTTATGAATAAATTATTTATATTTTAATTTAATATTAATATTTACCAATTCTTTTTTACTATAAAGATGTAAATTTGTTGAAAGGGTTTATTTAGAAAAATTGAAGTAAATCTAAACCTTAAACATAGACGGATCTCCTACGCACCGAAGACACAAACAAAAGTAAGTCTTCATTATCACATAAAATAACAATCCTCAAATAATAAATTAATTATATTGCTATTTATTATTAATTTGTAATAATAAAGTTGACCTTCACACTTCTTCTCACAGAAGATAAACATAGAATTGGCCTTGACTATTTTAATTTTTTTTATTAACTTAATTATTATGAAGAAAAAAACATTGAGAATAGGAGTTTTTTAATTTTATAAATAATAAATCAGTTTATATTTAATTTGATTTATCGGAAAGTAAAAATGAGGGGATGAGGATAGGTTATTAATCAACGCACCTTATTGTTCTTCAATAAAATGATTACTCTTATAATTGGAAAAAAGAAAATTTTTACTTTGGTAACCACATGTTTGGGCACAGAGATACCTTTCGAAAGATAACTTGTACCAGAATATGAGCTGTAAATTGATAAGTAACAGCTGGTGAAATGAAAATAATTAAATAAACAACTTTAACGCCCACAGAAAATTAAATTAAATTAAAAAAGCAAGAAATTAAAAAAATTAAAAAATTTGGTAAGTAAGAGAGAGATTTGAACCGACAATGCATGCGGCTGCTCGACCACGTATTCATATCCAAGCTGCATCATCATTTTGGATAAGACAGCCATTTACTACTTTACCCATTGTTATGTTTTCACTTTCCCCCCAACGTTTTATTTACCAAAATAACTCCTAGTTTATCAGGCATTAAGATAAAGTTTCAAAAGACTAATCTCCTTCGATTAATATCGGTCCCCAACATTTTCAATAAAAAAAGGTTAACATAATTCAATGTTATAGGGGTGTCATCAGCGGCTAGCGGAGTCAACTTGGCTCGATTTGTTAAATACTCGACTCAACTCAAGTTTAGTCAAGTCGAACCAGCTTGAATAAGACTCGAATTAGATACGAGTCGATTTCAAGTCTACTCCAACTCGGCTCGTGAGTCATAGTGGCTCATTTAGAGTTTTTCTGTAAAAAATACAAGTTTTAAGTCTATCTTGTAATTTGACATACAAAAGATTTAAAAAATCGCAAATTAAATCTAACCCATTAACCCAAAATCTTATAAACGATTTCTCCAAATCATAAACTCTATTTTCACACTACTAATCATTGTTTATGTTGTGTAATTTTTGATGGTTTTGATGTGATTATTTATGTTGATTGGATGAATACCAAAAATTTAATCTGATTTGTGTAAAACAAGATCTGCATGTATATAAAAAAATGTCAAACAAGTCGTAATTGAGCATAATCGAGCTCGTGTTATCGAGTATCGAGCTTTTCCATTCGAGTCAATCGAGTCGAGTCAAGTCATGAACGGCTGATTGATATAAACAAGTCGAGTCACGGAGTATTCTTGACTCTTATGTTGTTAATATAATTATGTAGTAAGAGATAAAAGTCTGTGGCTAAGACTTTGTGTCCACAGGCCTCATCCAAATGAATGCTCTGGTGGAGATCTCGATGGAGACAACTTTTTCATAAGCTGGGATAAAGATCTCATCCCATGTGAAACTGATCCTCCTATGGATTACACTGGAGGGAGATCGCGAGTAACGGATCATGATGTGACTTTAGAGGTAGTTTTTATACTTGGTTAAAGATTTTAATGTCATTTAACTAATTTTCACTTTCATAAGTTTTAACTTATAAAAATGTATGAAATGTGCAGGAAATTCAAAAATTTTTTGTTGATTACATGATCAATGATACTCTGGGTGCCATCTCTACTGCTCATTTAGTTCAGGCTGATCGTGATCCAATGAAGGCCCGGAGTGCAAAATGTCTACAGCTGGCAGCCCTTCACTCAATGGCTGTTGACTTTGCGAAGACTGGAGCACCGGCAGAGATGCCTCTGGCTCTAAGACCAAGGGAGTTCCCAGATTTTATGGAAAGGGTAGACAAAACCATGTACATTTCTTCTGGGGTACTTGGAAAACTCTACCGTGCCACCCTTAACTCAGTGAATCAAATAAGAGCCAACGAACCCATTTGGTCAGAGAAGATTGCTGTAGCAAGCTATGACAATGAACTCCAAGTTGATGGTTTTGAAGCCTTCCTTGGAACTGCAGAAATTCACAGAGACATGTACGAGGAGAACATGAGCATGCTGATGAACTTTTACGGGACAAAGACCGAGGATGAGCTACTGACAGGTAATATGCGAAACAAACCAGGGTATTTGCAATACTGCAATAACAGATACAGAGACATGAAAGATCGGATCTTGCTGTCCGTGAAGAACGTACAGAAGGAGGCTAAAGAATGGTTTGAGAGTAGCTGCCAGGTAAATGAACATCAAAAGTTGGCCTCAGCATGGTATCATGTAACGTACCACCCAACTTATTGCCGAGAAAGGATAAATTTCTTGAGTTTCCCATGGATTGTAGGCGATATTTTACTGAACATTAAGTCTGTAAATAGCAGAAAAGTTGGTGAATGAACCGCCAATCTGTCTATCCAAAACGACCATTGTACCGTAGCTATAAATTGCATTTCTTTCATCACTAACATAACTGTTGATTAGCAGCTCTTCAATGTAAAGTGAGGAAACCACAAGGGATTGGAGGCTTTTCCTTGAGTTTTTTTTTTTTTTTTTTTTAAATCTTGAGGCCACGTATTTGGTCTTTTGAGTTAATTGGGTGCTTAATGGACTGTAAGGATTAAAATTGACTTGAATACCCCAATTATTAAAAGTATTGTGATTTACTTAATTCGATGTTTAATAAATCTCAAATATTAATAGAAATAAGCGGACAGAAGCTAAGTGGAACACTTCCATTATAAAAGAATAAAAAATGTAAAGTGAGGAAAACTCTTAACATACAAGAGATTGGTCCAACTAAATTAAAATGTTTCCACTAGCACTTTTATATTATCCTATAATATCTTTATGTTATATAATAATTTCATAAACATTTACCACTAAAAATGATAAAATAAGAATAATAAATCCAGATATGTTATCCAGATACCTTTATTCCCACAAGAAACAACCGAAAAATATCAACACCAAACTTTATAGACATCTACACGCCATGACATCCTGTATCTTTACACCACTAATAATATTTAATTAAATGCCAAAAATACGACTATTTAACTAACAAACAAAACGACACCAACTCAACGGTACAGCTCATGTCTTCAACTGACGCAGCTTTTCACGCCAACGCCGCCACATCCTTCCCTCTAACATCCACTACAGTCGTGGCCGCCGCCGCCGCTGGCGATTTACTCGAAGCGTACCGCGACGAGAAATCCCGGAAGCCGCTGAAATCATCGTCGTGGTCGAAATTACAGTGCTCTTCGAAGTTGAGTGAATAACTCAAAGGGTCATACTGGAATTTTCCAGGAGCATGATGTGAACTGCTGTTATTACTTCTGTTTCTGTTGAATCTCCGGATGAAAGTCTTCCACCTAGGCCCGGCCACGATCTCTGACCACTCTCGCACTCTTTGAAAGGCAGTAACCGCCGGGGTCCACCAGTGGTTCTGTAATTGGATTCGCTCCCACCAGGATAATCCGGCGCTGGAGGAATGACGAGAGTTGAAACACGGGAAAGAAAAACAGCAGCGCGTGTTGCGGAGGAGAGAGTTGGATGTTTCTCCCATAACGGCCGCTGATTCTTCTTCAGCCGTGTCCATATACAAGAAACGGGCACGACTCTTTTTCTATGAGATGCGGGCTTCTTGTATTATAGATTATTGGTAGGGGTATTATAGTAAGTGGAATGAGAAGTTCGAGCCGTTAGGCTTTAGCTGTGAGGCGAGACCGAGTCAGCTGTGACGAGTATGAAGGTTTGGGAGGGGCCTAGTGGCGTAGTTGTGATCAAGGGTCCAGATGTTTCGATAAGGTTGATTAGGAGGATATGACAGCTGTGACACCTACTAATCATTAAATTTAGACCAATGGATTTATCTTTTAATTACAGTTCAATCAAATAATTAAGGCTAAAATGGAAGTTCAATTGACGTCATTGAGTAAATTTAATTAATTCAACCATCATTGACCGTATTGACTGTAACAATGTGTGGGTAGAGTAACAGTTATGTTGATGACATAATGTTGAAATGGTTTAGGTAAGCAGGTCAATTTGGGTCAACATTATGTATATTAAAAAACTAGAAATATAATTGATTTGATTCTTAGTATAACTCAATACATTAGTTTCAAGGCTTTGTCACCCTCGCCAAGTGCTTGTGCACCTACTACAGCCTAATATAATTCAGATTTTCTGTCAAGTATGGGGTTTTTAACAAACAATTTGGTAGAGGAGGATCTAAAATCAAACTGGAGTTGGGTTGTGGGTGTCATCTTCAAATATTTGGTCACAAAGCATAAAAACAAGGCTCAGCTTTCAACAGGGTTGCAGCAATTTACAAAATGACTTCATCAGTTCACATGGCATTATCTCCAACTTCTTCACCCATATTCGGCCACGGTCACACAATCTCAACTTCTTTGAAAAAGATTAATTTAGTCAAAGATTGGCCTTAGCTCCTTGACACGGTGCTTCATCTGGTCTTTTTGCATATTTCTGATTTAGGTGAAAAAGCTCAAAAACTCTAAACTCACTTTTCTTTTTAGCAAAAGCTAAAGAACAAAGCATAATAAAAGAGATCAAGCAACATCGGAAAAGTGCACTTTTAAGTTTTAATAGGCCCATTTTTCACCAAACATATTAGCAAACTGCATCTAGCCAGTATAATTAACCAAACTTTACAGCATCATCGGTCATATTATTTTAGGAAAATATAGCTAGGCATTACCAGTACTTGCCACTAAACAAAAGCCACCATATTGTACAGCATAACTTCTTCAAACAGCAGATGACAGAAATATAAACTTAGAAAGCAAAAGCTTTTCCAACCTCGCCACCATGAACCTTCCAGAAAACATCTCCAGCATCATCAGATTTCTTAGTATCAATAGCAATAGCACCAAAGATTGCTCGGTAAGCACCACAAACAACTCCAGGAATCGAAGAATTAGTCCTGGAAGAAACTCTAATCACTTTATGTAACCCCAATCGCAACCCATCATCTGCACATGAAGTTTCCACATTGGAAATATCTGAAATACGGCGGTTCAGATCTTTTGGTGAAATATCAATGTCTTTACGAAGGAAATGAAGGGACACTGATGTTTCAATGACATAGGAGCCCAAAATGCTTAATGCCCGATTATTCTCTTCGGAGAATGAAGGGTGGGTCATTGCACGACGAAGCATATCAATGCTCTTGAAATTGTAGCTGAATATGGAGGAATGAAAACCAATGAGACTCTGATAGATTAAAAATGACATGCTTCCAGTTGTTCGACATCTTACTACAATATAAGAAATCTTAAGATAATGTTTGAAGAGAAAACAAAAGATAGTAAAAGATGTTAAATGTATACTTGTTGCCCTGTAACTGAAAACAAACGCTAATATTTTGTACATTAACTCTCAGGTAGGCATATAACACAGTATCATCGTAGACTATCAAATATTTCTAGTATTTTTCCGCAGTAACAAATAAGGTTAGGGAAAAGAAACTGAAGAAAAAGTTTCGAACTTGCCCGATTTGCTTCTGTAGCGTTTCGAGAGCGGCTTCGAATCGCGACGATAAGTATTTAAGCCTCTGATCATCATGAGGCTCATTTGCTGCACCAGCCTGTTTAATAAAGAATACAAATCGATTAGTTCTTTCTTCTATAGTTGGAGTAACTGAGAAAAAGAATACATTAGGGTTTAAGAGACGATGTACCTGAAAAGGAAAGGAGAACGCAAAGACAAAGATGGCGGTGAAGAAAGTGAAGTGAAGAAGAGACATTTTTGAGAGGGTAGGTTATCGTCGCAGTCTCGTCGTTTCTTTCTCTCTACTCAATCAGTGTAAAAACCCAGCGATCACAAATGACTTACCCTTTCCTTTTGCTTTAAGATGATGCTTTAATTACAGACATTTACAGTATAAATATTTAATTTAATTTAAAAAAAAAAAAAAGCAAAAAAAATAAAAAAATAAAAAGGATATTATCACTGAAGTACACAAGTTTACTGAAATTTCAATAGAGGACACAAGTTTCAGAAATTATTTGAATAAAATTATTTTAATTCTATTAAATTTTTTGGGTTTGAAAGTCTTTTAGTTTTTTATATTTAATTTTTTTATTCAAATAATTTGTTTTTTTTTTATTTAAGGGCATTTGTATCATTTTGTAATTACATATTTAAATATAATGATCAAACACCACTAAGTGTCTTTTGATTGATAAGTCTGGAACTCATGTCCTTTTATAACAATTCAGTAAACTTCTGTGTACCCTTGAGTAATAGTATCCCAATTAAAATACAAGTTAGTGAAATTTTTCAAAACTATTAAATATGCATACCAAATTCGTTGATAATATTAAAAATACTTTTGACAATATCAAAATAAACCTTCGAAATTCAAATAAGGAAATTTAATAGTTTTCAAAATTACCTAGAGAGTAAACGACACTTTCCCACCCAAAAAGTTTCAAAATACCACTTTCTCACCCATCGTTTATATTCTGTCAATACCTAAAATATCTTCATTTTCTCAGTCGGTGTTCAGCAAGTTACCAGAAGCCAAAGTAAGAGAGTTTTTGTAGAGTGGAGGCCAGTGGATCAAATGGTGGTGACTGATTAAATATTCGCCATCGAAATCAGCTGAAAATCAACTAAGAACAAGAAATCCTAACTTTACGGTGGCCAGCAAGCGGTGAAAAATCAAGTACCAAAATGAAAAGGGTTTCCTAGAGAGGATAACAAAAATTCAAATGGTGGTAATGAAGAGAATTTTTGCCGTCAGAATCAGTTGTGGGTAGTAACGGAATATTAACTTTGGATGGAAAAGCTCATTGAGGCAAACCTTGGGTGGGAAAAAGTCCTTTACTCTCTCCTAGAACTTGACATTTATAGAGTAGAAAAAATTATCCCTCTTGATTTCTGGGAAGATTTTACTTAACCATGTTAAGTGAAGGATACTTCAGCCTTCTGAAGAGGTCAGTGATAATTTCAAAAGAATTATACTACACATACATCATTCCCATACAACATTTCTCATACAACATTATGTGGCAAGATGTGATTGGTTGAAAGTTTAATTTTAACTTTAAATTAGCCAATCATATCTTGCCACATAATGTTGTATGGGAAATGTTGTATAAAAATGATGTATGTGTAGTATTACTCATTTCAAAAAAAAAAAGAACGACAGGTGCAGATCAACAACAATGAAAGGAGACCATATAGATAAGCCCAAACAACGGTCAAATGGTTGTTGACTGTTGGGGTTATTATAGGTTGTGCCATGCATGTGCAACATCTGGTGTGTTTATTTTATTATTTTGGGTAAGATCTTTGAAAAATTGAGTTGAATGATTATTATGAGATAGGATTTGAAAATTAATAAAAATACCTCTTTAGGTTTATTAATTTAGCTAAACACATCTATAATAAAACATTGAAAATTAACCAAAAGATCCACACCCACCCATTAAAAGCTGGCAACCGACCACCACCGTCGGAGAGTGGCCGAAAGTTGTTGTAATGGCATACGACTGGCTGGATCTATCCGGTCATGCGTTAATATGGCATTTTTCGGCCAGATCCACCGTGGATTTGGTCAAAAAATGCCAGATCTTACCACATTGGTCTTCAATGATGGCCAAAGATATAGCCATCGTTGACGACCAGCTACAGCCAAAGATCTAACCGAAAAAGGCTAGATCGACGCACTAGCAATCAGATCCAGCTGATAGTGTGCTATTACGCCAGATTCCGACTACCTTCCCGAGGTAGTGGTGGGAATCTGACAATTATGGGTGGATAGGGGTGTTTTTATCAATTTTTAAACTTTTTTTCCTGTTAGGGATATTTAATTAAATTAACAAACCTAGGAGATTTAAAAATAGTTGAATAGAATATAATTGAATTTTTATAATAGGAAAATAAATATGTATTTTGGGTAGAATTTCAAAAATTTTACCCAAAATAGCAAAACAAACACACCGATGAAACATTATTCAATTCAAGTTTATTCTTTTCAGATTATTTTGTATATAAAATAACGTTCGTACTTTAATGACCATATTATTTGTCCACACTTACTAAATTTTGGCTTAATTACACCAGAGGTTACAGCAGAAGGTACTGGACTATCATTTTTTTCTATTGAAGGTACCAAACTATTTTTTTCCTGTTGAAGGTATTAAATTATCAATTATTTCTATTAAAGGTACTGAACTATTTAGTTGCTGAGAAAATGCAGGAAAATAGAAAAAAAGGAAAACTCTCAAAACGAACACAACAATTCACCCCAGCATCAAAACCTACCGGAATCATCAAAACAATAGAAATAAACAAAAACGAAGAAGAAAGAACAATAATATAAGATTTTCTCGAGAAACATATAGAAAAACAGAAGAAGAAGAAGAAGTACCTAGAAAATTGCAAAGAGAAAACTAGGAGGAGAATATTGATGATTGTTTGTTCAAAGATTTCATTTATTCTAGGTGAGTTTTGTTACTTTTGTTGAAATAATAAAAAAATGGTTGGTTTGAGATTATAAATATCGAGTCAACTTTAATTACCACGTTAAATATCCAATAAACACACCAAAATTACCATGTCAGCAATTTTTACAAAAAAAAAAAATGTCATGTCATCAATATTTAATCTTATAAAAAAAAATATGAAAGTTTGATACCTTAAATAAGAAAAACTTAAAATTCAATACCTTTAATAGATTTAATTGATAAAATAATTCGATACCTTCAATAGAAAAACAGTTGGTGATAGTTCGATACTTCTAACATAATCAAGCCTTAAGTTTTCTATATGTAAAATTTATACGAATAATATTACTGTAAAATTATATAGAACTTCATATTATGCTAATTACAATGCCCAAAATGAAAGCAAACCAAACATTAATTGAGATAAATATAACAGTTCGTATGGCCACAAAGTCATCTTCCATGGCTTTTCCATGTATACAAACCTGTCATCACCATCTGAATCTCTCTGTAAACTAGATTAATGTTATTCCCTGTTCACCTAACCTACATTTGTCTTGAAGCCACCTAATTCGCCATTTATCCCTACCATTTATCTTTCCATTCCTAGAAGAGAAAAGAAAAGAAAGAAAGAAACAACCTCGAGCTGCATCACAAACTTCGCCTCGACAACCAACTTCGAGAGAAGCCCCTTGTTCAACACAGGAAAGAATCGTTAAAGTCAGCATCAAATGTCCACCCACCAATGGCAGATCCTTTGTTCTTCTAATCCTACTTATTAAGTGAGCACGGATAGCATTACTCAGGAAAATCAAGGAGCATTGAGCGAAGAAACTTGGATTTATTATCTCCACAATTTAAACACGGATTCATCTCCCAAACTTTCAATAATTGCATGAACATCTGTGATATCATCCAGGTAGTACCTAGCTTTGCTCGGCTTTTGACCAACTGTACAATCAAAAATCTCTGGAGGTGCATCAAGTGATAAACAATAGCTCAATATGCTTTCAAACATGTCCTCATCGGATCTATCATCCCCAATGCACAGCACAAAATCAGGAACTTTCCCATTACTGATCATTGAACTAAGTACTTTCTCTGCAGCGAATCCTTTAGTGACTCCCTGTAAATTAACAGGTCAATATTAAACCCTTACATTGTAACAAATATTAAAGAAAAAAAAAAAAGAGAGAGAGAAAGAAGATAATGGACGGAATATAGACCTGTGGCTTCACTTCAACTATATCATGACCCCTCATAACAACAACTGGCTCATTTGCAAGGACACTTTCAAGATGATCCAATAGCTCCTTGGCCTGGCACGATCCAAAATCAGAGGCAGCATCTTGATGGTGCCACACCAAGGCAGTTTTCTTCGTTTCTATATAGGAACCATCAGTTGTCTCTGTATATAATTGCATCACAGGTTCTGCAATATTTTTCCACGCAAAATCTGCAGCTCGGTGACTGATCTGCCATTTGGAATCTCTAGTCCACCTGTAGGAAAAAACAAAGTAAACCCATACGACATGAGAAATAATCAAACTTGTTGGAAATAAATTAGAATCAATAAACAGATAAGCACTTCGTACATATAGCAAAATTTTACTTTCATTTGACTAAAAACAAAGCAGTATCTAAAAAAGACCAATATTTGTCTTTGAACCAGGCAGCTGTCTTATTTACCAAAGAAAAAATATGGCTTTCTGAAACTAAATCTTGAAGCTAGTAGATATTAATATACAAAAATATACCTCATGAAGTATCCGTGCTCCGCTGCGATACCGAGATTTTGGCATTCCGAAAACATTTTACACAGAGAGTCTTGCCCCCTACCGCTAACAATGAACACAGTGTTTTTAGAGTCATTGCAGATACAGTTCAGATGGTAAATGAATTTAGCAGAGGGGGGGTTTGCAATGGAAGAGCGGTGCACCACAGTGCCATCATAGTCCAAGAATATTGCCCTTCTAGATGTTCTTTTATATACAGAACAAATATGTTCACGAGATAGCTTCCTAAAATATGGAGAAAGGAACAATATTCTACAATCCAAACCGAAGCCCATGCCCCAACAGCGTTTACTATAGTGATCTTTGCATGCTTGCTCCAAATCCTGCATGAAGCTTTGAGCCCAATAAGCAACATCATGAGACTTAATATATTGATAGTGCTTCTCATGCCGCAACTGCTTCTCTGCTTCAGGCATACTGATGGCTAGATGCAGTGCATCAGCTACAGCATCAATATCCCAAGGATTGATCCTAATCGCCCCACTTAGGGATGGTGAGCAACCTATGAACTCGGAAACAACAAGTGTACTTGTACGTGGGCACCCAGAGGCCATTTCCAAAGCTTCATCCGACTTTGGAGTTCCCTGCCTACAGACAGTATACTTGTATGGCATTAGGTTCATACCATCCCTCACTGCATTAACAATGCAACACTCTGCCAAAGCATAATAGGCAGTCTTCTCATGAAGAGGTACAGGTCTGTCAATCAAAATCACAGGTTTATAGTCTAAAAAACCATATTTTTCATTAATCCTTTCAGTCATCATATACATCCCCCTTTTTGCTTCCTCAACATCTTTACCTGTGGTCCTTGCAGGATTTACAATTTGAATCAGCACTAGTTTACCCCAAAACTCAGGATGCATCTGCAAAAGCTGTTCCATGGCTTCTAATTTTAAATTGATACCTTTAAATATGTCCATATCATCAACACCAAGAATAATTTTCTTCCCCTTGAATTGCTCTTGGATCTCTTTAACCTTGATAGAAGATGAAGGATGATTTAACGCAGATTCAAGTCGACCAATATGAATCCCCACATGCAAGATTTTGATGTATATTGTGCGACCCAGATATTCAAGTCCAATATGACCCTGCTGTGATTCATAGTGCAGGCCTAGCATCCTACCACAACAAGATAAAAAGTGACTAGCATAATCATATGTATGAAAACCAATTAAATCTGCATTTAGAAGTGCTTTCAAAATGAATTTTCTAGTAGGCAATGTCCTATATATTTCTGATGAAGGGAATGGGCTGTGGAGGAAAAATCCCAACTTAATTCTATTGAAACGCCGCCTCAAGAATATAGGGACAAGCATAAGGTGATAGTCGTGAACCCATACATAATCATCTTCAGCATTTAACAGCTCCACGACCTTATCAGCAAATTTCTTATTAGCAGAAATATAGGCTCGCCACTGCAAGTCATTATAGCGATTGCCAAGGTCTGGGCAGATGGGCAGCATGTAATGAAAAAGTGGCCACAGGTATTGCTTACAAAACCCATGATAGAACTTCTTCTGGGTGTCAGAAGAAAGAAATGTGGGCACACAATTAAATTCCTCAAGTAGTATCTGCGCAACCTCTTCTTGTTCTATTGGATCTACATCAGCCTTCAGGGACCCCACGTGGAAAACATCGAAATCAGATGAGAAGCCATCCTTAATTTGGAAAAAAGGTGAGTCCTCATCAAAACTGAAGGACCACCTTCCAGATTTCAAATTCTTTTCAGCATGTAAAGGAAGGAAATTTGCCACTATAATCTTTTTCTTACGGGACATAGGTGAGGAAGCATTATCATCGTCAATGTCAGAAATAATTCCTGGAACAGTCATCACTCGAGGGAGTACTCTTAGATTTTGAGGGATACTAAACATGTCACTAGATGCTAAGTCCACCAAGTTTATGCAAGATCTTGACACCATGTTGCCAGAGCAGGTTTATAAACGCAAATTTAAGCAATAACAATATGTTTTCAACCAAAAAGATCTTCGAGGAGCTATCCAAGTACCTGTAGCAGGGGAAAACAAGGAGCGTTATATCTACAATATGCTGGAAAATGATGACAATGAGATCATGAAAAGAATATGTTGATAAGTATAAGCACTATTGTATTTTTCTCAATAAAAAATTCCTGAAGGAGCTATTCTGTAGCAATGGAGGACAAGGACTGTTATATGTGTTGTGCGCAGGCAAATGCTGACCCGCAAAAGATGGGAAGTAAATGATGGTATGCTTGCATAAATGTACAGTTAGTCATCATGGATCAGAAATTTTTTTTTTTTTTTTTGGAGCAGCAGCTAATCTAAATACTATACTTGGTCAATGCAGTATAAGACATGTAAATTTCCACTTGTGGAATAAACCAGTCATAGACGGCAACAGCCCCAATTCAAAGGGCATAATAGAAGAGTATAAGCCATAACACTGCACTAGCGAGTTCATGCATTAACGATAAGATATATAACAAACTTATCTGATGTTATCTCTACCTCTCACAGTTATCTATGCATCTTTCATACCCACTAAACCACTCGTTTCAAGCAGAGTACCCTAATAATAAGTTAAATACCAGTGTATCATGAATGTATAGCTTTTGCAGTAAGAAAGTGTTGGAAACCAGAGACCTCAACTGAATCACCACACCAGCAACCGTATCTCAACACAGTTTAATAATCGTCCAAAAATGTAAGCAACAACAATCCACGGACAATATATCAAAGATAGTAAAAGTTGTATACATAGTAAAAGTTGTATATTCAGTCTTAATAAGAATCAGAAAGGATAACAATCAGTTTTAGAAATGAAACAGTAGCACCCGGCTGGTCTTCGAGGGCCAGCACGTCCCAGACTCAATTCATGCACAAAAACAAAGATGTCCTCTACCCCTCCTACCACTATCCTTTATTCTAACACTAGGATTCTAATAACTAACAAGACACCTGTCCCCACGTGATTTACCCCTTTTGCCCTTTTCTCCCCTTCCCTGTATTATGTAAATACCAGCTGGATATTTCGAGTCCATCATTACCCTCCCCAAGGAGTGTCACCTTGTCCTCAAGGTGAAAGGAGGGAAACTGGTTGCAGATGGTTGCATATGGCTCCCAGGTATCATCACAGGTTGGTAACCCCTTCCACTTGATCAGAACCTCATAGTCCCCATTTAACAACCTTTGCTTCCGTAAGGCTTGTTCAGGCTCAACTTGGAGTACCATATCTCCATCGAGAAAGTGAGGAAGTGGGAGCGAGGTGACTGGCTGAGATGTAACTTTCTTCGGTTGGGAGACGTGGAATACATTGTGGATGCGAGCCGTGGTGGGAAGTTGCAAGCGATAAGCCACAAGACCAACTTTTTCAATCACTTCATAAGGCCCATAAAATCTAGGGCTAAGCTTTTCGTTGGGTCTTCTGGCCAGTGATTTAAGACGATATGGTTGAAGTTTTAAGTAAACTAAATCACCTGCTGCGAACTGAACATCTCTTCTCTTACCATCCGCATAAGCCTTCATGGCCCCTTGAGCCTTGGACAAATTAAGCTTTAATTCATCCAAGATGTGATTTCTTTCGATCATTTGCTCATCAACTGTCGCCACTACTAATGCGTGCTCAGAATATCTAAGAAGGACTGGTGGTTCTCTGTCGTATAATGCCCGAAAAGGAGATATACCTGAGGATCGGCTGAAGGTTGTATTAAACCAGTATTCTGCCCAGTTTAACCACCTAGGCCACTGTTTTGGTTGCTGTCCCGCAAAGCAACAGAGGTAAGTTTCAACACAACGGTTAACCACTTCCGGTTGACCGTCCGATTGAGGGTGATACGCAGTACTCATGTGTAGCTTTGTGCCTGATTATTTAAACATCTCTCCCCAAAAGATGCTCATGAAGAGCCTGTCCCGATCTGAGACGATTGTCCTTGGGAACCCATGTAGTTTAACAATGTTCTGGATGAAGAGATTAGCTACCTGTTAGGCTGTGTAAGGATGTTGGAGAGGGATGAAATGGCTGTACTTGGTCAACCAATCAACCACCACTAATACTGTATCGACTCGCTGAGCTTTTGGTAGGCCTACAATGAAGTCCATAAAAGGGTCCTCCCACATTTGGGTTGGTATTGGCAATGGTTGTAGCAACCCGGCGGGTTGGAGGTTGTCATATTTACTCTGCTGACACGTAACACAGTTGCGAACAAAGTTCAGAGTGTCACTCTTCATTCCCTCCCAATAGACAACCTGAGATAACCATTTGTAGGTTCCGAAAATTCCTGAATGTCCACCCATGGGGGATGAGTGAAATTCCTGAAGGAGTTGAACTTGCGGACTTGCGCGAGGTAATACTAACCAGTCATCATAGAAAAGTTGGTGTCCCACCAAGTGAAAATGCGGGTGGCTATGGGGGTCCGCGATCAAATCACAGCTAATTTTGCTCAACTTATGATCTTGCTAAATAGCCTTCTCCCATTCTTTACGGCTACCAAAATAGCAAGTAGAAATAGAGCTACATTCCACCCTATCAGCTCGTCTGGATAAGGCATCTGCGGCCTTATTTTCTAACCCCAGTTTATATTGTATCTCATAGTCCAGCCCCAATAGTTTGATTATCCACTTTTGTTGCTCCTCCCCATGTAATCTTTGGTCATTCAAATAACGGAGACTACGCCGGTCGGTTCGGATGATGAAATGTCTACCAAGAAGGTAGTGTTTCCACTTTTGAACTGCGAAAACAATTGTCATCAGCTCCCGCTCATAAACTGACTTGGCTTGTGATCTTAATGACAGTTCTTGACTAATAAAGGCTATTGGTCTTCCTTCTTGCATCAGAACTACCCCTAATCCTAGTCCCGAAGCATCTATTTCAATAATAACAAATTTAGTGAAATCAAGCATAGCAAGAACTGGTACCGTGGTCATTACCCTTTTTAATTCATTGAATGCAGTCTGTGATGATTTGGTCCAATTGAAGGAGTTCTTGAAAAGTAGCGCAGTGAGAGGTCTTGCCAACGTGCCATATCCCTTAACAAACTTCCGGTAATACCCAGTTAACCCGAGGAATCCCCTTAAGGCCTTGATGTCTTTAGGTGTCGGCCATGCTAGGATACACTCAATCTTCGCTGGGTCAACTGCCACTCCCTCTGGTGAAATTATGTGGCCCAAATACTCCAACCGAGATTGAGCGAATATGCACTTCTTTTTGTTTATTACTAACTAGTGCTACTTCAAGGTCTGAAAGGTGATACTCAAGTGGTCTCTGTGGGCTATTATATCCGGTCTATAGACCAGGATGTCGTCGAAGAAAACCAGCAGAAATCTCCGCAAATACGGCTTGAAAGGTTAAAGGGGCATTCGACAATCCAAAGGGCATTACCAGGAATTCGTAGTGACCTTCATGGGTGCAGAAAGCGATCTTGTAAGTGTTGTCTTCCTTTACCCAAATTTGATGGTAACCTGATTTAAGATCGAGTTTAGTGAACACCAAAGCCCCTCCCAATTCATCAAATAATTCGTCAATTGTCGGAATTGGAAATTTGTCAGGCACCGTAATCTTATTCAAAGCCCTGTAGTCCACGCAAAATCGCCACCCACCATCTTTTTTCTTCACCAACAACTCAGGGCTTAAGTATGGACTTTTGCTTGGTTTTATAATTTCGGATACCAACATGTCCCGAGCAATATTCTCAATTTCACTCTTTAAATAATAAGTAGGGCCTGATATTAGGGGGTTGACTTCCTCCAGCAAGTCTAATTGCATGGTCGTGTACCCTAATCGGTGGAAGTCCTAGTGGGGATTCAAACAACTCCTGATGCTGTTGTGACAAATTTCTAACCAGCTTATCATGACCTAGTTCCTCTATTGATCGTAGCTGCAAATTCCCGAACTCAATGTAATATCCTGGACCCTCGGTTTGTAGCCTCTTCAACATCCCCTTGAGTGACACCATAGTTTTGCACAAAGTTGGATCTCCTTGCAGTGTTACCATTGTTCTCAAACATCGAAATTTCATCACAAGCTTCTTCCAATCTGTGGTTGTTTCACCCAACGTTTCCAGCCAAGCTAAACCCAAAATAACATCAGCACTACTTATCTCAAACGGAAAAACATTCGGTACTATGTCAACTCTCTGCAACCTCAGACACACCCCCTTACACTTTCCTTGACATTTAACATTATAGCTATCACCAACCCTCACCCCAAATGTTTTAGTAGCTGTTACCGGAATCTGAAGCTCCTCCACTAGGCCTCTGTTTACGAAATTATGCAACACCCCTCTATCAATTAAAACCATAACTTCTCTACCCCTAATTTCGCCACTCAATTTCATGGTTTTAGGCACATTGATCCCAACTCCCGAACTAATTGATAACTCGGCTTCTTTGGGTACTTCCTCTTCCGTTATTTCTTCTTCATTAATTATCTCTTCCTCCCCATTTTCCTCTTCATCAACTAAAAGTACCTGGAACTGCTTCTCTCCACATTTATGCCCCGGTGAGGACCTTGCATCACATCGGTAACACAAGCCTCGTTCTCTTTCCTTTGTATCTCGGCCTCAGTCAATTTCTTGAACGAAAATTCTCGCCGGAATGCACTGGTTCTGCTGTTGTTTGAAATCGTTCTGCCGTGGTTTTCAAATGGGAACCTCTGGTTGGGAGTTTTGTTTTGGGAGAAAGTGTTGAGTTTGGTTGACTGATGTGAGTGACGGGTCAGTTGTATTTGGAGGGTGGGCCTTCATATTATCATCTTGTCTGGGTGAATTAGAATTAGGTTTGGGCCCATAAGTTATATGCCGATACTTACCTGTTCGGCCCAGGCCTCCTTGGGCTTACTCTAAGGCCATGTTTCTCTCTTCCACACGTTGGGCCACTAGGGTCACCTAGGTCAGGGAGTTGGGTCGGGTCGGGTCAACAAATCCGGTTGTTGCATTTTAATCTCTGCCCGGATTTTTGGCTTTAGCCCATTTAGGAAAGCCGCCATCAGGATGTCCTATCTCTCCCTCTGTGTTAGTGTCACGATCTCCTCAAACCGCCGACGAAAATCCAGCACCAATCCTCCTTGCCGTATCGACATCAACAGCTCTAAAGGGCTAACCTCCTGTGTCCCACTAAATCGCTGCAGCAATGCAACCTTGAAAACTGGCCAAGTCATCGCCGCCGTCCTCGACTCTGTCCACTAGTACCAGTGGAGTGCTTCTCCTTCCATGCAGAGGGTTGTCGTGGAGCTGGTTTATCGCGAAATATCGCTCCACTCGAAACATCCACCCGTAAGGGTCCTCGCCGAAAAATAGGGGTAGCTCCAGTTTCCGACCACCCAAGTCTCAGCGGTTCCACCCTTCTCTGCCTTGATTCAACCCTTCTCCACCTTGGTTCCCAACTGAGTCTCCCTGTCCTCCGTGAGGGCCATGTTCAATGCGCCTTTCCCTATCTCGATTAAGTTCTTCAAACAAATTTCTCTGTCGCTCTTCTTCCTCTTCGTCTCTTCTTCGCATCCAGTTCTGCATGTCCATTAAAATTTCCCTCATCGAGTTCACTGCTTCAATTACCTTGGCGACGTCCCTCTGAACCGCCGTTATTTCAGATGATCCACGAGCTCTGATACCAAATTGATGGAAACCAGAGACCTCAACTGAAGCACCACACCAAACACACCAGCAACCGTATCTCAACACAGTTTAATAATCGTCAAAAAATGTAACAACCAACAACAATCCACAAGCAATATATCAAAGAGGGTAAAAGTTGTATATTCAGTCTTAATAAGAATCAAAAAGGATAACAATCAGTTTTAGGAATGAAACAGTAGCACCTAGCTGGTCTTCGAGGGCCAGCACCTCCCAGACTCAATTCATGCACAAAAACAAAGATGTCCTCTACCCCTGCTACCACTACCCTTTATTCTGACACCAGGATTCTAATAACTAACAAGACACCTATCCCCACGTGATTAACCCCTTTTGCCCTTTTCTCCCCTTCCCTGTCTTACGTGAATACCAATTGGATATTTCAGGTCCATCAGAAAGTATATAATCAACACATACTCAAATGCCGGTGAAGCAATGACTATGATCAAAACCACTATGATAAACGGATCATGTCATGTCTAGCTATATAAATACTAAAGACCCAAGGCCAATCAACATAACAAGGAAAGGAAACTATGAAATAGGAAAGAAAGAAGCCTCAGATTCTTTATTATTTGTAGATACTTCACAAAAAAAAGCCTTTCAAACTTTGTGCATGCTATCCTATATCAACATAACATCTTAAAAGAACAATTATCCAATAATAATTTATTATAAATTAGCCCTCAGCGTAAAATAAATTACCATATGAAGGGACAATCAGCTCTCACCATCATATAAACAGATTTCAAAGGGACCAAGGAAACATAACAATAGCACATCAAAACGAACAAGTAAGGGAGAAGGAACAGTTCCAGCGTGAACCTTTACCAGATTAAAGTAGTCAGCGATACACAATTATTGCACAGAATACTGCCGTCTCATGAATTCAACCATAAATAACTGTATAACTAAATGTAAAGGGTAGAATGACAAAAATTGTTCATAGTGCTTATCTTGTAATGAAAGGATAAAAAGAAAATATATTCAGAGATGGAATACGATTGAATGAAAAGAAAAAAGGAACAAAAAATATATATGCACCAAATATCATTACTTGAAAAGCAAAAATCAATTCTGTCATATGGATTTTATTATCATTCTAAGCCTTTTTTATAAACAAAACACTAGGGAGAAGGTGATATGAAAACAAATATCCATTTAACCAATAAGGTAATCAAGGTAATATTTATTAGTACAACGTAATCACGTGTATACATCCCTTCATATCATTCCTTTCCAACGAAGTCATTAAATCACCTTATCTGGCTTCTAATTACGGCAGAATGAGCACATTTCATTAATGAATTCAATCTGGCAAGACATACATACGTAATCTTTGTTGAGTTGTCAACCACTTCAACAATAAGGTGCTAGGCAGACATATTCAGGGTAAACTTATTATTCTCTTGTATGAGTATGATAGCAAATTATAGAGCAAATAAATTCATTGTAACTAGAGAGGTGAGATAATATTCTAATAATATTGACTTTACTAGACCTGGACGTGACCTGTTTATTAAGTGAACTAGATTAAATAGCATGTCTTTTTTCTCTCTTTACTAGTTTGATATTTGTGATTGCTTACTTGTTTGATTTTGTAATACCTCTAGATTGTTTCATTCTTACCTCATTGTTTTGTTCAAAAAAATCGCCTATCCAAAATAGCATAAAATTGAAAAAAAAAAAGTTAATATCTTTCCATAGAACAAAGTTTTCTACTTCCATATTTTATAAGAGGGCTTCATTACTTAAAGAAAAAACAGTTCCTTAAAAAGACAAAATTTTGATAAAGTGAACTTATCTATAAATTAATAGAGACAAATGGAAGAAGTCTCTATTAATGAAATATACATGTATCACCGTAACCTTGAATTAATAGATAAGTCATCACTGATAACATACAAAAATAGTAAGTACTGGCCGAGACTTTCCTAATCTTATATTCATTTGTTTAATTTCCAAGTTCTTAAAGCGCTATTTGTTTGCATCAGCGGATGCACTGATAAACCCATTATAACAGAATCGCTATATTATGTGCATATCAATAATCTGTGTTATACGTTTTCATCTTTTTTTTTTTCTTTTTGTGATTTTGTTGGCGTAGAGAAATTTCTATGAGAACAAACAAGACGTTATAAATTACTTCCAATAATCAGCTCCATACAGTTTAAATGATGCTTTTTTTATGCCTCATTAACTGTTTTCTCAGCTTAAAAACAAAAGCAAACACAAAAAAAAACTTAGGAAACGTTACAAATCAATAATAATAATAATAAAAAAAAAATAACCTTTTCTGTGTATATGGAAAGGAGAGAGATGAGAAGAAAAAAATAAAAACAAAATGACGGGAGACAGGAGACTGTTGAAGATATAAGTGCTTCTGGAACTTTTTTTTGTAAGAAAATTGAGCTTTAAGAGCAAATGCCAATTATTCTGCAAAGAAAACGATGCACACAATCATAGAGAAAGAAAGAAGAATATTTGCAGAGACAATAAAGCTTAAACCTACTGTAGCAACATCAAACCCAGATCTCAAACCTCTAACTTATGTACATCTATACACATCATGCATATATATAAATATATGAAGAAAGCGAAAAACCGAGAGGGAGAGAGTAGATTAAAATACGTTACCTTAAAGACTTTAAACTGACATAAAAAGCAGCAGTAACGTAGAATCACAATGATCCAGCAAGTGAACTTATATAAAGCTGTTTGATGGCACAAAGGATTAAGATTTCTCTGCCAAAACCATCAAAAACAACAGAAACATAGAAAAAGTCAGTGAACCAGCTGAGTAAAACTCAAATATCAACCATAAAAATGCCCATTATTCTTCCAACACTTTCCCACCAAACAAACGCACCAAAACACAGAAAGAAAGGAAATGAAAGCCCGGATAGATGGAAGAAAGAAAGAAGACATATGAATCAAACTTAGGAGATAAAGATATATATGGAGATGAAAGAAATGATGAGTCGAATATGAGATATTATGGAGGAGAGGTGAGTTAGGTTCAAAGCTGGTGAGATTATTGCGGAAGCAACAAAAGTGAAGAGAGAATTGAAAAATTTTTAAGGATCCGTTTGGTTTGGTTGGGTTGGGTGTTTGGTGCTTGTTCATTCAACAAAGAAGAAAGAGATTAAACGTAGAATATTAAAAGTCAAAAAAAAATTATAGATAGAAATCCAGAGAGAAAAAGCCTCTGTTTGTACAGTTCGATTGGAAGTCTAGTTGGTCTTACGTTATAATCTTATGTCTCCGTTCTTCCATATTTGCCCCTCTCATTCCAACTTAACTACGTCATTGCCCCTTTCGCCTTTTTCACTTCACTTTCTTTTTTTGGCTTACTTAATATATAAATATCAAACCTATGGTGGTTAAAGGGGTGTAATCTCATCCTTAATATTATATGTTTAAACTTTAGAACCATCTATTTATATAATTGGATCTTATTTAATAGACTTTAAAGATTAGCTAAGATATACGTAAATTAGATCGAATATCATAATTATCAAAATATATATATATATGAAATTAAGTTATAAATCTAATATTATTTTATAAATATTTAGTACCTTTCTAGAAATAAATTATTTTTATATTTTAATTTAATTATTAAATATTTTCACTAATTCTTTTTATTACTGTAAAGATGTAAATTTTGTTGAAAGGGTTTATTTAGAAAAATTGAAGTAAATCTAAACCTCAAACATAGACGGATCTCTTACGCAACCCAAAAGACCAAACAAAATTAAGTCTTCATTATCACAATACATAACATTATCCTCAAATAATAAATTAATTTATATTGCTATTTATTATTAATTTGTAATATAATAAAATTGACCTTCACACTTCTTATCACAGGAAGATAAACATAGAATTGGCCTTGACCATTTTACTCTTATTTTATTTAACTTAATTATTATGAAGAAAAAAACATTGAGAATAGGAGTTTTTTTAATTTTATAAATAATAAATTAGTTTTATATTTAATTTGATTTATCGGAAAGTAAAAATGAGGGGATGAGGATTGGTTTATCTTAATCAACGTACCTTATTGTTCTTCAATAAAATGATTACCTCCTTATAATTGGAAAAAGAAAAATTTTTACTTTTGGTAACCACATGTTTGGGCACAGAGATATCCTTTTCTGAAAGATAACTTTGTACCAGAATATGAGCTGTAAATTGATAAGTAACAGCTGGTGAAATGAAAATAATTAAATAAATAACTTTAACGCCCACAGAAAATTAAATTAAATTAAATTAAAAAAGCAAGAAATTAATAAAATTAAAAAATTTGATAAGGAAGAGAGAGATTCTGAACCGACAATGCATGCGGCTGCTCGACCACGCTATTTCATGTCCAAGCTGGCATCCATCATTTTGGATAAGACAACCATTTACTACTTTCCCCATTTTGTTATGTTTTCACTTTTCCCCCAACGTTTTATTTACCAAAATAACCTTTCCTAGTTTGCACAGGCATTAAGATAAAGTTTCAAAAGGCAAATTCATTTAATTAAATCGGTCCCCAACATTTTTCAAGAAAAAAAAAGGTTAACATACTTCAATGTCGTATAGGGGTGTCAGCCGCCGCTTGCGAGTCCACTTGACTCAGCTCGTTAAATACTCGAACTTGGCTCGAATTTAGTCGAGTCGAATCGAGCCAGCTTGAGTAAGACTCAAATTAGGTACCGAACTGAGTTCGAGTCTATCCTAACTCAACTCAATTCAGCTTGTGAGTAAATAGTGGCTCATTTAGGGTTTTTTTGCAACAAAATATATGTTTTTAAGTCTGTCTTGTAATTTGACATGCAAAAGGTTTAAAAAATCGTAAATTAACCCTTAACCCCAATTAACCCAAATCGCATAAGCGATTTCCCCAAAATCATTAACTCTATTTTCACACTACTAATCATTGCTTATATTGTATAATATGTTGATGTATTTTAATGTGATTTATGTTGATTTAGATGCAAATTTACCAAAAATTTAATCTGATTTATGTAAAACAAGATCTGCATGTTATATAAAAAAATGGTCAAACAAGTCGTAATTGAGCCATAATCGAGCTCGTGTTAATCGAGCTTTTCAAGTTGAGTCAATCGAGCTCGAGTCGAGTCACAGGCCGGCTCGATTATAAACAAGTCGAGTCACGAGTCGAATTTTCTTGACGAGGTTGACTCATGACTCAACTCAAACTCGTCTAATGTTCAACTGAATCATACTCGTTTAGGATGATACTCGGCTCGTTTACACCCCTAATGTTTTATCCTCTGCACCATTTCATAGTGCATTTTTGGATATTTCAACAACTTATTTGATCTTTTATCTCTATCTTTTTTTTTCCCTCTTAAACGTAGGATTGATTCAATTCACACATATGAAACAATAATTGAACATTGAAACATCTCAAATATTTATCATTAACACTTTTAGTTTAGATTTGATATTTGAAATCTCTATATTGAAGAGTCACCCGACTTTTTGGAATAATATATATAAATCTTATACATACAGCTACAATTTGTTCAATAACTTAATAAATTTTATGTAAGCTTATATATTTTAAATTATAATTAGTATTCTTAACAATTTTTTAATAATAATAATAATATTATTATTATTATTATGTAGTTAAAATGTCTTCCTTCCTTGTTAAATTGTTTTGATTAATTAGTAAATAAAAGTTGAGAGTAATGCATGGGAATCAATCAGAAGAAAAGAAAGAGAATGGCAGAAGCGTAAATAAGAGAAACGAAAAGGGTATAGAATTATAGATGTAGTTGGAGAAACCGATGAGGATAAAATCTAGGGGACAGGGCCAGGGATCTTTAAATGCACTATCACCCAACTGACTCTCCTCAATCCTTTCATTGCTTTCAAACCCATAATCTGGTACGGACTTTTCACACATTCAATATCTATAAATTTAAAATTATTCATTTTTCTTTAATTTAAAAACATATCCATTTTCTTTGATTCTTTCTCCTTCTTGTCCTGCCTTAAATATTTTGGCCAAGTCACTCTTCCAATAGAGACAATCCACGTCAACGCAAGGCCGCATTTCGGTTGGTTGTTCCATTCCACATCAATGCCATGACCAGTTAGATTTTTTTTCTATTTTCACATGTGGATTCTTGATTATTGGACCACAATATTTGTCCCATCACCCGGCCCCTACTTTATACCAATTATATGAATATCTTTAGATGGGTCCCCAACATATCCACAAATATGTTACCAACTTACGCATTACATTATTGTTGTTTAAATTTTTAGGTAAACTTGTTAGATAAAATGTTTGAATTTGATGGGTGCTTTTAATATAACTCAACCGACACAAGAAAAGTAAAAAATTAATAATTATTATTTTTAAAGTTTATTAAGCAATTATTAGTCTTGAAATTATTTTTAAAGTTAAATTTATAATGGTAAAATTTGCCTTTTTCTACCAATAAAAGACAAAAGTATTGCATATTATATTTCTTGTGATTAAGAGTTAAGATCCAATTTATATATATATATAAAAAAGAAATAATAGATATTTGAATAAAATTTATACAAGAAACTTATATATTATTCACAGAGTTTGAATTTATATACATTTATATATATTATAGATAAAAAGGGAGATAATTGGAATTAAGGAAATACACATAAATTTAAATAAGTTAACGTCACATGTTAAAGATGGATGAAGGCCACAGCGGAAGGACAAAATTATTTAAATTTTTAAGTTAGAGCAATTATAATGGGGTTTGACTAAATGTATGGGATTAGAAAATTGTAACATGAAAATAGTGTGGGGCCAGCATTATCCCGTAAGCGTGTTCTGCGGAAGGGTGTCGTTTCGTAAGTAGGAGTTTTCCTGTGTGTGTGGGGAAGCGGAGATGTGGGGTCCTCTTAATTCTTATCCATTATTCTTTTGTTTCAAGTGGGTCCTTCCAAGAATATCTTCAAGGCTTATCCCCTCTCGTCAAGCATCATCATGCGTCAATACGGTGACGCTGTCTAAACGTCCCATGTAATGAAGGGATTTGTTACGCCTTTGCCCGTAAGTGCCGTTTGGCATAGCTAGACCTGACAAAACACTACCTGTACCTGCAGGTAATCGGATACCTGTATCCAACGGATGAATACGGATAAACCATTATTCAATCGGTATAAAATTGACTCATACCCGGTTCGCCCATGAAAATAACAGGCGGATCGGGTGATACCCGTGGATGCCCGCAAGTACCCGTATTTTATTTTTAAAAAAATTAAAAAAATGAAAAACATTTCTCTCTCACGCTGCTCAGCCATCACCCATCATTACTCATTAAACTCCATGCCACTGTTCTTTTTCCCTCTCTTTCTTCATCAATGCCTCTGTGAGTTCTGTCATCTTCCATTAAACTCCACCAGTCCACCTCTCTTTTTCTCTCTCTTTCTTCATCAATCTTCCTTCTTTCTTACAGCTCCTAGCCCACGCACAATTTTTCAGCCATCTCTAATCTTTATCATGCAGACATGCAGCCATCTCTCCAGTCGGCAGTCGCCCATTTCGCCATTTCTCCTTCACGCAACCATCCTGCACGCCAACGCCCAGCCATTTCTCTCAATCACAAAATTTTGAGTTCTCTTGCTGCCGTCTCTGATCTCTCTCACGCAACCACCTCACCCAAAACTAGAACCCTCACGCCCAATCTAAAACCTGCAAAACCCATATTTGACACCAAACCAAAATTTACGGCAGTGAGTTCTAGGGTTTTGTTTTGTTTTTGTTTCGGTTAGTTCAATTTTGTTTATTGAAATGTGGGAGACCATTAGGCATGGCAATGGGGCGGGGATCTCATTCATTGTACCCATCCCCACCCTCAAAATCATTCCCCACCCCCGCCCCATCCCCGTTACGGGGATGACAGGAATTCCCCTTCCCCATCCCAAAGGGGAATGTTGAAAGCCCGTCTCCGCCCCGTTAATTTTATATAAACATAAATTAATTTGAGCATTGCCAAACACAATAGTTAATTCTTGTCCACATGACAAAATTTAAATTAATCGTTTAAACATAATTAATTATACATAAATACAGGTCAAGGTTTGTTCTTGTTCAATTGTTTAGGGTGAGGGAATTAGAAAAATATGGGTTTATATAAGAAGGATAATTGTGTAATTAGATGAAATATAGGGATATTAGTGAAAAGTAAATATATATATACATTTTTTTAATTTTATATATTATATACGGGGCGGGTCGGGTCGGGTCGGGGGAAAGGTATCACCCACCCCCGCCCCATCCCCGAGGACGGGGATTAAAACACCCCCCACCCCCGCCCCTATCCCCAAAAAAACCGGGGCTTCCCCGCCCCATATGGGGCGGGGCGGGACGGGACGGGTCCCCGTAATCTCGGGGAACATTGCCATGCCTAGAGACCATTCAGAATTGGATGAGTTTTACTATTATGAGATTATCGCTTGTGGGATGCTTTTATTATTTGTTAATGTGAAGTTTTTTCTTATCGGTTATGTATATCTATTGCCCAATTAGGAACAATTTATCAAATTATTGTATATTTTAGTTGGTCTTGTTGAATTAATGTTTATGCTGGTAAATTTGATAATTGAGAAAAAACAAAAATAATTTTATGCGAGTGACCCACGGGTTGACCCGTGCCCGTACGGGCGGGTGCAGGTCATGCATATGGCTACCCATACAAAAAAAATTACCTGTGCCCGTTTCACCCGTGACCTGTTGCTATTCAGCCCATACCCGCCTGACCTGCCCGTTTGCCAGGTCTAGGCATAAGGTGTTCAAAAAAAGAGCAAACCAAATAATCCCACCCGAGGTTTACTGAAATTTCAAGTTCACACCTTTGGTTTCATCTATTCTAGATACCCACCTTTAATCTAACACAGTTTTTTTATTTTATTTTAAAAGTTGAAGAGTTAAAGCGTTAAAACCCCATTTTTCCAACTCACCACCATTGACTGCCCTTCCATCTTCTTCTTCTTCGTCTCTCCTCCATTCTAACAGTGGAATTCCATTTTACACTTCTTTTTACCAATTCTTCCTCTTCTTCTCCTCTTTTTCTTCTCTCTTTCTTCTTCTCTTCTCTCCACCAGCTACTTTCCCTTGTCACCGCCACCAAAACCCCAATGCCATCTGGCCGTGCCGCTCGCTGTCGTCACCCAACAGTCTTCTGGGTTTACCTTAACATTTTTTTCCTTTTTATTTTATAATGCATAAAACTAAAAAAAGTTTATTATTACAAGGCGAAAATGATTTGTGTACAAATATAATACTTGGATTTTTTATCAATAATCATGTTCATGTTGAGAATTATTCATTTCACCTTTTTTTTTTTTTTTTTAAGATGAACATGTCTTTAGTATTTTTCTTGTGTTTTCTTTAATTTTCGGGAACAAACAAGGAGCAAACTGATCGGGGTTTTGGTGGGGATGGCGAGGGGAAGCAGCTAGTGGAGAGAAGAGAAGAAGAAAAAGAGGAAGAATCTGGAAGAGGGAAGAGAGAAGAGAAGAAGAAAGAGAAAAGGAAAAGAGGAGAAGAAGAGGAAGAGGAAGAATGGGTATAAAAAAAATAAAGTTTAAAATGGAGTTCCTGTGTCAGAATAGAGTAATAGAGGAGAGACGAAGAAGAAAGGGATGGGAGGGCAGTCAATGGTGGTGAGTTGCGAGAAACAGAGTTTTGACGTTTTTACCCTTTAACTTTTAAAATAAAAGAAACGTTGTTAGATTAAGGGTGGGCATCCGGAATAAATGTAACCATGAGTATGAATTTGGGATTTCGGCAAACCTTGGGTGGGAAAATATCTGAACTGTTTTTTTGGTTAATCAGTTTTTCGGTTAGGGTAAAAATAAAAATTGGTTAACCGAAACCAATTTTTTGAACCGGTTTACTTATATATATATAATAATGATCATGATCCCTAAATTTGCATAATTTCTTTTATTGTTTTCCATTGGAACTTATTTAGTTATTTTGTTGCTTTATTATGGACGTTTCATTAAGGACTTTTATTTTTGTTTAATTTTGGACTTTTATTTGTATCAATTTTTAATGTATTGTTAGTTGTGGTAAATGGATATGTACGAAAGGTTAATTTTTATTTGGATATATATTGTTGATGTTTACAATTTAATTTAGGAAAAATTTAAAAAAAAAAAGTTTTATCCAATAAAAAGAGGAAAATCTGTTCAAAATCGGAAAAACCGGTTTCCCTCCCAAACCGGTTCGATTTTGGTTCAGGAAAATTCCTGAACTGAAAAACCGGTTCGGTTAACTGCTTTTGAACACCCCTAGTTTGGAATTGTGGGTTTGCTACTTTGCGAATCTTTCTTACCCGTTTCATAAATTTCATATTTCCAATTTTAAATTAACACAATTAGTGATTTTTGGGTTCTGGTACAATATAGAGAGTGTTATTATCAAACTAGGAGTTTGTTTGACTGAGCTTATGAAAATTAGATTATAAGCAGCTAGTGCTTATAAGCTAATTTGAGTTTATGAGCATTTAAAATTTAAGTAGTTACATGTTTGGTTAAAGTATTTATATGTGACTGATAAGTAGCTGACACGTTTGGTAAAATATGACTTATAAGTATATTTTATTATTAAAATGACTAAAAATGGTACTACATTATTAAAAATAAGGGTATAAGATGGAATTTTAAAATTACAAAAAAGTAATGTGGTAATATACTTGGTCAAAATAGCTTATAACCTAAAGAAGAAAAAGTACATTCCCCCCAACTTATTTCTTTTAGCTTATAAGTTCAAAAAAGTTATAAACAAACAGGTCAACTTAATTTTAGAGCCTATAAATTAGTTTGACCAGTTTATAAGCTCAGACAAACATCTCATAACATTGACAAATAAATTAATAAATCACTTTTTAAGCCCAAAATTAGTAGAATTAGAAAAATAATCATCTTACTTTCAAACTTATTTCAATAACACCATCTTCTTCAACCTTCATCTTCTCGTCGTCCACCAAACCAAGGGTGGGTGGCAAACAACGATCGGTGAGCAACCACCATCCGATGAGAGGTTTTGTGAAGGAGATGTCAGTGTGCTGATGGTGTGGGCAAGTGGAGTTTTTGGCATTGAGAATGATCAAAATCTAGTCAAGAAGCAAGAGGTTGTGCAAACACAAACCTTGGGTGATCGACAATTGGCTGGGGGCAGTGAGGTGTGTGGAGGAGATGGGGTAGCTGATGGTGGTGGCAACGGGGTTCAACGGTGCTGAAATCAGGCTTATTGACCTAAAAGTTGCAGTCGCGCAGATGGGGTTGCGGGGATCATGAAATTCTGGCCAAAACGGACAATTAGGCTAAGAAAGTGTTTGATTTGGGGTAAGGGTGATGAATCTTGTCGATTTGGGTGAGAAATCCGATAGGGATCCACGGAAAATAGCTAACGACAACACTAACAATGGTGGTGAGTTGAGAGAAATGGGAAGCTATGGCTGAGGGAGGTAGAGAGAAGTGGCAGAAGAGAAGCAAAGTAGTTTTAGAGTGAGGGTGTTTGTGAGAGAAATTTAATGCACTGCAAATGATGACTTTATCTTTGACCATTACATTAAATGATTTTCTGTTAATTTAAATGTGAAAATCTATCATTTATGAAACCACGGGTGAGAACTTAAAGATTCGCCAAACTTGGGTAGGTAAATGCCGTTTACTCTTTCCCAAAAGTGATTTTGGAGATTTAAAACATCACCCTCAACATGAAAATAAAAATCTATAAAAATATATTAAAGCACAATGATACATATCCTAACTCTTTATTATATATTATTGTTCCATACGATGATAATTTTCACTTCCGATATATAAATTATTTATTATATTAATATTTAGGAATTATTTAGTATGAATTCCTCATGTAGAACTTATGAATATATTATTTATTATAGTGGGATACAAAAGAATGATGAAGTCGGATTTATAAACTTGTATCAGTTTTATGTTTCAAGAACGAGGTATAAAAAATTAAAAATGTTACATAAAAGTCCATAAGGGTTGCAAATAATGAGTAACATGGTATGCATTTTTATTCATTGATATCATGTTCATATTAAGTGTCAATCATAATTAGAAATTAAATAAATAATGGAGGATAATGATTTCATATTTATCTAAAGGCAATTAGGCAAAGCGTTTATCTTTGTCTAAGGGTCCATAAAGACTCAATTAGTCTATTGCAATGCATTTATAGTGAGGTAGAAACTTACTAATTATAGCCATATATTTAATTTACTTGAACATGATTTACATTATATAACACTAGGGGCATCAGTTGAGCCGAGTTTGAGCTCAAAAAACTCGATTGGGAAAGTGGAAAAGTAGAGAATTAGAGAGTTTTTTTTGATGAGTTCGAGCTCAAACTCAAATTTTTAGCGTCGAACTTGAGCTCGACATTGTAGCAATCGAGCCGAGCTCAATTAGCCCAAAGTTCGGCTCGGCTCGTTTACACCTTCACCTTATTTGTATAATTACAGTTCCACTTGTTCAATGTTTTCTTGCTTGACTAAACTTCTTTATATATTGCTAATTGTGTGATGGGCTTGACTATTGGAGGGATTAGTTCAGGCCTAATTAATGTTAATTTGTTTTCTTTAGGGACCAAATTATGAGTAAACAACATTTTCCCACCCAAGGTTTGGCGAATCTATAGTTCCCACCCTTGGTGTTATAAATTTTAGATTTCCACCCTTAAATTAACACTGTTACTTTTATCTCAAAATAACCCCCACATCTCAAATTTCTCTCAAATAACCCCCAAAGGAGATCTCGGCCAAGCCAAAAATTCGGCCTGATTTTGGCACCATGGGACCTCCCCAACACCACCATCAGCATCCCTTTATCCTCCTCACCGAAACCCCTAACTTTTTCACCTGAGTGCACCTTGGTGAGGTGCTGAAATTTGGCTAGAAAGGCGCGACAGCACGCAAAAACCTACGGGAGAGGCGGCGGCGATCGACAGGTAATTGTGATTGGCGATGTGAGGGGTTTTGGCGGGGGGAAGTCGGTGATGCTATTGGTGGTGTTGGAGGTGGTTTTCGGTGCTGGGACCTGCCAGAATTTGGATGGAACGCCGACTAAATCTAAGAGCGGCGACCGAGAATTGGAGGGTTCAAGCAGACGCGGAGGTTAAGGGTTTTGATGTAGGGGTTGAGGGGATTGTAACGGTGGTGTCGGGAGGGGTCGACTATGTCAGGAACATGCCGAAATGACTTAAAATCGTCGGTGGAGTGAATTTGAAAAGTGAAAGGTTATTTTGAAATTTTCATCTTTGAAATGATCATTTTACCCTTTAACTGTTAGATTAAGCAGTTTTCTATTAATTTAAGGGTAAAAATTTAGAATTTATGATACCATGGGTGAGAACTTTAAATTTGCCAAACCTTGGATGGAAAAATGCCGTTTACTCACCAAATTATTAATACTGTGCTGGCCTGCTGGGTGGAAGGGCCCAGTTTATGCAGGCAAGTGATCTGCCAAAATGCCCATTGTCACAACCTAGCTTTAACTGTAGCCTATAGGTACCCCAGCCCTACAAATCTAAATACCATCCTCATTAATTATGCACTCAAAGCTCCCCATAAGATCAAAGTATAACTAAAAGGACCCCAAAGAGGATCTATTTTGAGAACCCTAGTCTACCATGAAATGGATTTTCACCTTTTGTTTCTCACACACCGGACATGTTTGAACATTCAAATATTAAAGTACATAAATTGATGTAGTTGGTAAATGTACCAATTTATATTAATTATAGGAAACACAATATCACTCCACAAAATCATACAATTAATGTAATAATGATATCTCAACATTCACATCAATTAGGATTTAAAGTTTAGATTCCAAATTTATATACACAGTCACATTCAGGGGCAAATCATTGAGAGAGCTTGTTTGGGCTACAACTTAGACAACCCTCTTGGAAAAAAAATTTGATTTTTAGACTAATATATATATATATCGTTGAATATTAATTAGTAACTTTTTCATTAATTTCTCTATATTTGAGTATTGGCGAAAGAGATTGAATGAATTTGGTTGATAAAGGAGATGGAACGAATTTGAAGGTTTTGATATTAACTATTTGATTTTTTTAAAATTAATTTTCGTAAATTTGGAATTTTGTCTAGAATTAAAGTGTAATTCTCTCCATTGATTATAATTTTGTTAAAAAAAATTTGAAGGGCAACATTAAATTTCAGTGCTCAAAGCTGATCAATGAAAATAATCGTCATTTCACAATATCTTGGGGTAGAAATAAAATAATTTTTTATATAAATGTATTTTATTTATAAAAAGAGATAAACAAATAAAGAACATGTTCAAAGATATCATTTATGAAGGAAAAAAAAAAAAAAAAAAAACATAATAAAGAGTATGGGTATAATTCGAAATGAATTTCGGGAGGACTAACAAATTATGTGGACTCCCTGTAAGTATCGAGTATTACGACATATTAGAATATTTAGAAGGGAAAAAATAATACTGACTTGACCTTATTTTGAGGAATATTAACAATAATTTTGTTTTGTATTAATCAATAAATGATTAAATTTAATATACGAGTCTTTTACTTGCGTTTTTATGATAAATTTTCGTGTGCGTCGGCTTTTTTTAGTAAGTATTTAATGGTTTCAGAAATATACCCCTTGGTTAGAAATTTTTTGTAATAAGTACAAGTTAGTTTCATAAATATTATCAATTATCAACAATTTCATTAATTTAACCTCAAAANAGGAGATGGAACGAATTTGAAGGTTTTGATTTAAAAAAAAAAATTAATTTTCCTTAATTTGGAATTTTGTTTGGGATTAAAGTGTAATTTTCTCCATTGATAATAATTTTGTTAAAAAAAATTTGAAGGGAAACATTGAATTTCAGTGCTCAAAGTTGATCAAAGAAAAAAATCGTCATTTCACAATATCTTGGGGTAAAAAAAAAATAATTTTTTATATAAATGTATTTTATTTATAAAAAGAGGCAAACAAATAAAGAACATGTTCAAAGATATCATTTATCAAGAAAAAAAAAAAAACACAATAGAAAAGCATGGGTAAAACTAGATAATGAATTTCGGGAGGACTAACAAATTATGTAAGGGTTAATAATGAAGACACCCTGTAAGTATCGAAAATAACAGTTGCCCCTACGAACTTCAGAATCTACACTGTAAACCCCCTACCGTCACTTTTATCCGATAAAATGAATGATTAAGTTGACTTCAGAAACTACATTATACAAACTATTTATCCAGGGCAAAATCAATCTTAGAATTTCAAATTTTCAAAAACCAGTTTTCACAAATAATTATCCATGGTAAACATAAGATTTTTTATATTAAATAAACAAAACTGTACACCACATACCACGACAAAATCAGCCATAGAACTTCAAAAGTTCAAAAACCAAATTTCACAAACAATAATCCATGGTAAAAATAAGATTTTTTTTCATTAGATAAACAAAACTATTTGCGTCCTATCACTATGGTATGGTCTCGTCCAAATCGGTGGTTAATTGCTAAATTTTATTAATTGTTTTATTATTTAGGCTTTTTTTTTTATTAATTCTCTGAATTTAAGTTAGATGATTTTGGATTTGTAATTTTTTTTCAAAGTTTATGAAGTTATTGCAACAATTGTGGACATAAAAGTCTATTTTAACCTTACCCTTGTTATAGTTAACAGACAAAAATAACGGTAGGGGTGTATAGTGTAGTTTCTGAAGTTTGTGAGGGCAACCAGTTTTGAATACTTATAGGAGATCGGTAGGAATAAGGAATGAACCCATTTTTTAAATATTCACAGAAATATTGTTTATCTTTTTGTTATGAGAAAACTGCATTAATACAAAAATAAGGGAAACAAAGTTTTCAATTTAAATTACCAAAAAAAATAAAGTTTTCAATTTAAGAATTTAGAAGAATAGAGAAAATGGGTGTAGAAACGGGAAAAAAATTATTGTTGGAGAAATTAAGACTTATTAGAATAGATGGGGGAGATTATGAATATTTATAAGGGAAAAAATAATACTAAAATTGACCTTCTTTTGAGGAATATTAACAATATTTTCTTTTTTTTCGTATTAAGCAATAAATAATTAAATTTAATATATGAGTCTTTTACTTGCATTTTTATGATAAGTTTTCGTGTGCGTTGGTTTTTTTTAGTGAGTATTTATTGGTTTCAGAAATATATCCTGTGGTTAGAATTTTTTTGTGATAAGTACAAGTTAATTTCTAAAATGTTATCAATTCAACCTTTAAATTTATCGACAATTTCATTAATTTAACCTCAAAATGGTAAACTTTTAACACTAACAAAATCATGTCTTTACAAAAAGAACAAACAAACCAGAATTTAAAAAATATATATATATATATATATATATATCTTTGTTTTTTTATTAATTTGAAGAAACAGTAGTAGTAGTCGGAGGTCAATGTACATGAAGAGAGAAATGATGCAAAAACAATTAATTCCATTAATTGATGGATTGTTCATTGGATAGGGTGNCTAACTCTTTGAGGCAGTTATAGATAAACAGTCAAACCTCATCAACGAGCGAACAACCAGTGTTTTCGCATCCAATTTCTTATGATTTTCTTCAGAACCCCACATCAGATTATTCCACACCAGTTCCTTTTTATCAGAAATCTTTTATCTATTTTATTCAATGGTCAACTACAATCTTGATTAATGTTGAAACTCAGATAGGGAGAGAAGCCGATCCATGCTCTTTCGCGCGCTAAAAGAAATGAGAAGATTTGAATAAAGTGGCGATCTGCACGATCTAATTGGCGTTAGCGTTTACTGGGCAGTCATGCCAGGCCCAGGTCCGCATATGATGTACGCGATGGGATCGGGGCTGGGACTTATGCGAGTTTCTAACGGCCGGTTCAGCGCCCACCATACGTTGACTTACACCATCAACGCCTTCTTCGGTCCCGACATCGGCTCCTTCTCCGAATGGCTCGGCTCCTTCTTCTCCAACTCGTTCGGCTCCACTATAGCCGATGCCATTCACCACCCTTTTTATTATTTCTTGATTCTTGGCCTTCCTATGTGCATTCTTTATTCTTGGCTCTCCAGGTTTTTGCTACTTAGAGGACTTCTTGATTCGGTTTCTGGGGTGAGTTCTAATTTTTATTTTTTATTTTCTTTATTATTTTTTTTATCATTATTTGGATTTTCTTCATGTACTCTGTTTGCTATTTGGATACTGTAATTAGGACTGCTTTAATTTTTGGCGGGGTTTGTTGGGATTGATTTTGAATTCAATGAGATTTAGTTATAAAGGTTTGTCCTTTATTGATGTTATGGGAAAGAAGGAATACTAAGTTTGAGATTATTTTGAAGATTATTGATGCCTTTGGAATTATTGGAAATGTTAATTTAGGTAGTTTTCTTTTATCAGTGTGATCTGTTTTGTCTCATAGTACTATTTTAGTTACCAAATTGATCCTGTTACCAATTTCTACTAGCTGGGTTGTTTATTTTCCAGATGAGATTTTCATTATTTATCATAAGTTACGTTTTATTATCTATTGGGATTTTATCTTGCAGGTGCCCCTGTCAAGGAGGCAGTGCTTCTTGTTGATCTGCGCTGGTTCTTTATCTCATTTTTTCCTTGACCATTTATTTGAGGTAAAATTTGGAGTTTGATGGTTTAGAAATCTGTTGTACAAGAACCATTTACTTTTATTTCTTTTTTTTTTGAAGTACAATTACCTCTTTAAATATAGTTCTTTAATGATATTTCTTTTGGTTAGATTCTTGATAATCTAGTCATACATACGTAAAATGATATTTCTTAGGTAGAGATTCTTGAATCTGTTTTATCAGAGTTTGCTTTTGGTGTTAGCTTACAGTTTTAAATCTGTTTCTTCTTTCTCTTTCTTGGGTTGTAAATGAATGACTCCACAAAGTTGTTGAGTTTCAATTTTATATGAGTGGTTATGGTTGTGCTTTTGGGACAAATATCATGCATCTAACATCCTTTAATTGAAAACTTACCATGGCATGAATTAAATTTGGTAAATTTAAACCAAATTTAATTTAATGCTTTAGGCTACTGATTTTCACTACTTATCTTCTGTGACATAAGCTGTACTTTGGCAATGTTGAAATGGAATAAGTAAATGCAGACTTTTAAAACCCTGATTGGTGGGAATTTTTCTAGGATAAGATTGTGTTTTTAAAGAGAAAGACTGGAGAATTGATTAGGCAGCAATTTCTAAGGAAATACCTTTACGCTTTTGTGGCTTGTACCAAAGGCTGATTCTTGAACCCATTTCTTCTCATTTTCTTTTTTCTTCTTTCTTTTATTGGTACAATTTTTGTTTTTGTTTTTGTTTTTTTTAATCTCATGCGGATTTTTTTACTCATATTGATGTATCAAATATCTTTAACTGTATAGGAAAATGGTCAGTCAACAATGTATACTTGGATATTGAGCACTGGTTGGTGGAAGGGTCAAGCACCTGTAAACCCAGATGCTGTATTTGTTGTTGGCTTATTGTGCACTTGCTTAATTGGTGGCTTCATTTATATACACAGGTTCGGGAAAGTGCAATCAATTAGTTATATTTCAGAAATTTATTTGGTTGTTGACTGACTTATATTGCTTGATAATTTTGTTATGCAGAGTAAAGTCCGTAAAGTCAGCTAGAAAACAATCATTTCAGTCATTGAAACTTATCTTGATTATAGCAAGCATGTATTGCTTATGGTGTGCTAGCCAGATATACTGGGTGAATCCTCGTCAAGCACCTGTTGGCGAAGAGGCTGATCTCGGAGTTCTTATATTTTTGGCCATTTATTTCTTTCTTCCTCACTGTTTGTGTATTATGTCCATAAATCCTAAAGATGGCGACATTGAGCCACTCCCACTTTAACATATTACACTTGTTGAGGTATGAGAATCTCACTCTTGTGGGTAATTATCCTGAGGCAAGCAAAAATTTTCAGGTTGTGGAAGCAGTATGTCAATTATGAAGCGGTTGTGATATTGCCTGTTGTTATACTGTGTAGATGGTTAGGAAATTCTCCTTTGATTTATCTCAGTATAGTCTTTTGTAGCAAAGAAAAAACAATTATAGATATTTTTGGGCCATTTGGCTTTTGTAGTTTGGAATACGGCACTAAAGAAATAAAAGTTATTCCATATTCATGGGCTTTCTATCTGGATTGGTCGATTTGATTTGTGATGAAGTGCGAAGTTTTGGTTGTTAAGCTGAAATTTTAATGTTGGGATTTTGTTTAGATGTTTGGTTTAAGTGTGTAAACCATATATGAGGTGGTCGGTATAAACAGCTTAAGAGTTTTGCTGTTCATCACTTCATCCCTGGTGCTGAATATTTTTTACTATTCCTGTATTTATGGTGTTTACTATAAAACTGGATCTTGAAATTTAAATGCATTTTAGTGAGGAAAGGAAAACAAAAAGTAGTTTTACATTGTCAAAGAGCAAAAAGAGGATCTAATATAATCTCTTAAGTTCGAGTCTTCTTAAAGGTAAAAGAGCAAGAGGAGGATTTAACATGGTCTTTCGAGTTCGAGTCTTTACGGTTGCTAATAGGGGTGACCATTGGAGTTCATACATAGCCAATAGTTCTAAGGTCTCGAAGGATTAGTTGAGATTTGTATAAGTTGGCTCGGACACCTCTGGTTATTAATAGAGGTGGAAGAAATAGGCTGGGTTAGGCGGGTCAACCCTAACCCGGCCCACATTAAAAAGTGTTCAACCCGGACTGCCAATAAGGCGGGTTGGGTTGAACCCAACCCGCATGCAACCCCCGGGTGGGTCGGGTTGATATATGGCAACAGGACAACCCGCGGGTTGCTATTTTGTCCTTTTTGAAGAAAGGACGGGTTGAAAAAAAAAATTAATTTGTTTTTTCGAATTCCCTTTTTATCCTTGAAATATAGCCGTTTTATAGCAGTTAGAGGGGTTTTTTTGGTCATTTTTTTCTATAAATTGGCCATAAACTCTTATATTTTCTCACAACTCAAATTCTCTCATTCTCTCATTTTCTCTAATCTCTAATCTCCATTGAAATCTCTTAATTATTCTCTTAATCTCTTTGTTATCAATTTGCTATTATTTTAATTTTTATTAGTTTTTGCAATTTTTCAATTCATATTTCCAATTTTCCATATTCTAATTCTCATTCTTTAATTTTTTTATTTCTTCTACATCAATTTTTTTTTTTCAACTACAATGGATAGATATTTCTCTCCCATCAATTTCAATGATGAAGGAAACTACTATCATAATCCTAGCCCCGCTGAATTTACTAACATGAATGCAGGAGGAGTTTCAAATAGTCCCGCTTTCCCAGTCTCAAAATCTGATACACCTCAAAATGTGCCTCCGATTCCTCCCCATGTTGCTACACCTACAGCTCCCGATGGTTCTAGAAATTGTCCTCGTAATCGTTGTCTTCGTCCAACTTCATCTTAAGCTAAAGCGGGTTCATCAACTGCTATCGAAAGCGACGACAAACACACATCAGACGTTTGGGCGCATTTCGATAAGTTTTACGAGGCAAAAAATTGAGTTCAAGTGAAGAAAGCAAGATGCAAGTATTGTGGAAATGTTTATAAAGCTGATTCAAGTAATAGTACTAGTACTTTAAAAAGGCATGCTAATAAACATATTGCTCAACATGGAAATAGAGAAACCAATCAAACTCAAATAACTAATATGGGTACTACTTGGCGTTATAATTCTGATGTATATAGGGAACAATTAGTTTATATATTGCTGCAACTGATCAACCTCTATTAAAAGGCTGAAGAAATATTTGAAAATTTATTAAAAATTCATTTTTTCCATGATTTAAAAGTTATTCTAAAACTGCAACTAGAAATGATTTAATAAATGTTTAGAAAAAAAAATAAAATTAAAAAATAAAATACATACTTGTCATGTTAGTATGGCTCTAACTGCCGATATTTGTGGTGGTAGAGCTAAACAGATTATATTTGTGTGACTAGTCATTATTTTGATAACAAATGTAAATTAAATAAATCTATTAGGATTTAAATTAATGGATGTGGATCATAGTGGTCAACAATTTACAATAAATTGTTGAAGTTTTAGAAGATTATGATATTGTTACAAAGTGATAAGTTTAACTTTAGATAATGGAAGTGCTAATACTATAGCTATAGATTTTTTTCTAAGTAATTATCATTTTTATAAAATTTGAAGTTTTTTCATCAACGTGTGTATGTCACATTATAATTAATTGTGAAAAGTGATATGAAAACAATTAAAGAAAATTGATAGAATTATGGTGTTAGCTTGGATTACTGTAGTATAAAAGAAATACTGAATTCAAGTTGCTTGTATACAATCAAATATGTCTCCTAGACTTTGCATTAGACATGCCTATTAGATGGAAAGTACTTATTTAATGCTTGATTCATGTTTACCTTATGCAAATTTAATTAGTTATTTTGTAGCAAATAATAGAGGTCCTCATTATTTGGTAGAAAATGATTGACATATAGCTAAAATATTTCATTATTTTCTTAAAAAATTTTACCAATCTACTTTACAATTTTTGGTGTGTTATCCTACTAGTCCATTGGTATAATACAAATTAAAAAATTCAGAGTATTTACAAAAACAAAAACAATGAAATTTTAAAGGAACCAATAAAGGCAATGATTTTTTTTTTTTAAATATTGGAAACTCATTCATTTTCTTTATTGTTTAGGTGTTACATTTGATCTAGAATTAAATTAGCAGGTTTAGAAAATGGTTTAGACAATTTAAGTGAAAATTTACAAACCGAAGCATATGCCAATCAAATAGGAGAGGTAAAAAATTGTCTTACGAAGTATATTTCCAATATGAAAATAGGTATGGGAACTCGCAAAGAGGCGAAATATCCAGGGAAGTTGCATCAAAGAATCAAATGAGACTTCTACTCTTGGAGTGCACAATAGGCTAAAGAAGACCGAATCCGAAGCACAACCTCTTCTTCAGAAGACCACCAGCAACAACAACAACAACTATATACTGTCCTCCACGCAGTCACCGAGTATGAGCTTCAATAATATTTGGCAACCCCCGAAATGTTACCAGCCGATCCACAACAGAGAGCCAACTTGACGTCTTAGAATATTGGAAAGCCAGAAAATGTATTTTTTCGTATTATCAAGACTTGCCTTGGATGTTTTCGCTGTTCTTGTCTCAACCGTCTCATCCGAACAAACTTTAGTGCAAGTGGAAGAATTTTAAATGAAAGGAGGACTAAACTTTCATAAAAAATGATTGAAGTCCTCACATGTCTTCGAGATTGGGAACGGTCGCGCCATCAAGATTAATACGAGATTGTCGACGATATTTAATAGAAACATTTTAATTTTGTAATATGATGATACAAATGAGGGAGGTCATAGTTAACCCCAAATTAGTTGTTTTGTAAATTGTAACTTGTAAATTAATTGTCAATATTGCACTCTTTTTTCTTTACCAAGTTTTTGTCTCATTGGGTTTTTCTTGGTGGGGTTTTTAATGAGGCAATAATGTTGTAATTTCTTATTTTATTTTTTGATAAATGATAAATATAATTTTTCTTATATGAGTAACGGGGGGATTACTTTTCCAACATTAGTTATTAAAAAAAAAAAAAAAAAAATTCTCCACATTTATCAGTATTTGAAACCATGATCAATTTAAATCTTGCACACAACATTAATCAAGTTTAAACCAAAGAAATATTGCTAACATATATTAATCAAGTTTGCTTTATAGTTCTGTACATACGTGTGATTGCATTGATAATATATGACTGTAATTATAATTCTCTCCATAATTAATATATATAATAGAAGGTTAACCAAAGTTTTGATGAAACGTCCACAACGTTAACCCTGCATAAAACATCACTCGCTAATTATAACTCATCAATTGTGGAGAGAATATGTATGGTTAACTATATAAAACATTTGAAATTTACTTAATTTAATTAATTAATTAATCAAATTGCTCATGATTAGAAATTGACGAATATTGTGAAGGCGGCAATGTCACCAACCACAGCCACTTACTTCCCTGCGTAACCCAATTGGTTTGTGAGCTTAATAAATGTTTTATCGTTTTTAATTAAAAAAAAATAATATTAACTATTAAGCTAATTATGAATCATGATTATTTGGATACATATTTTCTCGTTCTTTAATTAAATTTAAGTAATATGAATCATGATTAATTATTTGGAATTTGAGTATGTATTTGGTACTACTAAAAAAATTGACACGATACAAACAGTAAAATAAGGAAACATTAAATTTGAAGAGAACCAGAATTCACAAGATTAATGAATCGACCATCAATCTATTGAGTCTAATTAAAGTAAACACATTGTTTAAATTTGATTTATAAACCAACGAATTAAAATTGACATAAATATTGAAAAAAAAGAAACATGAATGAGTATAAATTATTGAGTTTCTATCACAACATTGATTCTGATTTCTGAGGCTGGAGTCTTGGCATATATTCTGATTACTTATTGCTGAAAATCAATTTTATCGATCCTTTTATGTTTAGTTGTAATGGTGACAACTCCCCTTCAGACTGCTGCTATTTCAGATGACTTGGAGTTCATGACTTCTTTGCAAATGATGGTAGACAAAATGCGGCAGAAGATGTCCTGAATATTAGTGAATGATTATATATAAGCAAGAAAAGGTTTCAGAAGTGAAGCCAATTAATGGTGCTTTGAGGACGAGATTAATTACCTCTGAGTCGTAAAATTTCAGCGGTTCTTTTGCCACACCGAAGTTTGTTCTGGATCGATGGGGTTGACAGGACGTTTGAAGTCCACGGAGGGACCTCAGTAGAGCAAAGCATGAAACCTATTACTCCACTGATGAATTTAAACATGTCATCTTAATTAAATGCTAATAAAAAGTAGTAAATCCTAAAAGATGAATGGAATAAATGACAGAGAAAATTAGGAAAAAGTGAGTGAGGATGCATGCATGCATGCCTGGATAAGTAGGAACTATCGTCCATGCATAGCGGAAGAGCCTTTGAATATCCGGCGACAATTTGCGACGAGATTTCAATGCTGAGTGCCGGATACCATAGACTTCCGCCTGGATACATCACTCCACCGGGGCGGAGAGCTTTTGCCACCAACTCAAAGAATGAACTTTTGAAAAGCTCATCTTCAGGTCCTGCATCAAATTAGTGTAAATGAGAACATTCGAATAATAAATTAATTAAAACTGAAGATATATAAGAGGAAGAAATTAGGTTACTTATTGGGTCAAATGCATCCACATTATAGCATCATAGGTACCACTTTGAACAGACTTCAAAAATTTAGTTCCTGACATTTTTGCAACATATTAAGAAGGTAAACTTCAGGGTAAATATAGAGGAAAAGCTAGCTATAACAAGAAGAAGCTAACAATCAAATTGAATATACCGTCTCTGACATGAATTTACTCGAGAATCCTCGTATCCAACAGCAATTTCAGGGAAGATTCCTTATACACCTGAAACAATATTATATTATATGAAATTTCACCGTCAGAATTTTGAGTCATCAAAGAGACAACTTTCGCAGGACCGTGCCTTTAATAATCATACAAGACGACGAATAAACTTACTCAGCTGGGTCAAAATCCATGACCCACATCATATATAAAATTCTGAATTGTACAGTAACAACGTGTATTATTTCAATAAAACCAAAAGTTGATGTTGACTTTGCTGTAGGCATGGTGTGTAATCCATGTCGTATGATTCGTGTTTCACCTGAAATTAATAAACTACGACTCTGTCTCCATTTTTTAAATACTGAAAGATTAAAATATTCTCACGTTCACAGCATCGTGTCAATCTCGCATATATCAATCTGCTCAACGGAAGAATGTCGAGAGATTTCACGTAGGATACACCATCTCCCCCCAATAAGCAACACCTATAATTTCAATAAAAAAAAAAAGAAGAAAAGAAACAAATTCAACGACAGGCCACTGATTGGAAGATAGAAAATTGTTGTCTAACTAATTACACAATAGATTGTATTTATATAGACATGGATTTGGGGAGATCTTTAGAATGATTGTAAATTATGATAAAAGAGAAACCTTTTGGGGTTGGGAATAGAGCAGAGAGGAAGGTGAGTAATCATTTCTTGGTATGAAAACTCATCCTTTTCTGTGAGTTGGAGAGCTCCATCCAGAACAAAAACCTTGCCGTATGATGATGACGCATAAATATAACCAGGGTACAATACATAATATATTGAAATTAATGAACATACACAAATTAATATAGCAGCTAGAAAAATAGTATGCCAAATCAAATTTTTATATGTATATATCCATACCTCAAACACCATCATACTTTGGAATTCAGACTTTCCTTGAAATATAATTTTTTCTACCTTTAAGAAGTGTGGCTTGGCCTGCAAGATACATCAAACAATTTGATTAACGTTCACATAACCAACAATCATACTATCACAAGGCAAAATCATCACTTAGAAAGTCTGAGCAATTTCGAGTTGCATATATATGATTAGGTCTCCTTGCTTAAGCCTGAAATTTGCAGCTTTACAGTCCATATTTTGTGGTTATTTATAAAGAAAAGGGAAAAAAAAAAAGAAAAAGGATCAATGCATGTTATGAAAAATTTGGTTGTCAGGATACATAACGTAAGTCAAAGAATAGAAAAATACAATCAGAATAGGTTCATTTTACAGTTTAATTAATTTTCCGGAAAGAAGGAGGTTCACAAAAATAACTTAATTTTACAATGAAATGTGCACAGAAAACCTTCAAATAGATTAACTGCAGCAAATATCAAACACATCATCCTCTTGAACGATAAGTTTTCGAAGAACATCCCATAGATTTACAATTTTCATCCAAAATTTGACATATATGGCTCAAAAAATATTGAGAATCAGTAATCAATTTTCTTCTGTTGCGAGAGAGTGAAGTGTTGCTTATAAAGTATATTACCTACATGTTAATTTCAGTTCTGCATGTCCATTGGATATATATATATATATATATATGTAAAGAAAAGAATTATGATTTATACAGTAAATTGCCAAAACGAAAAATGGATGACAAAGATGGTGATGAAGTAAGAAAAATAAGTTAGTGCTGTCTCACTGACCTGGCCATACGGGGCAATGCTCCGCAAACCACCCAGGAATGGTGGGATGATGAAGCTCCTGAGTACTTTCGTTTTCTTCTTCTCTTTCAACATGAATCGCTGAAACTACAGCAACTGCAGACTCACCATTACAAGCCGAAACTATGCTCTTTGCTTCTTCCATGAGTAATTCTTTCTCCAGCTTCTCCCTGTGATAATGTTTTGGCAGGTTAAATAACAAAAACGTTTAAGTAAAACAAATTTAACCAGAAGAAATATATATATGTATATATTTAATCTGGTGTTCCCATTTATAGTTATGTATTCAGCAACTTGTAAATGAGCACTATATGTAGAGATATTATATATGTAAATGAGCACTATATGTAGAGATATTATATATATATTGAGAGTTAGAAATTAAATCTTGGTTGGTCTGAGAATCTGTAATTAATACACCAAATCTCCCACTTTTTCCTTTTCCTGCCTTTTCTAATTAACCCATCATCAATTTTTCTTGTCTTCACTTGTAATAAATTGTGATAAACATGACATATATAAGAATTCCAAATAGGATCTCTTATAAGTAACAAATAAATGAATGCATTATAAAAAAATACTATGTATAAATGAAGAAGACAGAAAAAATCCCTTAAATGAAAAAGAAATCAAAGTTTTTTCCCTTAATTGAAATATTATTAGTACTAATATATATATAAACTTGAATTTAACAACAGAATTTATCGAAGTACGCGGGGTTCTTTTACTTGGAAGTCTTACTTTGTGTCAAATGGGATTATGAAGTCTAAAAGAGAAATTAGAAATGTGTTTTGTTTTTTTAAAGAGTAAACGGCTTTTTTCCACCCAAGGTTTGCCTTAATGATACTTTTCTATCCAAAAAGTTTTAAAATACCATTTTTTTACCCTATGTTTATATTCCATTAATATCCAAAATACATTTCACTTTCTCAATTGGCGTTCGGTGAGTTACAGGAGCCAGGGTAAGATGGTTTTTCATATAGTAAAGGCTGGTGGATCGAATGGTGGTGATCGATTGAATATTCGCTGCTAGAATCAATTGAAAATTAGCTAAGAACAGGAAATCCTAGTTTTGCGATGGTCAACAATCGGCGAGAAATCAGATGCCGGAGTGAGAGGAATTTTGTGGAGAAGAGAGTGGAGGTTCTAATGGTGATAACTGAAAGAATTTTTGCTGTCGAAATCGGCTTTGGGTAGTACTAAATATTAATTTTGGGTGACAAAGTTGAAACTTTTTAGGTGGGAAATGTCATTAAGGCAAACCTTGGGTGGGAAAAAGTCCATCACTTTTTATAAAGTTAAAGTCAGCGCAGATGTGTTTGTTTAGAAATAGGATGGACAAACAAATGGTTTCATATGTCTTTATTTATATAAGTCTTTTTCATTTTCATCTTTTATAAATACCTTTAATTTACTTTGACCATTTAATATTGAAAATAATCGAAACCTTTGTCATCTTAATTCTTATTTTCACATTTCCTTTTATTGCTAGAAACTTAATCCATGGGTTATTCACATTACTAGTAACTAGACAACATCTGATGAGACACCGTGCGAACTTTATAAGCCTAATGTTATATAGCAATGGGACAAGGTCTCTCCTGCCTCCAGCTTTATAAGAAGTATTGTATTAGGGGTGTTGTTATGCAAAAACACAACAACCAGAGGTGTCCAATCGACCTTCGATAGGACTGAGCAAGATGTGTGTGTGATTAAGAATAACTAACTTGGAATGGATTAAAAAATCTATAATGGGATGACAAGAGAGGTTTTTAAAGTGGTTCGGCAAGTATGAATCAAGCCTACGTTTATTGTTATATTATTGCTTTGCATTTGTTTTACACGTAGAATGATTACAAGGGAAACACATAAAGGCGAGGTTAAACTCTCTCTAAGTGAGTTTCTTGTTCTATATGTGGATCATCCTCCTTCAAAATGGAGATGGAGTCTCCCTTTTATACATCGTATGATAATGGCTAGGAGTTGTTATGGGATAGATTACAAGTATAATCCCCTGTAATCCGGATCTGAGTCAACCCCTCCCATACTTAAGTCTGAATACCTATGCTTAATATTGATATACTTGTTAGGGAAGTCATCTGATGTGGAAGCGACACGTGGGGCAGACTCAACTGTCATATCTTAGTTTGGTGTGAGGAAAGGTGGCCCAAATCTGGTCGTCGGAAGGGTCATGCACAACAAGGGGTAATTTTGTTGATTTCTCCTTAGCCTTAGGTTTTGGTTTGTTAAGGTCAGGAGATCTCAAGGGAGGTAGAAATAAATTTTCAAAAGTAAAGGGGTTCTGATAATTAGGAAAAAGTTGAGGGAGGTGAAGTAATTCTCTTGTAAAATGAATGAAATTACTACTTCAGTTATTTTTAAATTGCCGCGCGTTCTTTATAGTTTTAAGTTATAATTCGAGGCGAAATCCTCGTGGTAATCATCGATTCTCCAGAAATCTCGCAATGCAAATTGAAACCAACAACATCCATGATGGATCCAGAAGCCATGTGTGCAGTAGATTAATGTTCTTGTACAATTTCTCTCTGGTTTGATCGTTTAATCACAAGAGCTTTCCTCTTCAGTGATTTCCACATAAATAATGACGGTGAAGCAAGATGAATAATAACATAAGCTTGTACAATTTGCACAAGACCTTCTCCCTCCGCCGAGCCAACGCGTCCTGGTGGAACCGAGTCCACGACCCACAAAGCGACTTTATCACAAAATGGAACCATTTTTTTCTGGTGATTTGCCTTGTAGCGTTGTATTTAGACCCTCTGTATCTTTTCTACCCCATTATCCGCAACGATTGCTTGACCATCGATCTCAATTTAGGCATCGTGGTTACCTTCTTTAGGACAGTGACGGACGCATTCTTTCTCTCGCACATTTTTATCAAGTTCAGAACAGCATTTGTGGCACCCAGTTCCAGGGTTTTTGGCAGGGGAGAGCTCGTCAAGGATCCAAAAAAGATTGCCAGCCGCTACTTGAAGTCTGAATTTGCTATGGATTTAGCAGCTGCACTTCCTCTCCCACAGGTTATATCATAGAATGGAATTTTAAGATTTGTTAATTATAAATATTATTTACTTGGCGTTGCTTTGAAATGCAGCTTGTCATCTGGTTCGTAATTCCAGTACTCAAATATACAACAGCTGAATATGCCAACCACACTCTTTCTCTCATTGTTCTGATTCAATATGTTCCCCGAATTTCAATTATATTCCCTCTTAACAGACGGATTATTAAAACGGCTGGAATTGTGGCCAAAAGTCCGTGGTCAGGCTCTGTTTACAATCTCCTCATGTACATGCTTATGAGCCATGTGAGCATTTATATATTCAATTTCTTATATATCCCGTTTATCATCATTTGTCTCTGTTATTTGATTTAAAATTTTCGGTGCAGCTTCTTGGAGCTGTATGGTATTTGTTTTCTATGCAGCGGCAGTATGAGTGCTGGTCTATCGAATGTCAAAAGGAGAGTAATATCACCAACGCTCAGCCTTGTATTGCTTCTTTTCTTGACTGTGAAACTAAGGACAAACATAAACGCGAAGCTTGGTTTAAGGCCACCATGGTGCTCCGCAATTGTGATGCTAAAGATGATGATAAGTTTCAGTTCGGAATATACGCTGATGCTTTTACTAATGATGTTGCTGAATCAACTTTCTTTAAAAAATATTTCTATTGCCTCTGGTGGGGTTTAAAAACGCTAAGGTATGGTCAGTTACAGGGAAAATCTCATGGAAAACTTTTCTGTTGTTAACTTTCTTTCTCAATTCAACATTCTAATTTATGTTTATCCATAGAGATATTCAGCTCTTCCATTCTCAAATAAATTACATCCTTCGTTTTAAATCATCGAAATCCTGGTTTGTTATTAAAGCTATAACAAGAAAAACCAGGAATCACCTTAGATTTTATTTCTAAAAAGATTATGAAGAGCAGGAGTCCCTGTTATCTTGCTTCTTATACTAATTAATAGAAAATGGTATAGAAATATTAAATTTGATGTTTTGACTGTAATACAATTTCAACCATTTCTGTGATGTGTAGTTGCTATGGGCAGAATCTTGAGACGAGTACTTATGTTGGTGAAACAATATTCAGCATTGTTGTCTGCATTGGTGGTCTAATTCTGTTCTCACATCTCATAGGCAAAATGCAGGTATGGAAAAATCACTAGAGTATCTAGATAAGATGCTCAGAGTGTTTAATTAGTCTGATTTGATAATTTTTTTTCTTCTTAAAGACGTATTTGCAATCCACAAACGCTAGACTAGAGGAGTGGAGGGTTAGAAGAAAAGATACAGAAGAGTGGATGAGGCACCGGCAATTGCCCCAAGAGCTGCAAGAACGGGTACGCCGGTTTGTGCAATACAAATGGCTAGCCACAAGAGGAGCTGATGAAGAATCCATTTTGGGCTCTTTACCTTTGGATCTTAGGCGTCAAATTCAGAGGCATCTCTGTCTAGCTTTTGTTCAACGTGTAAGTCCTATTGCCTTGTGCCATTAAGTAGCTGAAAAGGGAACTCTTCCGGAGGTTATTTAATTCATATATCCAACCAATGGTTTTATTCAGGTTCCATTTTTTGCACAAATGGATCCGCAGCTCTTAGATGCCATATGTGAACGTCTCTACTCATCCTTGAATACCAGAGACACCTTCCTTATTCGAGAAGGCGATCCGGTGAGCGAGATGCTCTTCATCATTAGAGGTCAAGTAGAGAGCTCCACAACCAATGGAGGAAGGGTAGGATTCTACAATTCTATTGTTCTCAGAATTGGTGACTTCTGTGGTGAAGAATTATTGACATGGGCCTTGATGCCAAACTCTACACTCAATCTTCCATTATCAACTAGAACAGTCAGGTCCATTACTGAAGTTGAGGCCTTCGCACTTCGAGCTGAAGACCTTAAGTTTGTTGCAGGCCAATTTAAGCGCCTTAATAGCAAGAAACTCCAGCATGCTTTCAGATACTACTCTCACCAGTGGAGGGCTTGGGGAGCTTACTTTATACAAATTGCATGGAGACGCTATTTAAAGAGAAAGGAGGCGATGGAGTTGGCTATGGAGGAGGGCTTATTTGAAGATGAGTATTACAGTGATGAAACTCCTGAAGAAAGTAATGAAGATAGTGGTTCTGCTGCCGAGAGGACATCATCAGTGGAGGGTAGTGCAGTCAATGCCACTCTTACTGGTAGAGTACTTAGTGGTAGAGTACTTTCTTCTAGATTAAGTAGCACAAGAAGGCTTAGCAATAGGTTTTCAGATTATGACCCTGATGGATCTACCTTAAAAATGCCCAAAATGTTTAAGCCTCAGGATCCTGATTTCTCTAAAGACCAGTAAGATTGTTGATCCTGTACACTGTATCATGACGAGGTTTCTTTGAATTTTCTATGTTTCTCTGTAGTCTGTATCATTTTAAATGGTCATGAACAGATCTGGTAAAATTCCTCTGAGCTTGATTGTCACTTGTGGTGGGTAGTTTAAACGTCATGTCATGTCAAAATTTCAAAGTGGGTCAATATTTTTTCATTAAAGTTTTGATGGACTTTTTCCTAAATTATCGGTGCTACATGCATGCTTTAAGTGATTTGCATCCAGCACACGTTACACCGAGTTAAGCGAGTTATTCCCTACAAAGGCTTATATCACCTAAAAATTTTTAAAATATCATTTTATTATCAAAAATTATATTTTAAAGATAAACAGAGGTCAAACTCAATCCAAACTATTAAGGTTTTTAAAGAGAGAAGATTGATAAGTCTTTTAGTGATGAAATATTAGATTTTAGTAGTTATGATTGATCGAAATTTGACTTGAGAAGGGTATAGTGTAAACCCTAATCATTTGATTACCGGCGAATGGGGGTGTTAACGGGAGTAAGGTTTGAGGGGTTTTGATGATCGTCAAGCTAACATATGCAAGTTGCAGCAAGCTAACATATGCAAGTTGCAGCAAGCTACAGCGTAGTGTCGATAAACTAAACATTTTAGGCTGTTTTGTGGACGTTGCACCGGATTTTTTTTTTTTTAAATCAAAAGGAAAAAAACAGAAAGTGAATGACATAGACCAAAGACATTAAGATTTGGTTTAGGTATTAAGGAATCAGGATGACACCGATATGGACCCATTTAATAAAATATCACAACATTTTCTCGATTGTGTAAAATAGAATTAAGATATTTAAAGCAAAAATTATCTATTACTTTTCAACCTCTTATGACATGACCGTCCAATTGGAATTAAAAATAAAATAAAATTGATTTTATCCTCATATTTCTTTTCAAGGACCCTCAGTAGAGCAAAGCATGAAACCTATTACTCCACTGATGAATTTAAACCATGTCACTCTATATAAATGATATAAAAAGTAGTAAATCCTAAAAGATGAATGGAAATATGACAGAGAAAATTAGGAAAAAGTGAGTGAGGATGCATGCATGATGCCTGGATAAGTAGGAACTATCGTCCATGCATAGCTGGAAGAGCCTTTGAATATCGGCGACAATTTGCGACGAGATCTTCAATGCTGAGTGCCGGTACCAAGACTTTCCGCCTGGATACACATCACTCCACCGGGGCGGAGAGCTTTTGCCACCAACTCAAAGAATGAACTTTTGAAAAGCTCATCTCAGGTCCTGCATCAAATTAGTGTATATGATGAAACATTCGAATAATAAATTAATAAAAAACTGAAGATGATATATAAGAGGAAGAATTAGGTTACTATTGGGTCAAATGCATCCACTATTATAGCATCATAGGTACCACTTTGAACAGACTTCAAAAATTTAGTTCCTGACATTTTTGCAACATATTAAGAAGGTAAACTTTCAGGGTAAATATAGAGGAAAAGCTAGCTTAACAAGAGAAGCTAACAATCAAATTGAATATACCGTCTCTGACATGAAGTTTTACTCGAGAATCTCGTATCCAACAGCAATTTCAGGGAAGAATTCTATACACCTGAACAATTTATATTATATGAAATTTCACCGTCCGAATTGAGTATCAAAAGAGACAACTTTCGCAGGACCGTGCCTTTAATAATCATACAAGACGACGAATTAAACTTACTCAGCTGGGTCAAAATCCATGACCCACATCATATTAAAATCTGAAATTTGTACAGTAACAACGTGTATTATTTCAATAAAACCAAAAGTTGATGTTGACTTTGCGTAGGCATGGTGTTGATAACCATGTCGTATGATTCGTGTTTCACCTGAAATTAATAAACTACGACTCTGTCTCCACTTTTTAAATAATGAAAGATTAAAATATATCTCACGTTCACCAGCATCGTGTCAATCTCGCATATATCAATCTGCTCAAGGAAGAATGTCGAAGAGTTTCACGGATACCACCATCTCCTCCCCCAATAAGAACAAACCTATAATTTCAATAAAAAAAAAAAGAAGAAAAAGAACAAATTAACGACAGGCACCGATTGGAAGATAGAAAATTGTTGTCTAACTAATTACCCATAGATGATTTTATATAGACATGGATTTGGGGAGATCTTTAGAATGATTGTAATATAGATAAAAGAGAAACCTTTTTGGGGTTGGGAATAGAGCAGAGAGGAAGGTGAGTAATCATTTCTTGGTATGAAAACTCATCCTTTTCTGTGAGTTGGGAGAGCTCCATCCAGAACAAAAACCTTGCCGTATGATGATGATGCAATATATAACCGGGTACAATACATAATATATGAAATTAATGAAACATACACAAATTAATATATAGCAAGCTAGAAAAATAGTATGCAAATCAATTTTCTTTATATGTATATATCCATACCTCAAACACCATCATACTTGGAATTCAGACTTCCTTGAAATAATTTTTCTACCTTAAGAAGTGGCTTGGCCTGCAAGACATCAAACAATTTGATTAACGTTCAGCATAACCAACAATCATCATCATACAAGGCAAAATCATCACTTAGAAAGTTTGAGCAATTTCGAGTTGCATATATATGATTAGTCTCCTTGCTTAGCCTGAAATTTGCCAGCTTTACAGTCCATTGTGGTTATTTATCAAAGAAAAGGAGAAAAAAAAAAAAGAAAAAGGATCATGCATGTTATGAAAATGGTTGTCAGGATACATAACGTAAGTCAAAGAATAGAAAAGTACAATAGAATAGGTTCATTTTACAGTTAATTATTTTCCGGAAAGAAGAGTCACAAATAATAATTACAATGAAGTGCACAGAAAACCTTCAATAGATTAACTGCAGCAAATATCAAACACATCATCCTCTTGAACGATAAGTTTTCGAAGACATCCCATAGATTTACAATTTCATCCAAAATTTTGACATATAGGCTCAAATATTTCAGAATCAGTAATCAATTTTTCTGTTGAGAGAGGTGAAGTGTTGTTATAAAGTATATCTACTACATTTAATTTCAGTTGTGCATGTCCATTATATGTAAATATAAAAAGAAAAGAATTACGAATTATACAGTAATTGCCAAAACGAAAAATGGATGACAAAGACGGCGATGAAGTAAGAAAAATAAGTTAGTGCTGTCTCCCTGACCTGGCCATACGGGGCAATGCTCCGCAAACCACCCAGGAATGGGGGAGATGAAGCTCCTGAGTACTTTCGTTTTCTTCTTCTCTTTAACATGAATCGCTGAAACTACAGCAACTGCAGACTCCATTACAAGCCGAAACTATGCTCTTTGTTTTCTCCATGAGTTATTCTTTCTCCAGCTTCTCCCTGTGATAATGTTTGGCAGGTTAATAACAAAAACGTTTAAGTAAACAAATTTAACCAGAAGAAATATATATATGTATATATTTAATCTGGTGTTCCCATTTATAGTTATGTATTCAGCAACTTGTAAATGAGCACTATTATAAATAATATATATATATATATTGAGAGTAGAAATTAAATCCTGGTTGGTCTGAGATTCGTAATTAATACACCAAATCTCCCACTTTTCCTTTCCTGCCTTTTCTAATAACCCATCATCAATTTTTCTTGTCTTCACTTAAAATAAATTGTGATGAACATGACATATATAAGAATTCCAAAAGGATCTCTTAAGTAACAAATAAATGAATGCATTATAAAACAATACTATGTATAAATGAAGAAGACAGAAAAATCCCTTAATGAAAAGAAATCAAAGTTTTTTCCCTTAATTGAAATATTATTAGTACTAATATATATATAAATTGAATTTAACAACAGAATTTATCGAAGTACGCGGGGTTCTTTACTGGGAGTTTACTTTGTGTCAATGGGATTATGAAGTTAAAAGAGAAATTAGAAATTGTTTTGTGTTTTTTAAAGAGTAAACGGCTTTTTTCCACCCAAGGTTTGCCTTAATGATACTTTTCTATCCAAAAAGTTTTAAATACCATTTTTTTACCTATGGTATATTCCATTAATATCCAAAATACATTTCACTTTCCAATGGCGTTCGGTGAGTTCAGGAGCCAGGGTAGATGGTTTTTCATATAGTAAGGCTGGTGGATCGAATGGTGGTGATCGATTGAATATTCGCTGCTAGAATCAATTGAAAATTAGAAGAACAGGAAATCCTAGTTTTGCGATGGTCAACAATCGGCGAGAAATCAGATGCCGGAGTGAGAGGAATTTTGTGGAGAAGAGAGTGGAGGTTCAATGGTGATAACTGAAAGAATTTTTGCTGTCGACAATCGGCTTGGGTAGTTCTAAATATTAATTTTGGGTGACAAAGTTGAAACTTTTTAGGTGGGAAATGTCATTAAGGCAAACCTTGGGTGGGAAAAAGCCATCAACTTTTATAAAGTTAAAGTCAGCGCAGATGTGTTTTTAGAAATAGGATGGACAAACAAATGGTTATATGTCTTTATTTATATAAGTCTTTTTCATTTTCATCTTTATAAATACCTTAATTTACTTTGACATTTAATATTGAAAATAATCGAAAACTTGTCATCTTAATTCTTATTTTCACATTTCCTTTTATTGCTAGAAACTTAATCCATGGGTTATTCAATTACTAGTAACTAGACAACACTGATGAGACACGTGCGAACTTTATAAGCCTAATGTATATAGCAATGGGACAAGGTCTCTCCTGCCTCCAGCTTATAGAAGTATTGTATTAGGGGTGTTGTTATGCAAAAACACAACAACACGAGGTGTCCAATCGACCTTCGATGGACTGGCAAGATGGTGTGTGTATAAGAATAACTAACTTGGAAGGATTAAAAATCTATAATGGGATGACAAGAGAGGTTTTAAAGTGGTTCGGCAAGTATGAATCAAGCCTACGTTTATTGTTATATTATTGCTTTGCATTTGTACACGTAGATGATTACAAGGGAAACACATAAAGGCGAGGTTAAACTCTCTTAAGTGAGTTTCTTGTTCTATATGTGGATCATCCTCCTTCAAAATGGAGATGGAGTCTCCCTTTTACATCGTATGATATAGGCTAGGAGTTGTTATGGGATGATTACAAGTAAATCCCCTGTAATCCGGATCTGAGTCAACCCCTCCCATACTTAAGTCTGAATACTATGCTTAATATGATAACTTGTTAGGGAAGTCATCTGATGTGGAGCGACACTGGGGCAGACTCAACTGTCATAATCTTAGTTTGGTGTGAGGAAAGGGGCCAAATCTGGTCGTCGGAAGGGTCATGCACAACAGGGGTAATTTTGTTGATTTCTCCTTAGCCTTAGGTTTTGGTTTGTTAAGGTCAGGAGATCTCAAGGAGGTAGAAATAAATTTTCAAAAGAAAGGGTTCTGATAATTAGGAAAAAGTTGAGGAGGTGAAGTAATTCTCTTGTAAAATGAATGAAATTAACTTCAGTTATTTTTAAATTGCCGCGCGTTCTTTATAGTTTTAAGTTATAATTCGAGGCGAAATCCTCGTGGTAATCATCGATTCTCCAGAAATCTCGCAATGCAAATTGAAACCAACAACATCCATGATGGATCAGAAGCCATGTGTGCAGTAGATTATGTTCTTGTAAATTCCTCGGTTTGATCGTTAATCACAAGAGCTTCCTCTTCAGTGATTTCCACATAAATAATGACGGTGAAGCAAGATGAATAATAACATTAGCTTGTACAATTTGCACAAGACCTTCTCCCTCGCCGAGCCAACGCGTCCTGGTGGAACCGAGTCCACGACCCACAAAGCGACTTTATCACAAATGGAACCATTTTTTGGTGATTTGCCTTGTAGCGTTGTATTTAGACCCTCTTTATCTTTTCTACCCCATTATCCGCAACGGTGCTGACCATCGATCTCAATTAGGCATCGTGGTTACCTTCTTTAGGACAGTGACGGACGCATTCTTTCTCTCGCCACATTTTTATCAGTTCGAACAGCATTGTGGCACCAGTTCCAGGGTTTTTGGCAGGGGAGAGCTCGTCAAGGATCCAAAAAAGATTGCCAGCCGCTACTTGAAGTCTGAATTTGCTATGGATTTAGCAGCTGCACTTCCTCTCCCACAGGTTATATCATAGAATGGAATTTTAAGATTTGTTAATTATAAATATTACTTGGCGTTGCTTTGAAATGCAGCTTGTCATCTGGTTCGTGATTCAGTACTCAAATATACAACAGCTGAATATGCTAACACACTCTTTCTCTATTGTTTGATTCAATAAGTTCCCCGAATTTCAATTATATTCCCTCTAAACAGACGGATTATTAAAACGGCCGGAATTGTGGCCAAAAGTCCGTGGGTCAGGTCAGTTTACAATCTCCCTCATGTACATGCTTTGAGCATGTGAGCATTTATATATTCAATATCTTATAAATGCCGTTTATACATAATTTGCTTTATTTGATTTAAAATTTTCGGTGCAGCTTCTTGGAGCTGTATGGTATTTGTTTTCTATGCAGCGGCAGTATGAGTGCTGGTCTATCGAATGTCAAAAGGAGAGTAATATCACCAACGCTCAGCCTTGATTGCTTCTTTTCTTGACTGTGAAACTAAGGACAAACTAAACGCGAAGCTGGTTTAAGGCCACCATGGTGCTCCGCAATTGTGATGCTAAAGATGATGATAAGTTTCAGTTCGGAATATACGCTGATGCTTTTACTAATGATGTTGCTGAATCAACTTTCTTTAAAAAATTTCTATTGCCTCTGGTGGGGTTTAAAACGCTAAGGTATGGTCAGTTACAGGGAAAATCTCATGGAAAACTTTCTGTTGTCAACTTTCTTTCAATCAACATTCTAATTTATGTTTCATAGAGATCTTATTTAATGCTTGATTCATGTTTACCTTATGCAAATTTAATTAGTTATTTTGTAGCAAATAATAGAGGTCCTCATTATTTGGTAGAAAATGATTGACATATAGCTAAAATATTTCATTATTTTCTTAAAAAATTTTACCAATCTACTTTACAATTTTTTGGTGTGTATTATCCTACTAGTCCATTGGTAATACATACAATTATAAAAATTTCAGAGTTATTTACAAAAAACAAAAACAATGAAATTTTAAAGGAACCAATAAAGGCAATGAATTTTTTTTTTTTAAATATTGGAAACTCATTCATTTTCTTTATTGTTTAGGTGTTACATTTGATCCTAGAATTAAATTAGCAGGTTTAGAAAATGGTTTAGACAATTTAAGTGAAAATTTACAAACCGAAGCATATGCCAATCAAATAGGAGAGGTAAAAAATTGTCTTACAGAAGTATATTTCCAATATGAAAATAGGTATGGGAACTCGCAAAGAGGCGAAATATCCAGGGAAGTTGCATCAAAAGAATCAAATGAAGACTTCTACTCTTGGAGTGCACTGAATAGGCTAAAGAAGACCCGAATCCGAAGCACAACCTCTTCTTCAGAAGCACCACCAGCAACAACAACAACAACTAATATACTGTCCTCCACGCAGTCACAGAGTAATGAGCTTCAATAATATTTGGCAACCCCCGAAATGTTACCAGCAGATCCACAACAGAGAGCCAACTTTGACGTCTTAGAATATTGGAAAGCCAGAAAATGTATTTTTTCGTATTATCAAGACTTGCCTTGGATGTTTTCGCTGTTCTTGTCTCAACCGTCTCATCCGAACAAACATTTAGTGCAAGTGGAAGAATTTTAAATGAAAGGAGGACTAAACTTTCATAAAAAATGATTGAAGTCCTCACATGTCTTCGAGATTGGGAACGGTCGCGCCATCAAGATTAATACGAGATTGTCGACGATATTTTAATAGAAACATTTTAATTTTGTAATATAGATGATACAAATGAGGGAGGTCATAGTTAACCCCCAAATTAGTTGTTTTGTAAATTGTAACTTGTAAATTAATTGTCAATTATTGCACTCTTTTTTTCTTTACCAAGTTTTTGTCTCATTGGGTTTTTCTTGGTGGGGTTTTTAATGAGGCAATAATTGTTGTAATTTCTTATTTTATTTTTTGATAAATGAATAAATATAATTTTTCTTATATGAGTAACGGGGTGGATTACTTTTCCAACATTAGTTATTAAAAAAAAAAAAAAAAAAATTCTCCACATTTATCAGTATTTGAAACCATGATCAATTTAAATCTTGACACAAACATTAATCAAGTTTAAACCAAAGAAATATTGCATACATATATTAATCAAGTTTTGCTTTATAGTTTCTGTACATACGTGTGATTTGCATTGATAATATATGACTGTAATTATAATTCTATCCAATAATTAATATATATAATAGAAGGTTAATCCAAAGTTTTGATGTAAACGTCCAACACGTTAACCCTGCATAAAAACATCACTCGCTAATTATAACTCATCAATTGTGGAGAGAATACTTTGTATGGTTAACTATATAAATACATTTGAAATTTACTTAATTTTAATTAATTAATTAATCAAATTGCTCATGATTAGAAATTGACGAATATTGTGAAGGCGGCAATGTCACCAACCACAGCCACTTACTTATCCCTTGCGTAACCCAATTGGTTTGTGAGCTTAATAAATGTTTTATCGTTTTTAATTAAATAAATAAATCATATTAACTATTAAGCTAATTATGAATCATGATTATTTGGATACATATTTTCTCGTTCTTTAATTAAATTTAAGTAATTATGAATCATGATTAATTATTTGGAATTTGAGTATGTATTTGGTACTACTTAATAAAAAATTGACACGATACAAACAGTAAAAATTAAGGAAACATTAAATTTGAAGAGAACCAGAATTCACAAGATTAATGAATCGACCATCAATCTATTGAGCTCTAATTAAAGTAACACATTGTTTAAATTTGATTTATAAACCAACGAATTAAAATTGACATAAATTATTGAAAAAAGAAACATGAATGAGTATAAATTATTGAGTTTCTATCACAACATTGATTCTGATTTCTGAGGCTGGAGTCTTGGCATATATTCTGATTACTTATTGCTGAAAATCAATTTTATCGATCCTTTTATGTTTCAGTTGTAATGGTGACAACTCCCCTTCAGACTGCTGCTATTTCAGATGACTTTGGAGTTCACTGACTTCTTTGCAAATGATGGTAGACAAAATGCGGCAGAATGTACCTGAATATATAGTAGATCATCATATATATATATATAGCAAGAAAAAAGTTTCAGAATGTGAAGCCAATTAATGGTGCTTTGAGGACGAGATTAATTACCTCTGAGTCGTAAAATTTCAGTGGCTCTTTTGCCACACCGAAAGTTTGTTCTGGATCGATGGGGTTGACAGGACGTTTGAAGTCCACGGAGGGACCCTCAGTAGAGCAAAGCATGAAACCTATTACTCCACTGATGAATTTAAACCATGTTACTCTATATTGAATACTATACAAAAAGTAGTAAATCCTAAAAGATGAATGGAATAAATGACAGAGAAAATTAGGAAAAAGAGAGTGAGGATGCATGCATGCATGCCTTGGATAAGTAGGAACTATCGTCCATGCATAGCTGGAAGAGCCTTTGAATATCCGGAGACAATTTGCGACGAGATCTTCAATGCTGAGTGCCGGATACCATAGACTTTCCGCCTGGATACACATCACTCCACCGGGGCGGAGAGCTTTTGCCACCAACTCAAAGAATGAACTTTTGAAAAGCTCATCTTCAGGTCCTGCATCAAATTAGTGTATAATGAGAACATTCGAATTAATAAATTAATTAATAACTGAAGATGATATATAAAAGGAAGAAATTAGGTTACTTATTGGGTCAAATGCATCCACTATTATAGCATCATAGGTACCACTTTGAACAGACTTCAAAAATTTAGTTCCTGACATTTTTGCAACATATTAAGAAGGTAAACTTTCAGGGTAAATATAGAGGAAAAGCTAGCTATAACAAGAAGAAACTAACAATCAAATTGAATATACCGTCTCTGACATGAAGTTTTACTCGAGAATCCTCGTATCCAACAGCAATTTCAGGGAAGAATTCCTTATACACCTGAAACAATATTATATTATATGAAATTTCACCGTCAGAATTTTGAGTCATCAAAAGAGACAACTTTCGCAGGACCGTGCCTTTAATAATCATACAAGACGACGAATTAAACTTACTCAGCTGGGACAAAATCCATGACCCACATCATATATAAAATTCTGAATTTGTAGAGTAACAACGTGTATTATTTTAATAAAACCAAAAGTTAATGTTGACTTTGCTGTAGGCATGGTGTTGAATAATCCATGTCATATGATTCGTGTTTCACCTGAAATTAATAAACTACGACTCTGTCTCCCACTTTTTTAAACACTGAAAGATTAAAATATTACTCACGTTCACCAGCATCGTGTCAATCTCGCATATATCAATCTGCTCAACGGAAGAATGTCGAGAGATTTCACGTAGGATACCACCATCTCCTCCCCCAATAAGCAACACCTAAAATTTCAATAAAAAAAAAAAGAAGAAAAGAAAAAAATTCAACGACAGGCCACTGATTGGAAGATAGAAAATTGTTGTCTAACTAATTACACAATAGATTGTATTTATATAGACATGGATTTGGGGAGATCTTTAGAATGATTGTAAATTATGATAAAAGAGAAACCTTTTTGGGGTTGGGAATAGAGCAGAGAGGAAGGTGAGTAATCATTTCTTGGTATGAAAACTCATCCTTTTCTGTGAGTTGGAGAGCTCCATCCAGAACAAAAACCTTGCCGTATGATGATGACTGCATATAATATAACCAGGGTACAATACATAATATATTGAAATTAATGAACATACACAAATTAATATATAGCAAGCTAGAAAAATAGTATGCCAAATCAAATTTTCTTTATATGTATATATCCATACCTCAAACACCATCATACTTTGGAATTCAGACTTTCCTTGAAATATAATTTTTTCTACCTTTAAGAAGTGTGCTTGGCCTGCAAGATACATCAAACAATTTGATTAACGTTCAGCATAACCAACAATCATACTATCACAAGGCAAAATCATCACTTAGAAAGTCTGAGCAATTTCGAGTTGCATATATATGATTAGGTCTCCTTGCTTAAGCCTGAAATTTGCCAGCTTTACAGTCCATATTTTGTGGTTATTTATCAAAGAAAAGGAGAAAAAAAAAAAAAAAAAAGGATCAATGCATGTTATGAAAAATTTGGTTGTCAGGATACATAACGTAAGTCAAAGAATAGAAAAGTACAATCAGAATAGGTTCATTTTACAGTTTAATTAATTTTCCGGAAAGAAGAAGGTTCACAAAAATAACTTAATTTTACAATGAAATGTGCACAGAAAACCTTCAAATAGATTAACTGCAGCAAATATCAAACACATCATCCTCTTGAACGATAAGTTTTCGAAGAACATCCCATAGATTTACAATTTTCATCCAAAATTTGACATATATGGCTCAAAAAATATTCAGAAGCAGTAATCAATTTTCTTCTGTTGCGAGAGAGTGAAGTGTTGCGATAAAGTATATTCTACTACATTTAATTTCAGTTGTGCATTGTCATATATGTATAATAAAGAAAAAGAATTAGAATTATCAGTAAATTGCCAAAACGAAAATGGATGACAAAGAGGGATGAAGTAAGAAAAATAAGTTATGTGCTGTCTCATGACCTGGCCATACGGGGCAATGCTCCGCAAACCACCCAGGAATGGGTGGGATGATGCTCCTAGTACTTTCGTTTTCTTCTTCTCTTTCACATGAATCGCTGAAACTACAGCAACTGCAGACTCACCATTACAAGCCGAAACTATGCTCTTTGTTTCTTCATGAGTATTCTCTTCTCCAGCTTCTCCCGTGATAATGTTTGGCAGGTTTAACAAAAACGTTTAAGTAAACAAATTTAACCAGAAGAAATATATATATGTATATATTTATTGGTGTTCCATTTATAGTTATGTATTCAGCAACTTGTAAATGAGCACTATATATATTATATATATATATAGATATATTGTTAGTAAGAATTAAATCTGGTTGGTCTGAGAATCTGTAATTAATACACCAAATCTCCCACTTTTTCCTTTCCTCCTCCTTTTCTAATTAACCCATCATCAATTTTTCTTGTCTTCACTTAAATAAATTGTGATACATGACATATATAAGAATTCCAAATAGGATCTCTTATAAGTAACAAATAAATGAATGCATTATAAAAATACTATGTATAAATGAAGAAGACAGAAAAATCCCTTAATGAGAAAGAAATCAGTTTTTTTTTCCCTTAATTGAAATATTATATATATATATATATATATATAAACTTGAATTTAACAACAGAATTTAATCGTACGCGGGTTTCTTTACTTGGAAGTCTTACTTTGTGTCAAAGGATTATGAAGTGTAAAAGAGAAATTAGAAAATGGTTTTGTTTTTTTAAAGAGTAAACGCTTTTTCCCACCCAAGGTTTGCCTTAATGAACTTTTCTATCCAAAAAGTTTCGAAATACCATTTTACCCATGTTTATATTCCTTAATATCCAAAAACATTTCACTTTCTCAATTGGCGTTCGGTAGTCGAGCCAGGGTAAGATGGTTTTTCATATAGTGAAAGGCTGTGATCGAGGTGGTGACGATTGAATATTCGCTGTAGAATCAATTGAAATTAGCTAAGAACAGGAAACCGTTTTTGCATGGTCAACAATCGGCGAGAAATCAGATGCCGAGTGAGAGAAATTTTGTGAGAAGAGTGGAGGTTCAAGGTGATAATGAGAGAATTTTGCTGTCGAAATCGGCTTTGGGTAGTACTAAATATTAATTTTGGTGAAAAGTTGAAACTTTTTAGGTGGGAAATGTCATTAAGGCAAACCTTGGTGGGAAAAGTCCATACTTTTTAGTTAAGTCAGCGCAGATGTGTTTGTTTAGAAATAGGATGGACAAAAAATGGTTTCATATGTCTTTATTTATATAAGTCTTTTTCATTTTCATCTTTTATAAATACCTTTAATTTCTTTGACCATTTATATTGAAAATATCGAAACCTTTGTCATCTTAATTCTTATTTTCACATTTCCTTTTATTGCTAGAACATTAATCCATGGGTTATTCACATTACTATACTAGACAACATCTGATGAGACACTGCGAACTTTTAAGCCTAATGTTATATGCAATGGAAAGCTCTCCTGCCTCCAGTTATAAAAGTATTGTTATTGGGTGTTGTTATGCAAAAACACAACAACCAAGGTGTCCATCGACCTTCGATGGACTGAGCAAATGTGTGGGTGATTAAGAATAACAACTTGGAATGGATTAAAAAATCCTAAAGGATGACAAAGAGGTTTTAAGTGGTTCGGCAAGTATGAATCAAGCCTACGTTTATTGTTATTTATGCTTTTGATTTGCTTTACACTAAATGATTACAAGGGAAACACTAAAGGCAGGTTAAACTCTCTCTAAGTGTTTCTTGTTCTTATGTGGATCATCCTCCTTCAAAATGGAGATGGAGTCTCCCTTTATACACATCGTATGTAATGGCTAGGAGTTGTTAGGGATAGATTACAAGTATATCCCTGTAATCCGGATCTGAGTCAATCCCTCCCATTTAAGTCTTGAACCTATGCTTAATATTGATATACTTATTAGGAAGTCTCTGAGTGGAGACGACACGTGGGGCAGCTCAACTGTATATCCTGTTTGGTGTGAGGAAAGGTGACCCAAATCTGTCGTCGAAGGTCTGCACAACAAGGGGTAATTTTGTGATTTCTCCTTAGCCTTAGGTTTTGGTTTGTTAAGGTCAGGAGATCTCAAGGGAGGTAGAATAATTTTCAAAAGTAAAGGGTCTTAAATTAGGAAAAAGTTGAGGGAGGTGAAGAATTTCTTGTAAAAGAATGAAATTACTACTTCAGTTATCTTTAAATTGCCGCGCGTTCTTTATAGTTTTAAGTTTAATTCGAGGCGAAATCCTCGTGGTAATCATCGATCTCCAAAATCTCGCAATGCAAATTGAAACCACAACATCATGATGATCCAGAAGCCATGTGTGCAGTAGATTAATGTTCTTGTACAATTTCTCTCTGGTTTGATCGTTTAATCAAAGAGCTTCCTCTTCGGTGATTCCACATAAATAATGACGGTGAAGCAAGATGAATAATAACATAAGCTTGTACAATTTGCACAAGACCTTCTCCCTCCGCCGAGCCAACGCGTCCTGGTGGAACCGAATCCACGACCACAAAAGCGACTTTATCACAAAATGGAACATTTTTTTCTGGTGATCTGCCTTGTAGCGTTGTATTTAGACCCTCTGTATCTTTTCTACCCCATTATCCGCAACGATTGCTTGACCATCGATCTCAATTTAGGCATCGTGGTACCTTCTTTAGGACAGTGACGGACGCATTCTTTCTCTCGCACATTTTTATCAAGTTCAGAACAGCATTTGTGGCACCCAGTTCCAGGGTTTTTGGCAGGGGAGAGCTCGTCAAGGATCCAAAAAAGATTGCCAGCCGCTACTTGAAGTCTGAATTTGCTATGGATTTAGCAGCTGCACTTCCTCTCCCACAGTTATATCACAGAATGGAATTTTAAGATTTGTTAATTATAAATATTTTTACTTGGCGTTGCTTGAATGCAGCTTGTCTCTGGTTCGTATTCCAGTACTCAAATATACAACAGCTGAATATGCAACCACACTCTTTCTCTCATGTTTCTGATTCAATGTTCCCCGAATTTCAATTATATTCCCTCTTAACAGACGGATTATTAAAACTGAATTGTGGCCAAAAGTCCGTGGTCAGGCTCTGTTTACAATCTCCTCATGTACATGTTTGAGCCATGTGAGCATTATATATTCAATTCTTATATATCCGTTTATCATCATTTGTCTCTTTATTTGATTTAAAATTTTCGGTGCAGCTTCTTGGAGCGTATGGTATTTGTTTTCTATGCACGGCAGTATGAGTGGGTCTATCGAATGTCAAAAGGAGAGTAATATCCACCAACGCTCAGCCTTGTATTGCTTCTTTTCTTGACTTGAAACTAAGACAAACATAACGCGAAGCTTGGTTTAAGGCCACTGGTGCTCCGCAATTGTGATGCTAAAGATGATGATAAGTTTCAGTTCGGAATATACGCTGATGCTTTTACTAATGATGTGCTGAATCAACTTTCTTTAAAAATATTTCTATTGCCTCTGGTGGGGTTTAAAAACGCTAGGTATAGGTCAGTTACAGGGAAAATCTCATGGAAAACTTTTCGTTGTAACTTTCTTTCTCAATTCAACATTCTAATTTATGTTTATCCATAGAGATATTCAGCTCTTCCATTCTCAAATACATCCTTCGTTTTAAATCATCGAAATCCGGTTTGTTATTAAGCTATAACAAGAAAAACAGGAATCACCTAGATTTTATTTCTAAAAAGATTATGAAGAGCAGGAGTCCCTGTTATCTTGCTTCTTACTACTATTATAAAAATGGTATAGAAATATTAATTTGATGTTTTGACTGTAATACAATTTCAACCATTTCTTGATGTGTAGTTGCTATGGGCAGAATCTTGAGACGAGTACTTACTGTTGGTGAAACAATATTCAGCATTGTTTCTGCATTGGTGGTCTAATTCTGTTCTCACATCATAGGCAAAATGCAGGTATGGAAAAATCATAGAGTATCAGAAAGATGCTTCAGTGTTTAATTAGTCTGATTTGATAATTTTTTTTCTTCTTAAAGACGTATTTGCAATCCACAAACGCTAGACTAGAGGAGTGGAGGGTTAGAAGAAAAGATACAGAAGAGTGGATGAGGCACCGGCAATTGCCCCAAGAGCTGCAAGAACGGGTACGCCGGTTTGTGCAATACATGGCTAGCCACAAGAGGAGCTGATGAAGAATCCATTTTGGGCTCTTTACCTTTGGATCTTAGCGCAAATTCAGAGGCATCTCTGTCTAGCTTTTTTTCAACGTGTAAGTCCATTGCCTGTGTCCATTAGTAGCTGAAAAGGGAACTCTTCCGGAGGTTATTTATTCATATATCCAATCCAATGGTTTTATTCAGGTTCCATTTTTTGCACAAATGGATCCGCAGCTCTATATGCCAATGTTGAACGTCTCTACTCATCCTTGAATACCAAGACACCTTCCTTATTCGAGAAGGCGATCCGTGAGCGAGATGCCTTCATCATTAGAGGTCAAGTAGAGAGCTCCACAACCAATGAGGAAGGGTAGGATTCTACAATTCTATTGTTCTCAGAATTGGTGACTTCTTGGTGAAGAATTACTTGACATGGGCCTTGATGCCAAACTCTACACTCAATCTTCATTCTCAACTAGACAGTCAGGTCATTACTGAAGTTGAGGCCTTCGCACTTCGAGCTGAAGACCTTAAGTTTGTTGCAGGCCATTTAGCGCCTTAATAGCAAGAAATCCAGCATGCTTTCAGATACTACTCTCACCAGTGGAGGGCTTGGAGGCTTACTTATAACAATTGCATGGAGACGCTATTTAAAAGAAAGGAGGCGATGGAGTTGGCTATGGAGGAGGGCTTATTTGAAGAGGATATATAACAGTATGAAACTCCTGAAGAAAGTAATGAAGATAGTGGTTCTGCTGCCGAGAGGACAATCAGTGGAGGGTATGTCAATCAATGCCACTCTTACTGGTAGAGTACTTAGTGGTAGAGTATTTCTTCTAGATTAGTAGCACAAGAAGGCTTAGCAAAGGTTTTCAGATTATGACCCTGATGGATCTACCTTAAAAATGCCAAAATGTTTAAGCCTCAGGATCCTGATTTCTCTAAAGACCAGTAAATTGTTGATACTGTACAATGTATCATGACGAGGTTTCTTTGAATTTTCTATGTTTCTGTATCTGTATCATTTTAAATGGCATGAACAGATCTGGTAAATCTCTGAGCTTGATTGGTTCACTGTGTTGTGGGTAGTTTAACGTCATGTCATGTCCAATATTTCAAAGTGGGTCAATATTTTTTCATTAAAGTTTTGATGGATTTTTTCCTAAATTATCGGTGTACATGCATGGCTTAAGTGTTCATCCGCACACTTTACACCGAGTTACGCGATTATTCCTACAAAGGACTTATATCACCAAAAATTTTTAAAATATCATTTTATTATCAAAAAATTATTTTAAAGATAAAGAGTCAAACTTCAATCAAACTATTAAGGTTTTTAAAGAGAGAAGATTGAAAGTCTTTTAGTGATGAAATATTGATTTTATGTAGTTATGATGATCGATAATTTGACTTGAGATAGGGGTTATGTGTAAACCCTAATCATTTGATTACCGGCGAATGGGGGTGTTAACGGGAGTAAGGTTTGAGGGGTTTTTGATGACGTCAAGCTAACATATGCAAGTTCGCAAGCAGCTAACATATGCAAGTTGTCAGCAAGCTACAGCGTAATGTCGATAAACTAAAACATTTTAGGCTGTTTTGTGGACGTTTGCAGGCCAACCGGATTTTTTTTTTTTTAAATCAAAAGGAAAAAAAAACGAAAGTGAATGACATAGACCAAAGACATTAAGATTTGGTTAGGTATTAAGGAATCAGGATGAACCGATATGGACCCATTATAAAATATCACACATTTTCTCGATTGTGTAAAATAGAAATTAAGTATATTTAAGCAAAATTATCTATTACTTTTCAACCTCTTATGGACATAACGTCCAACTTGGAATAAAAATAAAATAAATTGATTTTATCCTCATATTTCTTTTCAAATCATGTCTCTCTCTTTCTCGGGGATTATTTAAATAAAAATTATATTATAGTTTATTTCTTTGCTTGGTTTTAAGCAACACAACAGCAAATAATGATTGCACAATAGGTTCTTTCTATCTTTGGTGTTTTAATGATTTGTTTTTCCCATATCAAATTTTAATTGGGGTTGTATGATGTTACTATTAATACGCGCTTCTAACTCTCTTCCATCCTAATAGACACTGCCATTACCAAACAAATTATGATTAACACCTTACCTTACCCTATACAAATAAATAAAATTATTTATTTTCTCTCGACTAAATATATTCAATTTAACTGACTTTGAGTAAGGCTATAAGATTAGGATGTATTACTTAAAATTTATGAGTTCGATTCTCCTCGATTGTTAATAAGGTGATTACTAAAAGTTTATTAGGTTTTACTTATCACTTGCAAAGGTTTAAATCGAATGCTACAAAACTGATCTGAATATCCTTGTAAAAAAAGTAATATTATACTTACAATTCAATTGATAAATGTTTTTCCATACCCTAAATTGATAAAAACAATTATTCATCTCATGTTGTCATATCTCTACAGTGATAAAAACAGTATAATTACTGTTAATACGAGTTTAATAGAAAAGGGACGAGGGCCACGTTGCCTCCAAAACCACAGCCGGCCATCGATAATCACACATCGTTTTTGGTCTTGTGGTATCATCTTTTTCTACCAAATTGTCGTCTGTGCTTCACACCACGAAACTATCTTTTTTCTTTTTTGTTTTTTTAAGGGAGAGCGACAGGACTATTCCCACCCAGGTTCGATGAAGCGACAATTTTCTATCCGTTAGTTTTAAAATGATATTTTTCACATTTATTAGATTTTGTAATATTTTTGTTAATATTTATTAAAAACAATAAAATATATTTAAATAGTTTATTTTTATCATTTATTCTATTAAAATTTAGTTAATTTAAAGTCTTTATTCTATCTTTTATTAGTCTAAGTAAAAATAATTTTTTTTTCTTTATTTATTTAATTAAGAAATATTGATTTTTTTGTATTAGTAAAATAAAAAATTATAAATACATTGATGTGAATTGATGACATAAATAAATATTAGATTATTTATTTAAACAGTTTAAACATTATTACTAACTTTTAGGTAGGGTTAACTATTTTTTCTTTTTTTTTCTTTTTATATTTGACTTTTTGGCTAATAAAAAATATAATAATGAGAATATTTAAGAGTTTTTCTTTTTTTAGTAAATATTAACATAACTACGAATGGTGGGAAAGTGTTATTTTGAAACTTGATGGTGGAAAATGTCATTTGCCAACATTGGGTGGAAATTGTTCTTCTTTTTTAAGGGCAGTGGGACTCCAAACATTATTCGGTTGCCTTTGGTTTAGTATTTGGATAGGATTTTAAGGGTAGTATGGGTTATTGGATAGGGAGTATTACGAGGTAAATTTTAAATTATAAAAAAGCCCTTAGGTTACTAATTTAACTAAAGACCCTAACATGTAAAATGACAAAAACACCCCACACTTGCAGTGTCAGATTCCGGCCACCACCGCCGGAATCTGAGCCGAAATTTCGTTACGGCACAGACTTGTGGTCTGTGCCGAACACACGTTTGCCTTTTCCGGCTAGATCCATTGTAATTGGCCAAAAGGCCAGATCTATGGGTTGTTTTGGCCGCGACGGACAAAAGGCCAAAACGAACGGCCATCTTTGGCCGTCAGCGACGGCCAAAGATGTGGCCGCGTTTCGATCGACGACTCAGATTGGCCGTCGTTGACCGTCAACGACGGCCATTTCTTTGGCCGTCGCTGACGGCCAGATCTGGCCTTTTCCGGCCAGATCGTGTGGATCTGGTCGGAAAAGGCCACAGCGATGAACTCGGCATTTTGTCGGAAGTTTGGCCGTTGTACAGATTCTGGCTATCACCGACGGGTTGCCGAATCTGACAAGTTGGTTGATGGGGGTGTTTTTGTTAATTTTAAACTTTTTTTTCAGGGGGTATTTGTGAAATTAATAACCTTATGGGGTAAAATGTATAAAAAAATAGGGTAATATTTGAGAATTATTGTAACAAACGCGATTTGAAAAATAGGATCCAGAATAGGGATAAAAATATTAAACAAACGCATACATTATTTTTAGATATTGAAATAAATAAATATAGGTAACATTTTGGATACAGAAGAGTGTGTGTGTAAAAAGTGACGCACTCAAAGGTCATGGTAAGAGTTTGAGAGCTGACGAGATGACGGGGGTTTGTTTTTACTTTTTATCAAGCTTAGCATAAAACAGAGTGAAGAAGAGTTGGCCTCCGTTTCAGGGTTCAGCACATGCAGCTCGCAGAATCTCTTCCTGTCTCTTCGTACACTCTGTTTCTTTCCTTCGCTGCTTCACTCTCTAGGTGACTACCTTGCTTTGCCTTTTTCTGTCTTTCTTTTAATTGGTGACAGCCTTCGTTTGTCACTTCATGGTTTCACCATTGGGAGTTTAGCTGTGTCGCCTTAATTTATCATGCAAGAAATCTGATATACCCTCTGTTTGGTTAACTAAACAAAGAGGAAAATATATCATGGTATTATTGCTTTGTATTGTCGGTTGCTTAATACTAGTTATTTTATTCTTACTTTCGGTGGACTTTGCTATGAAAGAAATTATTTTTGAAATCGGAAGAAGTTCACCGTGGACTGGTAGAACGGTTTGGCATATTCTTCGACTGATTAGTATATTCATTATTCAATAGAAAGGTAAAATCAAGGACCTGATAACATAAAATTAGAGATTTTTACTCCATTCTTCCCTCTTTTTACTATTGTGTATTCTTCAAGAAATAATGGAGTTTTCTTTTGAATTTTATATAGAACTCACTTGTTTACAATATTTCAACTCTCAGGAAAAAACTCTTGCAGGGGAAGAGGCATCAGCAGGTTTAGCACTGCTGCTGTACTGGGAGCCAATCACTCACTTTCAAATAAATACACTCAGAATCGTAATCAATGGGCAATTTTTGATGCAGCATCAGGTAATGCCTATTTTTATTTTTTTCTGCATTACTCTTTTGAAATGATTATTTCGAGAAAGGGTTGGGTTCAATATATCTGTTGCCATGAACGGGGATAAAGCTGCAAATTCTTTTGTCCTCAGGAAAAACATTCCAACCTACGATCCTCGTACTGGAGAAGTATTGCCAATGTTGCTGAAGCTGATGCGGAGGATATCAACCGTGCCGTTGCTGCTGCTCGCAAGGCATTTGATGAGGACCATCCCAAGATGATGATTATGTAATAATTTTCTGTAAATTTTGGGATGGCTGTTGATCGCAATCTGATGATTTCTGATTTCTTTAATGTTTATCTATGCCTTTTATTCAGGAAAGGTCTCGTGATATTGTTGCGCTTTGCGGTGATATTGGTCGAGAAACAACAGTGGATGAGCCTGGCATGCTCTAGAGACCATGGAACTGTGGGAAGACCCCTATGACACATCTGCCAATCCAAGAATTACAATGCTGTCTCGCTATTCACTATTATAACGTGGTGGGTTTACTAGAATGATATTTATTTACTTTATTACTCTTGTTTTGGTGTCAACTAATTGTCCCTAACAATACTATGGTTGGGCTGAAATAGATCCCTGGACTGACAGTTCCTGGTGATGGAAGTATCATTCAAACATTGCATGAAACCATTGGCGTTGCTGGCCAATTATTCCATGGAACTTCCTCTATCATGTTTTTGTGGAAAGTGGACCGCTTAGTGTGGTAATACATTGTTCTAAAGACTGCAGGACAACACACCTTGACTGGCACGTTTATGTCAGCGAAGCTGTTTCCTTTGGTACGAATTTAAATATTTATGTATATTATCTGTTCAAGGAGTTATGTGATCATATTAAGAGCGGTCCTCTTCTTGTATTTACACTCATATCAAGGGATGCTCAAACAATTGTAAAGCAATCAGAAAAAAAGGTCTTACTATGGATGGTTGTTATGCCATTGCCAATGAAACATGAAAGAAGATTCTAACACGTGTGTCTAATAAGGTTAGGATATTGCCAATTCCTCACCTATATTTGTTTCTGCTGATTTTTTCTATTTGTCCGGTTGTCACTTTAGTAACGGTTTGTTGAGCTTCTAACAAACTGCATCCTGTCACAGGCTGGTCTTTCCCCCAGTGTGTTACTGAATATAGTTTCTGGTTTTTTGCGTCACCGCTGGTGCGTGGCTCTTTGCAGCCAATGAATGGAGTTGGATAAGGTATTAAGACTTTACACCTTGCACATATTTCTATAGCATAATGGTGTTAAGTGGCCTTAATTAAGCTTATGAGTTGATAACCTAATCAATTATGTGGGACACAAATCGACCTGGTCTTTGGCACCCAATCTGGCAATTTGCCACTTACATTGGGCATCTGTTGTATTATAAGCTTAGCCGTGCTTCATTATCTAGCAGTTTGTAGAATCCCAGTGAATATACCATGACCACGTACTATGTGTAGCTTGCTTTCAACAGGATCTCCCAAAAACTGGTCAGATTGTTCTTCAATTGGCTGCAAAAAGCAATTTACGTTCCGTGACCTTAGAGCTTGGAGGGAAATCAACGTTCATATATGCGAAGACGCTGACATTGCAATGCTGTGGAAGCAAGCGCACTTTGCTTTGGTTCTTAAATCAGGTTATTTTGTGTGAAATTTCTGCGTAGAGTAATTTGCAGCATTTGAGCACATGTAAAAATATAAAGTTGGCTGCCTGTAGGGACAATGTTGCTGTGCTGGGTTCGGACTTGTGGTACATGAAGTGTATTGATGAGGTTTGTGCGAGAGTCAAAGGCCGTGCCACTTAAAACGTATTGTTGGTGATCCTTTCAAGAGGGTATTGAACTATGTCCTAGTGTACTCTCTCTGCCTCTCTCATCCCCTTTCTCTTTTTTCTCTGTGCAATATGATAAGTGTAAAATGTTTGAATTTATCCAATAAATTATAGTATATTCATGCTGTGTGGTAGACACTACCTGAAATAGCTCATGAATTTTCTCTAGGGCTCAGTTTCAGCTTTAACGTGGTATGCTACCCAACAAAAGTCAGCACCGAGAGGGGTCCATTGGCATCGTATCTCGATGACTATAGTTAACCTAGAGTTGCAATAACATAGACTACCTGAAAAGCCTTTGACTTGCGTCGACGGAAAATATGCTCTCCCACAACGCATACTAATCTGACTGCAGTTTTGAGAAAGTTTTGAAACTAATACATATATGTCCTCTTCATCCAATCAGGGGAACTAAAAATTACCTCAAGTACTTGAGTTGCAAAGAGTGATACCTCTAATAAACCCTACACACTCTCAGATCGACTCGAGCATTCCATAGAGGTCCTTTAGTACTAAGGTCAGCTGAAAGCAAGCAACCTTGAATGCTGAGTACAGATTTGGCACCAGCAGATACTTCGTTCAGCCTACCGTCTTCTCAAATGTTGAGGTACTATTCATTTATCGTCCTATAATTTCCTCTGAACATATTGTTTCATGTGTTTATAGCTAACGTCTGATTACATTTTAATAAAATAGGACGATATGTGATAGCACAGATGAGATCTTTGGCCCAGTGTAAGTCATCCATATTGAGTTCAAGTGAGTAAAAACCATTTTTGTATATTTTTGACATTAGTTTCATTAAAGGCTCTCTCAATAATTATCAAACTAAGTGTATAAGTGATGATTTAGGTATAAATGTTGTGGTCATGAATGATTAACTAATACCATCCTCGCAGACCCGTTACCGTAATCTTGTAATATGTTGATCTCTATCAGGGATATCAATGATGTGATAAGAAGGGCAAATACGACACGCTATGGTCTAGCTGCTGGAGTTTTCACCAAGAGTGTAGAAACTGCCAACACAGCGATGCGGGCATTGAGGGCTGGGACTGTTTGGATTAACTGCTACGATGTGTTTGATGCTGCGATACCTTTTGGTGGATACAAGATGAGCGGCATAGGCCGGGAAAAGGGAATCTATAGCCTTAACAATTACCTGCAAGTGAAGGCAGTTGTTACTCCTCTGAAAAATCCAGCGTGGTTATAGTTTTTTGAGTTTCACCATGTCATTGCCTTAGCTTCACTGCTCAGAACGGTAATATAATAAGTAAGTATGGTTGTAATTATGCAGTAAGTGACCATATCCTTAAGAGAACTAGCTCATTTCACTTGGTTGCTCAAAGGACAGTTTGATTGAGTATATATGAATGGTGTTATATGTCCCATCTTCCTAGTTTAAAGAGCGCAATTAATGCGGATAAATTATGTTAAATAACTATTTGTCATTGCACGTGCTTATGCGTCTAATTGAGCTTTTAGAATGGATAATATAATAATAATTCAAGATGATAGCAATATATATATCATCATCGAATACTTAAAAGAATAATATTGCGTGTACTAACGAATTTTACTAATAAGTGTACTAATCTTTGTTAATATCATACATAGTATTCGTATTATGCGCATGATATCCGTACTCTGCTTAAAGTTAGTACACTGGTTAGTAAAATTCGTTAGTACCCATAGCATTACCCATCCTTAAATCTCCAATTCTATCAAGTGAGAGTTGCCTTTAGGGTGCTTGATTTATCGAAAATGAGATGAAAATTACAACTTAAAAGTAGGGGTGGCAATGGCATCCCTACCCCTACAATATGCTAAAAAGCTTAATTGAGATCTGGGTTTTATCATATAAAATAATACTTAGAGTGCATTTAGTTCAGAAAATATTGTATTACTAGGAATGTTATATTAACGGAAAGATAAATTATTTTAAAGATTACCAGCACTGTTTAGGGAAATGTGGTTGGTTAGATTGGAATAAATTGATGGGTATGATGTATTATTATGTTTGGTTGGAAAAAATAAATTGGTGGATATGTTATATAGATTACTAAATCTTCATCCTTTTTAAATAGTAATATAATATAATAATTATTATTATTATTTGAATCATTTCTTTTAACCCCCTACATTTGAGATTTTCTTAAAACACCCTAGCTATATAAAAGTTTAATTTCTAACAAAATCATCCCCACCTACCCCAAGCCACTGCTGCTGTGACCGAAACGACGCACGGCTGGTTGGATCTGGTAGGCCTTGCATGATCTAGCCAGAAACGACCAAATGGTTATAGATCTAGTCAGAAACGGCCAAAATAGACCAGATCTATGATTGTTAACGGTCAGATCTAACTGATCATGCACCGTTTCAACGACATCAACCGACGGTGGGTGCCGATGGTCGACGGTGATGGCTAGTTGTCGACCATGGTCTTGGATGGCCTATAATTTGTTTTAAATACAAGGGCATTATTGTTCAAGAACTTAATTAATTATGGGTAAAATTGTAATGAAAGATTCATATAAATTAATTTTAAGATAAGGGCATTATTATCATAAAAAGTTATTAATAGAAGATAAAATTATAACAAAAATAAGATTATCAAATAATCTTAAAATACCTTAGAAAATAGCAATATTCAGATTACCACTTGTATAATCAATAATAATTATAATTGATTTTGGAAGATTATTCAATAATCAAATATAATAATTTAAATAATATAAGATGACATTATTTAATAACAGAGGGAGAAGCCCGAAACCAAACGCCTCCTTGATATTTTACAAAATATTCTAATTATAATTCATATATTAAATGCGGACTAAAGTCCCCGTCTAGGTCCAGTCGGATTGTAATAACTCGGGCCTAAACTAATCCGAGGCTGGCCCAGGATGATCCGAGTGAGCCCAAGGTTTTAGGAGTCCTTTTGGAATGGGAAGGACAAGTGTTACGTACTTTAAAATTTAAATGGAGTCTGAAACAGAAATGCACTCGGCTTATGTTTGAATCAATTATTAACGGGCACGTGACGTCCATTCCCATTTGGTTCCAAATCAACTTAACTTTTACACACAATGAACAGTATATTTTTAACAAGTCCTTTAATCATTCGATTTCGCAACATGTTGCCGCTAATTGTCAAAATCAATCTCTGTATTAAACATGTCGGCAACCCCCAAAACTGGATTTCATGGATAATAATTCGAGACTTGCTTTCATGGAAAGTCCCTCGTGGGCCTTTTCATGGCTTCTTATAATTTGTCATGAACGTATTAGAAAACCGTAAGCGCGTGATATTAGTCATGAAATCATTGGTCCACGTACTTCATACGAGAAAAATTATTAATTTAATTTGTGGCCAAAGATTAATGAAATTTCCAAGTATTTATTACACGTAATCAACGCTCTTTTCTTCGCACATTTTTATCAAGTTCAGAACAGCATTTGTGGCACCCAGTTCCAGGGTTTTTGGCAGGGGAGAGTCGTCAAGGATCCAAAAAAGATTGCCAGCCGCTACTTGAAGTCTGAATTGCTAGGATTTAGAGTGCACTTCCTCTCCACAGGTTATATCACAGAATGGAATTTTAAGATTGTTATATAAATATTATTTACTTGGCGTTGCTTTGAAATGCAGCTTGTCATCTGTTCGTATTCCAGTACTCAAATATCAACAGCTGGATATGCAACACACTCTTCTCTCATTGTTTTGATTCAATAGTTCCGAATTTCAATTATATTCCCTCAACAGACGGATTATTAAAACGGCCGGAATTGTGGCCAAAAGTCCGTGGTCAGGCTCGTTTACAATCTCCTCATGTACATGCTTATGAGCCATGTGAGCTTTATATATTCAATTCTTATATTCGTTTATATCAATTTGGCTCTGTATTTGATTTAAAATTTCGGTGCAGCTTCTTGGAGCTGATGGTATTTGTTTTCTATGCAGCGGCAGTATGAGTGCTGGTCTATCGAAGTCAAAAGGAGAGTAATATCACCAACGCTCAGCCTTGTATTGCTCTTTTCTGAATGTGAAACTAAGGACAAACACAAACGCGAAGCTTGGTTAAGGCCACCTGGTGCTCCGCATTGTGATGCTAAAGATGATGATAAGTTTCAGTTCGGAATATACGCTGATGCTTTTACTAATGATGTTGCTGAATCAACTTTCTTAAAAAATATTCTATGCCTCTGGTGGGGTTTAAAAACGCTAGGTTAGGTCAGTTACAGGGAAAATCTCATGGAAAACTTTTTCTTTGTAACTTTCTTTCAATTCAACATTCTAATTTATGTTTATCCTAGAGTATTCAGCTCTTCCATTCTCAAATACATCCTTCGTTTTAAATCATCGAAATCCTGGTTTGTTATTAAAGCTATAACAAGAAAAACCAGGAATCACCTAGATTTTATTCTAAAAGATTATGAAGAGCAGGAGTCCCTGTTATCTTGCTCTTTATACTAATTATAGAAAATGGTATAGAAATATTAAATTTGATGTTTTGACTGTAAACAATTTCAACCATTTCTTGATGTGTAGTTGCTATGGGCAGAATCTTGAGACGAGTACTTATGTGGTGTGAAACAATATTCAGCATTGTTTCTGCATTGGTGGTTAATTCTGTTCTCACATCTCATAGGCAAAATGCAGGTATGGAAAAACAGCTAGAGTATCTAGAAAGATGCTCGAGTGTTAATTAGTCTGATTTGATAATTTTTTTCTTCTTAAAGACGTATTGCAATCCAAAACGTAGACTAGAGGAGTGGAGGGTTAGAAGAAAAGATACAGAAGAGTGGATGATGCACACGGCAACTGCCCCAAGAGCTGCAAGAACGGGTACGCCGGTTTGTGCAATACCAATGGCTAGCCACAAGAGGGCTGATGAAGAATCCATTTGGGCTCTTACCTTGGATCTAGGCGTCAATTCAGAGGCATCTCTGTCTAGCTTTTGTTCAACGTGTAAGTCCTATTGCCTTGTGCCATTAAGTAGCTGAAAAGGGAACTCTTCCGGAGGTTTTAATTCATATATCCAACCAATGGTTTATTCAGGTTCCATTTTTTGCACAAAAGGATCCGCAGCTCCTAGATGCCATATGTGAACGTCTCTACTCATCCTTGAATACCAGAGACACCTTCCTTATTCGAGAAGGCGATCCGGTGAGCGAGATGCTTTCATCATTAGAGGTCAAGTAGAGAGCTCCACAACCAATGGAGGAAGGGTAGGATTCTACAATTCTATTGTTCTCAGAATTGGTGACTTTGTGGTGAAGATTAATGACATGGGCCTTGATGCCAAACTCTACACTCAATCTTCCATTATCAACTAGAACAGTCAGGTCCATTACTGAAGTTGAGGCCTTCGCACTCGAGCTGAAGACCTTAAGTTTTGTGCAGGCCAATTTAAGGCCTTAATAGCAAGAAACTCCGCATGCTTTCAGATACTACTCTCACCAGTGGAGGGCTTGGGGAGCTTACTTTATACAAATTGCATGGAGACGCTATTTAAAAGAAAGGAGGCGAGGGAGTTGGCTATGGAGGAGGGCTTATTTGAAGAGAGTATTACAGTGATGAAACTCCTGAAGAAAGTAATGAAGATAGTGGTTCTGCTGCCGAGGCAGGACATCAGTGGAGGGTAGTGCAGTCAATGCCACTTTACTGGTAGAGTACTTAGTGGTAGAGTATTTCTTCTAGATTAAGTAGCACAAGAAGGCTAGCAATAGGTTTTCAGATTAGACCCTGATGGATCTACTTAAAAATGCCCAAAATGTTTAAGCCTCAGGATCCTGATTTCTCTAAAGACCAGTAAGATTGTTGACCTGACAATCGTATCCATGACGAGGTTCTTTGAATTTATGTTTCTGTGTCTGTATCATTTTAAAGGGCATGAACAGATCTGTAAAAGTCCTTGAGCTGATGTCACTTGTGGTGGGCAGTTTAAAGTCATGTCATGTCAAAAAAATTTCAAAGTGGGTCAATATTTTTTCATTAAAAGTTTTGATGGATTTTTCCAATAAATATCGGTGCTACATGCAGGCTTAAGTGATTTGCATCCAGCCACGTTACACCGAGTTAAGCGAGTTATTCCCTACAAAGGCTTATATCACCTAAAAATTTTTAAAATATCATTTTATTATCAAAAAATTATATTTTAAGCTAAAAACAGGGTCAAACCATCAAAAACTATTAAGGTTTTAAAGAGAGAAGATGATAAGTGCTTTTAGTGTGAAATATTAGATTTTAGTAGTTAGTGATTGATCGAAATTTGACTTGAGAAGGGTATAGTGTAAACCCTAATCATTTGATTACGGCGAATGGGGGTGTGTAACGGGAGTAAGGTTTGAGGGGTTGTTTTGTGATCGTCAAGCTAACAATGCAAGTTGCAGCAAGCTAACATATGCAAGTTGCAGCAAGCTACAGCGTAGTGTCGATAAACTAAACATTTAGGCTGTTTTTGGACGTGCACCGGATTTTTTTTTTTTTAAATCAAAAGGAAAAAAAACAGGAAAGTGAATGACATAGACCAAAGACATTAAGATTTGGTTTAGGTATTCAAGGAACAGGATGACACGATATGGACATTAATAAAATATCACAACATTTCTCGATTGTGTAAAATAGAATTAAGGTATTTAAAGCAAAAATTCTATTACTTTTCAACTCTTATGACATAACGGTCCAACTTGGAATTAAAAATAAAATAAAATGATTTTATCCTCATATTTCTCAAAGGCATGTCTCTCTCTTCTCGGGGATTATTTAAATAAAAATTATATTATAGGTTTTTATTTCTTTGCCTGGTTTTAAGCAACACAACACAATAATGATGCCACAATATGTTTTTTTCATATCTTTGGTGTGTTAATGATTTGTTTTACCCATAATCAAATTATTAATGGGGTGGTATGATGTTACTATTAATCGCGCTTCTAACTTTTTCTCATTCCTAATTAAACTGCCATTACCAAACAAATTATGATTAAGAACCTTACCTTACCCAAATACAAATAAATAAAATTATTAATTTCTCTCACTAATAAATATATTAATTTAACTACTTTGAGTAAGGCATATAGATCTTAGATGTTACTAAAATGTTATGAGTTCGAGTCTCCTCGATGTTAATAAAGGTGATTACTAAAAAGTTTATTAGGTTGTAACTTTATCACTTCAAAGGTTTAATCGAAATGCGTACAAACTGATCTGAATATCCTTAGTAAAAAAAGTAATATTATACTTACAATTCAATTGATTAAATTTTTTCAATAACCTAAATAGATAAGAAACAAATTATTTCATTCATTTGTCATATCTCTTACAGTGATTAAAACAGTATAATTTACTGTTAATACGAGTTAATAGAAAAGGCCGAGGGCACGTTGCTCCCAAAAACCAGCCTGGCCATCGATAATAACAACATCGTTTGGTGTCTTGTGGTGATCATCTTTTTCTTACCAAATTGTCGTCTTGCTTCACAGCCACGACGAAACTACTTTTCTTGTCTTGTTTTTTTAAAGGGAGAGCGACAGGAACATATTCCCACACCAAGGTTCGAGAAGCGACAATTTCTATCCGTTAAGTTTTAAAATGATATTTTACACATTTATAGATTTTTGTAATATTTGTTGTAATATTAATTAAAAAAAATAAAAATATATTAAATAGTTATTTTTTAATAATTTATTATATTAAAATTTAGGTTAATTTAAAGTCTTGATTCGTTATTTTATTATCGTCTAAGTATAAAATATATTTTTTTCTTTATTATTTAATTAATTAGAAATATTGATTTTTATGTAATTAGTAAAAAGATAAAAAAATTATAAATAATGAGTGATTGATATTGATGACATTAAAATAATATTAGATTATTTACCTTAAATAGTTTAAACATTATTACTAACTTTTTAGGTAGGGTTAACTATTTTTTCTTTTTTCTTTTTAATATTGACTTTTTGGCTAATAAAAAAATATATAAAGTGAAATATTTAAGAGTTTTCTTTTTTTAGTAAAATATTAACAGAACTTAACGAATGGTGGGAAAGTGTTATTTTGAAACTTGATGGGGTGGGAAAATGTCATTTGCCAAAAATTGGGGGGAAATTGTTCTCCTTTTTTAAGGTCAGTGGGACTCCAAACATTATTCGGTTGCGTTGGTTTAGTATTTGGATAGGTTTTAAGGGTAGTATGGGTTATTGGATATGGGAGTATTACGAGGTAAATTTAAAAATTATAAAAAAGCCCTTAGGTTTACTAATAACTAAAGACCCATAACAGGTAAAATGACAAAAACACCCCACCTTGCAGTGTCAGATTCCGGCCACCACCGGAATCTGACGGAAATTTGTTACGGCACAGATTGTCGGATCTGTGCCGGAATACATCGTTAGGCCTTTTCGGCGTAGGAATCCACTGTGGATGATCTGGCCGGAAAAGTGCAGATCTATGGGTTTTTGTGGCCGTCGACGGACGGAAAAAGCCACAAACGACGGCCATCTTTGGCGTCAGCGACGGCCAAAGATGTGGCCAGTCGTTTTCGATCGACGATCCAAGATTGGCGTCGTTGACCGTCAAAAGACGGCCATTTCTTTGGCCGTCGCTGTGACGGCCAGATCTGGCCTTTTCCGGCCAGATCGTTGTGGATCGGTCGGAAAAGGCCAACAGCGATAACTACGCCATTTTGGTCGGAAGTTTGGCCGGTGTACAGATTCTGGCTACACCGACGGGGTTGCCGGAATCTGACAAGTTGGGTTGATGGGGGGTTTTTGTTAATTTTAAACTTTTTTTTAGGGGGTTATTAGTGAATTAATAACCTTATGGGGTTAAATGTAATTAAAAAATAGGGTAAATTTGAGAATTATTGTACCAACGCGATTTGAAAAATAGGATCCAGAATAGGGATAAAAAGATTAAACCAAACGCACACATATTTTTAGATATTTGAATAATAAATAAATATAGGCTAACATTTTGGATACAGAAGAGTGGGTGTGTATAAAAGTGACGCACTCAAAGGTCATGGTAAGAGTTTGAGAGCTGAAGAGATAGACCGTGTTTTGTTTTATCTTTTTAGCAAGCTTTAGCATAAAACAGAGTGAAGAAGAGTTAGGGCTCCAGTTTCAGGGTTCAGCCATGGCAGCTCGCAGAATCTTTCCTTGCTCTCTCGTACACTCTTGCTTCTTTCCTTCGCTGCCACTCCTAGGTGATACCTTGCTTTGCTTTCTGTCTTCTTTTAATTGGTGACAGCCTTCTGTTTGTCACTTCATGGTTTCCATTGGGAGTTTAGCTGTGTCGCCTTAATTTATACATGCAAGAAAATCTGATATACCCTCGTTGGTTAACTAAACAAAAGAAAGGAAAATATATCATGGTATTATTGCTTTGGATTGTCTGGTTGCTTAATTACTAGTTTTTTAATTCTTAATTTCGGTGGACTTTATGAAAGAAATTATTATTTGAAATCTGGAAGAAGTTCACGGACTGGTAGAACTGTTTGGCGATATCTTCGACTGATTAGGTTATTCATATTCAATAGAAATGGTAAAATCAAGACCTGAAACATAAAATTAGAGATTTTTACTCCATTCTTCCTCTATTTACAGTGTATTTCTTCAAAGAAAACTAATGGAGTTTTCTTTTGAATTTTATATTAGAACTCACTTTGTTTACATATTTAATTCTTCAGGAAAAAAACTCTTGCAGGGGAAGAGGCATCAGCAGGTTTAGCACTGCTGCTGTATTGAGGAGCCAATCACTCAACCCTGTTCAAATAAAATACACTCAGAATCTAATCAACATGGGCAATTTTGGGTTGAGCAGCATCAGGTAATGCTTTATTTTCTATTTTCGCATTACACTTTGAATGAATATTTTCGATGAGAAAGGGTTGGGTCAAATATCTGGCCGATGGAAGGTATAAAGCGCAAATTTTTTGCCTGCAGGAAAAAACATTCACAACCACGATCTCGTAATGGGAAGTGAGACAATTGCTGAAGCTGATGCGGAAGGATACAACCGTGCCGTTGGGCTGGCTCGCAAGCATTTGGATGAGGGGACCTGGCCCAAGATGACTGCTAGAATAAATTTTCTTAAATTTTGGGTGGCTTTGATGAATTGAGTGACTTTGATTTCGTTAATTTATCTATGACCTTTTTATTCAGGAAAGTGTGCGGAATTGTTGCGCTCTTGCTATTTGGTCGAGAAAACACAGTGCATGAGCTGCAGCTCTAGAAACATGGAACTGTGGAAGCCCTGATGACAATTGAATCAGAATTAAATGTGGTGCATATTATCATTATCTGGGGGTTTACAAGAATGGCTATTTGCGTATTACTCTTATCTAATCTCTGTAAGTAAGGGGGTTCAAACTGATTTTCTCCACCATGTCTGGTTCGGCTGAAAACCATGGACTGACAGTCCTGGTAGGAAAGTATAATTATTCAAACATTGATAACCAATTGGTTTCCAAATTATTCCATAGGAACTTTCCTCTTATCATGTTGCTTAAAGTTGGAAGTTATGATGTTTGGTAATACTATTGTTCTAAAGAACTGAGAAGCAAAACACCTCTGACCTGCACTTTATTGTGCGAAGCGTTGTTTTTTCACTTAGATTGTAGCATTTACAATATTTATAGTAGATTATCTTTATCAAGGCGTTTATGTGATCATAATTAAGAAGTGGTCTCCTTCTGTGTATACACTCTATATCAAGGGATGCTCAAACAATTGTAAGCAATCAGAAAAAAGGTCTACTATGGATGGTTGTTATGCATTGCCAATGAAACATGAAAGAAGATGCTAAACAACGTTAATAAGTTGGAATTGCAATTCCTCTACCTTATTATTGTTCTGCATGATTTTTTCTATTTTCCTGTTGTCACTTAGTACGGTTTTTGAGCTTCTAATCAAAAACTGCATCCGTCACAGGGGTCTTCCCCAGGTGTTCTGAATATAGTTTCTGGCTATGGTCCAACCGCTGGTGCGGCTCTTGCCAGCCAATGGATGTGGATAAGGTTATTTTGAGCTTAACATCTTGCTCATCATTTTATATGCGTAATGGTGTTAAGTTGGGAATTTAATAGCTTGTGAGTTGATAACCTAATCAATTATGTGGACACAATCGACCTGGCTTTGGAACCCAATCTGAGCATTTGCCATTACATTGGGCAGTTGTTATTATAAGCTGAGCGTGGCTTCATTATCTCATGGTTTTAGAATCCAGTGATTAATACCATGACCACTACTATTGTAGCTTGCTTTCAAAGGATCTACCAAAAACTGGTCAGATTGTTCTTCAATTGGCTGCAAAAAGCAATCTTAAGTCAGTGACCTTAGAGCTTGGAGGGAAATCACCTTTCATAATATGCGAGATGATGACATTGACCATGCTGTGGAGCAAGCGCACTTTGCTTTGTTCTGTAATCAGGTTATTTTTGTGAAATTTTCTGCGTAGAGCTAATTTGCAGCATTTGAGCACATTAAAAATATAAAAGTTTGCTGCCTGTAGGGACAATGTTGCTGTGCTGGGTCTCGTACTTTGTACATGAACGTGTATATGATGAGTTTGTGGAGAAGTCAAAGGCACGTGCCATTAACGATTGTGTGGTGATCCTCTTCAAGAAGGGTATTGAACAAGGTCCTAGGTACTCAGCCTCTGCTTCCCCCTTTCTCTTTTCTTCTCTTGCAATATGATAAGTGTAAAATGTTTGATTATTCCAATAAATTATAGTATATCATATGCTGTGTGGTAGACACTCTGAAATAGCCTCATAGAAGTTTCTTAGGGCTCGTTTCAGCTTAACTGTGGGTACTGCTACCAACAAAAGTCAGCACCGAGGGTCCATCATATTATCCAGATTGACTATAGTTACAATAGAGTGCATACACTAAGACTACTAAAATGCCTTTGCTTTCAGTCAGACGGAAATTATGCTCTCCCTCAACTGCATTCTAATTCTGATCTGCAGTCTTTGAGAAAGTTTTTGAAACTATACATATATGTCCTCTTCATCCAATTCAGGTAACTATAAATTACATCAAGTACTTGAGTTGCAAAGTGACTACCTCTAATAAACCCTATCAAACTCTCAGATCGACTCAGAGCGTTCCAGAAGGTCCTTAGGTACATAAGGTCAGGCATTGAAAGCAATGCAACCTTGAATGCGGAGGTGACGAGTTTGGCAACCAGAGGATACTTCGTTCAGCCTACTGTCTCTCAAATGTTAGGTACTATTCATTATCTATATATTTCCTCTGAACATATGTTTTATGTGATTATATCTAACGTGCTGATTCACATTTGAATAAAATAGGACGATATGTTGATAGCACAGGATGCGTCTTTGGCCCAGTGCAATCCATATTGAAGTTCAAGTGGTAAAAACCATTTGTATATTTTGACATCAGTTTCATTAAAGGCATTCATCATAATAAAAACTAATGGTATAGCTGATTGGAGGTAGTATATAAATGTTGTGGTCATGAAGATTAAATAAGACCATCCTCCAGGACACTTGACATAATCTTGTAATATGTTGATCTCTATCTAGGGATATCAATGATGTGATAAAAGGGCAAATACGACACGCTATGGTCAGCTGAGAATCTGTAATTAATACACCAAATCTCCCACTTTTTCCTTTTCCTGCCTTTTCTAATTAACCCATCATCAATTTTTCTTGTCTTCACTTGTAATAAATTGTGATAAACATGACATATATAAGAATTCCAAATAGGATCTCTTATAAGTAACAAATAAATGAATGCATTATAAAAAAATACTATGTATAAATGAAGAAGACAGAAAAAATCCCTTAAATGAAAAAGAAATCAAAGTTTTTTCCCTTAATTGAAATATTATTAGTACTAATATATATATAAACTTGAATTTAACAACAGAATTCATCGAAGTACGCGGGGTTCTTTTACTTGGAAGTCTTACTTTGTGTCAAATGGGATTATGAAGTCTAAAAGAGAAATTAGAAATGTGTTTTGTTTTTTTAAAGAGTAAACGGCTTTTTTCCACCCAAGGTTTGCCTTAATGATACTTTTCTATCCAAAAAGTTTTAAAATACCATTTTTTTACCCTATGTTTATATTCCATTAATATCCAAAATACATTTCACTTTCTCAATTGGCGTTCGGTGAGTTACAGGAGCCAGGGTAAGATGGTTTTTCATATAGTAAAGGCTGGTGGATCGAATGGTGGTGATCGATTGAATATTCGCTGCTAGAATCAATTGAAAATTAGCTAAGAACAGGAAATCCTAGTTTTGCGATGGTCAACAATCGGCGAGAAATCAGATGCCGGAGTGAGAGGAATTTTGTGGAGAAGAGAGTGGAGGTTCTAATGGTGATAACTGAAAGAATTTTTGCTGTCGAAATCGGCTTTGGGTAGTACTAAATATTAATTTTGGGTGACAAAGTTGAAACTTTTTAGGTGGGAAATGTCATTAAGGCAAACCTTGGGTGGGAAAAAGTCCATCACTTTTTATAAAGTTAAAGTCAGCGCAGATGTGTTTGTTTAGAAATAGGATGGACAAACAAATGGTTTCATATGTCTTTATTTATATAAGTCTTTTTCATTTTCATCTTTTATAAATACCTTTAATTTACTTTGACCATTTAATATTGAAAATAATCGAAACCTTTGTCATCTTAATTCTTATTTTCACATTTCCTTTTATTGCTAGAAACTTAATCCATGGGTTATTCACATTAGCAATTACTAGACAACATCTGATGAGACATCATGCGAACTTTATAAGCCTAATGTTATATAGCAATGGGAATAAGCCTCTCCTGCCTCCAGTTTTATAAGAAGTATTGTATTAGGGGTGTTGTTATGCAAAAACGCAACAACCAGAGGTGTCCAATCGACCTTCGATGGGACTGAGCAAGATGTGTGCGTGATTAAGAATAACCAACTTGGAATGGATTAAAAAATCCATAACAGGATGACAAAAGAGGTTTTTAAAGTGGTTCGGCAAGTATGAATCAAGCCTACGTTTACTGTTATGTTATTGCTTTGTATTTGCTTTACACATAGAATGATTACAAGGGAAACACGTAAAGGCAAGGTTAAACTCTCTCTAAGTGAGTTTCTTGTTCTATATGTGGATCATCCTCCTTCAAAATGGAGATGGAGTCTCCCTTTTATACACCGTCTGATAATGGCTAGGAGTTGTTGTTACGGGATAGATTACAAGCATAATCCCTTGTAATCCGGATCTGAGTCAATCCCTCCCATGCTTAAGTCTGAACACCTATGCTTAATATTGATATACTTATTAGGGAAGTCATCTGATGTGGGAGCGACACGTGGGGCAGGCTCAACTGTTAGATCCTGGTTTGGTGTGAGGAAAGGTGACCCAAATCTGGTCGTCTAAGAGGTCATGCACAACAAGGGGTAATTTTGTTGATTTCTCCTTAGCCTTAGGTTTTGGTTTGTTAAGGTCAGGAGATCTCAAGGGAGGTAGAAATTAATTTTCAAAAGTAAAGGGGGTCTTAAAATTAGGAAAAAGTTGAGGGAGGTGAAGGAATTATCTTGTAAAATGAATGAAATTACTACTTCAGTTATCTTTAAATTGCCGCGCGTTCTTTATAGTTTTAAGTTATAATTCGAGGCGAAATCCTCGTGGTAATCATCGATTCTCCAGAAATCTCGCAATGCAAATTGAAACCAACAACATGCATGATGGATCCAGAAGCCATGTGTGCAGTAGATTAATGTTCTTGTACAATTTCTCTCTGGTTTGATCGTTTAATCAGAAGAGCTTTCCTCTTCGGTGATTTCCACATAAATAATGACGGTGAAGCAAGATGAATAATAACATAAGCTTGTACAATTTGCACAAGACCTTCTCCCTCCGCCGAGCCAACGCGTCCTGGTGGAACCGAGTCCACGACCCACAAAGCGACTTTATCACAAAATGGAACCATTTTTTTCTGGTGATTTGCCTTGTAGCGTTGTATTTAGACCCTCTGTATCTTTTCTACCCCATTATCCGCAACGATTGCTTGACCATCGATCTCAATTTAGGCATCGTGGTTACCTTCTTTAGGACAGTGACGGACGCATTCTTTCTCTCGCACATTTTTATCAAGTTCAGAACAGCATTTGTGGCACCCAGTTCCAGGGTTTTTGGCAGGGGAGAGCTCGTCAAGGATCCAAAAAAGATTGCCAGCCGCTACTTGAAGTCTGAATTTGCTATGGATTTAGCAGCTGCACTTCCTCTCCCACAGGTTATATCATAGAATGGAATTTTAAGATTTGTTAATTATAAATATTATTTACTTGGCGTTGCTTTGAAATGCAGCTTGTCATCTGGTTCGTAATTCCAGTACTCAAATATACAACAGCTGAATATGCCAACCACACTCTTTCTCTCATTGTTCTGATTCAATATGTTCCCCGAATTTCAATTATATTCCCTCTTAACAGACGGATTATTAAAACGGCTGGAATTGTGGCCAAAAGTCCGTGGTCAGGCTCTGTTTACAATCTCCTCATGTACATGCTTATGAGCCATGTGAGCATTTATATATTCAATTTCTTATATATCCCGTTTATCATCATTTGTCTCTGTTATTTGATTTAAAATTTTCGGTGCAGCTTCTTGGAGCTGTATGGTATTTGTTTTCTATGCAGCGGCAGTATGAGTGCTGGTCTATCGAATGTCAAAAGGAGAGTAATATCACCAACGCTCAGCCTTGTATTGCTTCTTTTCTTGACTGTGAAACTAAGGACAAACATAAACGCGAAGCTTGGTTTAAGGCCACCATGGTGCTCCGCAATTGTGATGCTAAAGATGATGATAAGTTTCAGTTCGGAATATACGCTGATGCTTTTACTAATGATGTTGCTGAATCAACTTTCTTTAAAAAATATTTCTATTGCCTCTGGTGGGGTTTAAAAACGCTAAGGTATGGTCAGTTACAGGGAAAATCTCATGGAAAACTTTTCTGTTGTTAACTTTCTTTCTCAATTCAACATTCTAATTTATGTTTATCCATAGAGATATTCAGCTCTTCCATTCTCAAATAAATTACATCCTTCGTTTTAAATCATCGAAATCCTGGTTTGTTATTAAAGCTATAACAAGAAAAACCAGGAATCACCTTAGATTTTATTTCTAAAAAGATTATGAAGAGCAGGAGTCCCTGTTATCTTGCTTCTTATACTAATTAATAGAAAATGGTATAGAAATATTAAATTTGATGTTTTGACTGTAATACAATTTCAACCATTTCTGTGATGTGTAGTTGCTATGGGCAGAATCTTGAGACGAGTACTTATGTTGGTGAAACAATATTCAGCATTGTTGTCTGCATTGGTGGTCTAATTCTGTTCTCACATCTCATAGGCAAAATGCAGGTATGGAAAAATCACTAGAGTATCTAGATAAGATGCTCAGAGTGTTTAATTAGTCTGATTTGATAATTTTTTTTCTTCTTAAAGACGTATTTGCAATCCACAAACGCTAGACTAGAGGAGTGGAGGGTTAGAAGAAAAGATACAGAAGAGTGGATGAGGCACCGGCAATTGCCCCAAGAGCTGCAAGAACGGGTACGCCGGTTTGTGCAATACAAATGGCTAGCCACAAGAGGAGCTGATGAAGAATCCATTTTGGGCTCTTTACCTTTGGATCTTAGGCGTCAAATTCAGAGGCATCTCTGTCTAGCTTTTGTTCAACGTGTAAGTCCTATTGCCTTGTGCCATTAAGTAGCTGAAAAGGGAACTCTTCCGGAGGTTATTTAATTCATATATCCAACCAATGGTTTTATTCAGGTTCCATTTTTTGCACAAATGGATCCGCAGCTCTTAGATGCCATATGTGAACGTCTCTACTCATCCTTGAATACCAGAGACACCTTCCTTATTCGAGAAGGCGATCCGGTGAGCGAGATGCTCTTCATCATTAGAGGTCAAGTAGAGAGCTCCACAACCAATGGAGGAAGGGTAGGATTCTACAATTCTATTGTTCTCAGAATTGGTGACTTCTGTGGTGAAGAATTATTGACATGGGCCTTGATGCCAAACTCTACACTCAATCTTCCATTATCAACTAGAACAGTCAGGTCCATTACTGAAGTTGAGGCCTTCGCACTTCGAGCTGAAGACCTTAAGTTTGTTGCAGGCCAATTTAAGCGCCTTAATAGCAAGAAACTCCAGCATGCTTTCAGATACTACTCTCACCAGTGGAGGGCTTGGGGAGCTTACTTTATACAAATTGCATGGAGACGCTATTTAAAAAGAAAGGAGGCGATGGAGTTGGCTATGGAGGAGGGCTTATTTGAAGAGGAGTATTACAGTGATGAAACTCCTGAAGAAAGTAATGAAGATAGTGGTTCTGCTGCCGAGAGGACATCGTCAGTGGAGGGTAGTGCAGTCAATGCCACTCTTACTGGTAGAGTACTTAGTGGTAGAGTATTTTCTTCTAGATTAAGTAGCACAAGAAGGCTTAGCAGTAGGTTGTCAGATTATGACCCTGATGGATCTACCTTAAAAATGCCCAAAATGTTTAAGCCTCAGGATCCTGATTTCTCTAAAGACCAGTAAGATTGTAGGAAAGATTAAATTGAGGGAGAACGAAATGTTCCCACATAAGGTTTGGCGAAACGACACTTTTCATCCTTTAAGTTTCAAAAACAATTTCATCAGTTAGGTTTATTATGTTTTTCGTTAATATTTTACTGAATAAGACAAAAATATACTTAAATATTGACTTTATAAAAAATTTTATTTTTTTAATTAGCCAAAAAATCAAAAAAAGAAAAATAGTTAGCCCACCTAAAAAGTTAGGAGTAATGCTTGGAATTGTTTAAAGTTAATGACTTAATATTCATTTATTTATAATGTCACATATCTCATCACATATTATCAAATCTATTAAATTTATAATGTTTTTCATAATATAATGTTTTCATTTTTACCAATTAACATAAAAAATCAATATCTTAATTATAAATAAACAAAGGAAAAAAAAATCTTCATCTGATACTAAAAATAAATCGAGTAAAGACTTGATTTAACTAAATTTTAATTATAATAACTAATAATAAGAAAGAAACTATTTAGGGATTTTCGTTTTTTAGTAAATATTAACAGAAAATACTAACAAACTTGACAAAGGGTAGGAAAGTGTCATTTTGAAACTTAACGGGTGAGAAAGTGTCGTTTCGCCAAACTTTGGGTGGGAAAATGTTGTTCTCCCTAAATTTGAAGAGAAACATAATTCACAAGTTTAATGAATCGACCATCAATATATTGAGCTCTAATTAAAGTAACACATGTTTAATATTGATTTATAAACCAACGAATTAAATTGACAAATTATTGAAAAAGAAACTGAATGAGTAAAATTATTGAGTTTCTATCACAACATTGATTCTGATTACTTATGCTGAAAATCAATTTATCGACTCCTATTGTTCCAGTGTGTAATGGTGACAACTCCCCTCAGACTGTGCTATTTCAGATGACTTTGGAGTTCACTGACTTCTTTGCAAATGGGTAGACAAAATGCGGCAGAATGTACCTGAATATATAGTATCATCATATTATATATATAGCAAGAAAAAAGTTTCAGAATGTGAAGCCATTAATGGTGCTTTGAGGACGAGATTCATTACCTCTGAGTCGTAAATTTCAGTGGCTCTTTTGCACACCGAAAGTTTGTTCTGGATCGATGGGGTGACGGACGTTTGAAGTCCACGGAGGGACCCTCAGTAGAGCAAAGCATGAAAACTATTACTCCACTGATGAATTTAAACCATGTTACTCTATATTGAATACTATACAAAAAGTAGTAAATCCTAAAAGATGAATGGACTAAATGACAGAGAAAATTAGGAAAAAAGGAGTGAGGATGCAGCATGCATGCCTTGGATAAGTAGGAACTATCGTCCATGCATAGCTGGAAGAGCCTTTGAATATCGGAGACAATTTGCTGACGGAGATCTTCAATGCTGAGTGCCGGATACCATAGACTTTCAGCCTGGATACACATCACTCCACCAGGGCGGAGAGTTTTGCCACCAACTCAAAGAATGAACTTTGAAAAGCTCATCTTCAGGTCCTGCATCAAATTAGTGTATAATGAGAACATTCGAATTAATAAATTAATTAATAACTGAAGATGAATATAAAAGGAAGAAATTAGGTTACTTATTGGGTCAAATGCATCCCTATTATAGCATCATAGGTACCACTTTGAACAGACTTCAAAAATTTAGTTCCTGACATTTTTGCAACACTAGGTAAACTTTCAGGGTAAATATAGAGCAAAAGCTAGCTATAACAAGAAGAAACAGAACAATCAAATTGATATACCGTTCTGACATGAAGTTTTACTCGAGAATCCTCGTATCCAACAGCAATTCAGGGAAGAATTCCTTATACACCGAAACAATATTATATTATATGAAATTTCACCGTCAGAATTTGAGTAACAAAGAGACAACTTTCGCAGGATCGTGCCTTTAATAATCATACAAGACGACGAATTAAACTTACTCAGCTGGGACAAAATCCATGACCACATCATCTATATAAAAATCTGAATTGTAGAGTAACAACGTGTTATTTTAATAAACCAAAAGTTAATGTTGATTCTGCTGTAGCATGGTGTTGAATAATCCATGTCCTATGATTCGTGTTCACCTGAAATTAAAAACTACGACTCTGTCTCCCACTTTTTTTAACACTGAAAGATTAAAATATTACCACGTTCACCAGCATCGTGTCAATCTCGCATATATCAATCTGCTCAACGGAAGAATGTCGAGAGATTTCACGTAGGATACCACCATCTCCTCCCAATAAGCAACACCTAAAATTTCAATAAAAAAAAAAAAAAAAAAGAAGAAAAGAAAGAAAAAATTCAACGACAGGCCACTGATTGGAAGATAGAAAATGTTGTCTAATAATTAAACAATAGACTGTATTTATATAGACATGGATTGGGGAGATCTTTAGAATGATTGTAAATTATGATAAAAGAGAAACCTTTTTGGGTGTGGGAATAGAGCAGAGAGGAAGGTGAGTAATCATTTCTTGGTATGAAAACTCATCCTTTCTGTGAGTTGGAGAGCTCCATCCAGAACAAAAACCTTGCCGTATGATGATGACTGCATATAATAACGAGGGGACAATACATAATATATTGAAATTAATGAACATACACAAATTAATAATAGCAAGCTAGAAAAATAGTATGCCAAATCAAATTTCTTTATATATATCCGTACCTCAAACACAACATCATACTTGGAATTCAGAGCTTCCTTGAAATATAATTTTCTCCTTAAGAAGTGGCTTGGCCTGCAAGATACATCAAACAATTTGATTAACTTCAGTATACCAACAATCATACTATCACAAGGCAAAATCATCACTTAGAAATTTTGAGCAATTTCGAGTTGCATATATATGATAGGTCTCCTTGCTTAGCCTGAAATTTGCCAGCTTTAAGTCCATATTTTGTGGTTATTTATCAAAGAAAAGGAGAAAAAAAAAAAAAAAAAAAAGGATCAATGCAGTTATGAAAAATTTGGTTGTCAGGATACATAAAGTAAGTCAAAGAATAGAAAAAAAACAATCAGAATAGGTTCATTTTACAGTTAATTAATTTTCGGAAAGAAGGGGTTCACACAAAATAACTTAATTTTACAATGAAATGTGCACAGAAAACCTTCAAATAGATTAACTGCAGCAAATATCAAACACATCATCCTCTTGAACGATAAGTTTCGAAGAACATCCCATAGATTTACAATTTCATCCAAAATTTGACATATATGGCTCAAAAAATATGAGAATCAGTAATCAATTTTCTTCTGTTGCGAGAGAGTGAAGTGTGGCTAAAGTATATACCTACATGTAATTTAGTTTGCATGTCCATGGATATATATATTATAATATGTAAAGAAAAGAATTATGATTTATACAGTAAATTGCCAAAACGAAAAATGGATGACAAAGATGGTGATGAAGTAAGAAAAATAGTTAGTGTTGTCTCACTGACCTGGCATACGGGGCAATGCTCCGCAAACCACCAGGAATGGTGGGATGATGAAGCTCCTGAGTACTTTCGTTTCTTCTTCTCTTCAGCATGAATCGCTGAAATACAGCAACTGCAGACTCACCATTACAAGCCGAAACTATGCTCTTGCTTCTTCCATGAGTATCTTTCTCCAGCTTCTCTCCGTGATATGTTTTGGCAGGTTAAATAACAAAAACGTTTAAGTAAAACAAATTTAACCAGAAGAAATATATATATAGATATTAATTGGTGTTCCATTTATAGTTAAGTATCAGCAACTTGTAAATGAGCACTATAGTAGAGATATTATATATGTAAATGAGCACTATATGTAGAGATATTAATATATATGAGAGTAGAAATAAATTGGTTGGTCTGAGAATCTGTAATTAATACACCAAATCTCCACTTTTCCTTTTCCTGCCTTTTCTAATTAACCCATCATCAATTTTTCTTGTCTTCACTTGATAAATTGTGATCAATGACATATATAAGAATTCCAATAGGATCTCTTATAAGTAACAATAATAGAAGTCATTATAAAAAAAATACTATGTAAATGAAGAAGACAGAAAAAATCCTTAAATGAGAAGAAATCAAAGTTTTTTCCCTTAATGAAATATTTAGTACTATATTATTTATTATATATATATATATATATATATATAAACTGATTTAACAAAGAATTCATCGAAGTACGCGGGGTTCTTTTACTTGGAAGCACTTGTGTCAAATGAGTTATGAAGTGTAAAAGAGAAATTAGAAATGGTTTTGTTTTTTAAAGAGTAAACAGCTTTTTCCCACCCAAGGTTTGCCTTAATGACATTTTCTATCCAAAAAGTTTCGAAATACCACTTTTCCACCCAATGTTTATATGTTAATATCCAAAACACATTTCACTTTCTCAATTGGCGTTCGGGGAGTCAAGAGTAGGGTAAGATGGTTTTCATATAGTGAAGCTGGTGGATCGAATGGTGGTGACCGATTGAATATTCGCTCGTTAGAATCAATGGAAATTAGCTAAGAAAGGAAATCCTAGTTTGCAATGGTCAACAATCGGCGAAATCAGATGCCGGAGTGAGAGAAATTTGTAGAGAGAGAGTGGAGGTTCAAATGGTGATAATTGAGGAATTTTCGCTGTCGAAATCGGTTGGGTAGTCTAAATATTAATTTTGGGTGAGAAGTTGAAACTTTTAGGTGGGAAATGTCATTAAGGCAAAACTTGGGTGGGGAAAAGTCCTTGACTTTCTTTAAAGTTAAAGTCAGCGCAGATGTGTTGTTTAGAAATAGGATGGACAAAAAAATGGTTTCATATGTCTTTATTATATAAGTCTTTTCATTTTCATCTTTATAAATACCTTAATTTACTTTGACCATTTAATATGAAATAATCGAAACCTTTGTCATCTTTATTCTATTTCACATTTCCTTTATGCTAGAAACTTAATCCATGGGTTATCACATTAGCAATAGACAACATCTGATGAGACTCATGCGAACTTATAAGCCTAATGTTATATAGCAATGGGAATAAGCCCTCCTGCCTCCAGTTTTATAAGAAGTATGTATTAGGGGTGTTTGTATGCAAAAACGCAACAACCAGAGGTGTCCAATCGACCTTCGAGGGACTGAGCAAGATGTGGTGCGTGATTAAGATAACCATTGGAATGGATTAAAAAATCCAAAGGATGACAAAAGAGGTTTTAAAGTGGTTCGGCAAGTATGAATCAAGCCTAGTTTTGTTATGTTATTGCTTTGTATTTGCTTTACAATAGAATGTTACAGGGAAACAAGTAAAGGCAGGTTAAACTCTCTCTAAGTGAGTTTCTTGTTTATAGTGGAGTCATCCTCCTTCAAATGGAGATGGAGTCTCCCTTTATACACCCGTGATAATGGTAGGAGTGTTGTTACGGGATAGATTACAAGCTATATCCCTTGTAATCGGATCTGAGTCAATCCCTCCCATGCTTAAGTCTGAACACCTAGCTTAATAATTGATATACTTATTAGGGAAGTCATCTGATGTGGGAGCGACACGTGGGGCAGGCTCAACTGTAGATCCTGGTTGGTGTGGGAAAGGGACCCAAATCTGGTCGTCTAGAGGTATGCACAACAAAGGGGATATTTGTGATTCTCCCCTAGCCTTAGGTTTTGGTTGTGTAAGGTCAGGAGATCTCAAGGGAGGTAGAAATTATTTTCAAAGTAAGGGGGTCTTAAAATTAGGAAAAGTTGAGGGAGGTGAAGGAATTATCTTGTAAATGAATGAAATTACTACTTCATATCTTTAAATGCCGCGCGGTTTTTATAGTTTTAAGATAATCGAGGCAGATCCTCGTGGTAATCATCGATTCTCCAGAAATCTGCAATGCAAATTGAAACACAACAAATGCATGTGGTCCAGAAGCAAGTGTGAGTAGAAAGTGTCTTGTACAATTTCTCTCTGGTTTGATCGTTTAATCAGAAGAGCTCTCTTCGGTGATTTCCACATAAATAATGACGGTGAGCAAAGATGATAATAACATAAGCTGTACAATTTGCACAAACCTTCTCCCTCGCCGAGCCAACGCGTCTGGTGGACCGAAACGACCACACCAAAGCGACTTATCACAAAAGGAACCATTTTTTTCTGGTGATCTGCCTGTAGCGTTGTATTTAGACCCTCGTATCTTTTACCCCATTATCCGCAACGATTGCTTGACCATCGATCTCAATTAGGCATCGTGGTTACCCTTTAGGACAGGACGGAGCATTCTTTCTCTCGCACATTTTTATCAAGTCAGAACGTCGATTTGATTTGTGATGAAGTGCGAAGTTTTGGTTGTTAAGCTGAAATTTTAATGTTGGGATTTTGTTTAGATGTTTGGTTCAAGTGTGTAACAGGGTTTTAAAAACTGGACCGGCCGGTTGGACTGGTTGGACCATCGACCGGTCCTTTATCCGGCCTAAGACATAATCAGAACCGTTTATAACCTTTGGCTCCGGTCACAAAGAAAAAACCCACCTTCATCTTCATCTTCACTCCTAACTCTCCTCAATTCTTAGAACTTCTCCATTTAAGTCTTCCCGTGAAAATTTTTGCTAAATCTGTAAAATGGTCCCAACTTTCCCCTCACCTTTTTATCCACACGCCTCCCTTAACTCCTTTCTCCCATGGATTCTATTTTCATTTCTCCCTCACTTTCCTTTCCATTCGTTGCTTTCAGTTTTCCCCGTGAAAACTAATTGCTGTTTTTTTGTTTTTATTGATTGATAAAAGAGAAGCCATCAAATCTGTAAAATGAACCTGAACTTTCCCCTTACCTTTTTATCCATGCGCCTTCCCTCGCTTTCTTCTTCCGTGGATTCTATTTTTATTTCTTCCTTATTTCCCTCTCTGTTCTTCAATCTTCCTCGTGAAAATTAATTGACAATTGTTGCTTTTTTTAGTTTTACTAATTGATAAAAGGGAAAGCTTGGATATTTGAAATTGAAATGTGTTGGGATATGAAAAGAAAGAAATTAATTAATGAGAGAGAAGAAAAAGGAGTGGCGGAGAAAAGGAGAGAGAAGAAGAAGAGGCTTTTTGCTGATGAAAGAGGCGGCTGGAGAATGGAGATTTGAAATTGAAAAGTGTCGGGACTTGGGATTTGGGAATATGTAATGAAAGGAACTTAATTAAAGAGAGAGGAATGGTGAAGAAAAGGAGTGAGGAGGAGAAGATGAAAAAGATTGAAGTTTTTACGTATTCACTAATTTTTGTTTTTAATGATATCAGCGGTCCAACTGATCGGTTGAACCGGTCAAATTGGAAACCGAACTCCTGACCGAGTCAAGGTTCGGTTTGGTTTTGAAAACAATAGTGTGTAATCCATATATGAGGTGGTCGGTATAAACAGCTTAAGAGTTTTTGCTGTTCATCACTTCATTCCTTGTGCTGAATATTTTTTATTATTCCTGTATTTATGACGTTTATTATAAAATTGGATCTTGAAATTTAAATGCATTTTAGTGAGGAAAGAAAAACAAAAAGAAGTTCTACATTGTAAAAAAACAAAAAGAGAATTTAACATGATCTTTTAAGTTTGAGTCCCCTTGAGGATAAAGGAGCAAGAGGAGGATCTAACATGATCTTTCGAGTTCGAATCCCCACGGTTGCTAATAGGGGTAGTCATTAGAGCTCATACACAGTTAGTAATTCTAAGGTCTCGAGGGATTAGTTGAGGTTTACGCAAGTTGGCTCGGACACTTTGAGTCATTAGAAAAAAAAAAAGAAAAAAGAATACTCTACACTTATCAGTATCTAAAACCATGATCAATTTAAATCTTGACACAAACATTAATCAAGTTTAAACCAAAGAAATAGTTTATACATATATTAATCAAGTTTTGCATTATAGTTTCTGTACATACGTGTGATTTGCATTGATATGACTTGTAATTATAATTCTATCCAATAATTAATATATATAATTGAAGGTTAATCCAAAGTTTTGATGTAAACGTCCAACACGTTAACCCTGCATAAAAACATCACTCGCTAATTATAACTCATCAATTGTGCAGAGAATACTTTGTATGGTTAAATATATAAATACACTTGAAATTTACTTAATTTTAATTAATTAATTAATCAAATTGCTCATGATTAGAAATTGACGAATATTGTGAAGGCGGCAATGTCACCTACCACAGCCACTTACTTATCCACTGCGTAACCCAATTGGTTTGTGAGCTTAATAAATGTTTTATCGTTTTTAATTAAATAAATAAATCATATTAACTATTAAGCTAATTATGAATCATGATTATTTGGATACATGTTTTCTCGTTCTTTAATTAAATTTAAGTAATTATGAATCATGATTAATTATTTGGAATTTGAGTATGTAATTGGTACTACTTAATAAAAAATTGACACGATACAAACAGTAAAAATTAGGAAGATTAAATTGAGGAGAACGAACATGTTCCCACATAAGGTTGGCGAAACGACACTTTTTCATCCTTTAAGTTTCAAAATAACAATTTTCCATCATTTGTTAGGTTTATTATGTTTTTCGTTAATATTTACTGATAAGACAAAAATATACTTAAAATTTGCTTATTAAAATTTTTATTATTTTAATTAGCCAAAAAATCAAAAAGAAAAAATAGTTAGCCCACCTAAAAAGTTAGGAGTAATGCTATGGAATTGTTTAAAGTTAAAGACACTAATATTCATTTATTTATAATGTCATCTATATCTCATCACTATTATTCAATAATCTATTAAATTTATAATGTTTTTCATAATATAATGTTTTCATTTTACCAATAACATAAAAAATCAATATTCTAATAATAAATAAACAAAGGAAAAAAAAAATCTTCATACCTGAACTAATAAATAATCGAGTAAAGACTTGATTTAACTAAATTTTAATTTATAATAAACTAATAAGAAAGAAACTATTTAAGGGTATTTCGTTTTTTTCAGTTAAATATTAACAGAAAATATACAAAACTTGACAAAGGGTAGGAAAGTGTCATTTTGAAACTTAAGGGTGAGAAAGTGTCGTTTCGCCAAACTTTGGGTGGGGAAAATGTTGTTCTCCCTAAATTTGAAGAGAACCATAATTCACAAGTTTAATGAATCGACCATCAATATATTGAGCTCTAATTAAAGTAACACATTGTTTAATTTGATTTATAAACCAACGAATTAAAATTGACATAAATTATTGAAAAAAGAAACATGAATGAGTATAAAATATTGAGTTTCTATCACAACATTGATTCTGATTACTTATGCTGAAAATCAATTTTATCGATCCTTTTATGTTCCAGGTTGTAATGGTGACAACTCCCCTCAGACTGCTGCATTTCAGATGATTTGGAGTTCACTGACTTCTTTGCAATGAGGTAGACAAAATGCGGCGAATGTACCTGAATATATAGTAGTCATCATATATTATATATAGCAAGAAAAAAGTTTCAGAATGTGAAGCCAATTAATGTGCTTTGAGGACGAGATTCATTACCTCTGAGTCGTAAAATTTCAGTGGCTCTTTTGCCACACCGAAAGTTTGTTCTGGATCGATGGGTTGACAGGACGTTTGAAGTCCACGGAGGGACCCTCAGTAGAGCAAAGCATGAAACCTATTACTCCACTGATGAATTTAAACCATGTTACTCTATATTGAATACTATACAAAAAGTAGTAAATCCTAAAGATGAATGGACTAAATGACAGAGAAAATTAGGAAAAAGAGAGTGAGGATGCATGCATGCAAGCCTTGGATAAGTAGGAACTATCGTCCATGCATAGCTGGAAGAGCCTTTGAATATCGGAGACAATTTGCGACGAGATCTTCAATGCTGAGTGCCGGATACCATAGACTTTCAGCCTGGATACACATCACTCCACCAGGGCGAGAGCTTTTGCACCAAACAAAGAATGAACTTTTGAAAAGTCATCTTCAGGTCCTGCATCAAATTAAGTGATAATGAGAACATTCGAATTAATAAATTAATTAAAACTGAAGATGATATATAAAGGAAGAAATTAGGTTACTTATTGGGTCAAATGCATCCACTATTATAGCATCATAGGTACCACTTTGAACAGACTTCACAAATTTAGTTCCTGACATTTTTGCAACAAGGAAACTTTCAGGGTAAATATAGAGCAAAAGCTAGCTATAACAAGAAGAAACGAACAATCAAATTGAATATACCGTCTCTGACATGAAGTTTTACTCGAGAATCCTCGTATCCAACAGCAATTTCAGGGAAGAATTCCTATACACACTGAAACAATATTATATTATATGAAATTTCACCGTCAGAATTTGAGTACAAAAGAGACAACTTTCGCAGGATCGTGCCTTTAAAATCATACAAGACGACGAATTAAACTTACTCAGCTGGGACAAAATCCATGACCCCACTCATATATAAAATCTGAATTTGTAGAGTAACAACGTGTATTATTTTAATAAAACAAAAGTTAATGTTGACTTTGCTGTAGGCATGGTGTTGAATAATCATGTCCTATGATTCGTGTTTCACCTGAAATTAATAACTACGACTCTGTCTCCCACTTTTTTAAACACTGAAAGATTAAAATATACTCACGTTCACCAGCATCGTGTCAATCTCGCAATATCAATCTGCTCAACGGAAGAAGAGTCGAGAGATTTCACGTAGGATACCACCATCTCCTCCCCCATAAAGCAACACCTAAAAATTCAATAAAAAAAAAAAAAAAAAGAAGAAAAAAGAAAATTCAACGACAGGCCACTGATTGGAAGATAGAAAATTGTTGTCTAACTAATTAAACAATAGACTGTATTTATATAGACATGGATTGGGGAGTGCTTTAGAATGATTGTAAATTAGATAAAAGAGAAACCTTTTTGGGGGTGGGAATAGAGCAGAGAGGAAGGTGGAGTAATCATTTCTTGGTATGAAAAATCACCTTTTCTGTGAGTTGGAGAGCTCCATCCAGAACAAAAACCTTGCCGTATGATGATGACTGCATATAATATAACGAGGGGACAATACATAATATATTGAAATTAATGAACATACACAAATTAATATATAGCAAGCTAGAAAAATAGTATGCCAAATCAAATTTCTTTATATGTATATATCCGTACCTCAAACACCATCATACTTGGAATTCAGACTTTCCTGAAATATAATTTTTTCTACCTTTAAGAAGTGGGCTTGGCTGCAAGATACATCAAACAATTTGATTAACTTCAGTATACCAACAATCATACTATCACAAGGCAAAATCATCACTTAGAAATTTTGAGCAATTTCGAGTTGCATATATATGATTAGGTCTCCTGCTAAGCCTGAATTTGCCAGCTTTACAGTCCATATTTTGTGGTTATTTATCAAAGAAAAGGAGAAAAAAAAAAAAAAAAAAAAGGATCAATGCATGTTATGAAAAATTTGGTTGTCAGGATACATAACGTAAGTCCAAGAATAGAAAAATACAACAGAATAGGTTCATTTTACAGTTTAATTATTTCCGGAAAGAAGGAGGTTCACAAAAAAAACTTAATTTACAATGAAATGTGCACAGAAAACCTTCAAATAGATTAACTGCAGCAAATATCAAACAATCATCCTCTGAACGATAAGTTTTCGAAGAACATCCCATAGATTTACAATTTTCATCCAAAATTTGACATATATGGCTCAAAAAATATTGAGAATCAGTAATCAATTTTCTTCTGGTGCGAGAGAGTGAAGTGTTGCTTATAAAGTATATTACCTACATGTTAATTTCAGTTCGATGTCCATTGGATATATATATATATATATATGTAAAGAAAAGAATTATGATTTATACAGTAAATTGCCAAAACGAAAATGGATGACAAAGATGGTGATGAAGTAAGAAAAAAGTTAGTGTTGTCTCACTGACCTGGCATACGGGGCAATGCTCCGCAAACCACCCAGGAATGGTGGGATGATGAAGCTCCTGAGTACTTTCGTTTTTTTCTCTTTCAGCATGAATCGCTGAACTACAGCAACTGCAGACTCACCATTACAAGCCGAAACTATGCTCTTGCTTCTTCCATGAGTAATTCTTTCTCCGCTTCTCCCTGTGATAATGTTTTGGCAGGTTAAATAACAAAAACGTTTAAGTAAAACAAATTTAACCAGAAAAATTATATATGGATTATTTAATTTGGTGTTCCCATTTATAGTTATGTATTCAGCAACTTGTAAATGAGCACTTATGTAGAGATATTATATATGTAAATGCACTTATGTAGAGATATTTATTTATATTGAGAGTTAGAAATTAAATCTTGGTTGGTCTGAGAATCTGTAATTAATACACCAAATATCCCACTTTTTCCTTTTCCTCTTTTCTAATAACCCATCATCAATTTTCTTGTCTTCACTTGTAATAAATTGTGATAAACATGACATATATAAGAATTCCAAATAGGATCTCTTTAAGTAACAAATAAATGAATGCATTATAAAAAAATACTATGTATAAATGAAGAAGACAGAAAAAAAACCTTAAATGAGAAAAGAAATCAAAGTTTTTTCCCTTAATTGAAATATATTAGTACTATATATATTATTTTATATTATATATATATATATATATAAACTTGAATTTACAAACGAATTCATCGAAGTACGCGGGGTTCTTTTACTTGAAGTCTTACTTTGTGTCAAATGAGTATGAAGTGTAAAGAGAGAATTAGAAATAGGTTTTGTTTTTTTAAGAGTAAACAGCTTTTTCCCAACCCAAGGTTTGCCTTAATGACACTTTTCTATCCAAAAGTTTCGAAATACCACTTTCCACAATGTTTATATTCCGTTAATATCCAAAACACATTTCACTTTCTCAATTGGCGTTCGGGGAGTCACAGAGCTAGGGTAAGATGGTTTTTCATATAGTGAAAGCTGGTGATCGAATGGTGGTGACCGATGAATATTCGCTGTTAGAATCAATGGAAATTAGCTAAGAACAGGAAATCCTAGTTTTGACTGGTCAACAATCGGCGAGAAATCAGATGCCGGAGTGAGAGAAATTTTGTAGAGAGAGAGTGGAGGTTCAAATGGTGAAATTGAGAGAATTTTCGCTGTCGAAATCGGCTTTGGGTAGTACTAAATATTAATTTTGGGTGAGAAAGTTGAAACTTTTAGGTGGGAAATGTCATTAAGGCAAACCTTGGGTGGGGAAAAGTCCTGACTTTCTTAAAGTTAAAGTCAGCGCAGATGTGTTTGTTTAGAAATAGGATGGACAAAAAATGGTTTCATATGTTTATTTATATAAGTCTTTTCATTTTCACTTTTATAAATACCTTTATTTACTTTGACCATTTAATATTGAAAATAATCGAAACCTTTGTCATCTTAATTCTATTTTCACATTTCCTTTTATTGCTAGAAAATTAATCCATGGGTTATTCACATTAGCAATTACTAGACAACATCTGAAGAGACATCATGCGAACTTTATAAGCCTAATGTGTATATAGCAATGGGAATAAGCCTCCTGCCTCCAGTTTTATAAGAAGTATTGTATAGGGGTGTTGGTATGCAAAAACGCAACAAACAGAGGTGTCCATCGACCTTCGATGGGACTGAGCAAGATGTGTGCGTGATTAAGAATAAACAACTTGGAATGGATTAAAAAATCCATAACAGGATGACAAAAGAGGTTTTAAAGTGGTTCGGCAAGTATGAATCAAGCCTAGTTTACTGTTATAGTATTGCTTTGTATTTGCTTTACACATAGAATGATTACAAGGGAAACACGTAAAGGCAAGGTTAAACTCTTCTAAGTGAGTTTCTTGTTATTGTGATCATCCTCCTTCAAATGGAGATGGAGTCCTTATACACCGTCTGATAATGGCTAGGAGTTGTTGTACGGGATAGATTACAAGCATAATCCCTTGTAATCGGATCTGAGTCAATCCCTCCCATGCTTAAGTCTGAACACTATGCTTAATATTGATATACTTATTAGGGAAGTATCTGATGTGGAGCGACACGTGGGGCAGGCTCAACTGTTAGATCCTGGTTTGGGTGGAGGAAAGGTGACCCAAATCTGGTCGTCTAAGAGGTCATGCACAAAAAGGGGTAATTTTGTTGATTCTCCTTAGCCTTAGGTTTTGGTTGTTAAGGTCAGGAGATCTCAAGGGAGGTGAGAAATTAATTTTCAAAGTAAAGGGGGTCTTAAAATTAGGAAAAAGTTGAGGGAGGTGAAGGAATCTTGTAAAATGAATGAAATTACTACTTCAGTTATCTTTAAATTGCCGCGCGTTTCTTATAGTTTTAAGTTATAATTCGAGGCGAAATCCTCGTGGTAATCATCGATTCTCCAGAAATCTCGCAATGCAAATTGAAACAAACACATGCATGATGGATCCAGAAGCCATGTGTGCAGTAGATAATGTTCTTGTACAATTTCTCTCTGGTTTGATCGTTTAATCAGAAGAGCTTTCCTCTTCGGTGATTTCCACATAAATAATGACGGTGAAGCAAGATGAATAATAACATAAGCTTGTACAATTTGCACAAGACCTTCTCCCTCGCCGAGCCAACGCGTCCTGGTGGAACCGAATCCACGACCCACAAAGGACTTTATCACAAAATGGAACCATTTTTCTGGTGATCTGCTGTAGCGTTGTATTTAGACCCTCGTATCTTTTTACCATCTCGCAACGATTGCTTGACCATCGATCTCAATTTAGGCATCGGGGTCCTTCTTTAGGACAGTGACGGACGCATTCTTTCTCTCGCACATTTTTATCAAGTTCAGAACAGCATTTGTGGCACCCAGTTCCAGGGTTTTTGGCAGGGGAGAGCTCGTCAAGGATCCAAAAAAGATTGCCAGCCGCACTTGAAGTCTGAATTTGCTATGGATTTAGCTGCAGCCCTCCTCCCACAGGTTATTTCACAGAATGGAATTTTAGATTTGTTAAATAATATTATTTACTTGGCGTTGCTTTGAAATGCAGCTTGTCATCTGGTTCGTAATTCAGTACTCATATACAAACAGCTGAATATGCAAACACATCTTCTCTCATTGTTCTGATTCAATATGTTCCGAATTTCAATTATATTCCTCTTAACAGACGGATTATTAAAACGGCTGGAATTGTGGCCAAAAGTCCGTGGTCAGGCTCTGTTACAATCTCCTATGTACATGCTTATGAGCCATGTGAGCATTTATATATTCAATTTCTAATATCCCGTTTATCATCATTTGTCTCTGTTATTTGATTTAAATTTTCGGTGCAGCTTCTTGGAGCTGTATGGTATTTGTTTCTATGCAGCGGCAGTATGAGTGCTGGTCTATCGAATGTCAAAAGGAGAGTAATATCACCAACGCTCAGCCTTGTATTGCTTCTTTTCTGACTGTGAAACTAAGTACAAACATGAACGCGAGCTTGGTTTAAGGCCACTATGGTGCTCCGCAATTGTGATGCTAAAGATGATGATAAGTTTCAGTTCGGAATATACGCTGATGCTTTTAATAAGATGTTGCTGAATCAACTTTCTTAAAAATATTTTATTGCCTCTGGTGGGGGTTTAAAAACGCTGAGGTATATGGTCAGTTACAGGGAAAATCTCATGGAAAACTTCTGTTGTAACTTTCTTTCTCAATTCAACATTCTAATTTATGTTTATCCAAGAGATATTCAGTCTTCATTCTCAAATAATTACATCCTTCGTTTTAAATCATCGAAATCCGGTTTGTTATTAAAGCTATACGAAAAAACCAGGAATCACCTTAGATTTTATTTCTAAAAAGATTATGAAGAGAGGAGTCCCTGTTATCTTGCTTCTTATACTAATTAATAGAAAATGGTATAGAAATATTAAATTTGATGTTTTGACTGTAATACAATTTCAACCATTTCTGTGTGTGAGTTGCTATGGGCAGAATCTTGAGACGAGTACTTACGGGTGAAACAATATTCAGCATTGTTGTCGCATTGGTGGTCTAATTCTGTTCTCACATTCATAGGCAAAATGCAGGTATGGAAAAATCAGTAGAGTTCTAGACAAGATGCTCTCAGTGTTTAATTAGTCTGATTTGATAATTTTTTTTCTTCTTAAAGACGTATTTGCAATCCACAAACGCTAGACTAGAGGGTGGAGGGTTAGAAGAAAAGATACAGAAGAGTGGATGAGGCACCGGCAATTGCCCCAAGAGCTGCAAGAACGGGTACGCCGGTTTGTGCAATACAAATGGCTAGCCACAAGAGGAGCTGATGAAGAATCCATTTTGGGCTCTTTACCTTTGGATCTTAGGGGTCAAATTCAGAGGCATCTCTGTCTAGCTTTTGTTCAAGTGTAAGTCCTATGCCTTGTGCCATTAAGTAGCTGAAAAGGGAACTCTTCCGGAGGTTATTAATTCATATATCCAATCCAATGGTTTATTCAGGTTCCATTTTTTGCACAAATGGATCCGCAGCTCTTAGATGCCATATGTGAACGTCTCTACTCATCCTTGAATACCAGAGAACATTCCTTATTCGAGAAGGCGATCCGGTGAGCGAGATGCTTTCATCATTAGAGGTCAAGTAGAGAGCTCCACAACCAATGGAGGAAGGGTAGGATTTACAATTCTATTGTTCTCAGAATTGGTGACTTCTGTGGTGAAGAATTACTGACATGGGCCTTGATGCCAAACTCTACACCAATCTTCCTATTCAACTAGAACAGTCAGGTCCATAATGAAGTTGAGGCCTTCGCACTTCGAGCTGAAGACCTTAAGTTTGTTGCAGGCCAATTAAGCGCCTTAATAGCAAGAAACTCAGCATGCTTTCAGATACTACTCTCACCAGGGAGGGCTTGGGGAGCTTATTTATACAAATTGCATGGAGACGCTATAAAAAGAAGGAGGCGATGGAGTTGGCTATGGAGGAGGGCTTATTTGAAGAGGAGTATTACAGTGATGAAACTCCTGAAGAAAGTAATGAAGATAGTGTTCTGCTGCCGAGAGGACATGTCAGTGGAGGGTAGTGCAGTCAATGCCACTCTTACTGGTAGAGTACTTAGTGGTAGAGTATTTCTTCTAGATTAAGTAGCACAAGAGGTTAGCAGGAGGTTGTCAGATTATGACCCTGATGGATCTACCTTAAAAATGCCCAAATGTTTAAGCTCAGGATCCTGATTTCTCTAAAGACCAGTAAGATTGTTGATCCTCTACAAGAAACAATTATACCATAAATAGAAGACAAATTGACAACGAGTTTTTCGGAATATTTGAGAACTTCAATTTAATCTGTTACTGAATTCAGGATATGCAAGTATTTTTAGTCTTATTATCTTTCCTTCCACTTTGCCCTCTTCTGAGCTATAAGAGTCAGGAATTTCAGAGTTGTTCTTTCAACTCAATGAAAAAACTGGAAATGAAGAATAGTCATCCATCAGAAAAATGTTATACGACTGTGGACATACACTATCTTCTTGGCCTGTTTCGTTCACACTTATCAAGTCTGAATTTACATTAATTATTATTGAACTTAAAAAAGACATTCACACTCACTTGAAAGTAACAAACAGGAAAGAAAGATAGAGGATACTGCTTTGCATACGGTTCCACACGCAAAAGGGAAAAAAAAAAAATAATCATGGACACTGTATCATGACGAGGTTTCTTTGAATTTCTGGGTTTCTCTGTATCATTTTAAATGGTCATGAACAGATCTGGTAAAATTCCTCTGAGCTTGATTGTCACTTGTGGTGGGTAGTTTAAACGTCACGTCAAAATTTCAAAGTGGGTCAATAATTTTTCATTAAAGTTTTGATGGACTTTTTCCTAAATTATTGGTGCTACATGCATGCTTTAAAATACTATTTTATTATTAAAATTTATATTTTAATAATTTATTTCATCTATAAATTTTTAAAATATTATTTTATTACTAAAATTTATATTTTAATGACAAATAAAAACCAAAATTGATCTAACATATTAAGACTTTTGAAGAGAGAAGGCCGATAAATCTTTCGGTGATGGAATATTAGATTTTAGTAATTAAGATTAATTAAAATTTGATTTAGAAGAGACATCGGTGTAAACTCTAATCGTTCGATTACCAGCGAATGGGGGTGTCAATGAGAATAAGGTTTGAAAGGTTTTGGTGAGTGAAGATCGAAAAAAAAATAGTGATGATGTAGGATTACAATAATGTTAAAATCAAAAACGAAATATAAATTTAAATTATAAGATGACATTTTAAAAACTTCCGGGTGAGAAAGTCTCTTAGACTATTATTTGGGTGAAAAAAAATAGTAATCAATGGAAGAAGGCCATGTAAATAAGAGGTGAAATGAAAGTCGAGCTAACATGTGCAAGTTGCAACAAGCTAGAGCGTAGTGTCGATAAATTAAACATTTTAGGCTGTTTTGTGGACGTTGCACTGGATTTTTTTTTTTTAAATCAAAAGGAAAAAAAAGAAAGTGAATGACATAGCGGACCCCGTGGGGGTGCGGGTCTGTTTTCTTAAAATAGCGCGCCTTACTGCAGTCTGCAGGTCCAAAACAGAAGGCACCTAAAGTTTGACCAAAGACATTAAGATTTGGTTTAGGTATTAGGGAATCAGGATGACACCGATATGGAACCATTTAATAAAATATCACAACATTTTCTCGATTGTGTAAAATAGAAATAAGATATTTAAAGCAAAAAATATCTATTACTTTTCAACCTCTTATGACATGACCGTCCAATTGGAATTAAAAATAAAATAAAATTTGATTTTATCCTCATATTTCTTTTCAAATGGCATGTCTCTTTCTTTCTCGGGGATTTATTTAAATAAAAAATTATATTATAGTTTTATTTCTTTGCCTTGGTTTTAAGCAACACAACAGCAAATAATGATGCACAATAATGTTATCTTTTCCTATCTTTGGTGTTTTAATGATTTGTTTTCCATAATCAAATTATTAATTGGGGTTGGTATGATGTTACTATTAATAGCGCTTCTAACTTCTCTTCTCATCCTAATTAAACTGCCATTACCAAACAAATTATTGATTAAGACACCTTACCTTACCTTACCCTAATACAAATAAATAAAATTATTTAATTTTTTCTCACTAGTGAATATATTCAATTTAATTATCCTGAGTGATTGGATAAAACTACAAAGACTCTTGGATGTATTACTCAAAAGATCATGAATTTGATTCTTTTCAATTGTTATTAAAGGTGATTACTGAAAAGTTTATTCGATTGTAACTTCATCACTTCAAAGGAATAATCGAGATACGCATAAACTAGTCTGAACACCTTTAATAAAAAAAAATAATATTTTACTTATAATTCAATCTCATAAACCTTTTCTTATAATTTTAACGTGATACTTCGTAATAGAATAGATAAAAACAAATTATTCCATCTCATTTGTCATATCTCTTACAGTGATAAAAACAGTATAATTTTACTGTTAAAACGAGTTTAATAGAAAAGGACGAGGGCCACGTTGCCTCCACAAACGAGCCTGGCCATCGATAATAACAACATCGTTTTTATGTCTTGTGGTGATCATCTTTTTCTTCAGCCAAATTGTCGTCTTTCTTCACGCCACTAAACTATCTTATCTCTTTTTCCTTTTTTTTGTTTTTTTTTTAAAGGAAGAACGACATGACATTTTTCCACTCAAGGTTTGATGAAACCACCTTTCTCACCTGTGCTCTATTTTCGTTAGATTTTATTATTACTTTCTATTAATATTTAATTAATTTTTAAATAATTTATTTTTTAACTAATTTATTATAAATTAAAATTTAATTAATTTAAAATCTTTATTTAATTATTTATTAGTTCAAATATAAAGATGTATTTTTTATTTATTTATTTAATTAATTAAGAATATCAATTTTTATGTTAATTAATAAAAATAAAAAATATTATAAATAATAGTAATGTGATATTGATGACATATAAATAAATATTAAGATTATTTAACTTTAAACAGTTTTATAACATTACTCTTAACTTTTTAAGTGGGGTTAACTATTTTTTTTTTAATTTTTAATAGTTAACGTTTTAACTAATTAAAAAATAAAAAAAATTTATAAAGTAAAATATTTAAGAATTTTTTTGTTTTTTTAATAAAATATTAATAAAAAACACAATAAAACTAAATAAAAGATGAGAAAATATCATTTTAAAATTTGATGGGTGAGAAAGTGACGTGTCACTAAACCTTGGGTGGGAAATTGTGTTCTCCCTTTTTGAAAGGTGCAGTTTGGGCTCCAAACATTATATTATTTTTAGATATTTGAATAATAAATAAATATAGGTAACAATTTTGGATACAGAAGAGTGGTGTGTGTAAAAAGTGACGCACTCAAAGGTCATGGTAAGAGTTTGAGAGCTGAAGAGATAGACCGGTGTTTGTTTTGTTTAATGTTTTTATCTTTTTATGCAAGCTTTAGCATAAAACAGACTGAAGAAGAGTTAGGCCTCCCAGTTTTCAGGGTTCAGCCATGGCAGCTCGCAGAATCTCTTCCTTGCTCTCTCGTACACTCTGTGCTTCTTCTCCTTCGCTGCTTCACTCTCTAGGTGACTACCTTGCTTTGCTCTTTTTCTGTCTTTTCTTTTAATTGGTGACAGCCTTCTGTTTGTCACTTCATGGTTTCACCATTGGGAGTTTAGCTGTGTCGCCTTAATTTATACATGCAAGATAAATCTGATATACCCTCTGTTTGGTTAACTAAACAAAAGAAAGGAAAATATATCATGGTATTATTGCTTTGGATTGTCTGGTTGCTTAATTACTAGTTTATTTTATTTCTTAATTTTCGGTGGACTTTATAAAAGAAATTAAAACAAATTATTGTTTGAAATCTGGTAGAAGTTCACCAAGGACTGGTAGAACTGTTTGGGATACATCTTCGACTGATTAGTATATTCATTATTCAATAGAAATGGTAAAATCAAGACCTGACAACATAAAATTAGAGATTTTTTACTCCATTCTTCCTTCTTATTTACTATGTGTATTTCTTCAAAGAAAACTAATGGAGTTTTCTTTTGAATTTTATATTAGAACTCACTTTGTTTACAATATTTAAACTTCTCAGGAAAAAACTCTTGCAGGGGAAGAGGCATCAGCAGGTTTAGCACTGCTGCTGTACTTGAGGAGCCAATCACTCCACCTGTTCAAATAAATTACACTCAGAATCTAATCAATGGGCAATTTGTAGATGCAGCATCAGGTAATGCCTTATTTTTATTTTTTATTTTTTGCATTACTCTTTTGAAATGATTATTCCGAGAAAGGGTTGGGTTCAATATATCTGTTGCCATGAACGTGGTATAAAGCTGCAAATTCTTTTGTCCTCAGGAAAAACATTTCCAACCTACGATCCTCGTACTGGAGAAGTGATTGCCAATGTTGCTGAAGGTGATGCGGAAGATATCAACCGTGCCGTTGCTGCTGCTCGCAAGGCATTTGATGAGGGACCATGGCCCAAGATGACTGCTTATGTAATAAATTTTCTTAAATTTTGGGATGGCTGTTGTATCGCAATCTGATGATTTCTGATTTCTTTAATGTTTATCTATGCCTTTTATTCAGGAAAGGTCGCGGATATTGTTGCGCTTTGCTGATTTGGTCGAGAAACACAGTGATGAGCTGGCAGCTCTAGAGACATGGAACTGTGGGAAGCCCTATGAACAATCTGCCAAATCAGAATTACCAATGCTGGTTCGCATATTCCACTATTATGCTGGTGGGTTTACTAGAATGTATTTTATTTAACTTTATTATCTCTTGTTGAGTGTCAACTGATTTTCTCTTACAATTATCTAGGTTGGGCTGATAAGATCCATGGACTGACAGTTCCTGGTGATGGAAAATATCATATTCAAACATTGCATGAACCAATTGGTGTTGCTGGTCAAATTATTCCATGGAACTTTCCTCTTATCATGTTTGCTTGGAAAGTTGGACCCGCTCTAGCATGTGGTAATACTATTGTTCTAAAGACTGCAGAGCAAACACCTCTGACCGCACTTTACGTAGCGAAGCTGTTCCTTGAGGTAGAATTTAAAATATTTGTGGTATATTATCTTTATCAAGGAGTTTATGTGATCATATTTAAGAAGTGGTCTCCTTCTTGCGTATTATGCTCTATATCAAGGGATGCTCAAACAATTGTAAGTAAGGGGGTTCAAAATCGATTAACCGCTTTTTTGAACCAAACCGTTTTTTCGGTTCGGAAAAATTCCTAAACCGAAACCAAATCGGTTAATCCTTTTTTTTTATAAAACTTTTTATTTTTTCCTAAATTAAATTGTAAATATAAACAATATATATCCAAATAAAAATTAAACATTTATACATATCCATTGACCATTACTAACAATACATTAAAAATATTATTATTATTTTTATTTAATATATAATAGTTATTTTTATTTAATATATAAGATATATATATTTGTAAAACCGGTTTTGGTTAACTACTTTTTATTTTTTTCTGAACCGAAAATCTGGTTTTCTGAATTTTTCGAACCGTAACTGAATCGTTTTTTCGGTTAATTGGTTTTTCGGTTCGGTTTTTACATTTTTTTTAACACTCCTAATTGTAGCATTTAAAATATTTATAGTATATTATCTTTATCAAGGAGTTTATGTGATCATATTTAAGAAGTGGTCTCCTTCTTGCGTATTACACTCTATATCAAGGGATGCTCAAACAATTGTAAGCAATCAGAAAAAAGTGTCTTACTATGGATGGTTGTTATGCATTGCCAATGAAACATGAAAGAAGATGCTAAACGTGTGTTAATAAGTTTGGATATTGCAATTCCTCTACCTATATTATTGTTCTGCATGATTTTTCTATTTTCCTGTTGTCACTTTAGTACGGTTTTTGAGCTTCTAATCAAAACTGCATCCTGTCACAGGCTGGTCTTCCCCCAGGTGTTCTGAATATAGTTTCTGGCTATGGTCCAACCGCTGGTGCGGCTCTTGCCAGCCATATGGATGTGGATAAGGTGTATTTTGAGCTTTAACATCCTTGCTCATCATTTCTATATGCATAATGGTGTTAAGTTGGGAATTTAATAGCTTGATGAGTTGATAACCTAATCAATTATGTGGACACAAATCGACCTGGTCTTTTGGAACCCAATCTGAGCATTTGCCACTTACATTGGGCATTGTTTTATTATAAGCTGAGCCGTGCTTCATTATCTCATGGTTTTTAGAATCCCAGTGATTAATACCATGACCACTACTATTGTAGCTTGCTTTCACAGGATCTACCAAAACTGGTCAGATTGTTCTTCAATTGGCTGCAAAAAGCAATCTTAAGTCAGTGACCTTAGAGCTTGGAGGGAAATCACCTTTCATAATATGCGAAGATGCTGACATTGACCATGCTGTGGAGCAAGCGCACTTTGCTTTGTTCTTTAATCAGGTTATTTTTGTGAAATTTTCTGCGTAGAGCTAATTTGCAGCATTTGAGCACATTAAAAATATAAAAGTTTGCTGCCTGTAGGGACAATGTTGCTGTGCTGGGTCTCGTACTTATGTACATGAACGTGTATATGATGAGTTTGTGGAGAAGTCAAAGGCACGTGCCATTAAACGTATTGTTGGTGATCCTTTCAAGAAGGGTATTGAACAAGGTCCTCAGGTACTCCTCTGCTCTCAGCCCCTTTCTCTTTTTCTTTCTTTGCAATATGATAAGTGTAAAATGTTTGACTTATTCCAATAAATTATAGTATATTCATATGCTGTGTGGTAGACACTCTGAAATAGCCTCATAGAAGTTTCTCTAGGGCTCAGTTTCAGCTTAACTGTGGGTACTGCTACCCAACAAAAGTCAGCACCGAGAGGGTCCATTCATCGTATCTCCAGATTGACTATAGTTACATAGAGTGCATAACACTAAGACTACTAAAATGCCTTTGCTTTCAGTCAGACGGAAATTATGCTCTCCCTACAACTGCATACTAATTCTGATCTGCAGTTTTGAGAAAGTTTTATGAAACTATACATATATGTCCTCTTCATCCAATTCAGTGTAACTATAAATTTACATCAAGTACTTGAGTTGCAAAGTGATACCTCTAATAAACCCTATCAAACTCTCAGATCGACTCAGAGCAGTTCCAGAAGGTCCTTAGGTACATAAGGTCAGGCATTGAAAGCAATGCAACCCTTGAATGCGGAGGTGACAGATTTGGCACCAGAGGATACTTCGTTCAGCCTACTGTCTTCTCAAATGTTCAGGTACTATTCATTTATCTCCTATAATTTCCTCTGAACATATGTTTTCATGTGATTATATCTAACGTGCTGATTACATTTTAATAAAATAGGACGATATGTTGATAGCACAGGATGAGATCTTTGGCCCAGTGCAATCCATATTGAAGTTCAAGTGAGTAAAAACCATTTGTTATATTTTGACATCAGTTTCATTAAAGGCATCTCATCATAATTATCAAAACTAATGGTATAGCTGATTGGATGTTAAGTATAAATGTTGTGGTCATGAATGATTAAATAAGACCATCTCCATGACACTTGACAGTAATCTTGTAATATGTTGATCTCTATCAGGGATATCAATGATGTGATAAGAAGGGCAAATACGACACGCTATGGTCTAGCTGCTGGAGTTTTCACCAAGAGTGTAGAAACTGCCAACACAGCGATGCGGGCATTGAGGGCTGGGACTGTTTGGATTAACTGCTACGATGTGTTTGATGCTGCGATACCATTTGGTGGATACAAGATGAGTGGCATCGGCCGGGAAAAGGGAATCTATAGCCTTCACAATTACTTGCAAGTGAAGGCAGTTGTTACTCCTCTGAAAAATCCAGCGTGGTTATAGTTTTTTGAGTTTCACCATGTCCTTGCCTTAGCTTCACTGCTCAGAACGGTAATATCATAAGAAAGTATGGTTGTAATTATGCAGTAAGTGACCATATCCTTAAGAGAACTAGCTCATTTCACTTGGTTGCTCAAAGGACAGTTTGATTGAGTATATATGAATGGTGTTGTATCTCTCATCTTCCTGGTTTAAATAACGTAATTAATGCGGATAAATTATGTTAAATAACTATTTGTCATTGCACGTGCTTATGCGTCTAATTAAGCTTTTAGAATGGATAATACAATAATAATTCAAGATGATATCAATATATATCATCATCGAATCCTTAAATCCCCAATTCTATCAAGGGAGAGTTGCCTATAGGGTTGCCTGAAGAGTAAACGACATGTTCCCACCCAAGGTTTGACAAAATCTTAAGTTGGTACGTCAAGTTTTATTTATTCTATATTCCCACCCTTAAAATAACACTGTTAACAGTTTTTGTGGTTGTGAGGGTGTAATTATCATAATGCCCTTAACCCTAAATTAATAATTATATTTTAGCCCCTAAATTACTAAAATTATAAAATTAACCATCTTATTTTGAAATTACTTCAATTACACCCTCAGTGACTGCGCACCGTCTCAATTTTCACCGGATCTGGGTTGTTTCCGATGATGGCGAAACCCCTGGTCACCTCCATCATCTTCCCCATCGTCTGTCATCCAAAACTCCTCTGATTCCCTACTCATTGACCTCTCCAATCGACGGTGCCGTCAGGGTTAGGTTTTCGTCATTCTTTGCTGGATTCCGGTCGATTCTGGCGATGAAAATCTAATTCGACGTCACCACTACAACCAACATCTCCTAATCTACAAAACCCCTATGTCCCAGCAACCGTTTAGTGGTCCTTCGCTGGTAGAGATCGACGAAAAGCAGCCGCATGTGGTGGCTGTTGTGGCTGGCGATCGGTGAGTGATAAGGGGTTATCAAGGGGATGGTTTTGTAGAAGGGAGGATGAGGGTTCGAATGGTGGTGACAAGAGTGATTTTGGGTGGAAGAATCGTCGGAAAAGGGTGAAAACGTCAGTGGTGAGGTTGGCTAACGTGCGTCGGAACTTTTTCGAGGGCTGCGATCTGCTAATGTGAGCCTCCTCTATAAAATGACCAATTTACCCCTGAGCCGTTATATCTAACTATTTCCCGTTACCTTAAGGGTGGGAATATGAAATAAATAGAACTTGGCGTACCAACTTGGGATTTCATCAAACCTTGGGTGGGAACATGTCGTTTACTCGTGCCTGAATTATCGAAAATGAGATGAAAATTACAACTTAGAAGTAGGGGTGGCAATGGCATCCCTACCCCTACAATATGCTAAAAACCTAAACTTAGATTTGGGTTTTATCATATAAAATAATACTTAGGGTGCGTATAGTTCAGAAAATATTGTAAAACTAGGAATGTTAAATTAACGTAAAGATAAATTACTTTAAAGATTATTAAGAATGTTTAGAAAAATATGGTTGGTTAGGTTGGAATAAATTGGTGGGTATGTTGTATTATTATGTTTGATTGGAAAAAGTAAATTAGTAGATATGTTATATAGATTACTAAATTGTTCTCCTTTTTAAATAGTAATATAAGATTATTATAATTATTATTATTTGAATAATTTCTTTTAATCCGCTACATTTGAGATTTTTTCAAAACACCTTAGAAAATAAAAATATTCAGATTATCACCTGTATAATCAGCAATAATTACGATTGGTTTTGAAAGATTATTAGAATCTTATATTACTTGATAACCAAACATGATAATTTAAGATGCCATTACTCAATAACGAGGGATAACCCCGAAACCAAACACCTCCTTGATATTTTACAAAATATTCTAATTATAATTCATATATTAAACGCGGATCTAAAGTCCCCGTCTAGGCCCAGTCGGATTGCAATAACTCGGGCCTAAACTAATCCGAGGCTGGCCCAGGATGATCCGAGTGAGCCTAAGGTTTTAGGAGTCCTTTTGGAATGGGAAGGACAAGTGTTACGTACTTTAAAATTTAAATGGAGTCTGAAACAGAAATGCACTCGGCTTATGTTTGAATCAATTATTAACGGGCACGTGACGTCCATTCCCATTTGGTTCCAAATCAACTTAACTTTTACACACAATGAACAGTATATTTTTAACAAGTCCTTTAATCATTCGATTTCGCAACATGTTGCCGCTAATTGTCAAAATCAATCTCTGTATTAAACATGTCGGCAACCCCCAAAACTGGATTTCATGGATAATAATTCGAGACTTGCTTTCATGGAAAGTCCCTCGTGGGCCTTTTCATGGCTTCTTATAATTTGTCATGAACGTATTAGAAAACCGTAAGCGCGTGATATTAGTCATGAAATCATTGGTCCACGTACTTCATACGAGAAAAATTATTAATTTAATTTGTGGCCAAAGATTAATGAAATTTCCAAGTATTTATTACACGTAATCAGATTTAGATTTTGCCAGAGATAAAGACCTTCAGTCAAGTGACCTCTCACCTTCTGACATTAACTTATCCATTATGCAAAATCCCCGCATTAAAAATATCAACAAATCTGATGTTGACATTACCAATTCATTGTTACAGTCTCGTTATTACTGTTGGCCAAATAACTTTTTTCATCCGTTGAATTCTTATAATAAATTAATTAAACGTGAGCTTTCTACTGTGAATTTATACAATATCTTAGTCGCAGTCATAATTAATTACTAATCTAATTATTGTCAAAGTTTTCTTCGTCATACAGAAAAAGACACGTAATTAATTTACTTCACGAATTAAATCCAGTTGATTTTCAACATTCAGACATGCCTATTTCCCCGTCTAACATGGCAATTTCTCATAGGACCACGTTTCCAGTCGGTTTCTGGGACCCACTAAGCATTACTATACGAAATGACAAATATCTCCATACAACCCGAAAAATATATCCAAATCGAGTTTTACCCGGGACCCAAGAAAGCACCTGGCCAATCTAGGATCTGCACGTGTCCCTCGACACGTGTTACTAAAATCTAGTGCCAAATCCAATCCACTCGTGCTCTTCCCAGTCAACTCAGCAAGCCCGATTGCATAATTATTGCCACGTGTCCCCTATGATTTTTCTAGTTAATCTTAACTCCACTCCCCCCTTCTATATTTGGACCATCTCTTCGTTTTCACGTTCAAAACCAAAGTTGTAAAAACACTCGCTCTGTTTTTTTTGTTTCCTCTGCAATGATTAAAAAGTCAGATCAACTCAATCGCCGGATTTTGTCGTTTCCAGCGGTTCACCCTTGCGAGAGAATTTCTCCGGCGATCCTTCTCGGTTCTTTAATAACTCTCTCTCACACCTTATGCAATTACCAGTCTAAGTTATTTGCAACTCAACGAAGAAATGCCCGTGAAACTATTCGCATGATAGGAATTCTTTTGATATTCTTCGAGGAGATTCGGGACCGTGGATGGAGTCTTCCGGATTCAGTTGGTCTTTGCTTCACTGAGCTTCACCTTACCTTTCAAAAAGTTCAATTCTTGATGGAAGATTGCACGAGAGAAGGCGCTAAGCTCTGGATTCTGATGAAGTCTCAGTTCATTGCTGCTCAATTTCGTGTATTAATTCGGGCAATCTCTACGGCCCTGGATATTTTACCACTGAATTTAATAGATGTTTGTGGCGAAGTGAAGGAATTAGTCGAGTTGGTAGCCAAGCAGGCGAGGAAGGCAAAATTTGAGCTTGACCAAGATGATGAACGAGCCATGAAACGAGTTCTTACAATATTGAAATATTTTGAGAAGGGCATTCAGCCTGATTTGGAGTTTGTGAAGTGGGTTCTTGATTATCTTGATATTAGAAGCTGGAGTGATTGTCACAAGGAAATCAAGTTCTTGGAAGAAATTATAGCTACGCAAAGCTCTGTTTTTGAAGAGAGGGAGGTCCCGTTTTTAAGTAGTTTAGAGGGGTTCATGAGCTATTGTAGAGTAGTTATTTTCGATACTGTAGATTACCGAAACCATGATCAAACTGAAGTCAGGTGCAATTTGGAGACGCTTAGTTGCTTGAATCCTGAGGACTTCCGGTGTCCCATTTCACTCGAGTTAATGACTGATCCAGTGATAGTATCTACCGGACAGACTTATGATCGATCTTCGATTCAGAGGTGGCTCAAAGCAGGGAATATGATGTGTCCCAAAACGGGGGAGAAACTAACAAACACAGAGTTGGTCCCCAATACAGCTCTGAGAAAACTTATTCAGCAGTTTTGTGCAGATAACCGCATTACGCTTGCTAAAACCGGTAGAGAAAGTCGTGACATAACGAGGACGATTCTTCCGGGTAGTCCTCCGGCCGCTGAAGCTATGAAACTTCTATCAAAATTTCTTGCAAGAAGGCTTTTTTTGGGAACAAATGAAGAGAAAAACAAGGCTACCTACGAAATTCGTTTGTTGGCGAAATCAAACATTTTCAATAGGTCTTGTTTGGTTGAAGCAGGCACAATCCCACCTCTTTTATCTCTTTTATCTTCGTCCGATCGGTCTGTACAACTAGAAGAGAATGCAATAGCTGCTTTATTGAAGCTCTCAAAGCACACTAGTGGCAAGAAAGTGATAGTTGAATATGGGGGACTGAAAGAGATACTTGCAGTGCTCAAATCAGGCCTAAGTTTGGAAGCACGGCAGATAGCAGCTGCTACATTGTTTTATTTGTCTTCCGTCAAGGGGTATAGAAAGTTGATCGGAGAAACACCACAGGCGATCCCAGGTCTTGTGGAGCTGATCAAGGATGGTACAAATTGTGGAAAGAAGAATGCAGTGGTTACAATATTCGGGCTGCTTTTGTATCCTAGAAACCATGAAAGAGTGCTCGCTTCTGGTACTGTTCAAGTGCTGGCTGATATTCTAGCTTCCTCATATAAAGCTGAACTTATCACAGATTCACTAGCAGTCATTGCAGCTTTAGCTGAGAGTATTGAAGGAACATTCACAATTCTTCAGACTTCAGCTTTGCCTGTAATTGTGGGGCTATTGCAATCGTTAACATCTCGAGCGGGGAAGGAGTATTGTGTCTCGACACTACTGTCCTTGTGCAGCAATGCCGGTGAAGAGGTGATAGCAATTTTAGCCAAGGACCCTTCACTGATGCCTTCACTGTATTCTCTCATAACAGATGGCTCATCTCATGCAAGCAAAAAGGCACGCTCGCTCATCAAAATTCTACAGAAATTCCATGAAACAAACTCTTCTGGTTTGATGGGTTCTAGAGTTCGACATGAACGACCACTTCATGTCAGGTAGCTAAATTAATTGTTTTAGAATTTAGATCCATTCTGCTGTAAATACATGTATTATACTAGATGGTGCGTAGATATATATACTTTATTGTTTTCCCTATTTGATGATTAGCTCAGTTTTTTCAAGAGCTAATTGTACCATGTTAGTCTGCCTAGTAAATGCAGAGACACACAAAACATATATTTGTGGTTTGATCATTTTTCAAGTAATAAATAAAAAAGATGTGTGATATATGAATTCAATTATATAGTACTAGTTTGATTCTTCAATTTCTTCCTTCTCATGTTCGAGTAATCCAAATTCAGATTAACCACAGTTTTTGTGTCTCTATCTGCAGAAAACTCAATTATTTGTATTTTGTTAGGCAAATGGTGACGATCAGTGGTCCACCAACCTTCAATGTACATGGCAAGTCGTTTTTCTTCCATTTAAAATAGGGGAAACGACTTACACCTACCCAAGGTTTGGAGAAATGATAGATTGATACCCAAAAGAGTATCTTCCATTAGGAAAAAGACTAGAATGTCCTTTGAGAAATATTAATCTATTTTTTTAATTGTTTTTAGTCCCCTTAAGTTTATTAATTCCATCAAATACCCCCAGAAAAAAGTTTAAAAATTAACAAAAATATCCCCACCCACCCATACTTGCCAGATTCCGACGGCCACCGTCGGAATCTGTCACAATGGTCTACGCCATCACCAGAAATGGCCAGTAGTTCATCGATGGCCAGATCCATCACAGATATGGCCAGAAAAGGCTAGATCTGGTCGTCGATGGCCGTAACACTCCATCTTGACGGCCAAAGATGTGGTCGTCGTTATCTGTCAACGATGGCGAAGCAGTTCTTTAGCCATAACTTTCCGGCTAGATCTGACATTTTCACGTCAGATTTGGTCTTTTCCGGCCAGATCCACTGTATATCTAGCCGGAAAAGACCAGATCGGTGAATTACTGGCCATTTACGGTGGTGACCGTCGGAATCTGACAAGTATGGGTGGGTGGGGGTGTTTTTGTTAATTTTTAAACTTTTTCTGGGGGTATTTGATGGAATCAATAAACTTAAGGTGACTAAAGTAACTTAAAAAATAGACCAATATTTCTCAAAGGGCATTCTAGTATTTTCACTAACGAAAGGTATCTATTTGTCATTTTGAAACTTTTTGGATATTATTCTGTTGTTTCGCCAAACCTTGGGTAGGTATAAGTCGTTCGGCCTTTAAAATAATCGATAAATAGTTTAAAATAGCATTACCATGATGGTGGCTTATCTAAATTGTGAATTTCATTACTTTTATGATTAAAAAAAATTTCACCTCAACACTCCAAATAAATAATTTAAATTTTATGTCAATAAGATATATTTTTGCCATTTTACATGATATATAATTTTAAAAGAGATCATTTGAAATAATATAAAATAATTTACAAAATCTAAAATGAGCATAGGAAACATAAAACCAAAAGAGAGTTTTGTTTTTACTAATCGAACAAAAATAGAATTTTGTTAAACAAACATCACGTAATTAATTTATTTAAAATCCTTTTAAAAAAATTTAATTTCAATAATGTAATGAAGATTTGTCTTATTCCCTTATTTTAAAAAGAATTTACATAATTATTATATATAAGAAGAAAAAAAAAACCGAAAATTTTGCGGTATTACGGAACGCCATCGTTTCAGTAATTATCCTTATTCTTCTTTTCCAATTAAACCTGGATATAATTCCCGTCTGAACCAGAACTTTGTAGCACAGTCAACTAAACCCTTATTCTTAGTTGATCGTCAGCAGTTATTTTTTTCTTCATAGCAAGTGTTTGTGTCTGCTGTGAGCATAGTAATGGCGACTGAACCAAAGACAGTGTCTGAAGATGCTAAGATCGATCTGTTCGAAGATGACGATGAGTTTGAAGAGTTTGAAATTAACGAGGGTATAACACGATTTCCTATTTCTTTCATTTCAAGAGTTCGATATTTGCCTCAATTACAAGAGAAATTTTATTATTCTGCATTAGCAGATTATATTGTCTTTGCTTACTAGTTTAGGTTTTATCTTGAAATTTACATTAAGGCATGCCATCTGTCTAGAAATTTCCTTTGTCTGTTGTAGTTTTAATGTTGGTTCTTAGCGTTTAGTTTGAGATTTGAAATTTGGAATGCTGAATTTGTTGTTTACTTTTTTTAATTTTTTTGTATTTATAATGAATTTGACAGAGTGGGATGATAAGGAAGAAGGGAATGATATAACACAGCAGTGGGAAGATGATTGGGATGATGATGATGTCAATGATGATTTCTCTCAACAGCTAAGGAAGGAACTGGAGAACAACACCGAGAAGAACTGAGCCGATTTTAGTAACTTCTGTTGTTTCAACTCGAGATGAAGCTTTTTATTTTTCATATGGTTGTCTGCAAAACGTGTATGACCTTTTAATTCATTGAAATTTAGAAGCTTAGTGCAAACTGTTAGTGTGGAACAAAATGTTATGATTTTGTGAAGTCATTTCTAAACCTTGTTAGATTTATATGCACTTTGATTTTGGGTGGGATTTTGACTGTTTGTTTAGGTGCATGCAATGAATGGATCTTATGGTTGTTTGTGCACATGTTGATGCAGAAGGATATTTGCTGTCTAAGGTGATACTTAGAATGGTCAAAATACCGTCCCCCAACCACATTATTGTGGCTGGTTGTTGCATTAGTTTCTAAATATTGTTTCGCTGGTCTGTGTCTTTGTTTTTGTGCACTAGTATTTTGTTCTTTTAGGCAAACTTGTTTAATTTGTTTATTATGTGACTGTTTGGTATGAAAGAGTTTAATATGGAGGCATGATCTGTGTGATTTTGCATGTTATGTTATGTTGGAAGGTGTGGGGTAGATTGAAATATGAATTTTGTACCTAAGCCAGTAAGAGTGATGGGCGAATGCTATGTATTTTCTTGAATAAGGTTTAGAAACTTATTTTTTTTTTCCTTCTAAATCCTTTTTACCCCAAGGTCATTCTCTGTATTTATGTCAGCTGGATTTCATTTTAAATTGTTAGAATATGAGAGAAAGGCCGAGTTATGGCAAGGTTTTTCATCTTGGCTACACATGGAACATGCATTCTTCCGGTTTACTTGATTATACGTAATAGTGTGTACATAATATTCATTGAATATATGGTTTTGTTGCCAATCCACGCGAGGCAAAGATCTCTCCTTAAGCTTCTTTATTGATATCCATATTTGAAAACTACAATAGGATAGTCTGCTTGAGCCTGTGAAAAGCTGAGTGCTGGCATGAATAATCAGCCTAAAAATCTTATTTGTTTAGATGAGGTTCTATAGCTATTGGAAGATAAAATTGTATCAATGCCTTGTAACAGCACTGTTTTGTACGGTTCTTTCATGTACTGTTAACTTGAGGGTTTCTATTATAAGAAATGTCATCTTTGTGGGAATTATTCATTATATAGTTGTGCGAAATAATGTAGCATTATGATTGAAATGGCTAATCCTGGTCAAGACCCACTGGGATTATATTCTGTAATAATAAGAGCAGCACAATCATTCATACTTGAACATAATGAGGCCTTACGTTGCTGTTCTTTGAGGAAAGACAATGAGAGAAGCTTACTAAGCAGGTACAGCACAAATTTGGTGGATTCTAATCATGGTATACTATATGTATGTCCACACGGCTAATTTCTCTTGCCAGGCCGATCTTAGTTTGTAATAGTTTACAAAATAAACCCCAAAAAAAAACACTAGACAAATGCACTTTCAAGACTACGCTACAGGTCACTTAAAAGGACGTACAAATCATTTTTGGATGGAGTGCGACCGTCATGCTATATGAAACAGAAAACCACTTGCTTATTTTTGAATCAATTATTCAGGGGCACGTCGATTACCAATTGGATCCCAATCGACTAACGTTTACACCCAACCCAATTAACACATTTTTTGATTCATTTCTTTACATAACATGTCCACCTGTCGCAGATCGAGATCCAGTGGAAACAGCACTAGGAGCAGTAGCCATATCTAAATTTCAATTTTGTTGCCGTGCCTCCGTACTAAGATTGTGAAGGGATCGGGGTATCTTTGTGGGAATGATTCATTATAGTGTTGTGAAATAATATTGCATGACCATTGAGATTTGGGATTATATTCTGTAATCTGTATGATAAGAGCAGCACAATCATTCATCCCTTAACACAATGATGCCTTGCGTGCTGTGAGGATAATTCCTTCTTTTAGGAAAGAAAATAAGAGAAGCTTATTAAGCAGGTACAGCGCAAATTTGGCGGATTCTACTCATGGGATATGTCCATGCGGCTAATCTTAAGCTAGCTACAAAATAAACAAATACAAATGCAGGGAACAAGCCCATATCAAAACGCAGGTCATTCCTCACAATGTAATTTATGATCTACAGTGCTAAAACCTACCTATTTCTAGTTTGAACTGCAAGTTTTCTATTTCTGGAGTTGATGCAGAACTACTGATAGATGGAAATTTATCAAAAACAAAAGTGGGAAACGAGAAAAAGCCAAATCAAACTGTTACCTGTTATTATTTGTTGCTCCAAAGGGGCAAATAACATCATAACAACCATCCTTTAAAGTAACCTAAAATTCACAGAAACTGCAAACAGCACTTGGAAGTTGAAACCCAATTCAATAATCCTAAAAATAAATGCTTACCCGATGTTAATTCCAACAGCTCCTCCTTCAAAATCACACCAAAATATTTAGAGGACCAACTCTAGTCCGACAAATTGGACAGATGGGTGTCTTCAGCAACCATGACTCTATACACTCAGCGTGAAAAGTATGCCCGCAGTTTGGCAATAACCGGCAATTTTCTCCCAATTTGAAGTTCTCCAAACAGACAACACAATCCACAGGGCCACTCCCTCTATCCGCTGCAGCCTTGTATTCAAAGCAAGGAAGCTTCTTCAAGTCCTCATTCGACATTTTGGTTTCACTATTGTTGCCAAGAGCCAAACCAATATGCTCATTGCCTCTACTGAATGCCCTTACAACAATACAAACATGAATAACTGCCAAAGCTACAATTCCCAAAAACAGTAACGTCAAAGAGATTAAAATCTCCATAACCATTCTCTCTTTTTGAGAACCCAGGAGGAGTTTACGTTACAACAATTAAAACTTCAATTTCTTGCTCTATTTTCAGTCAAAATCTCATCATTACACTACATCTGTAAATAGATGAAAAATCTCTTTACGTTACAACAATGAAAACCACAAGTCATGCGTCTCAGAATCATTCAAGCAAGCCATGAAGAAAAAAAAAAACCTCAGAATTTGAGTTTGGGAATTCAGGTGTTAATCAAAGGGTGAAACAGAACAAATATTAGAGGAGAGAATCGCAGTTACATTTGTTGTTTGATGGCTGAGAAATGAGAATGTTCATGGGTAATCAGAACATGAAGGTGGCATGATGTTACAAGTGGGCAGGAGGCCTTGTCCTTCTTTATGTCATTTGATAAGAAATGTTAAGTATGATAAATTACTAACTGTCATTATTAATTTATTATGTTAAAAGAAGAGGACAAGAAACGTTTTTGGGTAATAAATACAAATTTCTTCATAAAATCAAATGTAAATTCATACATTGACATTTTAGGTACAAGCGTTTATCTAACTCATTAATACTAATTTCGTTGAAAAATAGTAAAATAAATTTCAGAGCCCTCTTCGTATTCCCATTGTTGGTGTATATATATTACGGTAAACGACTTTTTCCCACCCAAAGTTTGCCTTGATGACATTTTTCTATCAAAAAAGTTTCAAAATACCATTTTTTTACCCAAAGTTTATATTCTGTTAATACCGAAAATACATTTTACTTTCTTAGCCGATGTTTAATATGAGATTTTTTTGTAGAATTTAATTTTTGTAAATTAGGTACAGAAAAGAAAGGTTATCAATAATATTAGTTGTTAATAATAGGGTCTACATTACAACAAAGTCGTTAATCATTCAAGGATCTATATATGATGTTGCTTTAAGCTTAAGGTAAAGTTATCATCATTTTACTCAATGAATTAATTATATGGAAAATTTAGTTGGCCAATGGCAAATGAGAAGGATTATATATTATGTTCAATATTTACTTTTCAGCAATTACCTTTCTTGGATCTTTGTCCCATTTCTCTTATATATAAATGTTGTTGCTTTAAAATAAAGAGAGAAATCAACGTGAACGATAGCAAACCTTAACCTATTTACATTATGACAAGCTCTATATATTTATTAGAAAATTATTCATGGCGACGGGACTTCTAGTTCTGGCCTGATCATGGAGTTGATCATCAGTTCATTAACAAGAAGCCAATAACACTGTCAAAAATTGTTTAAAAGATTTGAAATTTCTGATAATATAGTTACTTTTATTCAAATATCATCCAATTTTTAGTTTAAAGTATATAAAATAATATAGTTATTATTGATAAAATAATTACTGAAGCATAGTATAGTATGTTGAACTTAGATGTGTAAAAGGACGTACGCTGAATTAAATAAAGCTGGGGAGGTAGCCGTAGAATTGAGTGATTACAAAAGAAAGCGTAAAAACTTGAGAGCCAGCCATAATATTACGGATAAAATGAAACACAGAATGTCGCCAATTGCGTGAAGCCAAGCTTTTTTTTGCAAAACGCAAATAACTATATAATTCTGCAATTGGTCTTCTAGTTTTTCGCAGTCCATTCTGGTCAAAACAATATCCATAGCCATATGCTTACACTATTCCACGGTTTTGCATACAACCAAGAAGCCAGAACTTGAATATTGTCAAAAGAGAGAGTCAACTTTATTTTCAGTAATTGTGAATTACCTTATCCAACGACATATTAACTCACCTACTTTCTTTTTCTTCTTCGTTTGCTTTTCTACTCAAAATTATGAAGTTCGATAACACTACCATTAGAACCGTTGTAGGCATTGCCGGTTAGTCCTCCAAACCCCATTATTCATTTATTTATGCATGTGCAAGCATACAGCTTGAAGACGCATCCATATATCGTCTTTATCTAATGGATTTAATTTCTTATAATTTTGGCAGGAAATGTCATTTCTTTCGGCTTGTTTCTTTCCCCATTGTAATTAAACTTCTCCACTTTTAAACTATCACATTGTATTTAATATTCAATGAGAAGTTAATTGGTATTTTAGTGAATTGAAGTTGATTAAAATATGTGGATGAATTAATGCAGCCCAACAATGGTGAGAATATGCAAACAAAAAGCAGTACATGCGTTCAGGCCTGATCCATACTTAGCCACTGTTCTGAATTGCATGATGTGGTTTTTCTACGGTCTACCCCTTGTCACAGAAGACAACCTTTTGGTTTTTACTATCAATGGTACAGGTTTAGTTATGGAGCTCAGCTATGTCGCCATCTTCTTCATCTATTCTCCCTGGACAAAGCGCGTACGGAATTATATATTCATTCATTCATTCAATCAATCATATAAGAGTTTAATTAATGATTTAATTTACTATTTGTTTTCATATAGAATTAATTATAAACAAAAAAAAAAAAATTGTTATTGCATAATTTCAGCGGAGGATCATGTTTGTTCTTCTATTTGAAGTGGTATTCGCAGCTGTTGTGGTTTTCGTTACCTTATTTTTTTTCCATACCCTTAAAGATAGAGCTATGGTAGTGGGCATAGTGTGTATCATCTTCAATGTGATCATGTACACTTCTCCTTTAACAGTCATGGTAAGTCAATCATTCATTGCTTAATCTGATTATAGTTTTAATTAATGTACTAATTTTGTTCCCTTTTCTTGCAGAAAATGGTGATCAAGACAAAGAGCGTTAAGTACATGCCGTTTACTCTCTCATTAGCTAACTTCTTGAATGGTTGCATTTGGGTTCTTTATGCAATTCTTAAATTCGATCCATACGTCTTGGTAAGATAGCATTCAACAAGAAGAAGAATTATCAAGTTGATGTAAGATAGAATACTCTAATCCCAATATTTATATATTTGTTTTTGTAGATACCCAATGCTTTAGGAACATTATCTGGTATAGTGCAGCTAGTACTCTACGCAGTTTTCTATAGAACAACAAATTGGGACGATGATGATGAAGAAGATAGACCACCCGAGGTTCAACTCGCCAGTGCTTGATCACCCTCTCCATTCCCACCATGCAGCTTTCTAAATTTTGATATGATATGTGATATAGTTTTTGTGACTAAAATGTAAAATGAACAACAATAGGGTTGTATTTGTAACATCCGTGTCAAGATTCTTACTTGAAGTTTTGTTTTAGCTGGAACAGAACCTTGTACACGAATTTATGTTGCTTCCATCAGTTTTAACTGCAGTATCATCACAATTCTCAACCAGCAAATGAGTTTAATTTTCTGATCAATAAGAAACTGGTACAAAAGATCGAACAATGATTAAGGTATTTAAACTTCACTTCATGCAACATTGTCGTAAAGAACAAAATGAAACTTCAGTCATCGGGTTTAGCCACCAAGTAAAAGTAGAGCCAGATCAGCTAATTAAATCATCACAATAATGTTTATTAATTGGCATATAAAAAGGGTTATCTTACAGGAAGTAGGCAAGGCCAATCCATCACCAGACTGGCACTGGCAAGTCAAATAAATACACAACTCTGGAACCCCAAAAAGAAAAAAAAAAAAAAAAAAAGAGTAACAATAGAAAAGCTTTACACTATTCAATCAAGTGAGATGTAGTGCAGGTCCACGGGCTGTACTCACCACTCTCCTCTTCTTTCCATTTATATGCTAATTCATTTTCATTCCTCGCACATATATTTTTTGGATCTCTCGGATATTAAAAACACCTCAACCCTTCATCTGCTTCAAGGCCCTCGGTACCTTCTAAAGCAGAGACAACCTTGAGCCTGATCAACAGGGATCATACCACCACCCTTTGATGTGTCAATGGCCTCCATCATTGAAACTACCTCATCCATCTCAGGCCGTTTATCAGGATTAGCATCCCAGCACCGCTTCATTACATTTGCTAGAGAACTTGGGCAACATCTTGGGATCTCTGGTCTCAAATTCTGTTTCAAGATGGATATTATTAAAATCAAGACATCAATAATTTTTTGGTGTAATTAGTCTTTTCAATGAAGCCTGATTTTAAAGATCCTCCATGTTGAATGAACAAAAAATAATTGGTGTACAAGCAGATACCATACCTGGCGAACCACAGCTGAGGTGACTTCTGAGAAACTAAGGTCAGGATATGGCATGTCACAGCAATATATCTCCCATAAACAGATGCCAAAACTGTAGACATCACATTTCCTGTTATACGGGTTGCCATTGAGAACCTGAAAGCCACCCATTAATTTGATGAGTCACAGATCATTCACGTTTTTATAATGTTTTTTGGCTTTTTTCATCTTTAATTCAAGTTCACCCACATTCAGTTTAAGTAAAATTCCTACTTACAAGATACTCTAAAGCCAAGAGTTCCCATCAATAAATGCCCATATACAGGTGCATCTACTAGGCCCGACATCTATTGATTATGTTTTTCAAAGAAACACAGAAAGAGAAGCAAGCACTCAGCTAATTTTCTTAAAATCCAAAATCCCATATAAGTTATCACAAAGCACACAACAAATATAATATAAAAGGATAGTAAAAAAAGCAATAAAAATAAACTTATACCTCAGGAGCCATGTACCCAAGTGTTCCTGTCTCTCCAGTCATATCATTAGGATTTGAAGCTTCGACACGAGCAACACCAAAATCAGCAATTTTTACAGCACGTGTCTTGTCCAACAGCATGTTTTCTGTCTTTACATCTCTGTGAACAATCTTCTGTGAATGAAGGTAACTCAACCTACAAAATATAAGAGATTTTGAGCTCTTAATTCCCTCGCTGGACAAAAGTTCAAGCCATACATCATCCTTTCACAGACAACAACAGTACCAAAAGTAAACAAATGACAAACAGAACTGGGATAGATGTAGGTACCCTCTAGCAATATCAAGTGCTAGCTGCACAACCACTTTGAAAGCTAGTTTCCTTCTCCTGTTCTTTATGAGGTAAGATTTCAGAGCACCCCCAGGAAGATATTCAACAACAACACAACATACGCTACTTGGCATGCTAATTTGACCATTATCAGTTTGTATTTGTAGGTCCGATGAGCCGATTGTTGCCCCAATAAACTGGAATGAGTAAAAAACTACCAACTTTAACTCTCATATCTCAGACAGTAACACTAGCATGTGTAAAATATTTTCTTCGAGAATACACATCAATAAAACAATCATAAGCCTTTTACATATATCCAAGCAGATTTCTAATTCTTAGCCCTTTAACAGATCAGCTGTATGACATCCAAACCAAAGGGAAAGCCGCTGCTCCACCAGCAGAGTATACATTTTAGAGCCACCAAATCTTTAACAATTTTGCGCCAATTGATCACTAAAGTCAAGAAACTCATAGGGTGTAATACTTTTATGAGGTGTTACTACATCCTATCACTAAGAAAAAAGATATTAATCATTTTCAGTTTCATGTAAAGACAGTAACTGAAGTGACCTATAAACAAGCTTCCGACAAAAATCAGGGCTGAAGAATAAGACAACACTTTACCCACAGTTTCAAAGAAAAGACTAGATGACGAAACAATGGATACAAGCTAAATCAGTGGATGTCCAATCAAAATCCTAATCAGGAATGTGAAACCCCAACACTAAAAATCTTTTAAAACTAACCTAAAAGAATAATGAAACCTCACCACTAATGACTGCCTTGAATACTTTTCCTCAAAATGCTCACAATACGATATTATTGGCTTCAAGATGCAAAGCTATGGCATTTCTAAGTACTTGCAGACTTCTTGGCCTTCTCTACTAAAAGGAAAGCAGTGGGTAGTTAATTGAGATTGATGTCATCAATGTCCAAGGTGTTTTCAACAATGCAAATGTTAACTTTTGTTTTTTCTTTTACATCTTTGACCACAAAAGCTAGCCATGCAAATTCTCATACAATTATGAAGCTTTTGAGAAGTTAATGCTATTCAGGTTCTATATTTGGAAAAAGAAAATGAAAAGAAGGCAAAATTTTGAAAAGTAGAAACTAACCTTAGTAACATTAGGATGATCAAGTTTATGCCAGACAGCGACTTCTTGTGTAAAAGCTAACCTTAACGAGCTAATCTCAGCTTCTGTCCGATGGCCCTCCTCTCCCCAATCAAGCAACTTAACTGAAAAATACGAAATTACTTTCAGTGAAACTAAAATCAATTATATAAGTATTAATGCAATCAAATATTAAAGTTGGACATACTCAGATAAAAAAAGAATAGATCTACCTTAGTTGTATTAAAATTTAAGGAACTGATAAACATCATAATAATTGTTATTATAATTTTCAGAATTGGCATCATAATTTCTAGCTACCAGTCAGGCTCACTATATTTTCCACTATTTTATTGACATGAAACAAACAGATGGGATCACAAGAAAGTTGAGAAGTCCAATACCATCCAAGTTCAGGCTGTAACTAGCAGAATTCAACTCAACCCCGTGCATGAGTCACGGATTTCATAAGACTCCGTTTACCATGCCCAATCCATAAAACTCAAATATAACAAAAACCCAGAATTTTACTAAAAGGATCAAACCACAAAGAAATTAAATAACCAATAAAAAACAAAAAAATTATGGACTCTGTATCAGCTGTTTAAACAAAAATATGCATGTTTAGTCATATTCACTTGTGCAAACCAACTGGGTAGGATTTTAAACAGCTAAAAATTCTATACTGGAAATGAAAATCAGAAAAAGGGGGCAAATGGGCATTTAAATCTAAGAGAAATAACAAATTTTGAAATGTAACTAATTATTATTATCATGACAATACAAATTAAAGACGGAATTTTGAGCATAGCCGAAAAATAAAACATAAAATTAGAAAGAGTAACGATGAATATAAATGACTGACCAGCGACATCCTGACCGTCGTAGATGCCACGGTGGACAGTGCCGAAGGTGCCACGAGCAATGACACTCTTGATGATGAGTTTAGTAGGATCGGTCTCCCAGTCTTGTCTTTGTTGCTTCTTAAAAGTATTGGGGGTTGCGGTGGCAGCCGCCGTAATCAGAATATTATCATCAGAATTTCTTTTCTTGGTCTTCTCCATAGTCAATGCTCTATTCAAGTGTCTCTCGAGTTGTTCATCCAAACTTTTGAGATCAATCTGATCCGCTCTCACGAACCCATCATTGTTTTCCTTCATTGTTTCGGTGTTTTCTGCTCAAACTGTGTGTCTTCTTCTCCGTTACTTTGGTTTAAGTCTTCTGGCTGTTGCTGTTAATGTTCACTTCTTGTTCTGGTTATGTTTTTTCCACAAAATTTTGTTAAGTCCTTCAAATGAAAGCATGTGGGCACATGGCATTGCCTGAACACGGCGTGTGTGCTGACCCACTCTCTTCTCTCTCTCTCTCTAATTTCACATTCGTCTTCTTTGTCCTATTTAATTTTTTTATTCATGATCGCCCTTCAGGTATATATCCTTCAACACCCTTATAGTTTAAATATTTCTCATTAACGTCCCCTAGAAATTTCCTAACTATGTTAGGCTGTTTCTATAAGAATACTAAAGATTAGGAAAAGTCAGTGAAATTAGAGATTTATTTATTTATTTATTGTTATCTCCCAAGTCCCAACCTACCATTATTATTCATTGTGAAAGATAAAATATTACTTTTATTCCCTTGGAGTCCCTATGCATTTTAGTATTTACTTCGATTTTAATAGATTTATATTTAATAGATTATTTATTACAAAGTCATTCATTTTAAGTTAGACAAATTTAAGACACTTGTATTGTTTATTTTATACTAGACCAACAAACATATTTCAAAAACTTTCTATCACAACAATAACATAACAGATCACAATTAGTCAGTTCACAACGAGTCTCACATGGATCCTACATGAGTCCCACTAATTAATTATAAGCTGACCAATTGCAAGCTGTCACGTCAGGGTTGTGAGAGAAAGTTTGTGAGAAATAGTTATTGGTGTAGTATTACTTTAATTCTATTTGAGTTTGATGTTATTTAGGGGGTTGAATGAAAAATTTGAGAAATATAGAAGATGGTTAGGGACAAGACAAAGACTTTGTAACAGGGCATTAATGAGAAATGTTGAAGTATATGGAAGATGGCATATGGCAGTGATATTTCAGAAACGTGAAGCCACAATTTGGATATCAAAACTTTCAAATCTACAGTATCAGAAAGAGACCATTTGGTTCATGAGATTGCTTTCTTCACGCTCATTCTAACCATTTATTATTATTATTATTATATAATCGATCAAGAAGCAAAACTTACAAGAACAAACTTCCTCACGTCTATTAATCCATCACGTCTATTAATCCATTTTTAAACCTGGAAATTAAATTAGTTGCATGCAGATGATTGAAATGGTGTGGTCCTTAGTTCAGACAAACCCTGAAGCAGAATATGTGATGATCTCTCAAGGGAGGGCCATGAAGATTATTAACCACAAAACTTATGAGTTGCAGAAATATTGTTATCTTTTGTTTGTTTGTTTATATATATACTCAATAATTATGCTTCTCCACCGACCCTGTGTGTTGTTGCTTCAATTCATGTAAATGGAGATGGACCTTTTTGCCCGACAAAGCTAATTAAACGCCATTATTAATTAGTTTAGGGTTTATAATTAACTAGATCTCTTCCTCACCATGCATTCACCTGTGGGATAAGATTTTGTCAGGTGATACTTATCCTTTAATTAATTACTTTCATAATGTTTCCGAACTTCATGAGGAAGTTGATTTGAGTATTAATTAGAGCAAATGGTATCAGATAAACTTAGCTTGTTCAAAATGATTCTGATCATAATAACTAAATCAAAGACTTCCGTAACAGATAAAACTCTCAAGCAAATGAATTCAAGCTACTTGTCGTAGCATGAATATTATTGAAATAAACTATGTGATGAGTTGAAATCAAGTCTAATTACATAATTGAGTATATTTTATTTTGGTAAGCAAATAAATAAGAGTAAACGGCTTTTTCCCACCCAAGGTTTGCCTTTATGACCTTTTCTCACCCAAAATTTTTCAAAATACCACTTTCTCACGCAAAGTTAATATTTGGTTTCTACCTAAAACCGATTCTGACTGATTCTGGTGGCGAAAATTCTCTCCGTCACCACCATTTGGACCTCCAGTCTCCTCTATACAAAACTCTTCTCACTCTAACACCTGATTTTTCGTTAATTGTTGGCCACTGTAAAGCTATGGTTTACTATTCTTAACTTATTTATGACTGATTCTAGTGGCGAATATTCAATCGGTCACCACCATTTGATCCATTGACCTTCACTCTACAAAACTTCTCTTATTCTGGCTCCTGTTAACTCACCGAACGCCAGTTGAGAAAGTGAAGTGTATTTTAGGTATTAACGAAATATAAACTTTGAGTGGGAAAGTGGTATTTTTGAAACTTTCTGGGTGAGAAAGTGTCATTAAGGCAAACATTGGGTGGGAAAAGTTGTTTACTCTAAATAAATAATTGCAAAACTTGGATTACTTCACAAGTTGATGTATGAGGCACGTAATGACAACATCAAGGAATTAAAAGAGGAATTGTAATTAAATTCATCAACTGGCCATGGGAGAAGATAAGATCTGCAGACTATCCACTTGAAATGAAGGTTGGTTAAATTAGATCAATTGGGTTTTACATCTTAGTCTTAAATGAAATTAATTGGTGCATCCAAGTAAAAAATGTGTTAGGATAATTAATTAGGGCTTAAGGTGCATGCATAAAGCATAGCGGGTATTGTTGAATGAGAAGTGTTACTCTTACAAAGACAAATACAAAGGGGGCATACAAAGACAATTGCTACCCTTGATCTTCATGATTTCTCTCTCCCTCTTTTTCCGTTCTTTTTTTGTTTTTTTCTTCTTTTTGTAACCCTCTTTGTATAAATCTTTGTAAAGATAACATTTTTCTTGTTGAATATTGAAAATATTAAATTAATTAGATGGCATTGGCATGTGGTGTGTTGGACAATGGCATTGACCACCACAACGTTGTCACATTCTTATAATTTTAAATTCAAGATACAAATCTTTTAAGTTTATTTGGGTAAACACTTATCTTCTCCAAGTAAACTATCAAGGATCCATTGATGATGAAACCTGTGCATTATTGAATTAATTGTGTAGTTCATATTTGATAAAAGAGAAAGAAAGGGTCAAGTGATTGATTGTTATTTATTTCCACATATGAGATTATTTAGATAAGATACAGCCATCCAGTTTGACCGACCCAACCACAATACGATCACGCCAAGGCCTACATTTTTGACCTAATTTGGCCAGAAAGGCATTATGTGGTCTGCAGTCATGAACTTATAATTAAAATACCAATTTTTATCACATCAAAATTAAACTATGTATATGAATATAATTAACTTACTACTCATTGCAACATTTGCTTTACTTCTCACAACAATTGCATTTCTCTCTCAGTTCTAGTCTAGATGATCCTCTTTGAATTGATAAAACGTATGCCACCATATATATGATTAGAAAATCTGAAGATTTTTTATAATCAATTCCTGAAAGGTTAGAATATAAAAATGGTCACCCGAGTAATTTATTACCTTCTTCAAAATTGTTAAAAGCCAAGTGAAATGCGAAGACAATAAGTGAAATAAGCTAACTTAGTACAAAGTTGATCAAAATCCTCTTGCAAGTTGCTTGAAGTTGTGCATTGGTTGATCTTGAAGAATTCTCTTTCTTGCAAAGAATCCGACTACGTTTTTGAGGTCTGTTCTATATGGCAACCTCTTTGAAAATTACACCCGACTATGTTTTTTAGGTTTGTACCATTTTGCCTTCCATCAAACAAGAATGCATCTAAAAATGTTTTAATATTATATGATAAAATTTTTAGTAGTTGAAATGAATTTGGAGAAGTTCATTGTGGGGGTGTAACTGTAAAAAAATGAAAATTACAGAAATTATAAGGGTGTAACTGCAAAAATTGAAAGGATTGAATAGTATAGGTATCTGTTGGTCCACCCCTACCTGCATAGGGTAAGGTACGGGTCCAACATTTTGAGCCCGTTTATAACCAACCCGTTTTGGGCCCATACCCCGCCTAATTTGCCAGGTCTAATATTGACCACCTTATGTATCCCTTCTCAACATTGGTGCGTGATCTTCAAAAGGTAACCCCTCTAAACCTAATCCTCTATTTGTTTCGCGAGAAAATCCAATAAAGTAAACTTTACAATTTCTTTTTCAATTCCTACATGCTTATATTTCTAAAGATCAATGGTATACGTAGTTTTAGATTCAAAAGGAAGGTAAAAGACTTCTTTGAATCAGCCTGCAAAATCTTTTACTTTCATATAGATGAGAATTTGAAACTGAATTTTTTTTTTTTTTTTTTTGATTGCTTGTTTTTTCTTAGAGAAATAGCTTCAATTTGCTTCAGTTTGATCTATTGTTGGTGATACTATTTCGATTGAGAAATGAAACAATTTAATTTACTCAAAAATAAGAACTATGTATAGAATTTTATTATTTAATACTATAAGATGTCCTATTTTCAAGTTATAGGTTTTACGGGTGTGATATGGAGTTATGGTCGACTTTGTTTGTGTATAACTGGATTTCTTTTTTCTTTGTTTCCCTTGTATTTAATTTAGCCTCACAAAATTATTTTTTGATATTATTACTGTTCTTTTCTTTGAACCTGTTTTCTGTGAGGGTCTATCTTATCACTGTCAAATACAGCATTTGGTATGAATATGATCTTCTTCATAGTTAGAGCTTTGTGCTTCCTCTTGAATCTGCAGTTTGTTTTGTTACCACTGTAATGGTCAATTAGTATATAGTTGAAGCCTGTTGATTTATGTGTGATATCTTTATTTGCCTTCATTTTGTTTGAACTTAGTCCTAATTTCACATTAGCATATATCATTTTCTGTTTTTTGGTTGAAAAGAAGATTGATTTATCGACTTCCATAAATAAATGTGATCATTAAGGACATAGGGTTAAGATTGTTTGTGAATGGCCAGCTATACTGCATCATATTGGTTGTCTTCTTCAAAAATTGTTTGTACTATAATCACTGGTCAGTACCTTCTGTGTGCTGCACGATATATTAAAAGCTTATCAAGTTATGGAGAAAGAGGTTGCAATTTATTGAGTATAAGCCAGAAATTAATGAATATTTTACCATTATTTTGATAATTCTTTGCATCATGCAATATCTATCTTTCTACGTTACTAATTGATACTATAATTTTTTTGTATACAAAAAGGTTGAATCATCGTCTTTTGCTTAAAACAACCAATTAAATCTGCATTTCTAGGGTGCATCGTGCATATGAGCCTTGAGTTATGTTCAGATACTTTCTATATGTGATGGACAGAGATGAAGTTCAAGGCATTTCTAACGGATAATGGAGTAAATCTCTTACAAAGGAGGTTTATTCTAGCATTAGAGATCATGCATTCTTCCTGCACAACCTTGTCACTGGTGATGGGATTCAATGCATCGCACAGTTTCACAAAGAAACTCTATTTGATGATTACCGCCTCGCAAGCCAGAACGAGGACCGCATTGCCTTTGCCATTTACATATCTATTCTCCAACGTGCAGTCTACAGCAATGTCAGCATTTGTTCTGAATTTGGTGGAGGTGGCTCCACTGCTAATCGCCTCCAGATAAAGTTGGTGAAGAAGCTGCCTCCAAATTGTACACAAACAATGCCTTTCCTTACCTTTGAAACCAAGGGGTATAAGTCTCCTGTAATCAAAGACGTCCCAATTTCAAAACCATTGTCTATAGCTCAAGTTCTTGAACTTCAAACTGCTCTAGATATGGCTTAAGATTTGCCTCAGACTCTGGTTCAGGTTCCAGATTTAAATCAGTTGCAGAATTACGTAGACTGGATGAAGCATATTGGAGATTTGCTTAATGTCTTCATAAGCAAGTATGGTGATCTGCATGAACAAATTTCTACGACTCTGATCAGATTTTGTACTGAGTTTATAAAATTGGTGGTTATTAGAGAGCAAGTTGTTGCTCCATGTGACGAACAACATCTCAATGATCAGAGTCGATCAAAGAGGGCAGTTTTGCGTGGAGATGCTCAGTCTATACAAGTGAGTGCATGTCCAAGAGTCTCCAGTGTCACCCGGTGTTATGCCTAAAAAATCAGGGTTGACGTAAGCTCACATTAATAAGCACCAATCAGAGTTCAGGAAGGCTTTGCACCATCCAGGAGCTACCACGTCATCCCAGGACAGAAAGAATATGGCTGTCATCAACTTATCAGATTTAGGTTGTGTCTACGAGTGACTAAGGACCGCACACCTGTCCAAGCCCCGAATAATTTGAGGATATTTCTTAAGTTATCAACCAATGGAAGGCAAGGAAAAACTTGCACGACATCTACCAACTTGCAGATTTGTAATCATTACCTTGAATTCCTCTATTATAAATAGAAGACTCCCCTTCTCTATTTCGGGATGATGATACAAAACCCTCATTCTGATTGTAATCTTTATTTTCAGAGCAAAGATAACCTACGAGAAAGAGACTAACTTGATATTCCTCTTTGAATACTCAATTATTATACCTCTGCTCATTGTTTGCTATACACGACCTTTTGTAATCTCTCATAAATAAAAGAAACAGTGGACGTAGGATTCACTTTAAGCATTTGAACCACTTTAAAAATCATCTCTCTCATTTATTATTCAGTCTTTGTATTTGATTATATTGATTAGCTCTCTCATAATCATTCACGTGTAATTTCTAAGACTTTCTTAACACTTTGCATATGCGAGTTGTTGGTGTCAAAATCACGTATCAACAGTTTGACGTTAGAAGAAGGACCTGATTTTATATTTGCTCTTCATTCAGAATCTCGATCAATCAATTCTACTTGCGAACAAGTAGCTCGTGTTCTTGAAACCAAACAAACTAGCACTAACAACGAGGAGATCCCTCGGGTACAAGATGTTACTTCTTCCAAAGTACCCCCGGTTTCCCAAGGTACCATGGTGGATATCCCCTTGACTTCTCAGCTCAATCCAGTTGTGGTGAATTACCTTGAGAGGTACAATAATACTCTTCAAACGGTTAACTTAAGGTTAGATCGTTTGGATTAGGTCGTATCATCCAATTTTGACAAGGCGGTGCCACCTCAAAAAAGGCCTGTAGGTCGCGCTAAAGCATGGAAATGAGTGAAAGCTCATACCACACACACTACAGCACATAAGAACAAGTGAAAGTAAGTGGTTGACGATGGGCCAAAAGACTCAAAAGAGCGAGTGAATACCAATCGTGAAACAAGTAGAATACTTGTAGCTTTGCGACTTGGCGGTATGTCACATCATGAATCATCTCATACCACATCGCATGGGCACCCCCACAAGAGTTCACAACATAGAGATTCCCATTATCTCTAGAATGATGGTTTCGACCATCACCACGAGGGAAATACCCACCATATGCGGGTCGGTTCTAACCACTGTCGAGGTCGGGATAACTCCCAAGCCATTCGGTGCCTTCAGATGGCTCCAGCCAGCATGTGCCAAGGTATGCCGAAGGCTCTGGCCGAGGAGTGGAAGAGTTTGATTTGCAATCTTTCCTTAATCGCAATCGTGGAGAGCGAACCCACATTGCAGAAAGTGAGCCCCAGGTGGCTTCGTTTCCTCAGATTGAGGAGTTATAGTGAGCTCTAGATCAGCTTAGAGCTCAACAAAATGAGTGAGGGTAGGTTCCTGAGGCGTCTCCCCTTTCTCCAATAGTTTTGTCTACTCCTCTCCCGTTAAGATTTAGAATGCCCAATATGCGAGCATTCGATGGGAATTCTGATCCGCATGATCATCTCTATGAGTTTAACAACCTCATGGAGCTTCACAAAGTTTCCAACTTGACTCTGACTGCCCATGCTAAGCACTGGTTTAAATCGTTGGCAACAGATGAGTTTGTTATTTTTCTTGAAGATTCACTTCAAACTCTTATTATTGTATGAGTTTGCCTACAAACCGACCTGTGGAAGAAACTGCAATCCAATGACGATATTTCCCTCACTTGCTTCTACAATCTCACTGAAGAGTATCTCAGAATTGAAAATTCAGTGGCTGCTTTGAATCGCCACGACCCTGATCCTTTGACCAGTGTTCCCAGTTGAAGGGAGGAAAACCGGGGAGAGAGGGAGGAGAAGGCCTGATCGCAAATGGGCTAATGACGATCAGAGAAAGGGAAATAAACAATGGTTTGAGCCTAAGAAATCTTATGCCCAAGTCCCTCGTCGCGATCGCGACAAGAATCAATATACTCCATTGAATGCATCGGTATCATCTATTTTGGATAAATCAGAAGAAGTTAATCTACTCAGAGAGCCTAAGCCCATGAAAAATCCCCCATTTATAAGAAAAAACAAGAAGTGTTACCGTTATCATCGGGATAATGGGTATCATACCGATGAATATCGAGCTCTTAAGCAGGCTATTGAAGACCTCATTAAAAATGTGCACTTCGAGGAGTATGTTGATGGTGCAACTCCCATTTGAGAGAAGGATCAGGAAGACGATGAGAAGAAGCGTTGTGGTCGCAAGGGTCTCCATTTTGTGGGGATTATATTTGGAGGACCACACCTCGCGGGGAATTCTTGAGGTGCTTAGGAAAGTATGCTCAAGAAGCTTGTCATGATCCCATGAGTGTATTAAACATGGCATCACGACCTGCTAAGGTGTACAGAAAGGATGAGATTACCTTCTCAGAGAAAGACGCGGTGTTATTGCATCACCCTCATGAGGATGCACTCGTCATCACGGTTGAAATAGGTTGATACGAGGTCCACATAATGTTGGTGAATAATGGGAGCGTTGTGAATATCTTATTTCAACGAGCATTCGAGAAAATGCAATTGGAAGAGGCAGATATGAAGCCTACCTCTATCCTTATCTATGGCTTTACTGGAGATTATCTGATTCCCAAAGGAACGATTGCACTTCCCGTTACTTCAAAGCTGTCACCTTTATCTATCATTTGAAGATGAAATTTCCCATTCTGACAGGGTGCGAGGAAGTCAAAGGGTCTTAGCGTGAATCTCGCGACTATTATGTAAGAACAGTGAAGATGACATGCAAAGGGAAACGAAAGCCGGTGGGCATTCCCGTGCAGGTATGACAATTAGCAGGATCGAACCACAGTCAGGTCCAATGGGAGACAACATAGATCCTCGTGTTCAAGAGGAGTATTCCCACAGTGGGCCTGTTGAGACTCTATCTGAGGTATCAGTCGACTAGAATGAGCTGACTCATGTATTGAGAATAGGAAGCAATCTCAACCCTCAACTCGCTATTGATTTAAAGAGCTTCCTCAAATAGAATATAGATGTTTTTGCATGGACTCATGCTGACATGGTCGAGATCAGCCCGAATGTAATATGTCATGCCCTCAACATCGATAGTGAGGTTAGACCAGTTCGCCAAAAAAGAGGAGCATGGACCCAGAGCGTTATGCTGCTCTTAAGGTTGAGGAAGATAAACTCCTTTCAATTAGGTTCATTCGGGAGGCTCATTACTCGAGTTGGGTCACCAATCATATTTTGGTGAAGAAACCCAACGGCAAGTGATGAACATGTGTTGATTTCACAAATCTCAATAAAGCTTGTCTAAAGGACAATTTTCCTTTGCCCAGAATTGGTCAGTTCATTGATGCCACTTCCAAGCACTAGCTGTTAAGCTTCATGGATGCCTATTCGGGGTATAATTAGATCTCCATGTACCCGCCCGATGAGGAGTATACCTCATTTATTACATATCAAGGATTGTACTATTACCAAGTCATGCCCTTTGGTTTGAAAAATGCTGGGGCGACTTACCGGTGTTTAGTTAATCGTATGTTTTCCAAGCAAATTGGGAAATCAGTGGAAGTTTATGTCAATGACATGCTGGTCAAATCACATGTCACTTCAAATAACATAACTAACCTCGCAAAAATGTTTGATATACTCTGAAGATATAGAATGAAACTTAATCATCTTAAGTGTTCATTCGAAGTATCATCAGTAAAATTCCTAGGGTATATGGTTAACCATCAGGGAATTGAAGTCAACTCCGAGAAGATTCAAGCTCTCCTAGATATGAAAATCCAGCCAATCGAAAGCAAGTTCAGAGCTTGAATGGGAGATTAATGGCTCTCAGTCGCTTCATATTGAGAATGAATTGTTGTTTGCTGTTTTTCAATATACTCAAGGCCAACAAGAGATTTGAATTGACTCCAAAGTGTGAATGAGCCTTCCAGAGCATAAAAGAGCATCTAAAAAAACCACATATTCATTCTAAGCCTCTTCCCAAGGAAATCTTATTTCTCTACCTGTCTGTCTCTTAGTATGCGGTCAGTGCAACTTTTATTTGGGAAGATGGCAGAATTTAGTGGCCAATGTATTACATGAGCAAATGATTACTGGACGCCAAAAAACGATATCTAGAGATGGAACGATTAGCTTATGCTTTGCTGATCGCTTCCAGGAAGCCACGACCTTACTTCCATGCTCACAGGATTCATGTATTAACAAACTACCCACTCAGGTAGGTTCTTCAGAAGTTGGAGGCTTCGAGTAAGTTGCTTAAGTTGGCTATGGAGCTAAGTCAGTTTGACCTACATTATAGGCCAAAAGTAGTAATCAAAAGGCATGTTGTTACTGATTTTATTTCGGAGTTCTCTTATCAGCTTGATCGAGAATCTGAACAGCCAGCTAGTGAAGTTGTCCAGGAAATTGTTCGAAACTTATCAACCTGGAGTCTCTACGTGATGGGTCTTCAAACAGGAGAAGGGTCGGAGCTGGTCTTCTACTCATTAGCCCTAAGGGGACTCGCATTTATGGAGCCCTTAGGTTTGGAATCAAGCTACGAATAACGAGGTAGAATATGAAGCGCTATTTGCTGGTCTGCGACTAACAAGAGATATGAGGTCAGCTATGATCAACATCAATAATAACTCGCAGCTGGTTGTCAACTAGATTATGGGAAAGTATTAAGCCAAAGAAGAGAATATGATCAGTTATTTGAAGAAAGCCAATGTCACACTCGAGCCCTTCAAACATTATACGATCAAGCAAATCCCGAGAGATAGTAATTCTATCGCGGATGTTTTGGCAAAGATAGCCTCATCGCTGGACTCTAATGCTCTAGATAGTATTCCAGTCAAGTACATCGAAGTTCCTAACATCAGCTTACTTGATCAGGTCGTAGCCATAACTAAATCTGTTTCCTAAATGACTCCGATTATTTAGTATCTCAAATATGGGATTCTTCCTAATAGCAAGACTCCTGTGAACTAGAGTTGCTCATTACACTCTCATCGGAGATCAATTGTATAAACAAGGGTTTAGCACTCCTCTTCTCCGATGTGTAACTAATGATAAAACAGATTATATCATGAGAGAGATACATAAATGGATCTGTGGAAATCACATTGTTGCACGATCTCTTACCAATAAGATTATCCAGGGATATTATTAGCCCCTACTTCATGAAGATGCCTTCAACTTTGTGAAGAAGTGTGATAAGTGCCAAAGATTCGCGAACATCCTACGAGCTCCTTCCTACCAGCTAACAACGATGACCAATCAATGGTCATTCTCTATGTGGGGAATTGATCTCATCAGACCCATGCCAATGGGTAAAGGTGGCATCAAATATGTAGTGTTCACAGTGAATTATTTCACTAAGTGGGTCGAACCAGAATTTTTGGTCGCAATCACTACAAAGAAGCTCAAAGACTTAGTCTTCAAGAATATAGTGTGTCGCTATAGGATTCCTCATACACTCATCTCTGATAACGGGAAACAGTTTGATAATGAGGAATTCAAACAGTTTTGCGAAGAGCTAGGGATTCATAAGAAATTTGCCTCAGTAGCAAGACCGTAAGCTAATGGTTAAGTTGAAGTTATCAACAAGACTATCAAGCACACATTGAGGCCAAGCTTGGTGCAGCCAAGGGCAATTGGGTCGATGATCTCCCAGAAGTTCTATGGGCATATATAACGACTCCGAGAACCTTTATTTCAGAAACACCCTTCTTGCTGACATATGGTTGCGAGGCAATGGTTCCAGTAGAAGAAGGAGCTGGTTCACTTCGGAGAGAATTTTACAACGAAACAGACAATGAAACACTTTTACGTACAAGTCTAGACTTAGTTGAAGAATACTGCAGCAAGGCTCGGTTAAGGATAGCTTCCTACCAACAGTGGGCTAAAAGATTCTTCGACTCTAAAGTCAGGAGAAGAGACTTCTATGTTGGCGACTGGTGTTAAAAGAAGTCATTCTCAGTACAAAAGAACCAAGTGTCGGAGTATTAAGACCTAACTGGGAATGCCCATATCGCGTCGCTAAGGCGATACGACTTGAAACGTATCATCTTAAAAGGCTTAATGGTTCTCAAGTACCGCGAGCTTAGAATGTTGAACATCTTCGTCCTATTATCAGTAATTTCAAACTCATTTATAGCTTAATCAATTTTTTACTTGTAAAATATTTATTGTTGTAAATGATATGAATAAGATTATCTCGATCCTTTTCAAAGAATCACTTATGTAGTAATCTCAAGTTTTGCATAATCTTATTATTTATAATGTTTTATAAGTTTTATGATCAGATATGCTATATTTGTTTTGTGAAGTACTTAAGTTATAAAAGTGTTATCACAAGTGGTCAAAAGTTCTTTTATATATTTCAAAGATATTTACAAAGAACGACCTAGAGCTACATCAAAAAGATAGTACAAAAGACTATTCGAGCAGAGGAGAAAACGATAATTAGTATTGATTACCAAGATCCCCGACTTCAGTCACCACGACCTCTAGGTCATTCGGCTAATCATCGACCTTTGGGTCGTTCGCTTGGTCTTCGGGGACCTCTGTTTCTTGCTGATCGTGCTATGGGGCAAGCTCTTGTTCTTCTTGCTCTTCGGCCACAACCATATAAGCTGTTAGAGTAGATGCTCTAAAGCCAATCAATTATTGTAAAATTGACTCTGTAATAAATGTTTATTTATCAATAAAATGCATATTCTTCTATATCATGTATGTAATGATATATGTCCTTAGGATGGTAGAACCGTGACGAGGGTATCAAGTGTTTCAAATCTTGATAGTGAGAACCCTATGATCACATATGGTGACCGACCATTCTAGAAATGTCTGTAGCCCCAATATTATTCTGACCAAGGACATAGATAATACGGTAAGACTATCATAGTGTTGAACGACCCTGTCGAAAGGCAGTGACTAATCTCACTTGTCAAGGTTGTTTGCTGACAACCTGGTGCAATGCATGGGTGCTTGCTAGAGGCAAGTTCACTGGACAGACCCACCAGAGGATTCCATATGGATGGTAACTCCAGTGTCTATGGAATAAATCTTCTAATAGATGGTGGTGTATGTGATCCTTAGACTTGAGATCACCGGAGCGTCTTGTACACCAATTGGTGTAGTTTGACACTAGCCCAATGTAGTTCTATTCAGAGCTATCAACACGGTAGTGATTGGCTACATTGAGAAGTGTATCGAGACTATGGTAGATCGACAAAGGATTCATCACTCCTGGGTATGGGAGAAGTTATCTCACTGAGTAATTCAGTAAATGGCAATGACACTAAATCTGTCGCCACAGTGAGATTGAGTTGATGTTCAATCCAATTTAATATTCCTGTTATTGGTCCAGTAACTGAATACAAACATGTCGAGGATATCTGAGGTTGACACTATTTCTGTACCTCAGTCTCGATGAGATAACAGTTGATGAAAGGATTTGATTGCACAATAGCCATACTGTTGACAAGTTGCGGTTTCGCTGAATCTGAATTTAACGGGTGGCCATGATGTCTTGCTAAGGGCCAATCTTGGTCTGTGTGCAGTGAGACGATTAATTGGTGTTAATCGCGATACTACACATTACCGATATGATGAAGAGCCTACAGGTCACACACTTAGAAAATAATTTAAGAATCAATTTGCGAGTAGAGTTTTTTCGTCTTTTAGGACGAAAGGGTATTTTGGTAATTTCACAGTGCAATTAAATTTGCTAAGGTTGTTGCCTGTATTTAATTTTAATATTAAAATTAAATTAGTGAGATTATATTTAAATATATCTCTATATATATTTAAATGAATTATTATTATTAATTAAATATTAATATATTATTATATATTAATTGATTTTAATTATAATAATAATTAATTAATTAAAATACCATAAAGGGTGTGTTTGGTTGCAAGGGTAAACTAGGGTTGGAGCCCATGACTATTCCTAAGTGGAATAGGGTTTTAATTGTTGCACCATATAAGTGCAACTTAAAATTAAAACATAAAGAAATTATTCATTCAATTAAAACCCTAGCCACCCTATCTCTCTCTCTCTCTCCCTCAAGAAGAAAACTTTTCTTGTTCTTCTTTCTTGATTCTTGAAGCCCTTGATTGTTCTAGCAAAACAATCAAGGGTTCAACAGATTATCTTCGTGTGGACTTCCATGAGTGCAATCCTACATCGTGAACAGTAAAGTGAACAGCGTTCCTTTTCGAAATCAGAGATATTCGAAGGAGCCTCTAAACATACGTAAGTATTCTAATCCTTGAATGGATTTACTTTATATAGATTTTTGTTTATAAACATGTAAATGGTATAATCTATACTCGGATTTAGGCAAAGAAAGGTAATTGATTTACCGATTGAATTTTTTGTTTTTCCGCTGCGTATGGTAGATCAATTACTTACAGAAGCAAGAGCAACTTGGTATTCATCGTGGAGGTCAGAAATGTCCATGTTAGGATTGTTCAGCCGCAAGCTATAAATAGCTTGCAGCGCCCAGTGAGCAACCTTCCTTTCAATTTCAAGGTTTGTTGCTCCATCTACTTGGTTAGCAAAGTGATTCGCCCGTGAGCAAGTTTGAGATCTGTCTGCAGCGCCCTCTTCTCTTTCTCTGAGTTTTCCCATAACTCAGCTTGAGTCTTTTCTGCTGCTTTTTCGCGCTCTGAGCTAGCTCACAGCTCTGTTTCTCTTTGGCCCAACTCTTTAGTGAGCCTCGATACTATTCGTTGGAGCTCCTTATTGTTGTTATCCTTCTTCTCGAGCTCGATTTTCTGGAAGTCTAGTGCTCACAGAGCAGAATTCCTTTTAGTCAGATATACATTCGCCTGAATGTAGACAACCTTTGCCTCTTAATCTAAAGTCGTAATATCTTGCTTCAGCTTCACAATCTCCTCCTTCATCTCATGGAGCTTGTTGGAAAAGCTGTTTTTCATCTTGTTCTAGGCCACTTTCAAGGCGACCAAAGATTGCATGGAAAGGAATAAAGAGTTAGTTTTTTTGTTAAAAAGCTAAAGGATCGACTTGTATGAAAGAATTCTCTAAGAGAAAAAATCATTTTACCTGACTTTACATCTGAAGTGTCATGGCCACCAGGTCAGTAAGTCGAGAAGCCACATACCTGTCAAAGGTTATGGCAAGTTGGCATTCCAAAAGAGTGTAAACCATCGACCGTAAATGGTCTGGTAGTTGCTCTAAAAGATCCAACACATATGGGTTGAGCCTCGTTGCAGTAGGGACCCCTTCGATCTGTTCCTTGCCTGCTTCCCCCTGAGTGGTTGTGGTCACTCCCTTTTTCCTTTACAAGCTCCCAAAGGTAGTCGAGGTCCCGAGAGTATCCCTCGAGGTTGTCCTCGCATAGAAGAGTTGATAGGGTTGTAGCCTATCTGGCAATATCCCAAAGCCTTTTGATTTAGATTCAATTTCCTCTTCGGTGGGTATTGTTTTTCTCTTCTTTGTCTTCGTAGCCGTGGTCTTCTTCCTCGATGGATGAGCTGTAGCGAGCCAAGGAGCTTCTTTACATTGCTAAGCGCGTGGTTGCCTTTCGGCACCAAGTTGTACCCCCCTCACAAGGATATCGCTAGAGTCGCTCCAGCTGGTTCAATTGGATTAATCCTGGGGAATGTGAACCCCCCAGGCTTCTTCATTGTCTTTGCAACCTTCGGTGGCATAGTTGCTGCATAGCATACAGACACGTCAAGAAAAAGAGTCTTCTTTTACTAAAAAAGACTTAGGAGTTTTTATGTGTAAGAAATACTTACGAGTTGAACCATCCAAATATGCGTCGGGACTGAAAAACCCCTATTTTCGAAGGTTGGCTGTAGTCACGAGTAGCCTTACATCTGACTCTGGTCTGACAATCGACCAAATGCTTCAATGTGGCTGCGATCAACTAGCACCGCCAATATGGTTGTTTTGTTTTCTACAAAAAAGCAAAGGGTTCGTTAGCCTAATAAATTAAGGAAGAATTAAAGAGAAAAGATAAGCGATCTAGAAATTGAATGGAAAACCTACTTGGTTCCTTAAATATACATACTCCATCATACTTAAAGAAAAAATACTTGGTTTCATAAGCCCTTACGTTGCTTGGGTACTAAATATTCCTCTCTCGATCGTTGATCGCTTGGAGAGGTAGTACAAATCTTTATCTTTACTTTTCTTTAAGTAATAGGCGTAGCTAATTTCCTCTGTTGTTGGCTCGCCGAGATTGTGTTCGCCAAATGCAATATACATATATGCGTTAGGCGTCAACTGAAATGGTGCGACCTAGAAGTGGTCGAGAATCGATCTGATGTAAGGATACTGAAGGGGTATCCTCACTCCACATTTGAATATCACTTTTGAGATTGCGGCCATTCCCTCAGGAGGATCCTAAGCAGTGTGCGACCTGTGTTGGAACACGTTTACGTTGATCGCATACTGGTCTATTGTTTTCTGAATTTCATCCTTTGTAACTGTTGATCGTATCACCTCTCCGGGACCCCGCCAAGGTGTCTGGTGGTTGCGAGCTTTCAGGACCTGCCAAGGTGCTCGGTTGTTGCGAGCTTTCCTTTTTAGTTGTTCTTGCCTCAGGGATGTCCATTGCCCTCAGAGTCTGTAAAGGTGCAACATGTAGGGGTGACTTAAACTTTGCATAAGTGACCTCGTACGATGACTTAAAAGAGTAAAAGAACTCTGGTTTCTCTTCCATAGCCGCCAAAACCCTAAAAATTCTCAAGAATGATTTTCTAAAGATTTATGCCATGGGTTTTGACTCTTAAAAGTGTTTTTTTTCAAACACTATCCAAGAATGTTCATCATCTAAGCCTATTAGACATCCATACCTGTCATTACTATAAAAACTAAGCTTTTTGACAGAAATGAAAAAGAGAAAAAGGAAGAAATTTCTTTACCTCTTGATTGCTGGGGACGGATGCTCTATTGTAGCGTTGAGTACGCATTAATCGGGAAAATGATGAATTGATTTTTTGAGTACAAAAACGTTGTTTTTCTCTCAAAAAACTTGAGTTCTATGAAAAAACTTAGAATGGGCTTTGGGTTTTATAAGGTGGAAGGCGATGCTTGGTTTCTTTTATAAGCGACGTTTGGGCGGAAACATGTTTCCAACTATTGGTTGTGACCACGTGTCACAAATCTGTGCAAAGAGTGACCATTAAGCTTTGTGAAGATCAATCGACATTTCTCTTCATTAAAATTGGCAAGCGCCGGTGTGATTATCTCCTCCACATTAAATGCGCCCTCATCCGCATTTAATGTTTAAAAAGGGAATGTCGTTTCAGCATAGCTTGCATTTAATGCTCATGGCTGACACTTATTATGCAGAGACACGTCTGTTTGATAAAGCTTATTTCATTGACCAAGACAGCTGTTAAACACAACGGATAACATATAAAGAGGTTGTTCGAATAAGACATTTTTTCCACATGTCAAACTCGAACACCGAATAAGATGATTCTCAGTTTTTGATTGTGAAGTGTTCTAAGTGTTTTCAGGTCGTGAATGACAAGTAGAGTTTGAAACACATTTTCATAGCACTGATCAAGATCTGGCTCAGGTCGTTAGACCTTTAAGAAAGATCATGATAGGTCGTTTATGTAATTCTTGAGACCCATGTCACAATCTACACTTAGTTCGCTGGTCAGATCAAGCCATTAGCCTCATGTCATCTGTAACAATGTGGTTATTCTCAACTGTTAGTTCGAGCATACATTCCTCGAGACAAATCAAATCGTGGCATAATCATGAAGTTCTCAAGATTCAATTCTTGAACCTTAAGAACTGGGAAGCTTTTGTTATGCCTAAAAAATCAGGGCTGATGTAAGCTCACATCAGCAAGCATCAATCAAAGTTTAGAAATGCTTTGCACCATTCAGGAGCTGCCACATCATCCCAGGATAGAAAGAATATGACTGTCATCAACTTATTAAATTCAGGTTGTGTCTACGAGTGACTAAGGACTACACACCTATCTAAGCCCCGGATAATTTGAGGATATTTCCTAAGTTATCAGCCAATAGAAGGCAAGAAAGGACTTGCACGACACTTATCCACTTGCAGATTTGTAATTATTACCTTGAATTCCTATATTATAAATAGAGGGCTCCCCCTCTCATTTTCGGGATGCTAAAACAAAACCCTTATTCTGATTATAATCTTTATTTTCAGAGCAAAGTAACCTATGAGAAAGAGACTGACTTGATATTTCTCTTTGAATACTCAGTTATTGTACCTCTGCTCGTTGTTCGCTATACGCGACCTCTTGCAATCTCTCATATATAAAAGAAAAAGTGGATGTAGGATTTGTTTTAAGCATCCAAACCACTTTAAAAATCATCTCTCTCATTTACTATTCAGTCTTTGTATTTGATTATATTGATTAGCTCTATCACAATCATTCACGTGTAATTTCTAAGACTTTCTTAGCACTTTGCACGTGCAAGTCGTTGGTATCAAAATCATGCATCAACACCTAGAAAAACCAGATTGTACATTCTATGGGATTCTTACTCAAGGTGCTTGCTTGGTAGTAATATTCCAGTTTTTCATTCCACAATGCAGACTTCCAGTAATCAATCCTGGTTGTGGCTGATAATCAACTTGATCTTCTTTAGTGGAAGTATCATGATGTCTTGGTAGCTCTTCATTTTTCTTTGTTAAATGAATGTGTTGGTGCGTAATTTTGACACCAACGACTCACACGTGCAAAGTGCTAAACTGTTGTTAGAAATTACACGTGAATGATTCATGAGAATTGTTTATAGTGTTGAGATTATATATGTTTGATGAAACATAAATAAAAGATTGGCAAGAGAGATTTTTATAGTGGTTCGGATACTTAAAGCGAATCCTACCTCCACTATTATTTTATTATTCTCTGACTATTTTTCTGATATTACCTATAAGGTGTACAAAGATGGAGAAATACTTTGTTTACAGAGAAAAACAATGAAGCTCAAATCTATGTCCAGCTCTCATATGACCAACCTCTCTTTTTCATGAAAAGATGTGTCCATTTATATCTTTGAGGTCAATGTAATGAGTGTTTTTGCAAGTTATCTTGAAACATGGGAACCACTCCTTAATCATTATCTTAAAATGGGATATGATTGATATAAAATATCTCTTGGAGGTAGTTTGAGTTTTTGACAGCTAATACCACATTATCTTTAAGTGTTTTTTGAACTCTGATTGGTGGTGCTGACATTAGTGTGTATTTTTTGCACAACAGAATGTTTGGTTCTTATCTTCTTCAAGTGTTTATCTGGGTAAAGACTAAAGCTCCGTTTGGTAAATATATTGGGAAAACTAGAATAGTTTTCCCTATAAAGTTAACACAAAATTTGTGTTTGGTTCACCTATTTTCAAAATATAATTCTAAATTATTCAATTTCTTTTAAACCTCCTAAATTTGTTAATTTAATTAAACAACCCTAATTTTTTTTGAAAATTGACAAAAACACCCCAACAACCCAAATTTACTAGATTCTGACCACCACTGCCGGAAGCTGACCGGAATCTAGTGTAATGGCGCACTACCGGTTGAATTTGGCCGGTAGTGCACCGATCTAGCGTTTTTCGGCCAGATCCATGGTGGATCTGACCAGAAAAGGCCAGATCTACGGCCAAAGATCTGGCTGTAGACAGTCGTCAACGATGGGCAAAATATGATCATCGTTGACCATCAACAACGGCCGTATCTTTGGCCATCGTTGATGACCAAATGCTGTCAATGGCCAGATCTAACCGTAGAGCTGGACGGAAAAGGCCATATCGGCGCACGATCGGCAAGATCCAGCCGGTCATGCCCCAATACGGCGACTCTGGCCACCCTCTGACGATGATGGCCGGCTGTCCGTATTTAATAAATGGGTTGGGGGTGTTTTTGTTAACTTTGAATATTTTATTATAGGGGTGTTTAGTAAATAAATAAACATAGAGAGTATTTTTGTTAATTTTCAAAATTCTACCACCTAATTTAACTTTTTTTAAAATATTATTCTAAAAACTATTCAATAATGAACCAAACGGAGCCTAATCTTCTCCAAGTAAAACTATAAAGGATCGAACGACGATGTTGATTCATTGTAAAATTGAAAATATGATATCATAGAAATAAGTAAAATCTAAATGGGCATTGCATTAATTGTCTTGTTAATATTTGATAAAAGAGAGATAATAAGCTCCAATAAATTTGTTTTAAGTAGTTCGTCGTCTTCTTCCTGGAAGCAGAAACCAAATCCAGATATCTCACATTGACATGCATGCATGCAAATGCAAATATCGAAATCAAAATGAAGTCAGAAACTTGTCCTCGCGTGCAAACTGATGATATTTCATCTTTCTCTTTCCAGTCCAACGTCAAGGATGAATAACAACATTAGTATTAGTTTGACTATGTCCAGTGACCCGCATGGTATATGTATATTCTGTGACTCACCTCTTGTCGCCTTCTCTTTCAACCCATGTGCCATTTCAAAGTTTTATACATAGAAAACAGACTTGGACTCATCGTACCTAGAACACGCGTATTAAAATTTATCTCTTCACAGTCACAATTACGCATTAATCTATTAAACTACTACCACAATTTTGGGATGGATATTTCGTACATAATTGTGGTTCTTAAAGTGTGGACCACTTCGTTTATGAAAATCCAAAAGTAAATTTGCTATCTCATTACTCATTTCTCAAACCCATAAATAAAATGTCACTAAATTGATGACTATGCGTGTAGCTAACATGTTTGATTGTCGGGGATGGATTAAGAAGGAGGTGGAGGAGAAGAACCATATATAACATGCATGCATGCTATACCTCTTCACATTTAGGAGGAGGAGGAGGACCCTACATAACATGCATGCATGCTATACCTCTTCACATTTAGGAGGAGGACGAGGAGGACACTACATAACATGCATGCATGCTATACCTCTTCACATTTAGGAGGAGAAGGACCCTACATAACATGCATGCATGCTATACCTCTTTCAATCTTCATGTGTTGAATTCAAACGTTTGTTTGACTTAAAACGAGAGATAATTGCTAACTTGTTCAAGACAACGTACGTTATCCAACATCGATCACGTTTCCGTAATGTTTCGTTACATGGTATAATCCAAATTAACTCATATAAATTGATACATTCTCTTTTTCGTTTTACATGTATATAAAAGACAAAAAGAGATGATAGATAAATGATCATATTCATTAATATTTTCTTTATTTTTATGAATGAAGAGTAATGAAAAATAAAATATAGAATTTTTAGCATTTCTCTTTTATGAATTAATTTATATAACTAGAAACATACTGTGGCTAGAGATTGGTTAGTCCAACAAAAATTTGAAGATTTTCTATATAAATATATCAAGTTCACCCCTAAAAGTTTTTTTAAGCGTTCCTTATTCGTTAAACTTAGTACTTTGATCCCTTAAATGCAAATGCAATTGATTTGAATTTTCCGGCTCCAGCCTGGCTGACGTTGCTGACAATTTTGGCAGTTCTACAAGAAATTACTATCTTGCATCTGCAGACTGCAGTGAAACAGACCAATAATTCAGCGATGTCAGATCCCTGTTATAACAATTAATGCTTATAAAATATAAGCTAACCTTTACGGTAAATCGATGTGAGTTATTTCATCTTTCAGATTAGCTAACCTTTATTTTCCAGGAGATTCATGCTATACAAAAACAGCCGGATCGGGCTGCAAGTGCCACGGTATTCCTTATTTTTAACATAAATAATTGCATCTGGGATCATAAATCAAGCAAATCCCGATTGGGTTTTTATTTTCTCTTGAAATAATTTATTTGCCTATTTGGAACATAGAATTCAAGATGTGACAATATATAGCTAAAATCCTTAAATAAAAACCATATATTGCCAACGTTGTGCTACAAAATCTACTACTGATGCAGCTTACTGCACTTCTAATCAGAGCGAAATTACACAGAATAATTTTCTTACGTAGAGGATACAGAACCATATATGACTTGACTAACAACAACTGGGCTCATAAATATTTATAATTCGTTGATCCATATTGCATATCGTCACTATCTAATGTTCAGGAAGCCAGTTAACCTCCATTTATTGATAACTTGGTTTTGCTCTTCTCAATCGCATAGGTGCGATTTATTCAGAAAAACGGATCGAAACTTCATCATAAATCAGTTCTGCAACCTTTGACAACTCGTAAGTCTCTACACACAAGTCTAGAATTCTAACCTGCAAAATTTGTTAATTAAATTAAGTCAATCTAATGAAACAAGATCAGTAAAAATTTACGATATTAATTAAGAACTAATTAACATTCATAATCACTCACCTGGGCGTGTATTGTGTGGAAAAGCTTATCACCCCAAGGTAGAAAAACTAGAACTAACAACTTCAGCTCTCATCCTCAAGGAACTATGGCTTCATATAACATAAAGTTTTTTGCAGTCCACTTATCAAAACCACTTCAATACTAGGACCACATTCTCTTAAGTCAACCAGGGGTAATCTTAAACCAAAATTCATTGTACCCATTATATTACTGTTAGACGTTTTTACTGACTCGTTGCTGCTTCTTTTATCTCCTTTAATTTCTCTATTCTGTGTCGTAGCTGCTTTATGTAGGTGGCAGCTTGGTCGAGCTGATCTCCTTGTGATATATATCCTGAAAAAAGAAAAAGCATCCACTATTCGTAAGGAAACAAAAGGTAGAATAGAATGAGGTTGGTAATAATAATTATTTCCTTCACTAAAAATCTGTGGCCAAACTTTCCGACATTTAGTTTTCTTCTTCCATTAGTATTTCTAAACACCTTATTGTTACTAAAATCGTTAAATAGACAGGTTATGAATAGATTCATAGTATCTATGTTACGAATCGCGGGTATTAGTTGCTGCGGCCATGGAAGAGAAGAGGGACTGCGTACAGGGATGAATATTGATGTGAAAAATCTATCCTTATATATTTTCTCTCTTCAAGAAATAGAAGTAATTTTTTGACGAGACGTATTATCTATATCGATATAGTTTGCGTATATGAAGTTAAAGTAAGAACTAACACCACATTGTTACTTATTAAAATTGGTCGCTGCATCATTGTCAAGTAAAAGCAATATTCTGAAGATACGTGGTGGAAATAGACTGGCTTGGCTCTACTGTATATTATAGATTATGCGGAAGAGAAAGGACGATAAAAAGAAAGTACTGTTCGGCCAAGTTTTGGTAATTTATGAAAAATATAAAAAGCAAATCTAAAGCTGATTAATTTATTCTTCACAGCTGCTTTGTCTTATGAAATTGTAGTTAGAGAGTTTTTCTCTTCCATTTAAGTTATTATTTTAATCATGGGAGAAAGGGTTTGATTCATACAAAATGGTAGAGTTTTAAGTTTTATTATTGCACTTAAGAGACTGAGAAGTAAGTAGGGAATATAAATGATTACCTTGGAGGTTCTGATTTGTTGAGAAGAATGAGAGAAGCAGCTTGAAGCATGAAGTTTTCATGTGATGTCTCCGATTCCTTTCAATAATTTTTCGATCAAGTTTAGAAGAAGAAGACTGGTCACTCACTTTTTTCTTCATCTCTCACTCTCACTCAAATTACACAACACAGAAAAAGAAAGAAAGAGAGAAAATGGCAGAAGAAATGAAGAAGAAGAAGTAGGTTTATGAGAACAGAGTTCAGATTCAAAATGTAATTAAGTAGATAGTATATATAGACAAATAATGAAGATGGGAAAACAGCATACAACCTCAGGGAGAGAGAGGGAGAGGAATACGAATTAAAATGATGACAAGGTGGGTCCTGCCATAAAATGGTTAGCTTAATAATACTTAAATGCCCGACAACAGAGAAGATGAAGATCCTTTTCGACTACGTATTCATTACATGAACGTTTTGTTCTCTAGCTCTTTGCTTGACCTTGACTTTTCTCTCTGTTTTTTTTTTTTTTTTTTTTAAGTCCCGCGCTTTCACCGACCATTATTTTCTGTGTCATTTTCTTTTTTACAGGGGCTTCCGTCCAGATGCCAGAAGGGGTAAATGGTTCAGTGGTTATCTTTCCCGATCAGCAATGACCTCATCAATATTATTCACATCTATAATCTCATCTCATAATCCCAGCATAATAATTTATAATTGATTAGTTATAATTTATTAAGTAGAACTCAGATACGACCCATTACGAGTTGATTAATTATAAGTTATGATATCAGGATTGTAAGAAAAAATTTGTAAGAAGAGATTGTGAATATAATATTTTCCTTATAGTTAAAAAGTCTCTATTTTCCGTCCAAGTCACCCAAGATTTGTTCATTTTATCTTATTTTCTTCTTCTCCTTGTTCAATTTAAATAGATTTTCTAATGTTTATATTTAAATTTTGTAATATTTGACTAATAGGTTACATCAATGTCTATTGGTTTATTTATTTATGAAATAGAAAAATTAAATTTGATTATTAAAACTGACTCTCCTCATATAAAAATTGGCAATACTACACTTACAACCAACTTTCTCTCATAACCAACTTTCTCTCATAATCCTATCGTGACAACTCGTAATAGATCTCGTCTATCCAATTATAAATTGAGCAGTTATGAGTTGCCACATCGATACGGGTGTCCAGAAAACTACAAAAACCGAACCGAATGTCATTTTTAGTTAACCAAAAAACCAATTCAGTTTCGGTTCATAGAATTTGAAAAACTGCATTTTTTCTTCGGTTAACGGTTTGGGAGAAAATGCAAACCGATTAACCAAAACCAGTTTTTCTAACCATTTACAATGTTATACTAATAATGATAATAATATATAATACATATTATATTACATTATATATAAAAAAATCCCTAAACCTAAATCTTTTTTACGTATGAATGTTTAATTTTTATTTTGATATGTATTGTTGATATTTACAATTTAAATCAAGAAAAATTTTTAAAAAAAAAAATTAGTTTAAACCTTAAGGGAAAAATCAGTTAATCAATTTTTTCTAAATGATTAACCAGTTTTTCAATTAAGCAAAAAATAAGTTTCTCCTAAATTGGTTCGATTTTTATTTCAAAAAAAATTTTAAACCGAAAGTCAGTACTGTTCAAAAAAACGGCTGACCGGTTCAATTAACTTGTCTGAACACCTTTACACATTGAAGTTGTTAAAAAAAAAAAAAAAAAAAATTGCTGCCAATCTTTATCGTATACAATAAGCTTTCAAAGACCCATCATTAATTTATCAGAAAGTCGGTACTAATTTCTTTTACTAAACGGTGGGTAGCACACTAATTTAAAATATTAATTTATTACATTTCATATAATTCTGATGGAAAGTCTGAATTTGGGCAATTTACATCAGATATAAAAGATTTGTTTCTGACTTTGAAATTTGGAGTCAGTGGGAATTGGGAAATAGTTATTCAAGCTTTACGGATAGAAGTTATTCTCCAGATCTATAATGATGACAACAGCATGAGAAAAATATTTATTAAATTTACTGTGGAATCCCGTACACTGCCACAGTAACAATGACATGAGAAGAAACCCAGTCCATTCCCATCAAATTCTACAGCGTAACATGTGATTTTTTAGACTCTGGAAATGGAATCTCCACGCGGATTATAGAGATGAGTATTCAACGTTAAAACAGTTGACAACAACTTTTAGGTTCCATTTTCAAATCATATAAGTCATCCGTACTTGTCCATTCCATCAACAGTTTGATCTGAATACTCACTGCATCTGCAAACTTTCAATAACTCAGATACCTAACGCCTATTTTTGCCAGATACCATACAGCTGACATTGCCATTATTTTCAACAGTAGAAAATTCTTAGAGTTGAATATAGAGGAATACAACACGTGCATATTATTGAAATTATCGACTACTTCAATATTAATGGATAACAGAGACGTATTTAGGGATCTCACTATTGGATCAGCAGACAGGTGTCCCGCTCCTCTGTGAGCGGGCTGGGGTCGCGGGGGCAGCACCCCCGAACCCGTAGACAGTTTTGAGCTTTTTCATATATAACCGCTGTAAGATTTCTTTTAAGTTACTAATTCCTTTTTGGGTTGGGCTAGGAATAAGAATCCTTGTAAAACTAGGTTTAATCTCTTAAACCTAGTATATAAACATACTTTTCTCTTGTTATGGGTGTGAGAGTAATTCATTCATTGTAAACGAGAGAGGTGAGACATATTGCAATAATATTGACTCAGCTGGACGTAGCCCACATTGGATGAACCAGGGTAAATTGCGCGTATTATTTTCTTTATTTACTGTTTATTTTGTTTTACTATTATATTTTGTTCCTATTGTTGTCTCTATTTCGTTCACATATAATATTAGAAGCAATGGTGAAGCTGCGATATTAAACCAAACTTATTGCAGCTCATTAAGCTCCAAGCCTCCAGTGACTAGCATGTTACCAATAAGAATATAAGATACAGGAAATCCGTATCACTTAACATTCCATAAAACAATCTCAATGGCCTAGTTAATAAATACAGGTACGGTAGAAAAAAGGTACAAAAATTTTACGGATATAATACAGTAAATTGTGAAAAATACTTTTATAAAAATTTGACCATAAAATTCGGATACGAAAAAAATACGGTACGGATATATACGGGTTTAATACGGTGTATTATCAATAATATATTTTGAAAAATACGACAATATCAATCTTAGTTTTAACATTTTTATGAATTACTTGGTTAAAATCAATATAACATTTCAAATGTAAAGTATTCAATTAACCAATAACACAAATATACAATATATAACTAATATTCAAATTATAGTCTCTAGACTCAAACACAATATTTAGCCATGATTCTTTACGAATTTAAAACTTGATAAGTTTGATATTAAATGCAACCAATTTTAACTTCCCATTAATCCATTAAATTATATTAAATCAAGAACTAAAATTTTGTCTCACAAATCTATATAAAAAATCAGTGTTACAATAGTCTAACTATTATTTTATACTTATAATATATGACTTTAATTGTTTATTATTTATTTATTTATTTCGATTCAATAAAAGTTAAGACTACTCATTACTAGGTTGTGTAAGAAAGTTAAATAAAGAAATCATAAAATCCAATAAATTTAAGTATAATGCAATTATAATTAATCATATTAAATAATACATTAAATACATTAATGTATTATAACTTTAAAAAATGAAGTTATATCCAGTTAAGGCATCACAAATGATGTTTGGTTATATATATATTATATATATATATATATATATAATATAATATATATATTATAATATATATATATCAAATTCAATTTCAGATTAATATCTAATAAATATATTTCATGAAATATCCCTTTAACTGTACAGTAAGAAATAAGTGATTTCTTTAGTTGGTCAAAACAACAAAAAGTGAAAAGAAAAGATCTACCAGGCAAAAAGGGGGCGCGATCAAACATCTACTTATTCTTTTGTCATTTACTTTGGACCGGTTAATCCACAATAAATTATTATTTTAATATCATTAATCCAATCTAAAAACCCTTTTCCAATCTCTTCCCTTAACCTCTGATCCTTTTCCCCACTAAATTGACATCGTTTCATCAGTTTTTATTTTTTATTTTTTTTTTTACAATAATTTACGAATTATACGATTATTCTAAATTCACGAATAATTCTCGAAGCCCCTTATAAAATACGTAAAACTTATACACGTATTTACTAACTAGGCTCAATGGTTATCTGAAACAATCTAGAATAATACGAAATTAAGACAGAAAACATACAAAAATGTCAATAGAATACAGAGAAAGAAATATACGCACGATTTACACTAATTCACCTAATTGACATGCTACGTCTAATAGAATCAATATTATTGCAATACTGTTTTACCTCTCTCGAATGAAGTGGTTGAATGTGTCTGCGTGGTCTCTTATTGTTGAAGTGGTCGACCACTCCAACATTATCCCGTTCATGGCCAAATGATGAATACATAATCCCAGTCATGGTATATTTCAGTGACTTAGGTGCCAGAAAAATGCTATTTGGGTTGTATCACTAGCATTAATATTTTGACAGATAAAAGCAAGTAATTATCTACCGAGTATATTATGATGATGATGATGGTGATGAAATCGAACGAGCACAGAATCAACCAGCTGCAGGTCAAGATTGACTTCAATTCTTTTGTGTATATACAGTTTTAGTAAAGATTTAATGTCAATTACAGTTTGGTGGATTTAAACATTTATAAATGGCAGATGCAGGTTGCTTGTAAGTGGGTATGCTATTGGCATCAACAAATCTAACTTCCCCTGGGGTAAAGGAAAGTTCCCGATGCCTGAAATAAAATGGAAAAACAAACTGTCAACATATATTTATACTAGATGTAGATGACAATTATCAACTATAATGTTACCTTCGGAGGTCAAGACCGGTTAATCCAGCTTGAAGGATTGTTAAATTGTCAGAATCAGGTGAGACAATAATCACTGTGTCTTCCGAGTACTGTGTCTCAAGAATCGACATGAGTTGTGTAATGCGAACAAACACATCTGCAACACTCTCGTTTGGGGTTCCATCATCTATCGGAGGAGGCCTAATAGTCGGAGAAATACCATCGGATGCATATATCTGAAACATTTTAATGAAAGCAATTACACAAATACTTTTCTAGAATGTCTATGTGGCTCAAGACACTGTGGGGAAGGCGTTGCCCTACATCCTAGAACCAATTCCTGATTTTTCTTTCTTTTTGGTAGACAACAACTAACCTACATGGGTATAATCAAGCAGTATAATTTGAATCACTATAGTAATTAATAATAAGAACAAATACATGGCAGTCGCATCTTGGATCATTAGTGGCAGGAAGAAAGATGAAGATCTTACTTCTGAAACAGATTCCAATTTCTTGCCTTCATAAGCTCCCAGTCCACGAGCATCCAGAAAGCTATACTCAGGAACTATATAACTGCAATTTCCATAATAGTTTGCACCAATTGAAAGCAATTAAATATCATAAGAAGATTCTCGCAGCAATATTATCAATTACTATTCCAACAAGAAACCAGATTATGAGTTCATTTTAACTATCCAATTGGTCTCAAAGAAGTGGAAAGAAAAAGATTACAATTCCATCTTACATATATGTGTCTAAGAACATCTATAGATTCCATTTCCAATATTCATCACAACTGAAATAAGAAAGCAATACAAATTAGATTACCTTCGACTGATTCCATTAACAGAGGCGATAATCTCAGCAGCCTGGTAAGCTCTCTGAGTAATAGAAGGCCAAATCCAGCAGCCCTTATCACAGGCCCTTATTGCCTTCAACTCAAAAGCAGCCCTCACTGTTTGCTTCTTTCCTATCTCTGATAACCCACTATCAACCGATGTTTTTGCAACTGGGTTCGTATTAATTATCCCCAAGCTCTCAAATTCAGACTCCCCAGCCCTCACCAAATAGTACCTTGCATGCCCTCAACAAATTAGAAACCAAATTGGATGAATTTTAACCTTCATTCAGAGGTGCCACTTTGGAACCAAACGTAGGTTAACTATACCCGAAATTGTTGAATAAAATTAATCCAATTAAATGCATAATTCCTTATACTTAGTTATCCAAAATCAACATTTAAGACCCACTAAAATTGCCAAGTAGCTTAATTTAGGCTATGCACTACTGCCTCATGATCTATTCCATTTTCCTTTCATTGTTCTTCAACTTTCTTAGAAAGCAAACCGAGAAAGAACTAAATTAATGAAATAAAAGAAACCAAATTCGTGGTAAATTACCGGTTGGTGAGACGAATTGGGGGCATTTGGAAGAGACCACGGGCATCAGCAACCTGCGGAGTAAATGAATTGGGCTGACAAGTGAAGGAGATGGAGAGTGTTAGTGCAGTTAAGAGGCGGCGCCGGTTAATTGGTTTGAAGGAACGGTGAGGGTTTTGAATGATTGATGACGAAGATAGTTGTGGAGATGTAGAAGTAACATTAACAGCAGTGGCAGTAGAATTAGTTATTGTCAACATTTTTGGCGGGTGTTTCAGACACCATACCATACCTATCTCTTCCAAAAGACTAAAATTTATCCTCCTACCTCCACTTATTCTATGGGTCCACTATAACACAGATATGTTTCTATTAACATAAAATATTATGAGCTTAATTGTGTTCATATAACTCATGAAGCATCACTTTCCAAGGTCAAATATAAGTCATTGATCAATATATGGCTATTATCTAACCATTTCCAACATTCAATTTGCAGAAGCAGCAGCAGCAATGGCTGCAAATGAGAAAAAACCATCCAAATTAAGCTGGATGCTGAGATTGTGCAGTAATTGTTTGAAACATCAAATTAAATAGAAGTAACTGATTAAAATTGAAAGATGGTATTTAACAGAGTAATTGTTTGAAACATCAGATTAAAATAAAGATGAGTCAGGAATGTCCCTGCTGGGACAATGGAAACCGTGGAATGATGATCAAATAGTATGAACATTGACCACAATTACAACTTCTAACATGGTAGATGATTGATTACTTTAGAAAATTTTGACATGAGAGACCATGGTCATGATGGTCATTGTCTAGCCCACGTTCTGCTTCAAAATTCAATCTTACTAGATTTCATACTTCGCCGGAGAATGCATATGAATTCTTGCAAATTTCTTTTGTTCATTACATTTTCACATGTATAAGATTATACAAAAATGTTTTTTTATGTTAGGGGACCCATTTGAAAAACAGCCCATTAAGGCATAAACTAGAGATATGGCCCAAAATAAATAATTTAACCACCACTTATAGTAAAAAAATAAAAAGAGATTTCCCAAGCGAGTGAGTTCGAGTCGCTCCTGACTCTAATGAGAGCAGTCATCCTAGAAGCTAGCCTGAACACCTGAATAATTAAAAATAAGAAAAAAAAATCTAAAGACATAGCCGAACCTTCGCCAAGATTATTTTGTTTTGTCATTTGTTACATGTAAGTCTGCAATTTGAATGAAATCTTGTTCATCAAAGTTTTATTAATTAATTACGAGAAATTAATTTGTTGGATATTCAAACTATTAGTAAAAAACATTTTAGTCCCTATTTATTTTTTATTAACAAAAACATCCTTCCTCATATCAGACGACAGGGTGTGTAAAAAAATCCGATATTCGGTTCGTATCTGATCCGATCCGATGTGAAAAAACTAGATATTCGAAAATTTGGATCAGACTTGGATATCAATTTTTGGAAGATCCAAATTTCTGGATCGGATACCAGATCGGCTTTGCAAAGAAACGAGATTTTTGGATCCAATCGGTTTTGTCCATAACCATAACTATAAGTTTTAAGAAGTTATTCGGAGTCCTAAGTGAAAAGTGGTAAAGTATGTGGACTGTTCCGAAACACAATGACAACTTTGCCTGTCAAAATGTAATGAAATGCTGATGTGGTAGGGCATACTAAAGAATAATGAAAAATTTTAGGGGGGGCAAATTGATATTTTTCATGAAAATTCGAATAAAACCGAATATCCAGTTTATCCAATCCAAATATTCAAATAAAATCAAAACTAGATTAGACAAAATCCGAATCAGATTCAAATCAGGTTCATACTGATGCGAATTTCAGAATCGGATCAGAAAATTGCAAAACCGGATCAGATATCCGGTTTTGCAAACCCTATTAGACGTTAGACTCAAATTAACTCTAAAAGGGTAAATCGAACTTTCTAATGCACATAAAAATGTTTTAAAATAAAAAAGTTAGCATTGGAGGTTGGTGTAAGCTTGTAAGGCTTGTCAGGGAGGTACTATATTGTTGATTTTGAAGTTTGAGAAGTGTGGTGGTGTTGTGTAGGGCTGTCAGACGAGTCGAGCATCTCAACTCGACTTGTCTGAAGAGCTCGACTCACAGTGAATCAAGTCAACTCAACTCAAACTCGGTGGGGTGAGCGAGTCGAGTTCGAACAGGGGGAGGCTTGACTCGTGAGCTCGTGAGCCTAGTGTGGCTTGAACTCGTAGGGACCTTTGGGTTAGTTTTATAAACCATGTGGAGCAGATTATAAAATTGTACTTTTCAAAAACTTCAAAAAATGACATTTACCCCCTGACTAAAAAATAATAAAACACGACACTTTCTCCACAAAATCGGTTTCCCCCAAATCGCAAACACTAACCAAACGAACACCCTAAACCTCTCTATCGTGAATCAGCCAATTTCATCACACCTTGTTGTTGTCATCAATCGAAAAACCAATCGGAGAAACGACGACTCCATCCCTCAAACATTGAAACAATTTCTTCACCCCAAATCCACTTCAACCATGAAATCTTCGGTCCATTATGAAAGTGGCGCTCCTAATCATGTGTTCTTGATGTCGCTGGTCAGAAATTGAAGGAAGAATATGGTGAGTAAACCGTTTTTGTTAAAAAAAATTCATGAGCTAGGAAGAATTTTGAATATGTATCTCAGTGAGTTGTGAATCCATTTTAGTTTCCTTGAATGTTTAATTACTAACACATTGATGAATTGGATGAATGCTAACAGTTCTTCATTTTCTGTTTCAGGAGCTCACAAGCCAACTCGAGCTCGACTCAAACTCGAGCGAGCTTGAGTTCAAGCCTCTTTTTCTTGACTTGACAGGCTCGAGCTCGATCCTGTAGCACACGAGCCGAGCTCGTTAAGCCGAAAACTCAGCTCGGCTCATTTACATCCTTAGACTGCTGTGGTCTTGTGTGGTGGAGTATGAAATTTGAGAAGATGGACATAATTTTTTTTTTTTTTTTTTTTTTNGGCAAATTGATATTTTTGATGCAAATTCGGATAAAACCGAATATCCTGTTTATCCAATCCGAATATTCAAATTGGATCAAAACTAGATTAGACAAAATCCGTATCGGATTCAGATTAGGTTCATACTGATGGGAATTTCCGAATCGAATCAAAAAAATGCAAAACCGGATCAGATATCTGGTTTTGCAAACCCTATCAGACGTTAAACTCAAATTAACTCAACTCGAACTCGGTGGGGTGAGCAAGTCGAGTTCGAACAAGAGGAGACTCGACTCGTGAGCTCGCAAGCCTAGTGTGCCTCGCACTCGTAAGGACCTTTGGGTTAGTTTTATAAACCATGTGGGGTAGATATGTAAAATTGCACTTTTCAAAAACTTCAAAAAATGACATTTACCCCCTAACTAAAAAATAGTAAAACACGACACTTTCTCCCCCAAATTGGTTTCCCCCAAATCGCAAACACTAACCAAACGACACCCTAAACCTCTCCATCATGAATTAGCCAATTTCATCCCGCCTTGTTGCTGTCATCGATCGAAAAACCAGTCGGAGAAATAATGACTCCATCCCGCAAACATTGAAATGATTTCTTCACCCGAACCCCCAAATCCACTTCAACTCTCAAATCTTCGGTCCACTGTGAAAATGACGCTCCTAATCATGTGTTCTTGTTGTCGTTGGTCGGAAATTGAAGGAAGAATTTGGTGAGTAAACCATTTTTGTTAAAAATATTTCATGAGCTGGGAAGAATTTCGAATATGTATCTAGTGAGTTTTGAATCCATTTTGGTTTCCTTGATTGTTTAATTACTAACACATTGATGAATTGGGTGAATGCTAATAGTTCTTCATTTTTTGTTTCAGGAGTTTGCGAGCCAACTCGAGTTCGAGCCTCTTTTTCTTGACTTGACAGGCTCGAGCTCGATCCTGTAGCACACGAGCTGAGCTCGTTAAGCTGAAAACTCGACTCGGCTCGTTTACATCCCTAGACTGTCGTGGTCTTGTGTGGTGGAGTATGAAATTTGAGAAGATGGACAAATTTTTTTTTTTTTTTTTGAAGAAAATTATGTAAATAGAAGAGAACAAAGAGAAAAGGGAGAGAGTCGTCTTTCAATTTTAGGGACCATTTTGTTACTGAAAAACTATTGTGTTCTGAATTGTTATTAACAGCATAAGCCAGGACGTCTAGGCATTTACCTCATCAAACTACAGAACAGGAAGGAATAGTAAAGTTCCATTGTGGGCTGGAGGCACCAATGGCTATGAGTGGTGCTTCTTTTCAGTAAGTGATGGACAGGCATGTGCATTACAGGAGAAGTCATTGTGTTTGTGGAATTGTCACTCTTCTCATGAATTTTGAACCATTCAAGAATAACAGGAATGAAGCAGAGAGAGAGAGTAGAACATGTCTACTAGACAACAACTGTAAGGCTGATACGGTTTTGGTGATCAAAGATGGAGATGGACGGTTGTCATTAAAAGGAGTACTGATGAATTCCTTTTATTCATGCTTTTAACAGGGGCAACAATAGTGGTGGGGTCCAATAACTTTGCCTAATGAAATTTATGTCTTTTATGTTTATGGGATGGCAATGAACCGTTATAATTAGAAGTGATGACCAAAGAAGAACCCACCAGGGGCAGCACTTTGAAAATGCATTTCTTGAAGTTCACTCAAAGCTGCTGCCTGTCTGTGTTTTTACTTTTGACTGCACAATAAGTTACACTACATGCGCACTTTGCTCATCTTTTTATTCCTCTCTTCACCAACTTCAATTGATAGCTACTGATCACTCCTTTCCTTTGGCAATTTGGGTTCGTTTGGACCATGACCATATTTTGGGATAACAATGGCGCAGACACCTTAGCCAGCTCTGATTTTGTTCCTTCCAAATCATATTCCCCCTCAACTTTCGGCCCCTTTTTGCACTTTAGTAGTACATTTCATAACGTAATGCAAATAATTTGCGGAGGCTTTTGCTTAACATGGTGATAATTAATATTAATTAAGACCACTTTTGCGTACGAATACCAATATTGATACAATCCCATTAACGAAAATATACATGCATGATGCAAAGACTTAACTTTGAGATCCAAAAGAGCAACGACAGAAAAGAAACAGTTGGATCATGGGAAACCAATGGAATAAATTCATAACAATTACAAGCCAATAGGAAGCTGAAACAAAAACTTCAACTTTGCTCACTCAATGACAAGCATTAATTTATAAATATATATATAGCTAGTACAATAAATAAAACGAAGAAATTGGTCATGGATCAATCTGCAATGGTCCAAGTCAGATCGTTCTCGAAGATCCAGTGGCAGACTTCAATCTGTCCAGGGGTGGAGCCAAGTGCCACAAAGGCTCCATGCGTCGGACTCCAAGCTGATGTGTCAATATGACAAATGGCAACACCATGATTGATCTTCTCCTTGCTCTCGACATCAAGTATATCAGCCTCGTAAACCCTAACCTTGGGCACAGAATGACAATAATACAAAAGATAGGGGTACAAACTCTGATGACAGGACACTGATTTGGTCACTTTCCCGTTGTTGATTCCTCTCACTGATCCCATCATCACTCTTTGCTTTGAGCCGTTCACACACTCCGTTGTCCTGGCCACAACATTTTGACCCAACACTGACGTGGCAAAGTCTATCATGTCTTCCATTGAGCCCACACACCGTTTGGTCTCACCCTGGCTGGGCGCCCTCTCGCACTCCGCCAGTGAGTTCACAATCACCACCTCTGTGCTCGAGTTGTCTTTTACGTTGAATAGTTCCTTCAACTGGGGTAACTCTGAAGTTGAAAATGGTAATTTAGACAAAATCGGACGGGGCAAAAATGACCTTTTGGGCATTTTATCTCTAATGTCGGGCATCACCATGACATTTCCCTGCTTCAGCATGGCTTCCCTGAAAAATTTACCTGGCTCAACCCATCTTTTTTCAAAATTGCTACTCTGTCGTGAAGAGGCACCTGTGTTGCTGTAACCAGCAAATGTAGCAACATTCTTTGCATAGCCCTTGAACGAACGGGCCAAGCCATAACTTTTGAACCCAACCTTGGTCAGACCCTTTGATCCTATGCCATATTCTTTGAACGTATCATTTCCTAAGTTGAATGTTTTCCCGTAATTTGCAAAATTCGCTTTACCTGAATTTGTATTTTTGGCATAAGATTGAAAAGAATCATCACCAACATTGGCTGTGTCTCTATAACTTGAAAAGCTACTGACCCCGGAGTTTGAACCGAACCCATAACTCCTAAATGTGTTATGTGGGTTGTTTCCCGAGTCACCATAACTTGTAAATGTGTCATTTGGTGCATTTCCTGACTCACCATACCCTGTAAAACCGGACCCTACCGTGTTTGCGTTTACTCCGTACCCAGTGAACTCGGTTGGACCAGTATTTCCATTCTTGCCATAGCTGATAAATGTTTCAGCTCCCGAATTTGTTTCATCACTGTAGCTTGTGAATTTGAGTTTGTGGTTGTTGTCATCCGAGTCATAGCTTGTGAACCGTAGGTTTGGGACATTGACTCGGTCTGCGTAGCTCGTGAACTGACCTGAGCCACCGTTGGCTCCTGGACCGTAGCTGGTGAAGTTCTCATTGGCAATGTTACCGTCTTTAGCATAGCTGGTGAACTCTTCACTGTGACCAGTTCCATCTTTACTGTATTTCTTGAACGAGTCATTGGGCTGGTTTATCCCGTCTGAGTAGTTCTTAAACGAGTCGATTCCACCGAGTCGTCCGCTGCCATAGGTTACAAAGTTCTTATTGGTATAACCTGCAAAGTTGGCGTCTCGGCTAGTACGTTTGAACGCATCTGATTGTGAGTCAAATGAGCATATCAAGTTGGCCAAGGAACAAAAGGCATCGAGGTTTGAAGATAGAGACTTTCCGGTGGCAACTTTGGTGAGTTTCGCTAAATCAACGGCATTAAGTGGAGAAGCTTTTGAGAGAAGAAATGGTGGCGGTTTAGGAAGGGCGCTGGAGACATGCGTGTTCCAGTAACGAATCAGCGATGCTTTTGCTGTAAATGGGTTGTCTCGAGATGAAATGTCCTGTTTTGTTTCACTTGCTCTGTCACAATAAACCTGCAAAAGCACAGAAAAACATGAAAATGTGAAGAAAGGCAATACAGAATGTGATGCGATTGAAAATGAAAAAGACAATGCAGAATATGTGATGCAATTGAGATCCATAAAGAAGATGAGAGATTAATAGTTCTTACATTGAAAGAGGAAAGTGATAAGAAGAGGAAGAGGAAGAAGCAGAGAATAGTAGTCGTCATGGTATATGGAGTTGTCTTTTCTTTTCACAGAGCAAGAGGATTGGAGAAATGGGAAGAATAAATAAGCAGGATGACCTCTGCTCTTTAACCAATTTTGTACACTTGCTCTTTTGGCAAAGTTCTGCTTTTACAAAGAAAAGCAAGCCCCATATGTCTGACATATGCATTATTAATTAACACACAAAAACTAATTATATGCAAATTATATTAATCTTGATTACCAAGCTATAAGCCGAAGGGGATACTAATCCATTAAGGTGGTTAATTTTCAAACTGCTTTACAGTTGTTTGATTTGATATGAGACATGCATTTGAAATAACGAGATAGATATAAACATACATTAAGACAGATTTATGACACAAGAAGCTATAAAATGTCAACTTGGGCGATATCTTAACTGGTGGTCGGCGCCCTTTGAGGGCCTTTAAAATGGGAAAATGCGGGTGGGGGTGGTGATTGGTGAAATAGGATTAGGTAACGAAGTTTAATTAAAATATGGAGTCGGGCTTATAAAATCTAGAACATAAACTAGTTACTGGGAAAACACATCATCGTGTTCCTAATCAGTTTGTTGGGAACAGCCAATTAAGTTTGGACATATTCGAAATCGGACACGAAAACCGAAAGGCAGGGGAAGTAGTTAGTCAAGAAAGTAATATAAAAATTGAAAGATGAGTTAATTAGAAGCCAAAACTCTGTAGAAAACTAGAAATTCATATAGTTTTTGTTGATTTCTAAGGAAATTATATTAAGTAGAAACCACTGGTGAGATGCTTCTCTTTTGACTTTATAAGATGTCCTATTCTCTCTACCATAGTGCAGTGTGTACATCTAGGGTCCCATTGTTTAATTATTTTTCTCTATTCTATTAATATTATTTTTATAATACATATTTTTTCTATTCTATTATATTTTATTTAACTATTTTTAAATCTTATAAATTTATTAATTTAACTAAATCCTTCACATTTTTTTCATTACCTATGGGCTATGGCTCAGGAGGTCCACCGCCCAGGTCAATTGCTGATCCCTTTTGTATTTTTACAGAATCTAAAAAACATTGAAAACGCTTTTCAAAGTTTACTTTGTTAATCTTCAAAAACAGATTTATCTTGCTTATCTCACAGTTTGATGGAAAACGTTTGCCGAACTTGATTAGCCACCGAAAACGATTGTGGGACCCTTTATAATAATCAATCCTGTCAATCATATTTCCCATCACGTTATGATAAAGGAGTCTTTTATTCAATCAGATTGTGTTGGATTATTAACACGTTGCTAGTCATGATTCGACGTAGAACTTATTGAAATAAAACGGACATTTTTTATCCAATCAAAATTACAGAACTCATAAGATAATAAAAGTTACGTGTCTAGTAAGGTGATAAAACTCGTTTCTACTCTGACGGCATGGCATCTCGGTTTCTAAATTGGAGGACATTTTCAGGGAAAAATACTGTTTCGACGTGTTTAGTAACCCTTTTTTAAGTTTTCTACGTCTTTTTCTTATTTTGGTTAGAGTTGCTTGATTAAACAATGTTTATTAAACCAGTTTATAAGTTTTAAAATTAGGTTAGTCTATTTATTTATAACTTTTTTAAATTTATAAACAAAAATAAATAAATTAAAGGGAGATACTTTTTTTTTAGTTTATAAACACTCTGCTTATAAGTTAATTTGACCAAATATATTACCACATTATCCCTATTTAATTTTAAAACCTCATCGTATAATTTATTAATTAATAAAATAATATAATATCATTTTTAGTCTTCTAATAATAAAATATACTTATAAGCCACATTTTACCAAAAGTCTTAACTATTTATCAGTCATTTATAAGTATTTTAATCAAACACGTAACTGTTTAAAATTTCAAATACTTATAAACTCAAATTAGTTTATAAACACTAACTACTTATAAACTGTTTCGACGTGTTTAGTAGCTCTTTTAAGTTTTTTGCGTCTTTTTCTTATTTTGGTTAGAGTCATTGTTTGTTTTAGGAATGTTTATCAAATCAGTTTATAAGTTTTAAAATTAAGTTGATCTGTTTGTTTATAACTTTTTTGAATTTATAAGCAAAAAAATAGAGCTGGGCATTTGGGACGGAGCCCAAAAGCCCAGCTCCAAAACCCGGTCCTAGGACCGGTCCTTTGGGACTAGGCCTAAGGAGGAGGGCCCGGGCCCTCCACTGGGCCCTCCTCCAGTCCCAGCCTGGGCCCAAATTTTTTTATATTTTTTCAATATAGTCCCCTGCTAAATTACATAAAACCCCCTATTAATTTTAAAATAAATATAAATTACAAGGGTTAAAATGAACTTTTACAAAATTTATTAAAAAAAAGAATCTTCCAGGTCCAAAAAATTTATAAAATTTACGGATAAAAAATACTAAAAACCTCTTATAAAATTTTGTTTTGCCCCCAAAATATAAAAAAATTTGAGGGGGAAAAATGAGATTATCCAAGCTCATGGGACCAGTCCCGACCAGGCCTAGGGCTTGGTCCGAGTCTTGGTTTTTCTCATGGGGGACCAGTCCCAAACAGGCCAAGGCCTGGGCCCGCAAGGGACCGGTCCCTTGCCCACCTCTACAAAAAAAAGATAAGTTAAAGAGAGGTACTTTTTTTTTAGCTTATAAGCACTTTGCTTATAAATTAGTTTGACCAAACATATTACTACATTATCCCTATTTAATTTTAAAACCTTATCGTATAATTTATTAATTGATAAAATAATATAATATCTTTTTTAATATTTTAATAATAAAATGTACTTATAAGCCACATTTTACCAAAAGTCTTAACTATTTATCAATCACTTATAAGTATTTTAATCAAACACATAACTGTTTAAAATTTCAAATAATTATAAACTCAAATTAGCTTATAAGCGCTAACTGCTTATAAGTTTAAATTAGCTTATAAACACTAACTGCTTATAAATTAATTTTTATAAGCTCAACCAAACAAGTTTTAGTCAACTGTATTTTTTTTAATTAATTTAAATTTTATTTCTTTATTTATTAAGACTTAAGAGTTCTATTAAGATTGATGGTAATTATCCTATATAAACATATTATTAATTTTTTTAAGGATAAAATGATATTTCAGATTTTCCATCAAACTTTATTGACCAAGTTTCGTCGGTTGAATCAACCCTAAAGGGTTTGTTTTTACGCTTAACTCCTAGGGTCATAACTCGCACGCTAATTTTTAATAGAAAGATATAAGTGAAGTCCCTGATTATCGCTGTGTAATGTTATGAGGCAGGGAGTTATATATATATATATATTGTCAGACTTCTTGTTTAGGATTTCAAGTACAAAAATATCATTACTTTATTAGTATAAGCTTGATCTTGACTCTTGATTTGTCGTGTTCAGTAGATGGGTGTTTAATCTTTGATTAATTATTGGCTAAACTATAAGCGTTGGCCACAATCAATTCTTAAACCCAAATTAAACTAGAGTTTCGAACCAACATTCTAATCAACTACCTAATTGGGTAGTGACAAGACAACGGCTGAAATTGCAGAAAATACTCAATCTCTCAGACAACAAAATCTTGGACAAACACATACAATTAAAGTCTAAATGAATCTTAATATTATCAGTATCTATATATAGCAAAACTAGCCTAGCTGAGCAGAGCTCGCATGTGGTGTAATTAAAGCTGCAGTTAAAGGTTGTGAAGCATGTATGGGGGAATAAATATTCTGCACAGAGACTTGCCGAAAGAACTATCTTCTAAGGCAGGAAAGGATGATGATGTCTCCAATTCTGATAGCAGAGCGCCAATAGAAACAGTAAGAAAATGTGGAATATTTATGACTGACATAGGAATTATAATGGGTTGCTTTACTCCCACAAAAGGTTTTTATATTCGGGCTCGGGCATGATTCGTAAGAAATAATGATCGTAATGCACGTTCACAACTAGGCAGGAAATTACTGCTACTGCAACTGGACTGTATTTTGTTGCAGATCAAATACGTCTCCAGAGTGCGTGCAGACACAGTTCATAAATTAATCAAGTAGGAGCATTATTTTGGCGTAATAGTAGACGCAATGTTTAGGTTTTTTTTTTTTTTTTTTTTCTTTTTTTAAATCTGTGTAATGTCTTATATTTGACGACTGTTCTTATTATTAATATTGCTGCCACAATGAACCATATATGACGTTACTGGCTGCAAGAAGTATCAATTACACGGTTCTTCTTCTTCTCCATCGAGTTGAAGCCTAGAAATATCAATTATATTTGACCCAATACCACTGTAATATCGTCATCATTGTCCCATTGATCTTCTTCACAAATTCTAGCAAGGATTCAGCGCAGGGATTGTGCTTGATGTTCTGTATAGTATTACTTTTATCTTGATATCTATGAAAGATTTCACAATAGCCCATTGCAAAATGAAATTAGCTACATTACATCCAGATTTTTGCACATTTCTTAAAAGAATCAGAGCAATCTGCGCCTGTGTCAAGCATTTTCATACAAATCTTCCAAGACTTAATTGAATTGTTCTTCTACTACTGTATAAAAAGCAGAGTTCATGATTGATCACCCATCATTTTAAACGTGCATGTTTTTTCGTATCAGGTTAAATCTTGAATTATTGCAGAAATGGTGGCTTACTTAAAGACTGGCCCTTGCTTAAAGCAAAGTTGACAGGCCATAAAATTTGGTTGGATTTAGTGTTGAATCCAAAGACTTTGTAACATAAGGTTTGCGGTGATGGATGTATTTGTGCCCAATGCATTGACATCTCACCAGAACTGAACTGGAAAATTACAAGCTGCTTCAAAAAAAGTTGCTATTTGACTGGTAGATGTTGGAGCTTTTCACTACAAAATGGTGGAACATGTCTCACCTCTAGACTCTTGTTAAATATGTTGCCTTTCTGTCTCTCTGATTTACGGGTTTCTGGGCCTGCCACGTGAATTTGTTTCAAGTTCGGATCTTGGGCTTATTCGTCGTCCTATGTCCATAAAGATATAAATAGATTAACCATAATTATAAATTGGAAAAATAAAAATCATACTACACGTGGCGGTCAAGAAAGTTGCTTCCTTGATTTTATGTTTTCAAATCACTTGAAATGATTCAATAAGCATTAGGTTTAAACCACCTTAAAGTCACCCATAGTTATTTGTGACTTATCTTGAAACATTAAGCTTGTAGAATATTTAATGAATCCCTCAAAATTAGTTGAGGTATATACAGATGAGTAATGTTACATCCAGAGTCTTTTCTCACATATTTTCTCTCACAACTCAACGTGACAACTTTTAATTAATCAATCATAATTTATCAGATGAGACCCAAGTGAGACCCATTATAAACTAACCAATTATCGTGAGTATAAGATTTTTTGTATGCAGACAGCTCGGACACCCATGTCATAAAAATAAAAAAATATAATACTTATTAAAATCGAGATAAATATCTGTGGGTTGGAGTGCAGAATTAATCCCACCTTATATGAAGGGTCAACAGCTTTTGCTGTCGTTTCTTTGAAGCTTTTGTGGGCCTGCTGATGGTACCATCTTTCCGTGTTATAAATTGAATTCCATAATAAGTTTTGAATATATACCAAATCCACTTGCATTTCAATCTTTTAATAACCGAGAAATCATATGGGAATATCGGTGTGGTTTAGAAGCTAGGGCCATTTTTCCACTCTTTCGTTCCAGTTGTTATAACCGTCCACCATCTTTCATTCACGTATTCAATTGAAATTATTATAAAACAGTGCCGTGCTTTAGAAAATTTTACCCGCTTTAACGAACCAATCAAACGTGGCACCCAATAGCCGCCGTATCCATTAGCACCCGTCCATTAACAAGTGGATTACAGCATCTCATCAGTCGGTACCGACCACACGATTGTGGTGTACAACGTACGGCTTATACACAATAGCGAACCTCACTAACGCCGTCAATTAACGGCATAAAGTCTCCCGTTTCCTTTTTTTTTTCTCTCTCTTTCTAGTTCACTTCACTCCTCCCTCAGAATCAAATGGTTTCCTTTTCACGAACCGAATCAGACAAGCTTTCTACTTACTATTACTAGGAAACGCTAACGTTCTCAGTTTTTTTAAATACTTTTTTTCGCTAATGACGATTCAAATTATTCAATCTCGATCTTTGATGGCCTCGTTCTAGGGTTTTGATTTTCTCAACTGAACACAGACGTCTTTCTTATCCTCTATGGCAATCAGAGGCGTCGACTTCAAGTGGTTAGTTTTAATCTTTCAATACGAAGTTCTTTAAAATATATTAATATCATTTCCTTTGAGGTTTAAATGTTATAAATGAATGTGAAATTGTCTTATTGCAGGTATGATGGATTTTTCTTGTCGATGCTCGCGACAAGTGTGTATCCTTTTGATTCTTAATATTTTGTTTTAAGTTTTGATTGGTTGCCAAGAAATGTAAACTGATATTTTAGTGTTTATCTATGAATGGAGTGTTAAATGATTGTTTAGGTTTACGTAGGGTGGATTTATTGAAGTTTTATTAGTTTATGAGTGTTCTTCCTTAATGATTTTATTTTTTGCCATTAGAATCATTGTTGCAATCAATTGGAAGCGTTACCATCTTTGTACATACCCTTTGCACATATGGATCGTGGTAGGTTTCTGAAATTTGAGGAACTTAAATGGATTGAATTTTGGTTTTATGTTTAGTGTTTAGATTTGTAAGTTGAAGTTTTCTCGTGATTCATAGTTTATTGTTTATTCTTCAGGTTGATTACACTACTGTGTTTGTTTTTCGATTGTTAATGTTCGTAGATAATGGACTAGCAGCTGGAATGGGATTGTGAGTATAAGAGGTTTCTGCTAATTTGTTTGTGATTACTTTTTGGCTATCAATGTATGGAATATTTTAACATTGTTAATATTCTCTTCTATTGTAATATCTTTTTTGTAATATAGCTTAGCTGAATTTTACATGATATATCATTCTTTGACTTTACATGCTTTTAGGGATTTTGGGTGGCAGCAGAGATATGCTCGTTTCTGTGGAAGAGTAGTGGTTCTTTCAATTCTATCTCTACTGCTTTATCCATTTCTTTGGGCTTGGACTATAATTGGTACCTTGTGGTTCACACATGCAAGAAATTGTGTAAGTGTTCTATTTTCTGATTTTTGGGAGGTGTTTTGATCTGCAAATACTCTTAATGCTTGAAACAATGTCACTAAATGCTTGCAGTTGCCAGAAGAGGGTCAGAAATGGGGTTTCCTTATTTGGTTACTTTTCAGCTACTGTGGACTTCTTTGCATCGCTTGCATGTCCATGGGAAAGGTTAGTTTAGTACTCAATGTTGTGTACAGTTTCCATTTACTCATGTATAACCTAGTTCTATGCCATGAATAAGTGTTCTCTTTTTGCTCTCTCAGTCACATTTTCTGTCTTACAACAATTGACATTTTAAGCCTATAAAAGATATTGGTCTTAGATGCTTCCACTTGTGTTTTAATTCTTGTTCTTTGAACTTCAATTTGGCAGTGGTTGACACGAAGACAAGCTCACCTATTGCGTGCTCAGCAGGGAATTCCTGTTTCAGAATATGGGGTATGGTTGAAATATTTTTGCATGTGGCAGATTATTTCATATTTAACTTCCTTTTATCAAGTTCAGCTATCAATGCATTGATTAGTTCCTTTATTCCAAAATTTTGATCACCGAATAGTGTTGTTGAACTAGTTATCAAAATAGGATGTGATGCAATGGTTTTAGGTGATGGCTTTGTTTGAAGTGTGTAATCATGGTTTTATAAAGATTCATGTCTTTATTTTGTGCTATTTTTCCGCTTCATGTCAAAGATTACTATTTCATGGTTTAGTTATTATTGTAGTCCTTTTCATTTTTGTGGAGAGTATAAAAGCAATATAATTCTTTGACCATGTACCTGGCCTGCTCAATTCTGGATGTATCTGTAGTGACAAGTGCAAAAGATGTTCCAAAATTTACATTACTTCTGTTTGATAGTGCCTGGATTAAACCTCTTACTGTGATCCAGGTTTTGGTTGACATGATCCGTGTACCAGATTGGGCATTTGAGGCTGCTGGTCAAGAGATGAGAGGCATTGGCCAAGATGCTGCGGCATACCATCCTGGACTTTATTTGACTGCAGCTCAGGTAAGTACTGCATCACCAAGAGCTACAATTGACAGTTTTCTTTATTTTAATGTGATTGTTGCATTCGTTGAATATGTGAGCTGACCAAGGAGGTGTTCTTGTAATGTCTCTTTCTAAAAATTCTTATATTGTCGGCTATTCGTGCCTCTGTTTTCGTTAGCGGTTAAATATGAACTCAAGACATTGACTGACTTTCTTAGCACAGTCAGAACTTAAACCAATTTTGGGAAGTTACAATCCTCTCTTCATTTCTGTTATTGTGTTTGTGTTAGGATTTGGTTGTCTGGTGTAGGATATATTTTTCATTATTCTCACTTTCAATAGATGGGGCACTTCCTTGGTTACTTATGAGGGTGTATGAATTGCCACACTCTATTATTACATTTTGGTGCTCTAGTAAAGTAGATATTTGTGGTTGTCTTACCATACTTATTTCTTTTTGCTTACAATTCCCTCTATTAGAAGTCTTGTTAGATGTATTAATCTTACAATTTGTTCTGGATCCTGATGTTGTGCAGAGAGAAGCAGTAGAGGCACTTATTCAGGAACTTCCAAAGTTTAGGTTAAAGGCTGTTCCAACTGATTGCAGTGAATGCCCCATTTGCTTGGAAGAGTTTTATGTGGGGAATGAGGTCAGATTTCTTGTCTAATTTTATGCTTCATCTAAGTGCATGAGGTTTTACATGCCTTAAATAGTCATCAGGTTAGAATTTTTTTGTTAACCATGCAATAGTTTTTATTGGTTTCCAACTGTTTGGAGTTGTCTAGTCTTTGATGCCTTTTAGCTATATATGGTGCCATTAATTGGGATTTGCATGCTGAAAATCGTATTTCTCAGGCTTTTCACTGGTCAGAAGGTAGCTTCATGTAAAAATCTCGTCCACTTTTTGGGATTTTTGATCTGGCTCTGTAATTGCTAGAGCCCTTGGAAGAGGTAGACATTAAATTGCATTGTTAAGAATTGGAGCTATAAAACCTGGATGCAGAGGTGCACACACTTTTATACTTTAGTAGCAGTGGAAACTAGATGTAAATTATAGAATTATGGAGATGCAAGCCACCAGTCTTTCCTCAAAACTGTTTATACACATTGTTATCTTTTAAGGGCATATCATCACCTCAGTGGATATTTGATCTACTTTCGTAATTCTCTCTTTTTCTTTTAATATAATTGTATGTTTCCTATCCAAGAAAAATAAAAAAAAAATTTAGAGGGCCTATAATCATAAGTTTCTTGCTGGAAGTGGTGCAGGTTCGTGGCTTGCCTTGTGCTCATAATTTTCATATAGAATGCATTGACGAGTGGCTTAGATTGAACGTGAAGTGTCCTAGGTGCCGTTGCTCAGTCTTCCCAAACCTTGACCTGAGTGCCTTGTCCAATCTCCGCACTACCGATTCTGAACGGTCATCAACCAGTGTTGTGACAGCTAGTCGGTATGTAAGAACCCAGCCTTCTAGCCAGAGCTATCTGGTGAGGCTGCAGGGTCTTCTCCGCCCAGTCCGTACAGAAAATGCAGGATCTCCTAGTGATACTGCTTTGGAAACTGCCGAGAATGGAGGAATGTCTCCAGCAACTCAAAATCAGACGAGCATGGGGCCATTGGCTTCTGTTGAAAGAGTGTTTGCTGGTCACGCCACCCCACGTCAACACTGATCCATTTCTCAGATTCTGACTCACAATTTTTGCTACATACTCTTCTAACCGCATGCTGCAAGAAGCGAAACAGTATTTGTCCATGGCCATTGTGTAATGCTAGCAGTGGTTAATGGTAGTAGAAAAGATACATATATATATGAGTTGATCCATTGAGTGTATGGAGTAGTGACATGAGAATTGTTTATGACACCTTCAGTTCTTTTGAATCATAAACCAATGGAAATTAGATTTTTCAGTTGTATAATTGATGTCCCGGCCTCTTAATACGCCAAAATAAGAAAACGTGGAATTTCTGGGTCCATTTGATGAAAGGTCAGCTGTGAAAAACCCTTAAATGAGGCAGGACGAAATGAATGGTTGTCGTTGAAAACTTTTGATGATTTCTCTGGCCACTCACTGGTGAATTTATTTTAGAAATTTGTTTATTATTGATTTAAAAAAAAATAATAATGAATTTTGTTTATATATTAGATTTGTAATAACGTGCTAGAAAATTTATTATTCCAAAAAGGGGAACTTGAGTACTGTATCTGCATTTAAAATCTTAATCATATTTTTAACAATTTAATTTCTTTAAATAAAAAATACATAAACAAATAGATTTTTATAGCACGGCAGAGGTGGATACCAATAATTGACACGGGTCCGGATATTCTATTGAAGCCAGAACTTATCCACCCGTTGATATTTCTATCCAAATTCCAAACAACACAACCTAACAGAAACTGAAAGAAAGAGAGAGATGTTAGTGGCAAACAATGGTTTGGGCATGAATATGAATATGATTCATACAATTTCCAGGCCTTTCCACTGCTTAGATTTCTCAGTCAAGAAATCTAACAGTTTGAGTTTTGTTTTGGGTTGTTGGAGTTCGAATTCTGCTTCGTCTTCCAAAACCAAGAACTCGAAGAACCCGAAATCTTTCTGTTGTCTCTGCAGCAACAGTAACAATAGCAATACTAGTAATAACAATTCTTCTTGTTTGGATTGGGATTGGAATCGATGGACTCGCCACTTCTCTGAAATTGAACAAGCTGAGAGCTATGCTTCTGTTCTAAAGGTACTTCTCTTATTTAATTCTTTTTTATGTCTCTGTTCGTTTTCTTTGTTGCTTCTTGTTCTTTTTTCCTATTGTTTTGTTGGGTTTTGTCCTTTGAATCTCAGATTACATGTTTCATAGTTGTTCATTACTAATAGTTTAGTGGATTTTATTAGTTGATATCATCACCTCATTCAAACTGAGCAGTCTAGATATGGCTACATTGAAAACGTGACAATGATTAATTGTTCAAAGATAACTAAGAACTCTAAGTCTAAACCAGCTTACATGATACATTTTTGTTTGCTTTTTTTAACCCGAATGAATTGCTCTGCTTTGCAGTTTCAACTTGAAGATGCAATTGAGAATGAAGACTTCCAAGAAGCTGCCAAATTGAAAAAGGCTATTGCAGAAGCTACTTCAAAGGATACTGTAGCAGAAATAATGTCTCAGTTGAAGGTGTGACCTGTGAATTAGCCCCTTGAAGTAAACACCTACTGGATAATGTTTTGTTTCTTAACTTGATCTGCTGTTTCGTTCAGACTGCGATAGACGAAGAGCGCTACCATGATGCTTCTAGATTGTGTAGATATACGGGAAGTGGACTGGTAATCTTCTGGACCTTCACTTGGTATTATGTTAACAAAGATTTATTAACTTGAAGACTATTCAAGAATAGACACTTTAAAACAAAATTACTAACTTCTTATAGAAAAAACAATATTCTAGATGAATTATTGTGGAATTTGATTTTTTGTTCAGCCAAGATTCAAACCAATTGTAGTGGACTTTTCCAGTATTCTTATATTTGGAGGGCCTCTAATTTGCCTTATATTCAGTTCAGCTCCATATTTTATCTTCTCTTTTTTTTATGCTGGAACTCAATCAGCGGTTAAATAAATGGTAGATTGGGTGGTGTTCATTTTTCTCATAGAATTTGTTGGTGGCTGTTGGCCTTAGAGGGATATGATGAATAGATTCTCTGCCCAATATCTTGACACTCTTTGTTTGTGATGGCGACTATTGATGCCATTAGTTTTTCTTATGGCTTGGGCTGACTATATAGTGATATGGGGTTCTTAAAGCTGACTGCGAATGCGGTTATGTAAAACGTTTAATTAACCTTTATTGTTGTTTTGGTAGGTTGGCTGGTGGGTGGGCTACTCCAAGGATTCAGATGATCCATTTGGCAGATTAGTACACATAACACCTGGTGTTGGCAGATTTGTTGCCAGGAATTACAGTCCAAGGTATGAATCCTTTGTGGTTTTATTTAAAGTTTGATATCATCCAGAGTGTGTCAGTAATTATAGTTTGCTACAGACAGTTGGCCACTTCATCCCCTGGAACTCCCCTATTTGAAATCTTTGTCGTCAAAGATAATGAGGAATCCTATGTGATGCAGGTAAAGTTCAGATGTTCCTTTGAAGATAATAGTTTTCTGATGCCAAAAATGGCATAAACATTTGAATCCGATATTATCTGTTCACAGGTAGTATATTTGCAGCGAGCAAAGGGAAGTTCAACGAACTCTGCAAGTTCACTTTCCAAGTCCACTAAAAATCCATCAACTTCCGAAGTTGATAATGCATCTGTTGTAGATGTTCAAGGAACTGAAGTTAAAGCAGAGAGAAGTGATGACAAGGGCATCACTATTGAAGGAGCAACCGAGGAAGGGATAAAAAGTGTTATAAATTTTCTTAAGGAAAAAATTCCAGGACTGAAAGTGAAAGTTATGAACATTGATGTCACTGAGGAAGTGATGGATGGTACTGATTCTGTGAAGCAGCTGATGCAAGATGATGAGGAGACAGGATCTAGTGAGGATTCCGAAGGTGAAACTGATAACTTGGAAGGGATTCAACCTGATGGAGTTGCTCTTGAAGCAGATAATGATGCCTCAGAAGATGGAAAGGATTTGGATACAAAACTTTTTATTGGTGGTGTTGTACATAATAATGAGGATACTCCTACCAAGGATGATTATGTGCGTCTGCCAGCTGATGTTAAAGATATGGAGAGAGATTCGTTTGTGCTGCATGTTCCTGGGAGAAGTCTTGATTATGACAATGGAGAAAGTAAATTGTCTAAAGTGAAAATAGCTGCTATTGCAGCTCAAGGTGTTTCAGAACTTATGCCTTCTGAAATTGCCAAGGCATTTTGGAGTTCCGAAAAGACCTCTTCAAAGGTAAATTTGGATTTTATACGTTAAATTCAAGATTCAAGAAGTTGGGTTATTTACAAGTCTTTCTTTATCCATTTCCTATTGTTTTACTTCTAGTTGGTATCATTGGTGAGGCTCTTTAATGAATATTGGTACAAACAACGGTTTGTCGAAAGATAGTGATAGGAATCCACTCCAACAACTCAAACAATTGGGTTGGGCAATGGGTCTTCTATGGGTTTGGGTAGAACTCTCCTTGAAAAACCGGCTTGCCAAGGGAGGGTGCCCAAGCCATTTATAACCCACATGCCCACCCATTTCCCTTCCAATGTGGGATCATAACATTCTACCACACTTCCACAACCGACGTTCACGTCTGCCTCTTTATTCCAGTCGGCCTCTTTACTCCTTGGGTGACTTCATGGATCCCCTTACCTCGGGCCGATTCGCTTAAACAATTGGGCTAGGCAATGGGTCTTTTATGAGCTTGGGTAGAACTGTCCTTGGAAAATCAGCTTGCCAAGGGAGGATGCCCAAGCCATTTATAACCCACATGCCTACCCCTTTCCTTCCAATGTGGGATCCTAACATTCCACCACGCTTCTACAACCGACGTCTACATCAATCTCTTTACTCCTATCGTCCTTTTTACCCCTTGGGTGATTTTGCGGATCCCCTTACCTCGAGCCAATTCACCCTTTTTTGGGGTTACAGCCCAGGCCCAAGGTCAACCTATCACGCGTGCGTTGCCGCGTAGGCGCAGGATCATGCTCTTCTCAACCGGCGTCCACGTCGGCCTCTTTACCCCTTGGGTGACTTCGCGGATCCCCTTACCTCAGGCCAATCTGCCTTCTTCGGAGTAGCAACCCAGGCCCAAGGTCAGCCTGCCACGGTTCAACTTGCCACGTAGGCGCAGGATCATGCTCTAATACCAATTGATAGGAACTCACCCCAACAACTCAAACAATTGGGCTGGGCAATGGGTCTTTCATGGGCTTGGGTATAACTCTCCTTAGAAAACCGGCTTGCCAAGGGAGGGTGCTGAAGCCATTTATAACCCACATGCCCACTCTTTTTCCCTTCCAATATGAGATCCTAACAGATAAACAGACTTAATTCACATAATCTCATTATCTGGTGCATGAAAATATAAAAAAATTTACTGTCCTGTGCACTTTCTTGATTTCCTGTCAAGGTTTTAAATGCTTCAGCATTAGATTGGTTCATCTCATAATAACAGGAAAACTGAGATATTATTTTTATATTTCTGTAAATCTTGATAGCAGTTTGGGAAGTCGAACTTTAATGATGGGTTGATATTCATTTACTAAATTTGAAATTTTTTTTGAAGTGTGTAATCATGGTTTTTGTCATAGCTCCACCAATTGGGAGTTATGTGCTGCTTTTGATTGCAATATTGCTTTTCTTGACAATAACTAGGTTATTTGTTAACTTTTCTTAGGTTTCTAGAGATGTACGTGAAATTGTGAAACTTGCTGTCACTCAGGCACAGAAGCAGAGCAGACTATCTGAGTATACAACTTTTAGTCGAATTAGCACTTCTGAAGGCAATATAGATCCATTTGACGGTGAGTATGGTTGCATGCACGTGTATATATATACAATCTCTTCCAACATGGAATTTTGAGATCTGCTGGTTGACATGTAGGACTGTATGTCGGTGCATTTGGCCCTTATGGCACTGAAGTTGTGCAATTGAGGCGCAAATATGGTCAATGGAATGGAGAGGATGACAGGTCTTCAGATGTTGAGTTTTTTGAATATGTGGAGGCAGTAAAACTGACTGGGGACCTCAATGTTCCTGCTGGCCAGGTTTGTATCTTTTAAAAATCTTGGTGTTTGTCCTGGTTTTTGTATTCAATCATTTTAGTTTCATGCTCACGTAGTGAAGAGTTTGATTTAATCAAAACCCTTCTGGATCTTAGGTGACATTTCGCGCCAAAATTGGGACAGGCAGTCGCCTTGCAAACCGTGGGAAATATCCAGATGAACTGGGAGTGGTAATACTCTGTTCCCCCACTCTTTTTCCCTTCTTCAAAACACACACAAGTTTTCTCTCCACATAAGCATCAGAATATGTATTATTTTTTAGGAAATCCCACACCCAGGTCCATTTCATCCTTTAGCTGAACAGACACTTCCAACATTTTAATTGCATATGTGACATTGTCCTTAAAAGAAAATAAAAATGTGTCTATGTGACATTGCTGTCACCTTTTTCCAATCATTAGTTGTATGTCATAGTTTTTAGAGTTATTTAGGTATCTTTTTCTAATGACAAATAGTTTATTTAGCTTTTGGACAGTGACTTGTTTGTTTTTGCCCTTTTCTCATAACCACTTTTTGTATGATTCAACATAAAGTTACGTTTATTGTCATTTGAAATGTAAATTTAGCAATTGAGGTGCTAAATTTAATTTCAAACCCCTTTTTTTAATGATATATCTGTGAAGTAGATAAGATTGCTTAGAACTATGGACTCACAAGTTGAAATGCAGTGAATTATTGGAATTTAGGACACTCTCTTGGGCCCATCAGTTTGGTTGGATTGGAGTGTTGAGAAAATAGATTAATTGTAACAGCTCTTTTTTTTCCAGGTTGCAAGTTACAGTGGCCAAGGAAGAATAGCAGAATTTGGGTTCCGAAATCCTAAATGGGTTGATGGTGAACTGCTTCAACTTAATGGCAAGGTAATTACATTATAATTGCCCAGGATATTTGATAGCCTTTCTTCTATTATAGAAATCTTATGAGAATGTACAAGTCCACTTATTTGGCGTTTAGGATGTATTTTTGAAGAGTTTCCTTTTAATCCCACTTATGGTTTTCTGTAGGGCATGGGACCATACGTCAAAGGTGCAGATCTCGGTTTCCTTTACATTGTCCCTGAGCAAAGTTTCCTTGTGTTGTTTAACCGATTAAAGTTACCCAACTGAGCCATCTAGTTATTTTTTAATTAACCTATATATAACTTTAGAACGGGAAGAGATTGAGTATCCAAAGTTACACGTGAGTTGTTTTGTATACCGTGAATGAGAAGAGTGAGAGTTGTTATTATACCTTTCATGTTTGTAACTGCTGCCTTCCTTGTTCCACTTGTTTTGTTTCAAGTTGTATATCAGTTTTGTGAAATGACCTAAGATAGACATTAAATGGTGCAGTCTTAGAATACAGTAGACATGTAATGCTTGCCTGCTGACAGTTAAATGCAGTTACTTATGAGTGAGGTTATATTTTCTTTAAATGTTGATGGAATCATTGGTGGAATTATTGATCCAGTTTGTTGAGTAAGTATGTTGGGGCCAGTTTAGAAGCATTAACAAAATATTGATATAAATTAAGGGTGTGAATAGGGAATTAAAGGGGAAAGAGATCAGCTTTAGGATGAAAAGTAGATATGAAATTTTATGAAGTGGGAAAAAGCAAAAATTGATTGTGGTTTGTTTTAGTTGTAAAAGAAGGCATGATTTGACGAGGAGGAAACATCATCCAAACACGCTGCTATTTGACTGGTAAATGTTGGAGCTTTGTCTACAAAATGGTGGAACATGTTCCTCTAGACTCTTGTTAAAATGTGCCTTTCTGTCTCCTGATTTACGGGGTCTGGGCCTGCCACGTTAATTGTTTCAAGTTCGGACGATCTGGGGCTTATTCGCCCTTCCTATGTCTATAAAGATATAAATAGATTAACCTTAATTATAAATTGGAAAAATAAAAATCAACTACACCTAGCGGTCAAGAAAGTTGCTTCGTAGTTTACTTTCTGAGTTCAAATCACCTGCAATATTAGGTATGTAGGATATCAATGAGTCTTAAGTTTAAACCACCTTAGGTATCTATCGCATTTATGATTACCTTGAAACATTAAACTTGGTGATTGTTTAATGAGCCTCATATAATTGAGGTTATGCAGATGAATAATGTTACACTGATAATCTTTTCTCAAAACTTTTTCTACAACCTCTGACGTGACAGCTTACAATCAATGTTTAAAACCCAACCTGGGGTGAAACCGGCAAAGTTTCTGGGGCCTGGGTGACCGTCGGTCAAAACGATTGACAAAAATTTTAAAACTCAACAAACACCCCTTAAAATTACCTTCAAGTCCCTACATGTTTGAACTTTCTCAAAACAACCCCAACTGAAAATTGACGGCGACTGATCGACAACGGTGACACCCCAGATGCAACCCCAATCTTCCCTGAGATATTTCCATTAAAATCTACCCAAGATCTGGCCAAAATAGGTTCGATTTCGGTCAGATCTCCATGAAGTCGGGTGGGTATTCCAGGCCAGGTCTCATCCACCGCCGGCGCCGACAAACCTCCCCATCACCCAGGAATTACTCTCATGCTCTCCGACCAAAACCCACCTCAACCCACCCCCCGTTAGCCTAGCCAATCGCCGGAAAAATCCCATTGTTGCCGCTGCCAGGTTTTTCGATTTCTGGTCGATCTACTACCGGAAATCAACGACGCCACCACCATTGGATTCAACGGACCTTAGTCTTCAAAAGCCCTAACCTTCCGGCCCGTCGATTGTTCGTCGATCATCCTCCAAATCTTAGGGTTGGGGGTGAATCGAAAAAGTTAACCCAGCCTGGTGAAGCTGCGGTCTTGGTTCAACCGGCGGGCGGGTCGGTGTTAAAATAATGCTTACAATTGGTTAGCCATAATTTATCAGATAGGACCCAAGTAAGACCCATTATAAGCTAACCCATTGCGAAGTTGACACGTTTAAATCATGAGAGCACCATTATAAGCTACCATTGTGAGTTGACACGTTATAATCATGAGAGCAAGTTTAGAGATAAGTTTTCGTATATATAAATATATTATATATAATACTTATTAAAATCGAGATAATATATCTGTGGGTTGGAGTGCAGAATAATCCACCTTACATGAAGGGTCAACAGCTTTTGCTGTCGTTTCTTTGATGCTTTTGTGGGGCCTTCCCGTGTTATAAATTGAATTCCATAATAAGTTTTGAATATATACCCAATCCACTTGCATTTCAATCTTTTAATAACCGAGAAATCATATGGGATATCGCTGTGGTTTAGAAGTAGGGCCATTTTTCACTCTTTCGTCCAGTTGTTATAACCGTCCACCATCTTTCATTCACGTATTCAATTGAAATTATTGATAAAACAGTGCCGTGCTTTAGAAAATTTACCCGCTTTAACGAACCAATCAAACGTGGCACCCAATAGCCGCCGTATCCATTAGCACCCGTCCATTAACAGTGGATTACAGCATCTCATCAGTCGGTACCGACACACCGATTGTGGGTGTACAACGTACGGCTTATACACAAAGCGAACTCACTAACGCCGTCAAGTAACGGCATAAAGTCTCCCGTTTCCTTTTTTTTTCTCTCTCTTTCTAGTTCACTTCACTCCTCCCTCAGAATCAAATGGTTTCCTTTTCACGAACCGAATCAGACAAGCTTTCTACTTACTATTACTAGGAAACGCTAACGTTCTCAGTTTTTTAAATACTTTTTTTCGCTAATGCGATTCAAATTATTCAATCTCGATCTTTGATGGCCTCGTTTCTAGGGTTTTGATTTTCTCAACTGAACACAGACGTCTTTCTTATCCTCTATGGCAATCAGAGGCGTCGACTTCAAGTGGTTAGTTTATTCTTTCAATACGAAGTTCTTTAAAATATATTAATATCATTTCCTTTGAGGTTTAATGTTATAAGAATGTGAAATTGCTTATTGCAGGTATGATGGATTTTTCTTGTCGATGCTCGCGACAAGTGTGTATCCTTTTGATTCTTATATTTTGTTTTAAGTTTGATTGGTTGCCAAGAAATGTAAACTGATATTTTAGTGTTTATCTATGAATGGAGTGTTAAATGATTGTTTAGGTTTACGTAGGTGGGATTTATTGAAGTTTTATTAGTTTATGAGTGTTCTTCCTTAATGATTTTTTTTTTTGCCATTAGAATCATTGTTGCAATCAATTGGAAGCGTTACCTCTTGTACATACCCTTTGCACATATGGATCGTGGTAGGTTTCTGAAATTTGAGGAACTTAAGGATTGAATTTTGGTTTTATGTTTAGTGTTTAGATTGTAAGTTGAAGTTTTCTCGTGATTCATAGTTTATTGTTATTCTTCAGGTTGATTACACTACTGTGTTTGTTTTTCGATGTTAGTTCGTAGATAATGGACTAGCAGCTGGAATGGGATTGTGAGTATAAGAGGTTTCTGCTAATTTGTTTGTGATTACTTTTTGGCTATCAATGTATGGAATATTTTAACATTGTTAATATTCTTTCTATTGTAATATCTTTTTTGTAATAAGCTTAGCTGAATTTACATGATAATATTCTTTGCTTTACATGCTTTAGGGATTTTGGGTGGCAGCAGAGATATGCTCGTTTCTGTGGAGAGTAGTGGTTCTTTCAATTTACTCTACTGCTTTATCCATTTCTTGGGCTTGGACTATAATGGTACCTTGGGTTCACACAGTGCAAGAAATTGTGTAAGTGTTCTATTTTCTGATTTTGGGAGGTGTTTTGATCTGCAAATACTCTTAATGCTTGAAACAATGTCACTAAATGCTTGCAGTTGCCAGAAGAGGGTCAGAAATGGGGTTTCCTTATTGGTTACTTTTCAGCTACTGTGGACTTCTTTGCATCGCTTGCATGTCCAGGGAAAGGTTAGTTTAGTACTCAATGTTGTGTACAGTTTCCATTTACTCATGTATAACCTAGTTCTATGCCATGAATAAGTGTTCTCTTTTGCTCTCTCAGTCACATTTTCTGTCTTACAACAATTGACATTTAAGCCTTAAAAGATATTGGTCTGATGCTCCACTTTGTTTAATTCTGTTTTTTGAACTTCAATTTGGCAGTGGTTGACACGAAGACAAGCTCACCTATTGCGTGCTCAGCAGGGAATTCCTGTTTCAGAATATGGGGTATGGTTGAAATATTTTTGCATGTGGCAGATTATTTCATATTAACTTCTTTATCAAGTTCGCTATCAATGCATTGATTAGTTCCTTTATTCCAAATTTTGATCACCGAATAGTGTTGTGAACTAGTTATCAAAATAGGATGTGATGCAATGGTTTTAGGTGATGGCTTTGTTTGAAGTGTGTAATCATGGTTTTATAAAGATTCATGTCTTTTTGTGCTATTTTTTCCGCTTCATGTCAAAGATTACTATTTCATGGTTTAGTTATTATTGTAGTCCTTTTCATTTTGTGTGGAGAGTATAAAAGCAATATAATTCTTTGACCATGTACCTGGCTGCTCAATTCTGGATTATCTGTAGTGACAAGTGCAAAAGATGTTCCAAAATTTACATTACTTCTGTTTGATAGTGCCTGGATTAAACTCTTACTGTGATCCAGGTTTTGGTTGACATGATCCGTGTACAGATTGGGCATTTGAGGCTGCTGGTCAAGAGATGAGAGGCATTGGCCAAGATGCTGCGGCATACCATCCTGGACTTTATTTGACTGCAGCTCAGGTAAGTACTGCATCACCAAGAGCTACAATCGACAGTTTTCTTTATTTTAATGTGTTGTTGCATTCGTGAATATGTGAGCTGACCAAGGAGGGTTTACTTGTAATGTTCTTTCTAAAAATTCTTATATTGTCGGCTATGTTGCCTCTGTTTTCGTTGCGGTAAATATGAACTCAAGACATTGACTGACTTTCTTAGCACAGTCAGAACTTAAACCAATTTTGGGAAGTTACAATCCTCTCTTCATCTGTTATGTGTTTGTGTTGGATTTGGTTGTCTGGTGTAGGATATATTTTTCATTATTCTCACTTTCAATAGATGGGGCACTTCCTTGGTTACTTATGAGGGTGTATGTATTGCCACACTCTATTATACATTTGGTGCTCTAGTAAAGTAGATATTTGTGGTTGTCTTACCAACTTATTTCTTTTTGCTTACAATTCCCTCTATTAGAAGTCTTGTTAGATGTATTAATCTACAATTTGTTCTGGATCCTGATGTTGTGCAGAGAGAAGCAGTAGAGGCACTTATTCAGGAACTTCCAAAGTTTAGGTTAAAGGCTGTTCCAACTGATTGCAGTGATGCCCCATTTGCTTGGAAGAGTTTTATGTGGGGAATGAGGTCAGATTCTGTCTAATTTTATGCTTCATCTAAGTGCATGAGGTTTTACATGCCTAATAGTCATCAGGTTAGAATTTTTTTGTAACATGCCTAGTTTTTATTGGTTTCCAACTGTTTGGAGTTGTTAGTCTTGATGCCTTTTAGCTCTATATGGTGCCATTATTGGGATTTGCATGCTGAAAATCGTATTTCTCAGGCTTTTCACTGGTCAGAGTAGCTTCATGTAAAATCTCTCACTTTTTGGGATTTGATTCTGGCTCTGTAATTGCTAGAGCCCTTGGATAGGTAGACATTAAATTGCATTGTTAAGATTGGAGCTATAAAACCTGGATGCAGAGGTGCACCCACTTTTATACTTTAGTAGCAGTGGAAACTAATGTAAATTATACAATTATGGAGATGCAAGCAACAGTCTTTCTGCAAAACTGTTTATACACATTGTTATCTTTTAAGGGCATATATCACCTCAGTGGTATTTGATCTACTTTCGTATTCTCTCTTTTTCTTTTAATATAATTGTATGTTTCCTATCCAAGAAAAAATAAAAAAAAATTTAGAGGGCCTATAATCATAAGTTTCTTGCTGAAGTGGTGCAGGTTCGTGGCTTGCCTTGTGCTCATAATTTTCATATAGAATGCATTGACGAGTGGCAGATTGAACGTGAAGTGTCCTAGGTGCCGTTGCTCAGTCTTCCCAACCGACCTGAGTGCCTTGTCCAATCTCCGCACTACCGATTCTGAACGGTCATCATCCAGTGTTGGACAGCTAGTCGTATGTAAAACCCAGCCTTCTAGCCAGAGCTATTGGTGAGGCTGCAGGGTCTTCTCCGCCAGTCCGTACAGAAAAGCAGGATCTCCTAGTGATGCTGCTTTGGAAACTGCCGAGAATGGAGGAATGTCTCCAGCAACTCAAAATCAGACGGCATGAGCCATTGGCTTCTGTTGAAAGAGTGTTGTTGGTCACGCCACCCACGTCAACACTGATCCATTTCTCAGATTCTGACTGACAATTTTGGCTACATACTCTTCAACCACATGCTGCAGAAGCGAAACAATATTTGTCCATGGCCATTGTGTTAATGCTAGCAGTGGTTAATGGTGTAGAAAGATATATATATATGAGTAGATCCATTGAGTGTATGGAGTAGTGACATGAGAATTGTTTATGACACCTTCAGTTTTTTGAATCATAAACCAATGAAATTAGATTTTCAGTTGTATAATTGATGTCCCGGCCTCTTAATACGCCAAAATAAGAAAACGTGGGATTTTCTGGGTCCATTTGATGAAAGGTCAGCTGTGAAAAACCTTAAAGAGACAGGACGAAATGAATGGTTGTCGTTGAAAACTTTGAGATTCTCTGGCCAGTCACTGGTGAATTATTTTAGAATTTTGTTTATTAGATTAAAAAAAAAAAATGAATTTTGTTTATATAAGATTTGTAATAACGTGCTAGAAAATTTATTATTCCAAAAAGGGAAACTTGGGACTGTATCTGCACTTAAATCTTATCATATTTTTAATAATTTAATTTCTTTAATAAAAATACATAAACAAACAGATTTTTAAGCACAGCAGAGGTGGTACAATAATTGAAACGGGTCCGGAATTCTAATGAAGCCAGAAACTTATCACCCGTGATTTTTCTATCCAAATCCAAACAACCCAACCAACAGAAAACTGAAAAGAAAGAGAGATGTTAGTGGCAAACAATGGTTTTGGGCATGAATATGAATATGATTATACAATTTCAGCTTTCCAGCTTAGATTCTCAGTCAAGAAATCTAACAGTTTGAGTTTTGTTTGGGTTGTTGGAGTTCGAATTCCGCTTCGTCTTCCAAAACCAAGAACTCGAAGAACCCGAAATCTTTCGTTGTCTCTGTAGCAACAGTAACAATAGCAATACTGTAATAACAATTCTCTTGTTTGGATTGGATTGGAATCGATGGACTCGCCACTCTCTGAAATTGAACAAGCTGAGAGTATGCTTCTGTTCTAAAGGTACTTCTCTTATTTAATCTTTTTTATGTCTCTGTGCGTTTTCTTTGTTGCTTCTTGTTCTTTTTTTCGTATTGTTGTTGGGTTTTGTCCTTTGAATCTCAGATTACATGTTTCATAGTTGTTCATTACTAATAGTTGGTGGATTTTATTGTTGATATCATCACCTCATTCAAACTGAGCAGACTAGATATGGCTACATTGAAAACGTGACAATGATAATTGTCAAAGATAACTAAGAACTCTAAGTTTAAACCAGCTTACATGATACTTTTTGTTTGCTTTTTTAACCCGAATGAATTGCTCTGCTTTAGTTTCAACTTGAAGATGCAATTGAGAATGAAGACTTCCAAGAAGCTGCCAAATTGAAAAAGGCATTGCAGAAGCTACTTCAAAGGATACTGTAGCAGAAATAATGTCTCAGTTGAAGGTGTGACCTGTGAATTAGCCCCTTGAAGTAACACCTACTGGATAATGTTTTGTTTCTTAACTTGATCTGCTGTTTCGTTCAGACTGCGATAGACGAAGAGCGCTACCATGATGCTTCTAGATTGTGTATATACAGGGAAGTGGACTGGTAATCTTCTGGACCTTCACTTGGTATTATGTTAACAAAGATTTATTAACTTGAGACTATTCAAGAATAGACACTTTAAAACAAAATTACAACTTCTTATAGAAAAAACAATATTCTAGATGAATTATGTGGAATTTGATTTTTTGTTCAGCCAGATTCAACAATTGTAGTGGACTTTCCAGTATTCTTATATTTGGGGGCCTCTAATTTGCCTTATATTCAGTTCAGCTCCATATTTTATCTTCTCTTTTTTTTATGCGGAACTCAATCAGCGGTTAAATAAATGGTAGATTGGTGTGTGTTCATTTTCTCATAGAATTTGTTGGTGGCTGTTGGCCTTAGAGGGATATGATGAATAGATTCTCTGCCAATATCTTGACACTCTTGTTTGTGATGGCGACTATTGATGCCATTAGTTTTTCTTATGGCTTGGGACTATATAGTGATATGGGGTTCTTAAAGCTGACTGGAATGCGGTTATGAAAACGTTTAATTAACCTTTATTGTTGTTTTGGTAGTTGGCTGGGTGGGGGCTACTCCAAGGATTCAGATGATCCATTTGGCAGATTAGTACACATAACACCTGGTGTTGGCAGATTTGTTGCCAGAATTACAGTCCAGAGTATGAATCCTTTGTGGTTTTATTTAAGTTTGATATCATCCAGAGTGTGTCAGTAATTATAGTTTGCTACAGACAGTTGGCCACTTCATCCCCTGGAACTCCCCTATTTGAAATCTTTGTCGTCAAAGATAATGAGGAATCCTATGTGATGCAGGTAAAGTTCAGATGTTCCTTTGAGATGATAAGTTTTCTGATGCCAAAAATGGCATAAACATTTGAATCCGATATTATCTGTTCACAGGTAGTATATTTGCAGCGAGCAAAGGGAAGTTCAACGAACTCTGCAAGTTCACTTTCCAAGTCACTAAAAATCCATCAACTTCCGAAGTTGATAATGCATCTGTTGTAGATGTTCAAGGAACTGAAGTTAAAGCAGAGAGAAGTGATGACAAGGGCATCAATTGAGGGAGCACGAGGAAGGGATAAAAAGTGTTATAAATTTTCTTAAGGAAAAATAGGACTGAAAGTGAAAGTTATGAACATTGATGTCACTGAGGAAGTGATGGATGGTACTGATTCTGTGAAGCAGCTGATGCAAGATGATGAGGAGACAGGATCTAGTGAGGATTCCGAAGGTGAAACTGATAACTTGAAGAGATTCAACCTGATGGAGTTGCTCTTGAAGCAGATAATGATGCCTCAAGATGGAAAGGATTTGGATACAAAACTTTTATTGGTGGTGTTGTACATAATAATGAGATACTCCTACCAAGGATGATTATGTGCGTCTGCCAGCTGATGTTAAAGATATGGAGAGAGATTCGTTTGTGCTGCATGTTCCTGGGAGAAGTCTTGATTAGACAATGGGAAAAATTGTCTAAAGTGAAAAATCGCTGCTATTGCAGCTCAAGGTGTTTCAGACTTATGCCTTCTGAAATTGCCAGGCATTTTGGAGTTCCGAAAAGACCTCTTCAAAGGAAATTTGGATTTTATCGTTAAATTCAAGATTCAAGAAGTTGGGTTATTTACAAGTCTTTCTTTATCCATTTCGTATTGTTTTACTTCTAGTTGGTATCATTGGTGAGGCTCTTAATGAATATTGGTACAAAAAGGTTTGTCAAAGATAGTGATAGGAATCCACTCCAACAACTCACAATTGGGGGGCAATGGGTCTTATGGGTTTGGGTAGAACTCTCTTGAAAAACCGGCTTGCCAAGGGAGGGTGCAAAGCCATGTATAACCCACATGCCTACCCTTTCCCTTCCAATGTGGGATCTTAACATTCACACAGCTTCCACAACCGACGTTCACGTGCCTCTTTCTCACCGTCAGCCTTTTACCCCTGGGTGACTTCGTGGATCCCCTTACTCGAGCCGATTCGCTAAACAGTTGGGCTAGGCAATGGGCTTTTATGGTTTGGGTAGAACTCTCTTGGAAAATAGCTTGCCAAGGGAGGTGCCCAAGCCATTTATAACCCACATGCCCACCCCTTTCCTTAATGTGGGATCCTAACATTCTCACCACGCTTCCACAACCGATGTCCAGTCAGCCTCTTTATCCCATCGGCCTTTTTACCCTTTGGGTATCACGGATCCCCTTACTCGGCATTCACCCTTCTTCGGGATTGCAGCCCAGGCCCAAGGTCAGCCTACATGCGTGCTTGCCGTAGGCGTAGGATGTATGCTCTTCTCAACTGGCGTCGACGTCGGCCTTTTACCCCCGGGTGACTCGCGAATCCCCTTACCTCGGCCAATCGCCTTCTTCGGTGAGTACCAGCCCAGCCAAGGTCAGCCTGCCACGGTTCAACTTGCTAGTAGGCGCAGGATCATACTCTAATACCAATTGATAGGAACTCACCCCAACAACTCAAACATTGGGCTGGGCAATGGGTCTTCATGGGCTTAGATAGAATTCTCATGTCGACGTAGAACTTATTGAAATAAAACGGACATTTTTTATCCAATCAAAATTACAGAACTCATAAGATAATAAAAGTTACGTGTCTAGTAAGATAATAAAACTCGTTTCTACTCTGATGACATTTTTTTTTATCTCGGTTTCTCAATTAGAGGACATTTTCAGGCAAAAAATTTACTGTTTCGACGTGTTTTGTAACCGTTTAACTTTTCTTCATGTTTTTCTTATTTAAACGTCTTTCCTTATTTCAAGTATTTACCAAATTAATTTATGAATTTTAAAATTAAAATAATCTATTTATTTATAACTTTTTTGAACTTATAAAAAAAAAAAGTTAAGAAGAGGTATTTTTTTTTCAACTTATAAAAACATCTCTAAAAGTTTTTTTATATGATTCAAACTCTTTATTACAAAGAGTCTATTCATAAAAATAAAAGTTCAACAGACTTTTACCTTCAAAATATAAATTAGAGAATAAGTTTGACTCTCTACACTTAGAGAGTTAAATTTTACTCTATATTCTAATTTTAATTAATAAACTACAAGTTTTTATATATTTTTTTAATTAATTTTCTCTCCTATTAAGTCTCTTTCTTACAAATAAAAAGCATTTTTATTAAAATTTTAAATGTTTATAAACTTAACCAAACAAGTTTTAATCAACTGTTAGGATTTTTTCTTTTTTTAATTAATTTAAATTTTATTTTCTTATTTATTAAGAGTTCTATTAAGATTGATTCTCACTATCCTATATAAACATAACATATCATTCGTTTTTGAAGGGATAAAATGATATTCAGATTTTCCTTAAGATTCGTCGGGTTGAATCAACCCTAAAGGAATACTCGTTTGTTTTTACGCTAACTCCTAGGGTCATGACTCGCACGCTAATTTTTAATAGAAAGATATAAGTGAAGTCCCTGATTATCGCTGTGTAATGTTATAAGGCAGGGAGTTATATATATATATATTTCAGACTTCTTGTTTAGGATTTCAAGTACAAAAATATCATTACTTTATTAGTATAAGCTTGATCTTGACTGTTGATTTGTCGTGTTCAGTAGATGGGTGTTTAATCTTTGATTAATTATTGGCTAAACTATAAGCGTTGGCCACAATCAATTCTTAAACCCAAATTAAACTAGAGTTTCGAACCAACATTCTAATCAACTACCTAATTGGGTAGTGACAAGACAACGGCTGAAATTGCAGAAAATACTCAATCTCTCAGACAACAAAATCTTGGACAAACACATACAATTAAAGTCTAAATGAATCTTAATATTATCAGTATCTATATATAGCAAAACTAGCCTAGCTGAGCAGAGCTCGCATGTGGTGTAATTAAAGCTGCAGTTAAAGGTTGTGAAGCATGTATGGGGGAATAAATATTCTGCACAGAGACTTGCCGAAGGAACTATCTTCTAAGGCAGGAAAGGATGATGATGTCTCCAATTCTGATAGCAGAGCGCCAATAGAAACAGTAAGAAAATGTGGAATATTTATGACTGACATAGGAATTATAATGGGTTGCTTTACTCCCACAAAAGGTTTTTATATTCGGGCTCGGGCATGATTCGTAAGAAATAATGATCGTAATGCACGTTCACAACTAGGCAGGAAATTACTGCTGCTGCAACTGGACTGTATTTTGTTGCAGATCAAATACGTTTCCAGAGTGCGTGCAGACACAGTTCATAAATTAATCAAGTAGGAGCATTATTTTGGCGTAATAGTAGACGCAATGTTTAGGTTTTTTTTTTTTTTTTTTTTCTTTTTTTAAATCTGTGTAATGTCTTATATTTGACGACTGTTCTTATTATTAATATTGCTGCCACAATGGACCATATATGACGTTATTGGCTGCAAGAAGTGTCAATTACACGGTTCTTCTTCTTCTCCATCGAGTTGAAGCCTAGAAATATCAATTATATGTGACCCAATACTACTGTAATATCGTCATCATTGTCCCATTGATCTTCTTCACAAATTCTACCAAGGATTAAGCGCAGGGATGGCTTTTGATGTTCTGTATAGTATTACTTTGATCTTGATATCTATGAAAGATTTCACAGTAGCCCATTGCAAAATGAAATTAGCTACATTACATCCAGATTTTTGCACATTTATTAAAAGAATCAGAGCAATCTGCGCCTGTGTCATGCATTTTCATACAAATCTTCCAAGACTTAATTGAATTGTTCTTCTACTACTGTATAAAAAGCAGAGTTCATGATTGATCACCCATCATTTTAAACGTGCATGTTTTTTCGTATCAGGTTAAATCTTGAATTATTGCAGAAATGGTGGCTTACTTAAAGACTGGCCCTTGCTTAAAGCAAAGTTGACAGGCCATAAAATTTGGTTGGATTTAGTGTTGAATCCAAAGACTTTGTAACATAAGATTTGCGGTGATGGATGTATTTGTGCCCAATGCATTGACATCTCACCAGAACTGAACTGGAAAATTACAAACCGCTTCAAAAAAAGCTGCTATTTGACTGGTAAATGTTGGAGCTTTTGTCTACAAAATGGTGGAACATGTCTCTCCTCTAGACTCTTGTTAAAAATGTTGCCTTTCTGTCTCCCTGATTTACGGGTTTCTGGGCCTGCCACGTTAATTTGTTTCAAGTTCGGATCTGGGGCTTATTCGCCTTCCTATGTCTATAAAGATATAAATAGATTAACCTTAATTATAAATTGGAAAAATAAAAATCATACTACACCTAGCGGTCAAGAAAGTTGCTTCGTTAGTTTACTTTCTGAGTTCAAATCACCTGCAATATTAGGTATGTAGGATATTCAATGAGTCTTAAGTTTAAACCACCTTAAGGTTATCTATCGCATTTATGATTTACCTTGAAACATTAAACTTGTTGATTGTTTAATGAGCCCTCATAATTAATTGAGGTATATGCAGATGAATAATGTTACACTGATAATCTTTTCTCACAAACTTTTTCTTACAACCCTCTTGACGTGACAGCTTACAATCAATGTTTTAAAACCCAACCTGGGGTGAAACCCGGCAAAGTTTCTGGGTCCTGGGTTGACCGTCGGTCAAACCGATTGACAAAAAATTTTAAAACTCAACAAATACACCCCTTAAAATTACCTTCAAGTCCCTACATGTTTGAACTTTCTCAAACACACCCCAACTGAAAATTGACCGGCGACTGATCGACAACGGTGACACCCCAGATGCAACCCCAATCTTCCCCTGAGCCTATTTCCATTAAAATCTACCCAAGATCTGGCCAAAATAGGTTCGATTTCGGTCAGATCTCAATGACGTCGGCGTGGGTATTCCAGGCCAGGTCTCATCCACGCCGGCGCCGACAAACCTCCCCATCACCCAGGAATTACTCTCATGCTCCTCCCGACCAAAACCCACCTCACCCCACCCCCGTTAGCCTAGCCAATCGCCGGAAAAATCCCATTGTTGCCGCTGCCAGGTTTCTTCGATTTCTGGTCGATCTACTCACCGGAAATCAACGACGCCACCACCATTGTATTCACCGGACCTTAGTCTTCAAAAGCCCTAACCTTCCGGCCGTCGATTGTTCGTCGATCATCCTCCCAAATCTTAGGGTTTGGGGGTGAATCGAAAAAGTTAAACCCAGCCTGTTGAAGCTGCCGGGTCTTGGTTCAACCGGCCGGGCCGGGTCGGGTTTTAAAATAATGCTTACAATTGGTTAGCCATAATTTATCAGATAGGACCCAAGTAAGACCCATTATAAGCTAACCAATTGCGAGTTGACACGTTATAATCATGAGAGCACCCATTATAAGCTAACCAATTGTGAGTTGACACGTTATAATCATGAGAGCAAGTTTATGAGTATAAGATTTTTCGTATATATATATATATATATATATATAATACTTATTAAAATCGAGATAAATATCTGTGGGTTGGAGTGCAGAATTAATCCCACCTTATATGAAGGGTCAACAGCTTTTGCTGTCGTTTCTTTGAAGCTTTTGTGGGCCTGCTGATGGTACCATCTTTCCGTGTTATAAATTGAATTCCATAATAAGTTTTGAATATATACCAAATCCACTTGCATTTCAATCTTTTAATAACCGAGAAATCATATGGGAATATCGCTGTGGTTTAGAAGTTAGGGCCATTTTTCCACTCTTTCGTTCCAGTTGTTATAACCGTCCACCATCTTTCATTCACGTATTCAATTGAAATTATTGATAAAACAGTGCCGTGCTTTAGAAAATTTTACCCGCTTTAACGAACCAATCAAACGTGGCACCCAATAGCCGCCGTATCCATTAGCACCCGTCCATTAACAAGTGGCTTACAGCATCTCATCAGTCGGTACCGACCACACGATTGTGGTGTACAACGTACGGCTTATACACAATAGCGAACCTCACTAACGCCGTCAATTAACGGCATAAAGTCTCCCGTTTCCTTTTTTTTCTCTCTCTTTCTAGTTCACTTCACTCCTCCCTCAGAATCAATGGTTTCCTTTTCACGAACCGAATCAGACAAGCTTTCTACTACTATTACTAGGAAACGCTAACGTTCTCAGTTTTTTTAAATACTTTTTTCGCTAATGACGATTCAAATTATTCAATCTCGATCTTTGATGGCCTCGTTCTAGGGTTTTGATTTTCTCAACTGAACACAGACGTCTTTCTTATCCTCTATGGCAATCAGAGGCGTCGACTTCAAGTGGTTAGTTTTATTCTTTCAATACGAAGTTCTTAAAATATATTAATATCATTTCCTTTGAGGTTTAAATGTTATAAAAATGTGAAATTGTCTTATTGCAGGTATGATGGATTTTCTTGTCGATGCTCGCGACAAGTGTGTATCCTTTTGATTCTTAATATTTTGTTTTAAGTTTGATTGGTTGCCGAAATGTAAACTGATATTTTAGTGTTTATCTATGAATGGAGTGTTAAATGATTGTTTAGGTTTACGTAGGTGGATTTATTGAAGTTTTATTAGTTTATGAGTGTTCCTTAATGATTTTATTTTTTGCCATTAGAATCATTGTTGCAATCAATTGGAAGCGTTACCATCTTTGTACATACCCTTTGCACATATGGATCGTGGTAGGTTTCTGAAATTTGAGGAACTTAATGGATTGAATTTTGGTTTATGTTTAGTGTTTAGATTTGTAAGTTGAAGTTTTCTCGTGATTCATAGTTATTGTTTATTCTTCAGGTTGATTACACTACTGTGTTTGTTTTTCGATTGTTAATGTTCGTAGATAATGGACTAGCAGCTGGAATGGGATTGTGAGTATAAGAGGTTTCTGCTAATTTGTTTGTGATTACTTTTTGGCTATCAATGTATGGAATATTTTAACATTGTTAATATTTCTTCTATTGTAATATCTTTTTTGTAATATAGCTTAGCTGAATTTACATGATATATCATTCTTTGACTTACATGCTTTTAGGGATTTTGGGTGGCAGCAGAGATATGCTCGTTTCTGTGGAAGAGTAGTGGTTCTTTCAATTCTATCTCTACTGCTTTATCCATTTCTTGGGCTTGGACTATAATTGGTACCTTGTGGTTCACACATGCAAGAAATTGTGTAAGTGTTCTATTTTCTGATTTTGGGAGGTGTTTTGATCTGCAAATACTCTTAATGCTTGAAACAATGTCACTAAATGCTTGCAGTTGCCAGAAGAGGGTCAGAAATGGGGTTTCCTTATTTGGTTACTTTTCAGCTACTGTGGACTTCTTTGCATCGCTTGCATGTCCATGGAAAGGTTAGTTTAGTACTCAATGTTGTGTACAGTTTCCATTACTCATGTATAACCTAGTTCTATGCCATGAATAAGTGTTCTCTTTTGCTTCTCAGTCACATTTTCTGTCTTACAACAATGACATTTTAAGCCTGTAAAAGATATTGGTCTTAGATGCTTCCACTTATGTTTAATTCTTGTCTTTGAACTTCAATTTGGCAGTGGTTGACACGAAGACAAGCTCACCTATTGCGTGCTCAGCAGGGAATTCCTGTTTCAGAATATGGGGTATGGTTGAAATATTTTGCATGTGGCAGATTATTTCATATTTAACTTCCTTTATCAAGTTCGGCTATCAATGCATTGATTAGTTCCTTTATTCCAAAATTTGATCACCGAATAGTGTTGTTGAACTAGTTATCAAAATAGGATGTGATGCAATGGTTTAGGTGATGGCTTTGTTTGAAGTGTGTAATCATGGTTTTATAAGATTCATGTCTTTATTTTGTGCTATTTTTCCGCTTCATGTCAAAGATTACTATTTCATGGTTTAGTTATTATTGTAGTCCTTTTCATTTTTGGTGAGAGTATAAAAGCAATATAATTCTTTGACCATGTACCTGGCTGCTCAATTCTGGATGTATCTGTAGTGACAAGTGCAAAAGATGTTCCAAAATTTACATTACTTCTGTTTGATAGTGCCTGGATTAAACCTCTTACTGTGATCGGTTTTGGTTGACATGATCCGTGTACCGATTGGGCATTTGAGGCTGCTGGTCAAGAGATGAGAGGCATTGGCCAAGATGCTGCGGCATACCATCCTGGACTTTATTTGACTGCAGCTCAGGTAAGTACTGCATCACCAAGAGCTACAATCTGACAGTTTTCTTTATTTTAATGTGATTGTTGCATTCGTTGAATATGTGAGCTGACCAAGGAGGTGTTCTTAGTGTAATGTCTTTCTAAAAATTCTTATATTGTCGGCTATTGGTGCCCTGTTTTCGTTGCGGTTAAATATGAACTCAAGACATGACTGACTTTCTTAGCACAGTCAGAACTTAAACCAATTTTGGGAAGTTACAATCCTCTCTTCATTCTGTTATGTGTTTGTGTTAGGATTTGGTTGTCTGGTGTAGGATATATTTTTCATTATTCTCACTTTCAATAGATGGGGCACTTCCTTGGTTACTTATGAGGGTGTATGTTTGCCACACTCTATTATTACATTTGGTGCTCTAGTAAAGTAGATATTTGTGGTTGTCTTACCATACTTTTTCTTTTTGCTTACAATTCCCTCTTAGAAGTCTTGTTAGATGTATTAATCTTACATTTGTTCTGGATCCTGATGTTGTGCAGAGAGAACAGTATGAGGCACTTATTCAGGAACTTCCAAAGTTTAGGTTAAAGGCTGTTCCAACTGATTGCAGTGAATGCCCCTTGCTTGGAAGAGTTTTATGTGGGGAATGAGGTCAGATTTTCTGTCTAATTTTATGCTTCATCTAAGTGCATGAGGTTTACATGCCTTAAATAGTCATCAGGTTAGAATTTTTTGTTAACCATGCAATAGTTTTTATTGGTTTCCAACTGTTTGGAGTTGTCTAGTCTTTGATGCCTTTTAGCTCTATTGGTGCCATTAATTGGATTTGCATGCTGAAAATCGTATTTCTCAGGCTTTTCATGGTCAGAAGTAGCTTCATGTAAAAATCTCGTCCACTTTTTGGGATTTTGATCTGGCTCTGTAATTGCTAGAGCCCTTGGAAAGGTAGACATTAATTGCATTGTTAAGAATTGGAGCTATAAAACCTGGATGCAGAGGTGCACCACTTTTATACTTTAGTAGCAGTGGAAACTAATGTAAATTATACAATTATGGAGATGCAAGCCAACAGTCTTTCTGCAAAACTGTTTATACACATTGTTATCTTTTAAGGGCATATCATCACCTCAGTGGATATTGATCTACTTTCGTAATTCTCTCTTTTTCTTTTAATAATTGTATGTTTCCTATCCAAGACAAAATAAAAAAAAAATTTAGAGGGCCTATAATCATAAGTTTCTTGCTGGAAGTGGTGCAGGTTCGTGGCTTGCCTTGTGCTCATAATTTTCATATAGAATGCATTGACGAGTGGCTTAGATTGAACGTGAAGTGTCCTAGGTGCCGTTGCTCAGTCTTCCCAAACCTTGACCTGAGTGCCTTGTCCAATCTCCGCACTACCGATTCTGAACGGTCATCATCCAGTGTTGTGACAGCTAGTCGGTATGTAAGAACCCAGCCTTCTAGCCAGAGCTATCTGGTGAGGCTGCAGGGTCTTCTCCGCCCAGTCCGTACAGAAAATGCAGGATCTCCTAGTGATGCTGCTTTGGAAACTGCCGAGAATGGAGGAATGTCTCCAGCAACTCAAAATCAGACGGGCATGGAGCCATTGGCTTCTGTTGAAAGAGTGTTTGTTGGTCACGCCACCCCACGTCAACACTGATCCATTTCTCAGATTCTGACTGACAATTTTGGCTACATACTCTTCTAACCACATGCTGCAAGAAGCGAAACAATATTTGTCCATGGCCATTGTGTAATGCTAGCAGTGGTTAATGGTTGTAGAAAAGATATATATATATGAGTAGATCCATTGAGTGTATGGAGTAGTGACATGAGAATTGTTTATGACACCTTCAGTTCTTTTGAATCATAAACCAATGAAAATTAGATTTTTCAGTTGTATAATTGATGTCCCGGCCTCTTAATACGCCAAAATAAGAAAACGTGGAATTTCTGGGTCCATTTGATGAAAGGTCAGCTGTGAAAAACCCTTAAATGAGACAGGACGAAATGAATGGTTGTCGTTGAAAACTTGTGATGATTTCTCTGGCCAGTCACTGGTGAATTTATTTTAGAATTTTGTTTATTATTGATTTAAAAAAAATAAAAATGAATTTTGTTTATATATTAGATTTGTAATAACGTGCTAGAAAATTTATTATTCCAAAAAGGGAAACTTGAGTACTGTATCTGCACTTAAAATCTTAATCATATTTTTAATAATTTAATTTCTTTAAATAAAAAATACATAAACAAACAGATTTTTATAGCACAGCAGAGGTGGATACCAATAATTGAAACGGGTCCGGATATTCTATTGAAGCCAGAACTTATCCACCCGTTGATATTTCTATCCAAATTCCAAACAACACAACCCAACAGAAAACTGAAAGAAAGAGAGAGATGTTAGTGGCAAACAATGGTTTGGGCATGAATATGAATATGATTCATACAATTTCCAGGCCTTTCCACTGCTTAGATTTCTCAGTCAAGAAATCTAACAGTTTGAGTTTTGTTTTGGGTTGTTGGAGTTCGAATTCCGCTTCGTCTTCCAAAACCAAGAACTCGAAGAACCCGAAATCTTTCTGTTGTCTCTGTAGCAACAGTAACAATAGCAATACTAGTAATAACAATTCTTCTTGTTTGGATTGGGATTGGAATCGATGGACTCGCCACTTCTCTGAAATTGAACAAGCTGAGAGCTATGCTTCTGTTCTAAAGGTACTTCTCTTATTTAATTCTTTTTTATGTCTCTGTTCGTTTTCTTTGTTGCTTCTTGTTCTTTTTTCCTATTGTTTTGTTGGGTTTTGTCCTTTGAATCTCAGATTACATGTTTCATAGTTGTTCATTACTAATAGTTTTGTGGATTTTATTAGTTGATATCATCACCTCATTCAAACTGAGCAGTCTAGATATGGCTACATTGAAAACGTGACAATGATTAATTGTTCAAAGATAACTAAGAACTCTAAGTCTAAACCAGCTTACATGATACATTTTTGTTTGCTTTTTTTAACCCGAATGAATTGCTCTGCTTTGCAGTTTCAACTTGAAGATGCAATTGAGAATGAAGACTTCCAAGAAGCTGCCAAATTGAAAAAGGCTATTGCAGAAGCTACTTCAAAGGATACTGTAGCAGAAATAATGTCTCAGTTGAAGGTGTGACCTGTGAATTAGCCCCTTGAAGTAAACACCTACTGGATAATGTTTTGTTTCTTAACTTGATCTGCTGTTTCGTTCAGACTGCGATAGACGAAGAGCGCTACCATGATGCTTCTAGATTGTGTAGATATACGGGAAGTGGACTGGTAATCTTCTGGACCTTCACTTGGTATTATGTTAACAAAGATTTATTAACTTGAAGACTATTCAAGAATAGACATTTTAAAACAAAATTACTAACTTCTTATGGAAAAAACAATATTCTAGATGAATTACTGTGGAATTTGATTTTTTGTTCAGCCAAGATTCTAACCAATTGTAGTGGACTTTTCCAGTATTCTTATATTTGGAGGGCCTCTAATTTGCCTTATATTCAGTTCAGCTCCATATTTTATCTTCTTCTTTTTTTATGCTGGAACTCAATCAGCGGTTAAATAAATGGTAGATTGGGTGGTGTTCATTTTTCTCATAGAATTTGTTGGTGGCTGTTGGCCTTAGAGGGATATGATGAATAGATTCTCTGTCCAATATCTTGACACTCTTTGTTTGTGATGGCGACTATTGATGCCATTAGTTTTTCTTATGGCTTGGGTTGACTATATAGTGATATGGGGTTCTTAAAGCTGACTGTGAATGTGGTTATGTAAAACGTTTAATTAACCTTTATTGTTGTTTTGGTAGGTTGGCTGGTGGGTGGGCTACTCCAAGGATTCAGATGATCCATTTGGCAGATTAGTACACATAACACCTGGTGTTGGCAGATTTGTTGCCAGGAATTACAGCCCAAGGTATGAATCCTTTGTGGTTTTATTTAAAGTTTGATATCGTCCAGAGTGTGTCAGTAATTATAGTTTGCTACAGACAGTTGGCCACTTCATCCCCTGGAACTCCCCTATTTGAAATCTTTGTTGTCAAAGATAATGAGGAATCCTATGTGATGCAGGTAAAGTTCAGATGTTCCTTTGAAGATAATAGTTTTCTGATGCCAAAAATGACATAAACATTTGAATCTGATATTATCTGTTCACAGGTAGTATATTTGCAGCGAGCAAAGGGAAGTTCAACGAACTCTGCAAGTTCACTTTCCAAGTCCACTAAAAATCCATCAACTTCCGAAGTTGATAATGCATCTGTTGTAGATGTTCAAGGAACTGAAGTTAAAGCAGAGAGAAGTGATGACAAGGGCATCACTATTGAAGGAGCAACCGAGGAAGGGATAAAAAGTGTTATAAATTTTCTTAAGGAAAAAATTCCAGGACTGAAAGTGAAAGTTATGAACATTGATGTCACTGAGGAAGTGATGGATGGTACTGATTCTGTGAAGCAGCTGATGCAAGATGATGAGGAGACAGGATCTAGTGAGGATTCCGAAGGTGAAACTGATAACTTGGAAGGGATTCAACCTGATGGAGTTGCTCTTGAAGCAGATAATGATGCCTCAGAAGATGGAAAGGATTTGGATACAAAACTTTTTATTGGTGGTGTTGTACATAATAATGAGGATACTCCTACCAAGGATGATTATGTGCGTCTGCCAGCTGATGTTAAAGATATGGAGAGAGATTCTTTTGTGCTGCATGTTCCTGGGAGAAGTCTTGATTATGACAATGGGGAAAGTAAATTGTCTAAAGTGAAAATAGCTGCTATTGCAGCTCAAGGTGTTTCAGAACTTATGCCTTCTGAAATTGCCAAGGCATTTTGGAGTTCCGAAAAGACCTCTTCAAAGGTAAATTTGGATTTTATCCGTTAAATTCAAGATTCAAGAAGTTGGGTTATTTACAAGTCTTTCTTTATCCATTTCGTATTGTTTTACTTCTAGTTGGTATCATTGGTGAGGCTCTTTAATGAATATTGGTACAAACAAGGGTTTGTCAAAAGATAGTGATAGGAATCCACTCCAACAACTCAAACAATTGGGCTGGGCAATGGGTCTTTTATGGGTTTGGGTAGAACTCTTCTTGAAAAACCGGCTTGCCAAGGGAGGGTGCCAAAGCCATGTATAACCCACATGCCTACCCCTTTCCCTTCCAATGTGGGATCTTAACATTCCACCATGCTTCCACAACCGACGTTCACGTCGCCTCTTTACTCCCGTCAGCCTTTTTACCCCTTGGGTGACTTCGTGGATCCCCTTACCTCGAGCCGATTCGCTTAAACAGTTGGGCTAGGCAATGGGTCTTTTATGGTTTGGGTAGAACTCTCCTTGGAAAATTAGCTTGCCAAGGGAGGGTGCCCAAGCCATTTATAACCCACATGCCCACCCCTTTCCCTTTTAATGTGGGATCCTAACATTCTACCACGCTTCCACAACCGATGTCCACGTCAGCCTCTTTACTCCCATCGGCCTTTTTACCCTTTGGGTAACTTCACGGATCCCCTTATCTCAGGCTTATTCACCCTTCTTCGGGATTGCAGCCCAGGCCCAAGGTCAGCCTACCATGCGTGCGTTGCCACGTAGGCGTAGGATGATGCTCTTCTCAACTGGCGTCGACGTCGGCCTTTTTACCCCTCGGGTGACTTCGCGAATCCCCTTACCTCGGGCCAATCCGCCCTTCTTCGGAGTAGCAGCCCAGGCCTAAGGTCAGCCTGCCACCGGTTAACTTGCTATGTAGGCGCAGGATCATACTCTAATACCAATTGATAGGAACTCACCCCAACAACTCAAACAATTGGGCTGGGCAATGGGTCTTTCATGGGCTTAGATAGAATTCTCCTTGGAAAACCGGCTTGTCAAGGGAGGGTGCTCAAGCCATTTATAACCCACATGCCCACTCTTTTTCCCTTCCAATGTGAGATCCTAACAGATAGACAGACTTTCAATTCACATAATCTCATTATCTGGTGCATGAAAATATAAAAAAATTTACTATCCTGTGCACTTTCTTGATTTCCTGTTAAGGTTTTAAATGCTTCAGCATTAGATTGGTTCATCTCATAATAACAGGAAAACTGAGATATTATTTTTATATTTCTGTAAATCTTGATAGCAGTTTGGGAAGTCGAACTTTAATGATGGGTTGATATTCATTTACTAAATTTGAAATTTTTTTTGAAGTGTGTAATCATGGTTTTTGTCATAGCTCCACCAATTGGGAGTTATGTGCTGCTTTTGATTGCAATATTGCTTTTCTTGACAATAACTAGGTCATTTGTTAACTTTTCTTAGGTTTCTAGAGATGTACGTGAAATTGTGAAACTTGCTGTCAGTCAGGCACAGAAGCAGAGCAGACTATCTGAATATACAACTTTTAGTCGAATTAGCACTTCTGAAGGCAATATAGATCCATTTGACGGTGAGTATGGTTGCATGCACTTGTATATATATACAATCTCCTCCAACATGGAATTTTGAGATCTGCTGGTTGACATGTAGGACTGTATGTCGGTGCATTTGGCCCTTATGGCACTGAAGTTGTGCAATTGAGGCGCAAATATGGTCAATGGAATGGAGAGGATGACAGGTCTTCAGATGTTGAGTTTTTTGAATATGTGGAGGCAGTAAAACTGACTGGGGACCTCAATGTTCCTGCTGGCCAGGTTTGTATCTTTTAAAAATCTTGGTGTTTGTCCTGGTTTTTGTATTCAATCATTTTAGTTTCATGCTCACGTAGTGAAGAGTTTGATTTAATCAAAACCCTTCTGGATCTTAGGTGACATTTCGCGCCAAAATTGGGACAGGCAGTCGCCTTGCAAACCGTGGGAAATATCCAGATGAACTGGGAGTGGTAATACTCTGTTCCCCCACTCTTTTTCCCTTCTTCAAAACACACACAAGTTTTCTCTCCACATAAGCATCAGAATATGTATTATTTTTTAGCAAATCCCACACCCAGGTCCATTTCATCCTGTAGCTGAACAGACACTTCCAACATTTTAATTGCATATGTGACATTGTCCTTAAAAGAAAATAAAAATGTGTCTATGTGACATTGCTGTCACCTTTTTCCAATCATTAGTTGTATGTCTTAGTTTTTAGAGTTATTTAGGTATCTTTTTCTAATGACAAATAGTTTATTTAGCTTTTGGACAGTGACTTGTTTGTTTTTGCCCTTTTCTCATAACCACTTTTTGTATGATTCAACATAAAGTTACGTTTATTGTCATTTAAAATGTAAATTTAGCAATTGAGGTGCTAAATTTAATTTCAAACCCCATTGTTTAATGATATATCTGTGAAGCAGATAAGATTGCTTAGAACTATGGACTCACAAGTTGAAATGCAGTGAATTATTAGAATTTAGGACACTCTCTTGGCCCCATCAGTTTGGTTGGATTGGAGTGTTGAGAAAATTGATTAATTGTAACAGCTCTTTTTTTTCCAGGTTGCAAGTTACAGTGGCCAAGGAAGAATAGCAGAATTTGGGTTCCGAAATCCTAAATGGGTTGATGGTGAACTGCTTCAACTTAATGGCAAGGTAATTACATTATAATTGCCCAGGATATTTGATAGCCTTTCTTCTATTATAGAAATCTTATGAGAATGTACAAGTCCACTTATTTGGCGTTTAGGATGTATTTTTGAAGAGTTTCCTTTTAATCCCACTTATGGTTTTCTGTAGGGCATGGGACCATACGTCAAAGGTGCAGATCTCGGTTTCCTTTACATTGTCCCTGAGCAAAGTTTCCTTGTGTTGTTTAACCGATTAAAGTTACCCAACTGAGCCATCTAGTTATATTTTCATTAACCTATATATAACTTTAGAACGGGAAGAGATTGAGAATCCAAAGTTACACATGAGTTGTTTTGTATACCGTGAATGAGAAGAGTGAGAGTTGTTATTATACCTTTCATGTTTGTAACTGCTGCCTTCCTTGTTCCACTTGTTTTGTTTCAAGTTGTATATCAGTTTTGTGAAATGACCTAATATAGACATTAAATGGTGCAGTCTTAGAATACAGTAGACATGTAATGATTGCCTGCTGACAGTTAAATGCAGTTACTTATGAGTGAGGTTATATTTTCTTTAAATGTTGATGGAATCATTGGTGGAATTATTGATCCAGTCTGTTGAGTAAGTATGTTGGGGCCAGTTTAGAAGCATTAACAAAATATTGATATAAATTAAGGGTGTGAATAGGGAATTAAAGGGGAAAGAGATCAGCTTTAGGATGAAAAGTAGATATGAAATTTTATGAAGTGGGAAAAAGCAAAAATTGATTGTGGTTTGTTTTAGTTGTAAAAGAAGGCATGATTTTATAAGGAGGAAACATCGTCTTAAGAGCTAAGCTTTAAGCTTTAATTTTTTGTTTTAGGTATATACAGATTGGAACCTATAAGTTGTGTACTATTGAGCACAAAACAAAAAGTAAAAGCAAAAGCAAAAGGAAGGTCAATTGTTTTATATACATTTGTCTCTAGGAAAAATAAAAGCAAAGGAAAGAAAACAGAAGTAGGAAGGAAATTTGGGGAAAGGATAGCCCACTCCTAAAGAAATGAAAAAGCATTTCAACTATCGCTATTTATAAAGTGGAGATTGAAAGCTTGGTGGGATGTTTTAGAATAATCCCACTTTCTACCTCATTTTACATCACTCTACTTTTTTTTATTTTTTTAATAATCATCGAGGTGTTTAGACCAGTTTACATTACACCTTAGTTAATCATTCGGAGTCTTGAAACTGACAACTGGGTAAGAGTTATAATGGTCACCTCTATTAATAACTCGAACTCAAAAACTTATCAAACATCTTTTAGTCCTTTTGCTCTTTTATCATTTAACTAGTTAAAGGTGGTTTTATCTGGGTTTTCTCTTTTATTTTCTTTCACTTTGTTAAAAGTTAAAACACTTCCACTACCCTTTGAGTGGATTTATCTTGTCTATGAATTATTGAAAGATTATTACGTTATTTAAACATAAAAGCCGTCTAATTATAGTCTCTTTTTCTACACCAATTTGACTGTACTTCAGTGACCATGGACTAATAAATAATTGCCACGTCATTTAACAATAATAATGGAATAACTTAGTGGTAACTGGTAAGTAGATGCTACGAAAGACCAGATTCGTGGTCCCCACAACAGAAACATAAAGTTGAAGCTTTAAAGTGTCTCGCTTTCACTTTTCCTGCTCTCTTTTCTTTTCTCACTACTCAAACAGACTTTTTTCCCTCTCGTTAAATTCCCCAGAATACTTGAACAAAAAATTAATAGAAATCAATAATACTCCAATCAAACAAAATAATATGAAAAAATCCAATAGCATCAAACGATCATCGTCTTCCAATTCCGACTCACGCCCTCACCCTGAGTCGCCTCACTCGCCGCTCCGGTTCCACACCCCGGTCCCCTCCGACCAGGGCGATCCCGACCCTCCAGATTCCCCTCCCTCTCCCTACGCCTCACCCGATACCTCCCCGCAAAAATCACCCAATGATCCCGCTGAAAAACCAAACTCCAAAGCCTTAGTTGCCGTGAGCGACAAGTTCACGCAGTGTTCTCCACTGGCGGAGAAGACGGTGGATCCGCCTCCGACTCCGCCTCCACATCCGGCGATGAATTTTCACAAGGCAGTGCGGGAGAACAATACTCCGCCGTTGACCACCACGCTAGAGCCCGAAAGGGGTGTGAGATCGGGTGCGGCGACAAGGAGGGGATTTAGGACTGGTGAGAAATTGAGAGTGGTGAATATAGGGTTCAGGTTAATCGAAGTGGTTTTGTGCATGATTTCTTTCTCTGTTATGGCCGCCGATAAGACTCAGGGCTGGAGTGGCGATTCCTATGATCGTTACAAAGAATACAGGTTACTACAGCTTTTATTCATGATCATATTACATAATTTTACTATGTTATTTGGATTTTCCTCACAGAATTGAAGTGATTTTAACTGCTATAGACTTATAGCAGTAAAAAAGAGTAACTTTAAGGTCGAGATATCACTAAGTGACTCTGACTGTGAGTGTTTTTGTTTAGCTACTAAATTTTACTCAACTGTCTTCATTATTTATACTTCACTGCATCAATATTAAATTGTGTGTGTTTGGACCTTATTTTGAGACTTTTGAATGGTTAGTGTAACAACCACGGCACCTTATGTTTTCTTTATTATGGAACTTCGCTTCCATGTCTATTTATTTTTTATTATTTTTTTTTATTCGATTTAAGTAGAGATTAATTTTTTACCTTTAATTTGACAGGCTAATTCATAGAATGGTATATTTTCTTTAATAGATTTTTGATGTGATGATGCAACTTGATGACAGGTATTGTTTATCAATCAATGTTATTGCGTTTGTATATGCGGGGATTCAAGCAGTCTACTATCTGATGATAGGGAGACAAAGGGAGCGCATACCTGTCAGGCGTCTCTTTGATTTCTTTATGGATCAGGCAAGTTTATCTACCCTGATGGGATGAATCTATCTACTCTATAATTGATGATTATTTTAGCTAATCTAATGTTTTATGCCCATTCTGATTTAGCTTCATAGTTATAGTTGTATGTGTTCACTGGATTGAGGGTTGAGGGTTTTGCAGTTCCCACAATATGCTGCAATACCTAAATTTAGAAAATGTAAAGACTACCAATTTTTTGTTTTGACATGCTTAGTTGTCACTGTCCTAGTTTCTATTTGTTGGCATTTATTGATTTTTGTCTGTGAATGGGAGTCAAGAGAATGAATTCAATTCTAGGCATGTATGCTTAAAATAGTTGGGGGTAAAAGATGCATTGTACACTTGGCTAGTTTTCCCGGTGATGAGCAGCATAGGCATAGCATGAGTGATCCTTTACTGGATTGGATGAGGATCTTATAATGGAGTTTTACTTCACAAACGCGCACACACAGACATGTTTATAATTACATGATAGGCAAAAGGGGTTTACATATCTGTAGTACTGAAAGAAATGTTAACTTTATCGGTTCAACTGGCAGATACTGGCTTATCTTCTGATCTCGGCATCATCATCAGCAGCCACTCGGGTTGATGATTGGCAGTCAAATTGGGGCAAAGATCAGTTCACAGAGATGGCTAGTGCATCAGTTGCAATGTCTTTCCTAGCTTTTATCGCATTTGCCTTCAGCTCCTTGGTGTCTGGTTACTATCTATGTAATCAAGACGCCACATGATCTCAAAAGCAGCTGCACATCACAGTTGAATCGTATGTTTACATTATGCAAAAATGAATGTCAATTCAATTTTCATGTTGTACAGGGACAATTTTTTCTCCCAAAAGTAAGTATATATATATAATGTTCATTCAAAACTGAAAATAATGTAATGATTCAAGTTCCATTACTTGTAATAGATATCAAACATTTTCTCTACTCTAGTCTGTATTCCGTTTGTGTGAACAAAAGGGGTCAGCTACTTGGGCCCCAAATGAGAATTTTTGAAGCCCAGTAGTGTTGCTGGAGATGAGGCTGAGGCTACTTGGGCCCCAAATGAGAATTTTTGAAGCCCAGTACTGTTGCTAGAGATGAGGCAAAGGCTACTTTAAGTATGTGAATGTGATGAGGATTGAAACAAATAAAATATCGCTATCGAAATTACGTGTTGCCTTGCAAAGTAAATCACTAATCAGGGAGGAGAGTGGTGGGTCTGCTTAAGATTCTGAGGAATTGGCTTCACCACAAAGACGTGTTGAAATGCAAAGGCACCAATGGTTTAAGGTGGCGTGACTTGTTTGACTAGTTTTCTTCCTTCTTTATGTAATTCCAACTCCATCGATGAAATTAAACCCCTTGCTGCTGCTGCTAGTCGTGGTGGCCTTTGAAGTCAAACATAAAGATTATACTCAAACCACATAGAGATGAGATGACGATTAAGACACATCATGTCTCAATCCAACAGCCCATGATGTTTATGTTCTTATTCATGGTGCTCTGTGGGGTGTTTAATCAAACAGCTTAGTCCATTTGACAACTAGATACTTCATTCTTATCCCAAATTAATATACCCTTCCCCAATTCGTAGCCTTTTTTTAAAAAAAAAAAAAAAAAAAAAAAAAAAATTATTCTTGGCTGTTAACAAGATAGATGTGGAAGAATAAATAATTATATAATAAGACGGGAGATTAAATTAAATTAGAACCAAATTTTGGAAGTCACGTGTGGAATGAAATAAAATTAGGTAATTTTGGTATTCTTATAAAAGTAAGAATTAAAAGGGTTCACGTGGTTTCATTCATCACCCATGTTCATATAATCTTCAATCTCAACTACATGACAAATATTCTCTATCATACCAACTACTCTTATTTTTCCCTTAATTTAATCAAATAATTATATATATGGAAAAAATGAATCCACCCAATCAATTTCAAAACAAATTTCACAATATAATACCAAACAATTAATTATGTTTATAATATTTGATAACATTAGACTTGTAAGCAATATCTTACACCTAAACTATATAGTCAATAATTAATTAAGTTATAAGAATCCATTCACCAAGAACAAGATTAAGTACGGATTAGGGATGATGTTGTGTACAAGTATTAATTTAAAATTATTGATTCTTTTCTTATTCACTGCGGTTATGTTTGGACCAGTTCACTTTCAGAACGTATCTATGCATGTGCATGTCCCTTAAATTATGGAAATACAGTTTAAATGAATTTATTATTTATGTTACACTTTAATTATTAATAAAAGAGTAGACCACTGTTCCCACCCAAGGTTTGGCCAAATGGAAGTTTCCCACCCCTAGTTTCATAAATTTTAGATTCTTACCCTTAAATTAACACCGTTAGTGACGGTTGGGTTTTGACACAGATGCAGTGGATGCAATTATCAAACTACCCTCCCATCTTCTTCTTATTCTCCCTTTTTCGACTATTACCAGAGTTGCTCTTCTTCGTCACCCTTTTGGTTGCCTCCCAACCAGTTTTCTTCGCCAATCACAACATGAACTCTTCCCCAACTTTGATTGCATCTTCCCCAACCTCGTTTAACTGAAAATTTGACCAGATTCCGTTGTTGTTTCGCATCCACTACCTTATCGCATGACTACCTATCTCACGCCAAATCGGCCTAATTCCAGCATCGTCAGCACACTGACCCCACCATCTTCAAGTCGTTGATCCCCTTAATAAAAACCCCAACCTTCTCAACCTTTTGAACCACCATCGTTAGTCGTCGCCCTCCCATTTATGTTAAGCAAACATTTTCCTTTTTTGGTTGATTTCATCGTTGAAAACCTTCCCTAAAACCACATTGTGTTCACCGGACAACGCCCATCATTCCCAACCATGGTAGCTCACCGTTCGCAGGTCACCACCCCACTTAGGGTTTCGCAGTTTTGATTTGCTATGATTTTGAGTTGTTATTGGTTTTTCCTGCCACCAACACAACTCTTATCTCCCAACCCTCCACCTTGCCTTTGTTAAATTGCCCCAAATGAAACCCCCTTCAATCTTTTCCCAAATGCGTGTGCGCTCTCCCAATAGTGCTCGTGGCCTTCCCTACTTGGGAGCTCATTACGATGCGAGGAAGAGGGCTGGTTGAGACACAAACATATCGAGAATGACGAGGAGGTGAACCGAAGCAAGAGAATTACGATTTGATGTCGAAGATGGTGTCAAGGACCAACAACAACACCAACTAGAGACCCAAAGTTGAGAGAGAAGTTTTTGCAAAAATTTAAAATATAGTAAATGATCATTTTAACCTTTAACTATTAAAATAAACCAAATATATTAAGGATTGAAATATGAAATTTATGAAACTAGGGTATACACTTGACACTTTACTAAAGCTTGGGTGGGAACATGTCACTCTTAATAAAAGAGGAGCATTATCTTGTGCGAGAAAGAAAAGTCAAGTGTAGTAATTGATGATAATAAGGACTTAACACCTGTGACACTCAGAAAATCTAAATTATTGATTTGATTTGATTTTATGATCACATCATAAATATTAATATGTATGTATAATGTATGTATGTAGTATTTTAAAAGAGTTTAATTAAAGTATTTAGGCGATGTTAATTAAAGTATTTGACTAAAAGATGGCTCCAGTTGTGCAGGCGACATTAACAACCAGAAACTGCCATGCTCATGCTCATGTCCGTACACTTATCGGAGGGCTAACCCTAATTGTTTTTTCACCGCTACATCACTATCCTCTTTTTGGTTAGGAAGAGAATCTACGCCTTCTACGTTTATGAAGTCAAGAGATAAAAAGGGTTAGAATGGGGACTTTTAATTCCTGGGGGGTCTCAAAATATAAGTAAAATTTACATTCAAAATTAAAACAGTGGTGGAGGAGGAGCGTTGTGACACGCGGTTTTAGAAAGCGGGTGGCGGAGGGTTAAAAATTAAAAAAAAAAAAAAAACCGTATACGGAAGAGGACCATACCATACGGCTTTGTCCCACGGATACCACTCTGTTATTGTGGGCTCCACCTTTTCTCTCTTCCCAACACTCACTCTTTCTGTTTCCTTCGAGACTTTCTTTTCTTTTACTTAACTACCCCCTTAACGGATGAAAATGAGAATGAGAAAAGGGTATTTTAGTAAAATTGGGAAGGGCTAAAAAAGAGAAAGAGAATTGTAGCGCTAACGAAAAAAGGACCCGGTTTGTCTCCTCCGAAGTGGATCGTCGCACGTTATGAATGGCACCAAAGAGAAACAAAGAAAAGAGTTTACACAGTTTCAGTACATTACAGTGTGTTGAGAGAGAAAGGGCGAGAGCTGACAAATCGCCAGCTCTCTCTTTACATATGCTTTCACTGCACATCATCACTAACAACACCTCCACCAACTACTACCACCACCCACCACCCACCTCTCTTTCTCTCTTCTCTCTCTGTCCCTTCCTTCTTCTTCATTGATTCATCCCCCTCGATATAACCCCACTTTCGCTTTGTTTTATCAGAAACCCTTGTGTTTTTTACGTTATCAGACTGCTTCTTTTTTCTCTTCATTTCGCCTTATTTCCAGATTTGAGTAAAGTCCCATTTTCTCCAGTTCTGTTTTTTTTTTTTTTTTTTTTCATCATTAAGATGATTGAGATGTGTTAGACTGGGTTTCTATGATCGGTGTTTTCAGTGCGCATAAAATTTCTCGAAATGTAGTTAAATGAGTTAAACATTTTCAAGCTTTAAATTTTAGTTTTCTGTTTTTTAGTCTCTACATCTAATTGTTGAAGATCTTTTAAAGTTTAAATTTGATGATTTTGTATCAAATCATATCACAAACCCATGAAGAATTTTCAATGGTTGAAGAAAATCTCCATTACTACGAAACCTGATAGGAGTCTCTCTCTTGGTGAGTATAAGAGAGCTGTTTCGTGGTCCAAGTATTTAGTCTCGTCTGGTGCAGCGATAAAAGGAGAAGGAGAAGAAGAATGGAGTGCAGATATGTCACAGTTGTTTATTGGATGTAAATTTGCTTCGGGAAGGCATAGTAGAATCTATAGAGGGATATACAAGCAGAGAGATGTGGCAATCAAGCTTGTTAGCCAGCCAGAGGAAGATGAAAACTTGGCTTCTTTTCTTGAAAAACAATTCACTTCAGAGGTGGCTCTCCTGTTTCGATTAAAGCATCCTAATATCATCACTGTAAGCTCCTCTGGGTTCTTGAATTTTTTTTTTTTTTTTTTTCATGTTTCTGGTAATGTAGTTTAATACTTTTACTTTCTTGTAATTTTAATGACGCAAGAATGGTGAAGATGGCTAATGCAAAACAAGTTCTAATATCACAAGGGAACCTCACTGCTTTTGTTTAACAAAGAAAAGAGCTTATTTCTACTTTTAGTCATTTCAAAATGACAACTTCAAAGTTTTTTTTCTGTTTTTTCTTTTCTTGGGATCAAGATGATACTGATCTACAGAACAGTAATAAAACGTCCCTTCTGAGTAAGTCTTTCCTCCTTGTTTATCACGTACCAAGGTATTCCGGCTTTATGCATTGAACAACTACAGTCAGAATTTATTGATCCTTGTTTATCATGCCTATCGGTTACATATTACCCATGTGCATATTTATTATTGTTGCTCATTCACTTGTGTTGATAAGGTTTGGTTAGAATCCCAGTTGTGGTATTCAATATGCTTGCTAACTTTAAAATGCTGACTCGATTTAATATCTTTAAGAATTCTTGCTTTTTTCATTAGGATCATAGTCTTAATTAGTACACTGTAGAGTGGAAATCTAAATCTAATTCTATAAACAGTATTTGTGTGTATTTAGAAATGCATTACTTCCCTTCTCTATAATTTGTGCATCTTTCCTTAGCGGTCAAAATTTAGATTTGAAATTTAATTCTCATAAAGAAACCCATGACAGCAAGGGACAAGTGGTTTGTGTTTTTATTTCAAATTGATGATTTAGGTTGAACAGACAAATTGGAATACTGGCAACAGAGTTTATTAAGATGTTAAGGATGATGGGATTTTTTTGTGCAGGTAGTGAAATGGGCCACAAACGCCTAGGACCCTATCTTTTTTCATCAAGCAAAGCCATGGGCTTCACATGATAATTAGTTCTTTTCCCCTGCTTTATGCTTTTGGAGACTGCTGCATTCAATTTAAGATTCCTGGCCTAATAGTTTTTCCTTGTCTTAAATAATTCTCCTTTCGATAGACTTTCCTTCTTAGTCTTTTTGGTGTTAGGTTGTTTTGGACGGTTTATTTGTATCTCTAATGCAATTCGTACTGCATGTCAAGAAATAGTGGAAGCATATAGTGTAGTATACATTATTGAATTTTTCTGTTCATCCTAAATCATTAGTGGGTGTTTGTTTTGACAGCTAAGTATTAATTGGAATCAATCATTTTATACTGTGTATCTATTTTGCTTTCTTTTGTGCAGTTTGTTGCAGCCTGTAAGAAACCTCCTGTATTTTGTATAATCACCGAGTATCTAGCTGGAGGCTCCCTAAAAAAATACCTTCATCAGCAGGAGCCACATTCAGTTCCACTCAAACTTGTTCTGAAACTAGCGCTCGACATTGCACGTGGAATGCAATATCTTCATTCTCAAGGAATACTCCATAGAGATCTCAAATCAGAAAATTTGTTGCTTGGAGAAGATATGTGTGTGAAGGTAGCAGATTTTGGCATTTCGTGCTTAGAATCTCAGTGTGGTAGTGCTAAGGGATTTACAGGCACTTATCGCTGGATGGCACCGGAAATGATTAAAGAAAAACACCATACAAAGAAAGTTGATGTCTACAGTTTTGGCATAGTTCTTTGGGAGCTTTTAACTGCATTAACACCATTTGACAACATGACTCCAGAACAAGCTGCATTTGCAGTCTGCCAGAAGGTAAAGTTACCTGATTCAATCACGAAATGCTGCATCTCCATGACACAATCCAATTTTAGTCATGCAACAATACTGCAATTACATGTGTTACCTCTTGCCTAATTCAACAATGACTTCTCAATTATTATAGACTATAATCTCTCCTTTATACCTATTTTTTAATTATAGAATGGACTGCACTTTACTTGTTATACGGTAGAAGGACACGAGACTGAGAAAAGAAAATGGTGAGCCTTGTTTGGCAATTGATATTGGTATAAGCGTGTTCAAGTGATTTTAAAATTTTACCCACTGAAGTTCTTCTAAAATTCTCTTTAAGTTGGAAGATGTCATTGTATTAATGCATGATGCATGATGTCATGGTAGAAAATTTTATCATTAAATGCATGACATTACATAAAGTAGAACAAAATTAAAGACTTCAATTTAGGCACAGGGTCCTTTAATTCCGTTATATTGTTCTTTAATTTTTATTTATTCTTTTTAAAAGTTATGCTTATATTTTGGTGAGGAGATATGGAATCAAGAAAAGTATATAAACCGAAAAAGCAATTTTTTTTCTAGTTACCTAAGTTTTTTAGAGAGGAAGCGTGTGGAGCATTTTGCCGCTACGTTGCAACTAAAAAAAATATTAGAAAGACATAGGCTCAGTAGAACAAAACTACTTTTTGGCACAGTTCTTTTTAAATATGGTTGACTTGCTATTTGCTAAAAAGCTTTTACAAAGTTCTTGGCTGTGTACTGTTTATTTGTTTGATTCTTTCATTGTAATTTACATGTAGTATAATATCATACAATTTATTTACCGAAAGCAAATTGTCATTTAATAGTGATCACATCCTTTGCTAGTATTGGTCATCTAGATGCGTCTTCACATGCTTCAGTGGCATGAGTGACATGACAGTCACTCATATATGCCTGTCCCCATTAGCGGTCATTTAATGTGTAGGGACTGCTGTTTTGTCTCTTACATGCACGCACACACAACCCCCTACACAGAGTCCAGTGTGGAAAGTTGAATATGTTTGTCATTTGGTACAGACTTGTGAGAGAAACTTTCAACATCTTCTGAGTCAAACTGGTTAGATGAGATCATGTCTCTTCAACATTATGAGTTTCATAATAAAAACAAAGAGAGGAACTCTTGCTGTGAATTATTGGTCTCATGGCACTTGTGTTGTGCTTGGTTATAATTGTTATGGGTTTTCTTCATGAGGCTTCATTTTTAGTTTGAATTTCTACATTTTGTTAAACATTGTTTAGGTACTTATTTAATTAATTTACAATGTCAGTTGAATTACTTTCATGGGTTTATATCACCTGATAATTAGTTGACATTTTGTCAAATTCCTGGGATATAAGTTTCCAAGTTTGATTAGAATGTGTCTGAAACATATCATTGAAACCTCATTAAACTGATTCGCATATGCAATATGTTGAGTTACCGTGCAGTTTGCTATTTCAACTCAAGAGCGCTTTAGAAATTTGGAGAAGAGCTTCCTCTATGTATCAGTAACTCTGATTTCAAATTTCTACTTTTCTTTCTCCGTATCATGTGGTTCCATATTCTAGCTATTTGCATATGTTGTCTGAGTTTAGTAATATCTACTCCAATTCCTGAACTTGCTTAATGGATACATGCCTTAGATATCTTGGGAAAAAGAATGCATACTCATCTCTTGGACGGTTACCCACATTATGCAAATTTCATTGATCATACACATCTGTCTTACATCATCTGGTTTGTCTACAGAATGCCAGACCACCGTTGCCACCAACATGCCCTGGGGCGTTCAGTCATCTCATAAACCGTTGCTGGTCAAGCGATCCACACAAACGACCACGTTTTGATGAAATAGTTTCGATTTTGGAAAGTTATTCAGCATCCCTGGAGGAAGATCCAGAATTTTTCACAAACTTTGTACGTTCGCCTGATCATACTGTTTTAAAATGCTTACCAAACTGTATTGCACGACATCGCTCTGCTCATTTAAAACCTTTGAGCTCTTCTTAAATTAAATGTGATGCTAAATGTACCATATTATCAATTATCTAGGTCTATATAAACTTTTAGATGTGCAATTAAGATTGTTTACTTCTTCAAGCTTTCTATTTGTATCAAATATATGAATGAGAGTGTACTTGGTGGTGGTTTTCTTATTATATGTAACCCATTCTTCTTGAATTGAAATTGCAACCGAAGGTTGAAATTTATGGAAACATCAATTTATGTGTACGCATTGATCCTTTAATCAGTATTGAGTAAATGCAAAACATTAGTTTCTAAGGATGAGTTTGGAATGCATGAAACTCCCAAGTCCCAAGTGAACCTGCAATACATGAGAACCTTTGATCCACCAGAATACTAAAGTTTATCGTCCACTATGGCTAGCCTGTTAAGGGAATCAATCACACTAGCAGAATATTAGAAGGATAAATACTATTATTAATTAGATTAGCGTAGTGACAGTTTGGCCGAGTGGTCTAAGGCGCCAGATTTAGGCTCTGGTCCGAAAGGGCGTGGGTTCAAATCCCACAGCTGTCAAATTATTTTTGTTTTTATTTAGGTATGAGGTGAGCTGTGAGGAATACTATACTTACATCACTGTTTTACACAATTTTCATTATATCATAATGTGACATATGTTACAATCACATAAATTTTTAATTATTTTTAATTTTTAATATTATAATAAAATTTATGTGATTGTAACATATGCTACATCATCATGTTTATAAAATGGTGTAAGTGTAGCATTAATCAGTGAGCTCTTGCTTTATCCAATTATCATCACTGTAACTCTAGCTGTCCATTAGGCTGTTTCTTGTTTATATATTATGTGTTGATATATAAATACATAAACCTGCAGTATCCCATTCCCATCCCATGATAATACTTATTGGTCTATAATCTCACTCGCCTTGGTATACCTACACCATCATCAATCTTTCAGAATTTATATATTTCTTGTGGGTGGTCATGTCATGGCCTCTATAGATCCGTGAATTGACAAATCCAATAGAATGAGACATTAAAGCTAGAACATCGTTTTTAATGATCAATATAGAAAAAACCTTTTAAAATGTTAATCGCCATAATGTGTTGTTGATTATATACAACTAATCAACTAACCAAGACTTCTCTCTGGAAAAAAACAATTAGATATTGAGAAGATTGACCCACTAACTGGTCCCAAATATTTGAATTGTTGATAGAGTAACCCTCTTTCTTGTAGAAGAACAACCGTAAGTGGGGAGCATCATATCTTAAACCCACTTGGGAGTATCATATTCATATTTAATTATTAACTTACTGATAATAATATCTTTGGATACTAAATCAATCCAACCTTGACCTTTGTAAAACTTACTCACTCCAATAATTCATTCATAAAGTTTGGTTTATAATTAATTATCATCAATCATCTTTTACTTTGCCACCTAAAATTCCTAAAACCCCGAGGATATATAAACCAACATTATTGCAATGCAGGCTACTTATTGCAGTTCATGTGTGATCCACAGTAGAATATTACAGTTGTTGTTGTTGTAGTTATAATGAGTAACACCAAATATATAAACTGGCAACTGGGTTGGGTTGCTCAGATTTTCTGACTCATGAAGAGTAGGTTCTACTGAAGATTATAAATCTGCAGCTTGTACTTTGAAATTATAATTCATCCACACCACCGACGAAAACAGATAACCCCGATTCTTATTAATATTTCTATGCTTCAAGTACATATATATATCTTCCAAACTACTTGCCCGCTTCATTATTGACTGAACCAGATGCAAAATACTGCAAATGTTTTATGTTAGGGAGGTTGACAGTAATGTATGATGTTGCTTTTAGACCTCAAAGAAAAAACATTGTAAAAGTTAAAAAGATTTGCTGTTTCTTTCAATGGTTTTGATCTTTTTCTTGGTCAAGTTTAACGTGTTCACATTTGAGACAAATCTTCAACGATTAATTATAATAGTTTCAACTTTCACGTATACATATATAGATCTTTTCAATCACCCTTTATGAATAATATATCATAGAGTGAAACAAATGGCAAGTCATTCCTGAAAATGCTTTGATATTTCTCACCTTAGAGACCAAGCATGTAAGAAAGAAAGTAAACTTCATGATTTTGACACTCTATCTATGCCTCTTTTAACATTCCACCACCCCCGCTTTGAAAACGTCAAAATAACCCTCAACTCCACAATTGACCCTGAAACCAAAAACTAGCCCACTACCCATTATTTTAAAAAAAAAAAAAAAAAAACACCATACAACCTCTCAAGGGTATTTTTGTCTTTTTGTAATGCCACGTGGCTAGTTCCAGTGGAGCAGGAACAAACAGACAACAAACAGATCAGCAGTTGCAGTCTCGCGCGCTTGAGTTAGGGGAGAAATAGCCTGCCCTTTTTCCCTATCTGACATTCTCTTTCTGTACATTTCCAATTTTACCCTTCTTCTATTTTCTCTTTTCCATTCACCAAATCATTTTCCGTTCTTTCATCTCTCTTGTCTCTTCTTTACCTCAAGCTTACATATGTAGTTATAAATAGCTAACAAAGGTTAGATTTCTTTTTTATATTTATCTTATTTATTTCGAGATTGTGTGTCTATTTATTGACATAGATATCTCATATCTATAAAAAGGACCCAGTATAACATCTCACCTTGCGCCGGTTGCTCTTTCATGGCTGGTTTGTTGAGGTATGTGCTGCTTTTATGGCTTTCTTTTTAATTTAAAATATGTACATCTATTTTTTGTTGAACCTGTTAATCTTTTTGTCTTTTGTATCATTCTTTTTGATTTATTGGATCAGTTTGAGAGGTCAACTCTTCATTTGTTTTGTACCCTGTTCAATTCATATCTTTTGATATGATTTAAGGTATTGTTTGTGAGATTATGGTATTTGTTTTTATGAGTTAATATTATGTGGGTTGGTTTTATTTTTTAAGATCTAATGAAAGGAATTGTTGTTATCACATGATATTTGCTGCTTCAATTTGTTGTCCATCATTTGAAAGGTTCGTCAGCAAATTTGTTAACACGTTAAAGATTAAATTTTTGATGTTATAATTGTGTTGTTGTTTTGTTTTTGGTTGACTCTTCTGATATGTTTATATTTTATCACTATGTATTATGTAGCTTGTACGTTATTGAAAGTTTTATGGAAAGTAAAATAATTTGTGCTTTCCCATGTCTGGATCTGTTGCGACAATTGACGTGCTGACTTGTTTTGTTGCAGATAAGTCATTGAATTCCATAGTTTTTTTGTTTATTTGGGTAAAAAAGATGCCTGGAATTGTCATTGATGAAATTCATGAGGAAGGGGTAGTGAATGAATTGAACGGAGATTCTACACCTGTTAAGGAGAACTCAGTTTCGAATAAGTCTCCAGATAGTACTGCGACTCAGCAAAGCCCTCGTAGTGTTGGCTCTGATGTCCCTGATATTCTGGTGGTTGACACCTCAATCGAGCAGCTTTATGAGAATGTGTGTGACATGCAGAGTTCTGATCGGTCACCCTCTAGGCCCAGTTTTATATCTGATGGGGAAGAGTCTAGAATTGATTCAGAGTTGCGCCATCTTGTCGGAGGAGAGATGATAGAGGTTGAGATAACGGAAGATGAAGATTTGGAAAAGCCTGAGGATGATTCTCGTAGTAATTCATCTTCGAAGATAGGTAGTTCATCTCAAGGTAAGCAGTTGCGGAAGTTGGACAAGCCTCCAAGTTCAAAGTCCGTTTCTTCAAAGAAAGTTGAAGCATCATCGAATTTGAGTCCTAAGGACATAAGTCATTCAGAGAAACCCCCAATTGATAGGCGGAATGATAAGAATCTTAAAAAACCAAATGCAGGAGTTACCCCCACGAAAAACCGGATGGGGAGGTTACAGAATAGAACTGAAACTGAATCAAGGTTAGATAATCCAGATCTTGGACCTTTTTTGCTCAGACAAGCTAGGGAGTTGATTTTTACAGGAGAGAATCCCCAGAATGCTCTTGAATTAGCTCTACGGGCAGAAAAATCATTTGAAATTTGTGCAAAGGGGAAGCCTAGCTTAGAAAGGGTCATGTGTTTGCATGTTACAGCTGCAATATACTGTAGCTTAGGCCAGTACAATGACGCTATTCCGGTTCTTGAACGCTCAGTTGAGATACCAGTGATTGAGGAAGGGCAAGACCATGCCCTTGCAAAATTTGCAGGTCATATGCAATTGGGTGATACTTATGCAATGCTGGGCCAGCTGGAGAATTCATTAATGTGTTACACGACAGGTTTGGAAGTCCAGAAACAAGTTCTTGGGGAGACAGATCCAAGAGTTGGTGAGACATGTAGATATTTGGCTGAAGCTTATGTTCAAGCACTGCAATTTGATGATGCCAAGAGGCTTTGTCAGATGGCTCTGGATATTCATAAGGAGAATGGTTCTCCTCCTTCTCTTGAAGAGGCAGCAGATAGGAGGCTGATGGGTCTTATATGTGAAACAATGGGAGATCATGAAGCTGCTCTCGAGCATCTTGTTTTAGCCAGCATGGCCATGGTTGCAAATGGTCAGGAAGCAGAGGTGTCTTCTGTTGATTGCAGCATTGGAGACACATATTTGTCATTGTCTCGGTATGATGAAGCTGTTTTTGCTTATCAGAAAGCACTCACAGCTTTTAAGACAACCAAAGGAGAAAATCATCCGGCTGTCGGTTTGGTCTTTGTCCGTTTGGCTGATATGTATAACAGGACTGGGCAATTGAGGGAGTCAAAATCGTACTGTGAAAGTGCCCTTCGAATTTATGAAAAGCCAATACCTGGTGTTCCCCCAGAGGAGATTGCAAGTGGTCTAACTGATGTTTCTGCTATCTATGAATCAATGAATGAGCTTGAGCAGGCAATTAAGTTGCTAGACAAGGCATTAAAGATATATAATGATGCACCTGGTCAGCAAAGCACGATTGCTGGAATTGAAGCCCAGATGGGTGTCATGTACTACATGTTAGGGAATTATTCTGACTCTTACAACTCCTTCAAGAGTGCCATTTCAAAGCTCCGCGCAAGTGGTGAGAAAAAATCTGCTTTCTTTGGCATTGCTCTAAACCAAATGGGGCTTGCCTGTGTGCAGCGTTTTTCTATAAATGAGGCTGTAGAATTATTTGAAGAAGCCAGGTTAATTTTGGAACAAGAGTATGGACAGTGTCACCCAGACACACTGGGGGTGTACAGCAATCTTGCTGGAACTTATGATGCAGTTGGCAGGTACTGTTCTCTATCATTCCTTCAGCATGTCATCTTCACCCAATTACTGTTAATTTGTTTTAGTCTTTATCGTTTATGCAAGGTCTCCTCTTAATTGGTAATTAAGTAATTTATTTCACCGGTTTTCACTTGGCCTTATTAGGTTGTATTGGTACCATAATGAACATAGAGGCATATATTTGCTCCACTTTCTTCAATAGATGCCAAAAACTTTAGCAGATGAAATGATAATGATACAGTCACAACGGTTGAAAAATATGTTTTCCCCTTTTTTAATCTTAGTTCAATATATTTTACAAAAACTAGTCTTGAACTCATTGTGGAGCATAGACCCAAATAAAGTCTGAGATCAATGGAATGAGTAACGACCATGTACACATCGACTTTAGATAAAAATTCCAAGCAATACTTAATGTTTTTGCTGTTTTGATGCAATGCATAATACAGGTTGGAGGATGCAATCAACATCTTAGAATTTGTAGTTCGGATGAGGGAGGAAAAGCTTGGGACAGCAAATCCTGATGTGGATGATGAGAAGAGGAGGTTGGCTGAGTTATTGCAAGAAGTGGGGAGAGTTCGAAGCAGAAAAGCTAGATCTTTGGAGAATCTCCTTGATGCTCACTCTCATATAAATACAGATGGTATTAAGGTATGACAAGGATACTTAAGTGTACTTTAGTATGAATATCATGTAATATAGGATTTATTTAAAAGAAAATGAACAGAAAAAAAGAGAAGAAGAAAAGGAATAGATTGGGGTGTTTTGATTAGATATTGAAGTGGGGTGCATAAAATAATTGGAGGCCTGGGATTTTTGTTTGTTTTATTGATGTATACTTCATTGGTTGTCAAACTCTTCATTCATGTACCACAATCACTTGAAAGATTTTGATTGGTTTTCCATTTGTATATTACAGATATAAAAAACATTTGAAATCAGGCATCTTTACTTAGAATGATGGTGGATTTTTAGTTTGGGGTCTTTATGATGGGTAGTTGAAATGTGATGAACATCTATAATTTGTATTAAATATTGGTGGCCCCTTTGCATACCAGAAAGTTAATTATCATTAAATTGGTTGATGCTGTTAGATAATTCCCAATCAAACTCATACCCATCTTTGTAAATGTTAAAATTAATTATGCCTTATTACCTTTTTTCCTCTTCATTTGGCCTCACTACCTCAATTATCCGCAGCCGCAGTCTACCATACTTGATAACCCCCCACTTTATTTCGATTTACTTAATCTAATTGGTTTAGATACAAAGTGTAACTGAAATTGCACGTAGAATAGTCGGGCGAACTTTATATGCAATATCAGGGTTCGAACACCGATTGGGATTAGTCTCATACTTTTGTGGGTATGAGGAGACTTGAGACTTTTACCCCCAAAAAGAAGGGAAAAGAAGTGCTCATAGAATTGTGAGAAAAGTTGTTCTAATTTAAGATCATTCTCACGAGTCCTAACTTCATTTGATACGGTTTATAAAAGAAGAGTTTATTTAAATTTAGTTTTTATGAAGGATTTTGTTAGTTGTTTGATCAAGGAAACGTAAAAAAAAAATTTCATATTAATTTATCACAAAAAAAATTAAATTAAGATAATAGACGAAATCATAAATTATTCTTATTATTGCCCGGGAAAGCCCGCTAGAGTTACCTATTTTTCCTTTAATTATGGGTAAGTTGACGACGAAGGGAATAACTCAATCTTCTAGGTTATCATTTGTTTGTTTCTTTGGTTTGAACTGCAAAATTAATTGATAAATGATGTGACAACAGGAAGAAAGACAATGGCAGGGAGAGTGGTTCGAGGAAAGAAAAGAGACCCAAGAGATGATTGATGTTGCAGCTGAACACAGCTGATATTGAAGTTATTCCGATGGATTATTTGAAAAGTCACGACTTTAAAGTGATAAAGAGTACTTCCTCTCTGGTGGTTGTGAATATAATATGAGGCAATTTATAGCTTATATTACATTTTTAATCCGGCTTCTTGGTACGTACAAGATACCACTGGGAAACCTACAAATTGCATCATATTTCTTTTATCAGAGTCAAATTAAAATAGATAATCATAATCAAAGTGTGAGCCCAAAAAGAGATATCGTAGCCCCTTTGGCACATACTGAGTAAAAATAACAAAAATGTCTGTACAAGCAGAACAATGGAGTAATACTGGAAAAATGTGAACATGTAGGCTTGCTAAGGAGATTAAAAAAAATGACAAATGCAAAACTTACTGAGCAAATTGACAGAAGAAAAGCCTATCAGCTGCAAAGATAAGTCATCAGCAAGAGCCCATAAGTAGCTGACAATGGGCACCTCCTGCTCTTCAAGTGGAGATGGCACAAAGCTTTGTGATATATAAGAATTATATGTTACATCATATAATCTCATCTATCGCGTTTTCTTTTTTCTTTTTCTTTTTTCCAAGAAAAAAATAGACCTCCTTCATCACTCATCAGACTCATCATGCATGACATTTACTGATTGTAATTGAGGAATGTAACCTACCCTTTTCATCTCCAGAGTTAAACTTTCTAATGCATCATATATCTCCTGCGATTGATGATGTGAGCGATCACTAGCAATAAAAATGTGAATATTGTTATTTACTTCAACCCAACTGCATCCAGGCTGCTTTTTCAGCCCTTTTTCTTTAATTTCTGATCTGACTCTAATATATTCATTCGATCTCCCAAAATCTTCATACAAATTTGCAAGGATGACACGGTAACCGATGCTTGTAGGATCAAGTTTAAATATGTTATTAGCCACAAGTTCTGCCAGCTTTTTGTTGCCATGAGTTCTGCAAGCCCCAAGCAACGAACCCCATATGCGATTATCTGGGATACAAGGCATGGCCATGATTAAATCATATGCTTCATTTAGATGACCAGCTCGACCTAGAAGATCAACCATGCAAGTATACTGTTCAAGTTGTGGTTCAAGTTTATAGTCTTCAACCATCCTATTGAAATATTTCCATCCCATATCAACCCTCCCAGCATGGCTACATGCAGAAAGAAGAGCTGTAAAAGTCACATGATCGGGCTTCTTGACGGCCTCTTTCATCTTTTCAAACAAAACAAACAATTTATCTGTATGACCATGCATTCCTAACCCCAATATGATCGAGTTCCATGATATTTCGTTTCTTTCAGGCATTTTCTCAAAAACAGTCCAGGAGCTGTTTATGTCCCCACATTTAGCATAGGTAGCTATCAGAGAATTGCACACAAGAACATTGTCCTCAAGCCCTTGTCGTAATATGTAGCAATGAACCTCCTTACACTGGATCATGACTGACAAATGAGCGCAAACAGAAAGAATTAATGCAGCTGTTACAGAATTGGGTGTAATTTGTTCAGACTGCATATCACGAAATACCTCAAAAGCTTCAACAGCACATTCATTTTGAGAATATCCAGATATTAAGGCATTCCATGAGATTAAATCCCTTGAAGTTAAGCCTGAAAAAACCTTTTGAGCAGACTCCAAATCTCCGCATTTTCCATACATATCAACTATGGCACCACCAAGAAAAGTATCTGCATCAAGTGCTAATTTTACTGCTAAACCATGGATTTCCATCCCTCTAGACTTAAATGCCAAGGCCGAACATGCTCGCAGCACAGCTAGAAGTATGAGAGAATCTGGAAAGCCATACTCTAACATGAAACCATTGAATAATTCAAGTGCTTTCGTAGGATAACCATCCTGAGCACAATTTGAGATGACTGCACTCCACATAACCAAGTTGCGATTTTGAGACTGACTGAACATTGTCAAACCAGCTTCAGGATCACCACATTTGAAGTACATATCTATGAGTGCAGTTTCAGTTCTTACATCATTTCTCAATCCATGGCTGAAAACCAGTCCATGTATTTGCTTTCCAACTTTTAAATCCAATGATTCAGAGCACAAAACTAGAACAGCCAAAATTGTTGATGAATCTGGTCTCATCCCCAAATTCAACATCTCAATAAAAAACTCCAATGCCAGCGACAAATAGCCATTAGAAATATAACCCCTAATCATAACATTCCATATGACTGTATTTCTTCTAACTGACTCGTAATCAAGAACCCTTTTAAAAATGCATTCAGCGGTCCTTATATCCGCACATTTCATGTACATGTCAATCAATCCACTAACCAAAAACTCATTAACAGCCAATCCACTTTTTACAACAAACCCATGAATTTCCCTGCCATTTATCAAAGCCTCAATTGATGCACATGACGAAAGAGCTGAAAGACAGCTAACCCTATTTGGGCACACGCCATGTTCATAAATCATCCTCTGAAAGATCCTCAAGGAACCAAAGTAATCCCCTGATTGGCTTAACCCAGATATCATGGTATTCCAAGAAACCAAGTCTCTCTCACGCATTTTCTCAAACAATTTAATTGCATCTTTAGCATCTCCACATTTCCAATACATACTTAAAAGTGAATTTGTAACATAGATATCATCAGAATATCCTAACTTCAAAACGTGCCCATGAATCTGCCTAGCCCTTTCCACATCACAAAGCCCACCAAATGCCTTAATTAAACACGGAAAGAATCTAAATTCATCAACTGAAAAGCCACATTCAAGCATGTTAAGATAAACCCAGATAGCATCTTCAAATGAACCACTATCTGTAAATTCCCTAATCTTGTTACCAACTAATGAAACATCAAATACAAGAGGCTCATTGTTCAAAACCTCATGTTTAGAGATTGATTTCTGAAATGGATTTTGTACATAATTTAAACGAGGACTAGAATTGTTTTGAATTGTAGAAGAAACAACAGAGAATTTTCTCATGTTATAAAGAGCATAATAACTAGGACAAAATTGAGCTAGCTTAATTGATGGCATAAATAAATTGGGTTGATAAACGCAGTGGACCATTACCATTTCTTTTTACCTCCTTTCGGCTACACTGAGACAATGCAAAAAGCCATCGATAAATACTATGGTTGTTCTAATTCTGGACTCTCGTTCAAATACTTCATATGGTGCTGTCGTTGAAAGATGGCACCAAAATCTTGTGGTGTCTCTTTAGTGAGCTTCCGTAAAATCGAATGGTTTTCGGGTTCTAAACCATCTACAACTATAACCTGCCTGACCCGGTACATAAAATGATTTTCGCAGAACTTTTTACTCCTTAAGTTTCACGGTAACACTCAGAAACTAACGGGCGCTTTTTAAAAGGCCGTGTGGAAGGTCAATCATGTCATTTTGTTCAATAAAGTAACAAAAGAATAGTATCATATATGCACGTTAATTTTTTTTTTTTTTTTTTTTTTTTTCACAAGTGGCGAGGAAGATGGCCACTGGCCCGGCTACAATGGCCAGTGGCAACTAGGGGTGTTCAAGAGCGGTTAACCGCTTTTCTAAATCGAACTGGATTTTCAGTTCAAGAAAATTCTCGAACCGAAACCTAACCGATTAACGGAAAAACCGATTTTTCGGTTAACGGAAAAACCGGTTAACCGTTTTAAAAAAGACGGTTAACCGGTTTTGAACCAGTTTTCCTTTTTTTTTTTTATAAAACTTTTTTTTTTTTAATTTTGTCCTAAATTAAATTGTAAATATAGACAATACATTGGGAACTAAGAAAAAAAATTTGGGTTGGGATTTTAGATTGAGTGAATTAGGGATTTATTTTAGTTTAGGTTATTATTTATTTATTTAATATAATATATATATATATTTCAAAAAACGGTTTAAAAAACTGGTTTTCGGTTAACCGTTTCTAATTTCTCCCGAACCGGTAACCGAACCGAATATTCGGTTTTTTGAATTTTTTGAACCGTAATCAAACTGTTTTTTCGGTTAATGGTTTTTCGGTTCGGTTCAGTTTTTGTATTTTTTTGAATACCCCTAGTGCCAACAGTTGCGCGCTACTGTGGCCACGCTAGCCACCACACCAATGGCCATAGTAGTGAGGTTGGACAGCGCTAACCATCCCCTCCGAGTAGACCTGTTAATACGGGTGTATATATCTACGGGTGAACTTGTATCCATCAAAATTACATAAGTACAAATCACTTAGATTTTGTTTTGATGAGTTTATGAAAATTAATTTATAGGTTAATAGTGCTTATAAGTTAATAAACATTTAAAATTTAAATATTTACGTGTTTTGTTAAAGTATTTATAAGTGATTGATAAATAGTTAACGCGTTCGATAAAATGTGGTTTATAAATATATTTTATTATTAAAATGATTAAAAATGGTACTACATTATTAAAAATAAGGGTATATGATGAAATTTTAAAATTAAAATAAAATAATGTGATAATATATTTAGTCAAAGTAATTGATAAGCAAATGCTTATAAGAAAAAAAAGTATATTCTCTCAACTTATTTCTTTTGGTTTATAAACTTAAAGTACTTATAAGCTCTAAAAAAAAAAAAAAAAAAAAAACCTTTTAGCTTATATACTCCAAAAAATTATAAACAAAAAAATCAGCTTAATTTTAAAGATTATAAATTAATTTGACTAGTTTATAAGGTGATTTGTAATCTCAACAACCACCCTCTTGTATGGTGCCTGTTTTAGTATGACCCATATCCGGATCGGGGCTTTTTTGACGGGACCCATAAAAAATTTTAAAAAAAGAATTGCCCTAATTTCTACTTTTCTGTTCTCAACTCCCGCTGCCGCCTCTCTCTCAACTCCCGCCGCCGCCGCTTCTCTCTCATTCACACAGTGACTACGTGCCCGCCATTGCCATGCACACCGTTTCCTTTTTAAACATCTACACATGCCAAAGCCATTTCCTTAAAAGTTGCTATACTCCCACATATAATTTCAGAAGATTACTTTTATGTTATTTCATTTGCTTTCTTGAACCTTCCTTTTTTGTTCATCTTCGCTGCTTCTTCTAGCTCTTTACTTTCCCTTGCCTACTGTTACTGGTACGGATTCGATTTAATTTCAGTTTTCTTTTCATAATACATGCTATTTGTCTGCTGAGAAATGTTAATTGAATTTCTACTAGAAAAGAACTGAAATACTGTTATTTTGTTTTGAGAAGGAGACCTCCAAGGTAAGTAAGATATTTTTCAATTATTTACGAATAGTATAATTAATCTGTCTATTGATGCATGTATGTTCCCACTTCCCAATATAACATGAAAATCCTGACCTGAAAATCGAACATCTTCGGGAAATTCAGATAATTATTTATACGAGTAAAGGGCGCCTTTCAATTCAAATAATTGTTTAATCACAATTTTTTTTATTTACAAACTTTGATAAGAGTAATAATATATTTATAAACAAATCTTACAAAAATCTTCCTATAAAATGGTTTGATGAAAAGTTAATAGAAAATTGAATATAATGAATTTTTGTTTTTGTTTTATTATTTTATTCTTTTCTTCACCTCACTTTATGTAAAAATATTAGTAAGATATTTTTATAAGTATAATATTATTATTTTTATAATATCACTTTATTATTCAAATTTATATTTCGTTTTTTATTTTGATATCATTGCGACCTCCACACTGCCATCACTCTCTTTCTCGATCATCACTTACTAAAACTTCTTAAACTGTACTTCCATCAATTTTGTCAATCGCTGATAATCGAGTGATTGAGGTTTGCGTAGCTGTCCTATCAAATCAAATTCTGATCAATTCAAACATTTTATCACTAAAAGACTCATTAATCTTCTCTTTTTATAAGCTCTAATATCTTAGACCGAGTTTTTTTTTTGTTCGTCAAAAGATAAATTCGGATAGTAAGTAGGTGGAAAACATTAAACCATTATTTTGGTGGGGGAAAAGTAGGTGACTCTCACTTGCATTTATGTTGTGTAAAAAATAAGGGTATTTTAGTCATTACGGAGAAGTATACTGTAAAGTAACAGATTTTATAAACGTCTGTCAAAAAGCAGTTGACGGCTTGACGCAAAACCTAAAGAGCAAACCGTTCTTTTTATCCCGTCGTGCACCGTATTAAACCCGTATATACCCGTATCGTATTTTTCCCGTATCCGAATTTTATGGCTGAATTTTTATAAACGTATTTTTTACTGTTTGCTGTATTATACCCGTAAAATTCCCGTATCGTTTTTTTGCCGTACCCGTATTTACTAACTAGGCATATATGCACGTTAATTTTTTTTTTTTTCACAAGTGGCGAGGAAGGTGGCTTGCGTCTTAAAATATACTATTTTTTGTTAAAGCACTTATAAATTATTAATAAATAATTAATAAAATGTGATTTATAAATATAATTTATTATTAAAATGACTAAAAATGATACTATGGGTGCGTTTGGTTTATTATTTTGGATTGGATTTTGGGGATAGTATTAGATAATTGAATATGGGAGTATTACGAGGTAAAATTTAAAAATTTATAAAATAACCCCTAAGTTTGCTAATTTAATAAATACCCCAACATGTAAAATGACAAAAATACCCCCACCACCTGCAGTGCCAGATTCCGGCCACCATCGCTGGAATCTGGCTGGAAAATCGCGTTACGATACAGACCGGTCGGATCTGTATCGTAATGCGTCGTTATGGCCATCTTTGGCCGTCGTTCACGGCCAGATCGGTGAACTTCTGACCATTTATGATCATCAGGTAGGCCGTTGTACAGATTCCGGCTACCACCGATGGTGGTTGTCGAAATCTGGCAAGTATGGGTCGCGAGGGTGTTTTTGATCATTTTTAAACTTTTTTTTCAGGGTGTATTTGATGAAATTAATAACCTTATGGGGTCTAAAAATAATTAAAAAAATTAGGTAATATTTCTGGAATAATATGTCAAACATTATTTGGAGAATAGGATTGAGAATAGGGATAAAAATAATAAGCCAAATATGGCCTATATTATTAAAAATAAGGATATATGATAAAATTTTAAAATTAAAAAAAGATAATATAATAATATATTTGATCAAAGTAATTTATAAAAGAAATGCTTATTCGAAAAAAAAAAAAAAAAAATGTTCCCCCAACTTAGAGTTTATAAACTCCTTGACCAGTTTATAAGCTAATTCGTAAGCTCAAGAAAGATCAAACACCCTCATATTTAGTACCCGTTTTAGTATAACCCATATCCGGATCGGGCCTTTTTTTATGGAACCCGTAAAATTTTTTTAAAAAAGAATTGCCCTAATTTCTACTTTTCTGTTCTCCTCATTCTCAACTCCCGCTGCCGTCTCTCTCTCAACTCCCGCCGCCGCTGCCGCTCTCTCATTCACACAGTGACTACGTGCTGCCATTGCCATGCACACCGTTTCCTTTTAAAACTTCTACACATGCCAAAGCCATTTCCTTAAAAGTTGCTATACTCCCACATATAATTTCCGGAGATTACTTTTATGTTATTTCATTTGCTTTCTTGAACCTTCCTTTTTTGTTCATCTTCGCTGCTTCTTCTAGCTCTTTACTTTCCCTTGCCTACTGTTTCTGGTACGGATTCGATTTAATTTCAGTTTTCTTTTCATAATACATGCTATTTGTCTGCTGAGAAATGTTAATTGAATTTCTACTAGAAAAGAACTGAAATACTGTTATTTTATTTTGAGAAGGAGAGCTCCAAGGTAAGTAAGATATTTTTCAATTATTTACGAATAGTATAATTAATCTGTCTATTGATGCATGTATGTTCCCACTTCCCAATATAACATGAAAATCCTGACCTGAAAATCGAACATCTTCGGGAAATTCAGATAATTATTTATACGAGTAAAGGGCGCCTTTCAATTCAAATAATTGTTTAATCACAATTTTTTTTATTTACAAACTTTGATAAGAGTAATAATATATTTATAAACAAATCTTACAAAAATCTTCCTATAAAATGGTTTGATGAAAAGTTAATAGAAAATTGAATATAATGAATTTTTGTTTTTGTTTTATTATTTTATTCTTTTCTTCACCTCACTTTATGTAAAAATATTAGTAAGATATTTTTATAAGTATAATATTATTATTTTTATAATATCACTTTATTATTCAAATTTATATTTCGTTTTTTATTTTGATATCATTGCGACCTCCACACTGCCATCACTCTCTTTCTCGATCATCACTTACTAAAACTTCTTAAACTGTACTTCCATCAATTTTGTCAATCGCTGATAATCGAGTGATTGAGGTTTGCGTAGCTGTCCTATCAAATCAAATTCTGATCAATTCAAACATTTTATCACTAAAAGACTCATTAATCTTCTCTTTTTATAAGCTCTAATATCTTAGACCGAGTTTTTTTTTTGTTCGTCAAAAGATAAATTCGGATAGTAAGTAGGTGGAAAACATTAAACCATTATTTTGGTGGGGGAAAAGTAGGTGACTCTCACTTGCATTTATGTTGTGTAAAAAATAAGGGTATTTTAGTCATTACGGAGAAGTATACTGTAAAGTAACAGATTTTATAAACGTCTGTCAAAAAGCAGTTGACGGCTTGACGCAAAACCTAAAGAGCAAACCGTTCTTTTTATCCGGTCGACGAACACTCCTCCTTCTGTCAATACGGCGCGTTTTATAAGCGAGTCTTGCCACTCTCGTCCCGCCCTATCCAACTCCCTCTTGCTTCGACACCTATTATTGTGTTAGTGTGAAATACTCTCTCCAATTTAGTATCAATGGAAACCAAAGCGTCGGTTTCCCCAGCAACCGTCTTAGATAAGATTGTGGTGAGTACTTTCGGTTCTTTTATGTGACTAATTTCTTTTCTGCTTTGTTTGTTTCATTACCTCTACTCTTTTTTAGGTTCCGGGCGATGTGGTCCTTGATCTCTCTAGCTTAACAAATCAGACCATCAAGCTAGGTGGCGGTCTCCGTCTGGTATGTACTAATTTATTTACTATTTGATGTTTTAGTTTATGTTTAATGTGGCTTATACTGAATAAAATTATCTTCTTTTAGTCTCAATTCAATTTTAAAGAACTGTAAATCGGTATGGGGTTTGTGGATTCTTTGAATTTTAAAGTTTAATTATTTATTTATTTTTTAAGCCACGTTTATTTTTCCCTGTTTGTTCTTATTGGACCATACATAATCTGTTCTTTGCATAACCCTTTCTTGTTTTAACATTGCGGTAAATACTAGTTTTTATTTTTTGCCGGACACAACGAAACAATAAAATAGAGAGACTAAAGAAAAGAAAATCTTATGTACCTTTTGCACTGATTAAAGGATATTGATATTCGTTTCGGGTCATTTCAGGATTGTGATTCTATTTCTGTTATGAAGGCTGGAAAACTGAAGTTCTCAAAGCCAAACAAATATTGGGTTGAAAGCTCTCACAAAAGGGTGTGTATGATATTACTATAATTAGCTGAGTTGCAACAAGTTTGATGAATGTTTTATAAATATTGTGTACATATCTCTTTATTGTTGTTATACTTTATGGTTAGGGTTAATATCATCATGATATTGATTTCTTTAATTTATCACTTGCATCGATATAAGTTATCTATAGCTCTCTTTAATGTTTCATATTCTAATTTTGTTTTCTATTCAGTATGTACCTTCCGTGGAGGATACTGTTCTTGGGATTGTTGTAGACTCAAAAGCAGATGTAAGCACTGTTGACATACTTCATTGTATTATCATAGTTGTTATTGTTTCTTTGTTGACAGTTGAAACTTTTATCTTATTTTGCTTAAATGTGTATGTAGTTTGGAAAAGTTTCATCTTCTGTCACTTGCTCTTAGCCATATTTGCTATCTGATTTATAGTTGGTGCATTATTGAAATTTGCATGAACTGATATCAGTCTTTATCTCTTTTTCCTGAAGTAATAAATACTTTTTGTGATGCAGAACTTCCTTGTGGACATTAAAGGACCGGCAATAGCTTTTCTGCCTGTGCTTGCATTTGAAGGAGGAACCCGGAGAAACATACCTAAGTTTGAGGTGCATTAATTGCAAATCTTATATTCATTAACTGTAAAGACCATTTAGTATGTCATTTACTTTCATTTACATAAGAGATGTACCTGTTGATTGGCATTTTTAGCTTTTGAACTAAACATTGAGGACATGTTCAATAATCACATTTTATTTTAATTCCCTGGGTTGGATCATCTGTTTGATAATCTGTAGTTTTTTTTCAACTAATGCTTCTTGCTATAGGTAGGTTCTCTTCTTTATGTTCGGGTTGTGAAGGCAAACCCTGGCATGAATCCTGAGTTGTCATGCACCGATGGTTAGTTGTGAAAGTGCCTTATATTTTCATATTATGATCTGTGGACTATTTCTTGACCATTATGTGGATTTGTCTTGTGATTTATAGCCAGTGGAAAAGCAGCAGAATTTGGCCTCCTTAAAGATGGCTACATGTTTGAAACTTCAACTGGTCTATCAAGAATGTGAGATTCTTGCTTTCCCTATTTTAACTCATCAGAGATGCTTGGGATATGTTCTTTAATGCTATCTCTGAACGCTTGATATCACAATAACCTCAAGGTTTTTCATTACCTTACTGTGAATCTGATGATTCTTTGTCTTTTAGGTTGCTGAGCTCACCAACATGTCCAGTTCTTGAGGCTCTCGGGAAGCAACTCTCCTTTGAGATAGCAGTGGGCTTGAATGGCAGGGTTTGGGTATGCTTTTTGATGCCCTTTCTTGAGTTGATTGGATACTGGGTTGTGTTGTTTTCTTCTTGCAGCGTTACTTGCAGCATGGTTCTTAAAACTTAGTAACCTTTCTATTTGAAGATACAACTCCTACTAATACTTCTTTATCCTTCTAAATTCTGTACCAAATCCAGGTGAACGCTGCCTCACCATCTACGGTGGTGGTAGTTAGTAATGCAAGCATGAACTCGGAATATTTGAGTGGGGTGCAGCAGCAAATTATGGTGGAGAAACTGCTCCAGAAAATTAAGTGATCATGTTCTGGTCTACTATTTAAACCCGCATACTTTTTTTTCTGTCTCGAATATTATGCATTGCATGAAGTTCCAACTGAAAATTCGTTGCTAATATGCACAGTTTGTTAAAACAAAAAAGAAGTTTTGTTGCTGGTAGATCTTGAGGATGTAAAGTGCATGGGAAGAGACAGAAAAACCTCCAATGCAAACCAATTCGTGGTCTTCTGATCATAATTCATAAGCAGAAGCCCACTGGATAATTTTTGCCCTTTTATCTCAGAATCACATACGGGATAAGTGATACAAGCCTTCACTGGAAATGTTTATGAATTACAATTTATAATGATATTTTCTTCAGAAGTTTTATGTTTAAATATAAATAAATCTCATTGAAACTATACTAGCTCATGAATATCAGCAAAATTCATCATTCGTAATATAATGAAAAGTCTGAATTATTAAAGTACTCAATACATTCATTCAGTTTCAAACAACGAATTCAGGGACGTTCTTCTATGCCGAATGTGAATACTTCTCACCCCAATCCTGTGTGAAGTAAACGCCATGACATCTATCTGCATCAATAAATTCTTTAAGTAATAAGTCAACACAGCTCAAGGTTACGTCTCTGTCCCTTTCAAGTTCCATTGACAGAAAGGCCATACTCATTTAATAAACTTGCTAATTTCTTTATTGTGGTGGTCCTGGTGGATAATGCTCTGTTTCTGGGTCCAATACTTTCACAACTCAGCAGAAGAAGCTTAAAGGCACATGATACTGCAGGCCCTAGTTAATGTTGCAGTGTTAGGTTCACATGGGGGATACCCTTTCAATTCATCAAAGAAAAGTCCTCTTCTTATACAGCCAAGGAGTGTTAAATCACACATTAATTGCTTCTGCTTCTGCTTCTGTTTCTGTTTCCCTCCAGCCCCGTCTTTCTGTGAACTTGATTAGACTCTGCCCTATACTTCAATTAAACTTCAATTACTGTACACTCAATGAATATAAGTGGGTTCTTTCTAGGTGAACTGAAACGAAAGTACAAATTTGCATGACCTCTCACCTTCAATAAATTCATCAAGTTTCAGTAAGTAAGTGATTTCAACAGTCCCTTGTTTTTAAGCGGAGCGGGCCAGTTCTGCTTCTGAATTGTCACGGGTCAGTAAGGAGAGACTCAAAAGATTTATATCTTCGTTTGATCATCATAGCTAGAAGTGGAGAGACGCATGTTTTTTCAGGATGCTGGGCGAGACACTTTCTTTGTCATAACGTTATTGATTAAATTTGGCATTACCTTGATTTACCCAAAACACCAAATCTCTGTGTTGTCAAGGCTTTTTAAGGTGGTAAAACCAAAATGCAGCTTGTGTTAAGTTAACTTTAATTTTGGGAAATGATAAAATACGATGTGAAAATAAATTTAGTAGTGATGCCACAGTAGCACTCACAAAGTTAGAAATGATGGAATGGTGGTGGAACTGATGGGGTGTGTCTTTTTCCATTTCGGTTTCTGCTACTAAAGAATATGTTGCCACTTGTTGCCTGCCATTCATCAACGTATTTATATTTGTAAACGAATACAAATTTGCAATTATAATGCATTTAAGCTTAATTAATTAATTAATTAATTTTATATATACTGTGAAACCCATGTGATCCATGTCGGCACATGCCATGTCAAGCTTTGTTGAGTCAAAATCATAATTCATAGATTTTGGTCAATGCATCCATCCCATTCTGAGTTTTGCTTGATATTATGTTTCAAACTTCTTCAATAAAAAGTGATAAATTAGTATAGAGTAATACTAGCCTTAGAAAGAGGTAAACAAAGAGCCATATAAAAAGTCAAATCCAGCCTTTGAAATTCATGATTGTCTTTTTCTCTCTCTTTTTCCTTTTTTCTTTTTCTTTTTTTTTCAAGGGCTGGATTTGATTCTTTGTATGGTTTTTTGTATACCTCTTTGTAAAGCTAGTATTACTCATTAATATAACATGCAAAATAAATGAAAACCAATACAAGAAGAAAACTAACATGTTTAATTAATCAATAAAAATTTGCTCACAACTCAATCTTATAAACTTTCTCTCATAATCTCACGTCACAGTTTACAATTGGTCAATTCATAATTTAATGTGTGAAACTCACTGCGGACAGATAAGACCTATTTGTGAACTGATCAATTATGAATTACCATGTCAGAATTATTAGAGAAAGTTTTTGATATTAAATTGTAAGTGTAGTATTGTTCTTCACTAAAATATAAATAATATTACAATAAAAATTTGGGAGGGAAAATTTGTGTATATAAGTCAGCCATAAACTTGAGAGAAGAAATTGAAAAGAGCCGCCTTTTGACCATGAATCTTAAATGGCCGAAGACAATTTACCACCAGTCAGTACAACAGTGAAGTCAATTTCTTCTTTTACCCCATGCTCAATTGGGAAAATCATAAACGAGTAAACGACATCTTCCCACCCAAGGTTTGGGGAATCTTCCCATTTTCATGGTCTGAGACAGTATAAAATGTGTTATTACCAAACTCTCCTTTAACTTTTACTTTTGATTGTAGTGGCTAAATATCATAAACCTCTCTAGAAGATAGAAGCTTGTCCATTGCACCTCCACAAGCTGGGCAAACCCCAGCCACCACAATTGGCATCACAGATCAGCCAAAGCCAACGATAGTAGCAGCACGAAGGAGACTGGGTGTGGCACCCCCACCCTCGCTTGACCGCCATTGTAACGCCCACTTTGACGTACGTAACTTAGGTATGCTTTAAGTCTCTTAGTTTTACTTGTTTCAAAGTGAAAGATTGAAACAAGTAAATCTCACAGAGTAGTCATTTATTGAACTAGACCCTTGCTTTAAACTGATAAATTCTTGAATCTTCTCATGAACCTGATTAACTGTTCTGTACTCAACCTCAAATAATCTCCTAAACTCTCCCCAGGTCATAGAAACTATATCATGAGTATCTTCCATCAATTCCCATCAAATTCAGGCATCACCTCTAAATAAAAAACTCGCATACCGAATCTTTTCTCTATCGGTCATAGAGAAAAGCGCCGTTGTACGCTCTACGGACCTAAACCACTCTTCTGCCTCTAATGGGTCCGTTGTACCCCGGAATTCTGACAGCTGATGTTGAGTTGACAACCCATATATAGGCTCGATACAGTTTTGCACTGTCGGGGGTACCGAACTTTCTCTTTCTTCTCTAGTGGTCGGTACACGAACTAGGGTTTCGACTCTTTCTAGCACAACTCTTCCCTGATTCTCTACTAACACTTGTTGTATGATATTACAAATCCTCGCTTTATCGAGGATAGAGGGAGTAGATTTTGGCAGGTTGGAAGGTTCCCTCGTACTCGTTGTATTCTTAATACCTGCTCGGGTTCTATGTCTCATCTACATAACAACAACACTTTAAATCAACTCAAATAACTTCATCTACTACTATGAGTAAGGAAAGAAATAACTTACTACGGTCGGCTACTAGACGTCGTTGCAGCGGGAGAGGCATACTGTCAAATCCCAAAATCTTAGCTCTAATACCAAAAATGTAATAACTCTTTCTAGCTAGTATACTTCGGGAAATATTGCAGAAAATAGATGAGAAGCGGTCGGATAGGACGTCGAGAACGGAGGAGAATGGCACTACTGCCCACTATTTCTGAGTTTATGTATATGACCCTTTTATTAATGTAAAGAAATCTTTGCACTATTTTGTACTTAACTACATATATATATTCTATGATATATTTAGTGACCTTATATTATATTTCCCAAAGTATACTAGCTAGAAAGAGTTATTACAGCCGTCCTAGATTGCATCATTTATGCGACTTTTCCTCTCACCCACTGTTGCTCTTGGGCTGTTTTCGGTCGATTCTTACATCACCAAGCTCCCCCATCACCACCATCAAAACCTCCACGCCACAATCACTAAAACCCCTCACACTCCCACCCTTATGCACACACAAATCGTCAACTGATAGCCCTTGCAATCTGACTCGATTCTCCAAGTTTACAGCCAGATTCCGACTTATCTTAACATCAGGAATACCCCTTTCACAACCATTCGAACCCCTGTCCTCTCCTCAACAAAACCCACACCTCCACCAGCCTCCCCCACTTGCCCTTTGCCCTCCACGAGAAGCCAAGTTGCGTTTCTATTGCAAGGGTGCGATTGTTAGATTTCAAATTTGAGATGTTGAGGGTCCTTGTGAGAGAAATTTGAGATGTGGAGGGTTATCTTAAAACTTGTATTTTTATTTCAAATTTAATATAGTACTTTAATCATTATATAAAAAAGTGGTGGGAACTTCCAGACGCGCCGGGCCTTGGGTGGGAACATATCGTTTACTCATAAAATCTGAAAATATGACTGTGTCACCAGCGCAAAGATTGAGACAACTAGTCTCAGAAAATTACAAATGAAAATGAAAACCGTACATCTCTTTCTGCAATCAATCTATTGCCACCCACTTTCTGCCATTGTCATGCATCGAGATTTGCGTTTCTCCCCCATGTATTATTGTATTCAATGCACCTCACAGTACTTTCAGTAACAAAATTACAATGCAAACCTAATCAAAACTGCCCTTGAGTTTCGGCAACAAAACAGGAAGAAAAAATAATATCTCAAGCACCACACTACTAATAACTATACAAATTAAATGTTTACTGTTTACACTGAGATTTTCAAGCACGTGTGGCACAATATTGCTCCTCTTTTGTTTTTTCTGTGCATGAAGAAATTTCAACGCTCATTCTTTTGAAATTATTATCTCCACTCCATCATTGAACTTTTGAACTGATACAATTCACATCATCAAACTAATAATTAAGTATATTCTTAACCCAGAATATATATAAAATAAAAGATGGTGTTAAAGTTAGTGGCGTCTACAGGTTCATGGCCATGGCGGTTGAGCAGATATGAACATATCTACGGGAAGAATCTAAAGGGCAGACGAAAGTGATCGGGGGCCCGACCCTTTATAATAATGCATGTGAGGGTTTGGGTAACAAACAACATATCCCATCTCTTTGCTTTATGGCAACTTTACCACGACTAGTATAGCGACCCTACATCATCAATCTCAATCTTTTTTTTTTTTTTTTTTTTGTTTTAGCGAGAGTATTCGGATTAATATATGCGTACCTCAACTAATCTCTTAAGACCCGAAAGTTCAAACAAATAAGTTCTTTAATGGCCACCTGTGGAGATTCGAACTTAAAAGTTTATTGAATTTTTTTTTGCTTTTATCATCAAGTCACCCAATGGTGATTTCAATCTCAATCTCCCTCGTTTGTATGTGTGTGGAAATGGTTTAAAGAAAAATATTTTTTCTTTTTTTTTTTTGAAAGGTAAAGAATTGGCTTTGTATTTGTTGTTTGATGGCACAGCATAACCTTTACCCTGTACTCATCTCTCAAAGATTTCGGTTCAAACATTTGACAACTATGCAGATAAAGATAACATTTCTGAGTGCCTACGTACACGTTGAGCAATAATCAGACAAAATCTATTAAACAAGAAAAACAAGTATTTGTTTTTTTAATTAATATTTTATATATATTGTGTTAAAGAGTTTTTTTATTATTCTTGAAAACGCACGTGTTAATGTGACAGTATAAAAAAACACGTATAAACCTAGCTTTCCACATTTATTCAGTTCCACGACTTAGAGGCTTGAGCTCTCTGTCTCTTTGTCTCTCTGTTCCTCTCTCTCTCTCTGTCCCTCTCTCTAGCTATCTACAATTACAACAGCAATGGAAGGAAGAAACGAATATAAGAAAGGGTTGTGGACGGTGGAGGAAGACAAGATTTTAACGGATTACATAAGAGTGCATGGCAAAGGCAAGTGGAATCGAGTGGCCAAAGTTACAGGTTAGAAGTCTTGAATATGTAGTATAATGTTCTTTCATTGCTTATTAATTTAGTCAAGAAACATTTTCCATAAATGCTTACTTCTTGTACGCTATAGGCTTGAAGAGGTGTGGCAAAAGTTGCAGATTAAGGTGGATAAATTATCTCAGCCCTAGTGTTAAGCGGGGCAATTTCTCTGAGGAAGAAGACGACCTCATCATTCGTCTCCACAATCTTCTTGGCAACAGGTTCATCATCTTTCATTAATTAATTTTAACTTCATTTCCCTCAGTTTTCAATGTCTTAATTATATACAAATATAACCTTTTTTTTTTCCTCTAGATTGACTATAAATTTTTCTTTCACCATTGTATGGTTAATTCGCACAGTGCCACATAGTGCTGTAGGAGTAATAATCATAATGAATCGAGTTGTAATCATGGTTTGCCTGTCGACCCTTCCTTTATTAATTCATTTTTGTCTTTAATGATGTTTTTCTTCCTGAATAATTGTAGCTGTATGTAACTGTATCACTGTTTCTTGTTGGCAGTACATTGGGTATCATATCTCAAGCCACTTATTTCATTTTCATGGTTAATTAAAGTGCTTTTGATTTAGACAGATTTTTAATATGTCCAAATCACGATCGATATGGTTCATTACCATTTTTACACATACTACTATTGTAACTCTCTGTGCAGCTTTTATCAGCAACTTTGCCAGACCTTTTATCATCAACTTTGTTTAACTACCCTATATATATTATTGTCAGAATATCTAGATATAACTTTAAAACAAGTCATTTCAATTCATTTTCTCAAGGTGGTCCTTAATCGCCGGCCGGGTTCCGGGAAGGACAGACAATCAAGTGAAGAATCATTGGAACACTCATTTGAGCAAAAAGCTTGGAGTTAAAAAGGAAAAAAGCCGAGTGTGTGCTGCTTCACCAACGTTGTCTAAAGAATCCGAGGAAAGTTCGATCGTGCCCTCAGAATCAAATTCAAGACCTCCACCCAATTGCAATGGCGAAGCGGTAGGCGTTGAAGTCAACGGAAGTGGCTCGCTAAGCACGATGGATTTCTACAGCCCACAAGAGCAGCAGCTGTGGAGTAGTGATGAGTTTGATCATAATTCTTTTTGGTTATCTATAATTGATGATCTAAATTTACAAGTTCCTAACTTAATGGAATTAACTCTTGATTTTGTCTGACTTGTCCTGTAAAGTTATTTTCCTTTTGTACTAGTATAATACACTCCTCAATAAATTGAATTTTCTATATATCTCTTCATGTAATTAATAAACTATGTTTTCAATAATTGAATTTAAATTCGTCCTTGGAAAAGCTAACGAACAAAAAAAATGGAGCAGACAGAACAGTATTTTATGCATGGAATGATAAAGATGCCAAAGGCAATAGGTACTTATTAAAGTAGAGGTGTTTAAAAGGACAGTTCGAGAGAGAAATATACTGGTAAATGTTGTAAGGTAGTAAACAAATGGGTCTCATGAGTCACGTAAATCCGGTCATTACTGATGAGACAAAACCATATATAGGGAAAACATATTTTTCACACCATTTCTGCATCTCTCTTTCTTTAATTTTTCAAACTATCAACTTTTGATTGCAAGCCTTTCACTGTCATGGTAGAACTCTGCCCTTTTTATTTTGTTTTCTACCACATTTACTAATTAACCACCATCCTGGTGGAGTCCACATTTTTATTGAGAATTAATTGATATTAGCTAGCTAGGTTAAAAATTCACAACAGAAAACTATATATATTTGACATTAACTAGCTACGTAAAATTCCAGTCTATTAATATAGGATTCAATTAGATATAATATACTACGAATAAGATTTTTCCCATATTTCATCCAAAAAATTAAACTTTTTTTTTTTTTTGGGTTTGTTTTCGAGGGTGCCTGACAACCACCTGTCAAGTGTAGTTCAATTTAACCAACTTTTAAATGATCGACTGGTTCGATAAGGACTATTGAGTATATTATTCAAGAGGTTCTGAGTTTAACTCTCTCTTCGGTTGCTAATAGAGATGATCATTAGAGCTCTTACTAGGTCGATAGTTTCAGAGTTTTAGAAGATTAGTTAAGGTGCGTGTAAGTTGACCTGGACACCTCTAATAATAAATTAAAAAAAAAAAAAAAAGACCATGCCTTATGTACCCTATTACAATGTCAAGCTTAATCAAAACATATGCTGCACAAACTAATCTTGTATAGGAGATTTATAAAGTTAAATAACTCTCCAGAATCAAGATATATTATAATTCTTGAGTTGCTATACGTATTTCTTCTTTTCTCCTTTACCCGTTGCAGCAGGAGGTGGGAGAACAAAGCCCGTTTATAATTCACGGATCATGAAGACAGTAAAGCTGCATTTTGGGGGCTTTGGGAATGGTTTCTATGTTGACATCATCAAATTTTGAGTAACGTGGACAAAAGCGACTCCCAGATCGTGCAAGAATACCAAGAACAAGGAAGAAAGAAACTGTACTGTAACCCTCTCTTGGCCGTTTTGGCCAAAAAGCTGCCATTTTTAGAAAATTCTCGGGACTTACCCTTCGAAATTATTTGTATTGGGACATCCATTTGTAGCCACCCAAATATTCCACTGTTTCTTATCTCTAGTTATGGTTATGAATAACAAATTTTAACAATAAGTAGTGAATATAAGAATTTTAATATATGGTTAATTAATAAATTTCTATGCTAATCTACTTGTAGTATTCCTATACAAAATATTTAAGTTGGCTAGAAAGAAATATTACCTTGTCCTCATAAGTTGACTTAATCAGTTTGGCATATGTCCACAAACCTATGTATCACAATACTTTTCTTCTTTTAAAATTATTTTTTTTGTTAATAAGTTCACATTTAGCTCTGAATTCTTGGGTACCCTGTTGATTAATAATAGCTCCGACTCCATCATTCAACTTTTGATTTTCATACACCAATAATAACTGGATTGTGATGATCATGATGATCCTATTGCAGCTTTATGTGATCATACAGGTGTAAAATTAAATATGTCAGTAACTCTCACTCACATCTGAAAGAAGAAAAAGGTTGAAGGAAAGAGACGGAGGAAGTCTTAATTATCTAAATATACATTTCCCAGACAGCATCAAAACAAGAAAAAAGGTTCCTCAGACCATCAAGGTCAGGTGCCGTGTTGAATATATATATATATGAAAAATGAAAGGACGATGACTACTTTTGCAGCAAGGAATGGGAATCGAGTGGCCAAAGTTACAGGTTAGAAGTCTTGAATATGTAGTATAATGTTCTTTCATTGCTTATTAATTTAGTCAAGAAACATTTTCCATAATGCTTACTTCTTGTACGCTATAGGCTTGAAGAGTGTGGCAAAAGTTGCAGATTAAGGTGGATAATTATCTCAGCCCTAGTGTTAAGCGGGGCAATTTCTCTGAGGAAGAAGACGACCTCATCATTCGTCTCCACAATCTTCTTGGCAACAGGTTCATCATCTTTCATTAATTATTTTAACTTCATTTCCCTCAGTTTTCAACGTCTAATTATATACAAATATAACCTTTTTTTTTTCCTCTAGATGACTATAAATTTTTCTTTCACCATTGTATGGTTATTCGCACAGTGCACATAGTGCTGTAGGAGTTATCATAATGAACGATTGTAATCATGGTTTGCCTGTCGACCCTTCCTTTATTAATTCATTTTTGTCTTTAATGATGTTTTTCTTCACGAATAATTGTAGCTGTATGTATCTGTATCACTGTTTCTTGTTGGCAGTACATTGGGTATCATATCTCAAGCCACTTATTTCATTTTCATGGTTAATTAAAGTGCTTTTGATTTAGACAGATTTTTAATATGTCCAAATCATGATCGATATGGTTCTTACCATTTTTACACATACTACTATTGTAACTCTCTGTGCAGCTTTTGTCAGCAACTTCGCAAGACCTTTTATCATCAACTTTGTTTAACCCCTAGTCAGCCATAAACTTGAGAGAAGAAATTGAAAAGAGCTGCCTTTTGACCATGAATCTTAAATGGCCGAAGACAATTTACCACCAGTCAGTACAACAGTGACTTCAATTTCTTCTTTTACCCCATATTCGGTTGGCAAAATCATAAATACTTAAACGAGTAAACGACATATTCTCACCCAAGGTTTGCGGAATCTTCCCATTTTCATGGTCTGACGCAATATAAAATGTGTTATTACCAAACTCTCCATTAACTTTTACTTTTGATTGTGATGGCTACATATCATTAACCTCTCTAGAAGATAGAAGCTTGTCCACCACACCCCTACAAGCTGGGCAAACCCTAGCCACCACAATTGGCAGCACAGATCGGCCAAAGCCAACAGTAGTAGCAGTGCGAAGGAGATTGGGAGTGGCACCCGTACCCTCGCTTGACTGTCGTCCACCAAGACGGTTGGATTGCATCATTTCTACGACTTTTCCTCTCACCCACTGCTACTCTTAGGCCGTTTTCGATCGATTCCGACATCACCAAGTTCCCCCATCACCACCATCAAAACCCCCATGCCACAATCACTCAAACCCCTCACAATCCCACGCTTATGCCCACACATCGTCGGTCGATAGCCCCTGCAATTTGACGCGATTCTCCAAGTTTGCAACCAGATACTGACCTATCTTGACATCGGGAATACCCCTTTCACAACCATTCGAATCTTCGTCCTCTCCTCAACAAAACCCACCCCTCCACCGCCCTCCCCCACTTGCCCTTTGCCCTCCACAAGAAGCCAAGTCGCATTCCTATTGCAAGGGTGCAATTGTTAGATTTCAAATTTGAGATGTGGAGGGTGCTTGTGAGAGAAATTTGAGATGTGGAGGGTTATCTTGAAACATATATTCCTTTAATCATTATATAAAAAAGTGGTGGGAACTTCTAGACTCGCCGGGCCTTGGGTGGGAACATATCGTTTACTCATACTTGAAATCTGAAAATATGACTGTGTCACCAGCGCAAAGATTGAGACAACTAGTCTCAGAAAATTACAAATGGAAATTAAAACCGTACATCTCTTTCTGCAATCAATGTATTGCCACCCACTTTCTGCCATTGTCATGCATCGAGATTTGCGTTTCTCCCCTATGTATTATTGTATTCAAGGCACCTCACAGTACTTTCAGTAACAAAATTACAATGCAAACCTAATCAAAACTGCCCTTGAGTTTCGGCAACAAAACAGGAAGAAAAAATAATATCTCAAGCACCACACTACTAATAACTATACAAATTAAATGTTTACTGTTTACACTGAGATTTTCAAGCACGTGTGGCACAATATTGCTCCTCTTTTGTTTTTTCTGTGCATGAAGAAATTTCAACGCTCATTCTTTTGAAATTATTATCTCCACTCCATCATTGAACTTTTGAACTGATACAATTCACATCATCAAACTAATAATTAAGTATATTCTTAACCCAGAATATATATAAAATAAAAGATGGTGTTAAAGTTAGTGGCGTCTACAGGTTCATGGCCATGGCGGTTGAGCAGATATGAACATATCTACGGGAAGAATCTAAAGGGCAGACGAAAGTGATCGGGGGCCCGACCCTTTATAATAATGCATGTGAGGGTTTGGGTAACAAACAACATATCCCATCTCTTTGCTTTATGGCAACTTTACCACGACTAGTATAGCGACCCTACATCATCAATCTCAATCTTTTTTTTTTTTTTTTTTTTGTTTTAGCGAGAGTATTCGGATTAATATATGCGTACCTCAACTAATCTCTTAAGACCCGAAAGTTCAAACAAATAAGTTCTTTAATGGCCACCTGTGGAGATTCGAACTTAAAAGTTTATTGAATTTTTTTTTGCTTTTATCATCAAGTCACCCAATGGTGATTTCAATCTCAATCTCCCTCGTTTGTATGTGTGTGGAAATGGTTTAAAGAAAAATATTTTTTCTTTTTTTTTTTTGAAAGGTAAAGAATTGGCTTTGTATTTGTTGTTTGATGGCACAGCATAACCTTTACCCTGTACTCATCTCTCAAAGATTTCGGTTCAAACATTTGACAACTATGCAGATAAAGATAACATTTCTGAGTGCCTACGTACACGTTGAGCAATAATCAGACAAAATCTATTAAACAAGAAAAACAAGTATTTGTTTTTTTAATTAATATTTTATATATATTGTGTTAAAGAGTTTTTTTATTATTCTTGAAAACGCACGTGTTAATGTGACAGTATAAAAAAACACGTATAAACCTAGCTTTCCACATTTATTCAGTTCCACGACTTAGAGGCTTGAGCTCTCTGTCTCTTTGTCTCTCTGTTCCTCTCTCTCTCTCTGTCCCTCTCTCTAGCTATCTACAATTACAACAGCAATGGAAGGAAGAAACGAATATAAGAAAGGGTTGTGGACGGTGGAGGAAGACAAGATTTTAACGGATTACATAAGAGTGCATGGCAAAGGCAAGTGGAATCGAGTGGCCAAAGTTACAGGTTAGAAGTCTTGAATATGTAGTATAATGTTCTTTCATTGCTTATTAATTTAGTCAAGAAACATTTTCCATAAATGCTTACTTCTTGTACGCTATAGGCTTGAAGAGGTGTGGCAAAAGTTGCAGATTAAGGTGGATAAATTATCTCAGCCCTAGTGTTAAGCGGGGCAATTTCTCTGAGGAAGAAGACGACCTCATCATTCGTCTCCACAATCTTCTTGGCAACAGGTTCATCATCTTTCATTAATTAATTTTAACTTCATTTCCCTCAGTTTTCAATGTCTTAATTATATACAAATATAACCTTTTTTTTTTCCTCTAGATTGACTATAAATTTTTCTTTCACCATTGTATGGTTAATTCGCACAGTGCCACATAGTGCTGTAGGAGTAATAATCATAATGAATCGAGTTGTAATCATGGTTTGCCTGTCGACCCTTCCTTTATTAATTCATTTTTGTCTTTAATGATGTTTTTCTTCCTGAATAATTGTAGCTGTATGTAACTGTATCACTGTTTCTTGTTGGCAGTACATTGGGTATCATATCTCAAGCCACTTATTTCATTTTCATGGTTAATTAAAGTGCTTTTGATTTAGACAGATTTTTAATATGTCCAAATCACGATCGATATGGTTCATTACCATTTTTACACATACTACTATTGTAACTCTCTGTGCAGCTTTTATCAGCAACTTTGCCAGACCTTTTATCATCAACTTTGTTTAACTACCCTATATATATTATTGTCAGAATATCTAGATATAACTTTAAAACAAGTCATTTCAATTCATTTTCTCAAGGTGGTCCTTAATCGCCGGCCGGGTTCCGGGAAGGACAGACAATCAAGTGAAGAATCATTGGAACACTCATTTGAGCAAAAAGCTTGGAGTTAAAAAGGAAAAAAGCCGAGTGTGTGCTGCTTCACCAACGTTGTCTAAAGAATCCGAGGAAAGTTCGATCGTGCCCTCAGAATCAAATTCAAGACCTCCACCCAATTGCAATGGCGAAGCGGTAGGCGTTGAAGTCAACGGAAGTGGCTCGCTAAGCTCGATGGATTTCTACAGCCCACAAGAGCAGCAGCTGTGGAGTAGTGATGAGTTTGATCATAATTCTTTTTGGTTATCTATAATTGATGATCTAAATTTACAAGTTCCTAACTTAATGGAATTAACTCTTGATTTTGTCTGACTTGACCTGTAAAGTTATTTTCCTTTTGTACTAGTATAATACAGTCCTCAATAAATTGAATTTTCTATATATCTCTTCATGTAATTAATAAACTAGTTTGGTCGTGTTTTCAATAATTGAATTTAAATTCGTCCTTGGAAAAGCTAACGAACAAAAAAATGGAGCAGACAGAACAGTATTTTATGCATGGAATGATAAAGATGCCAAAGGCAATAGGTACTTTTAAAGTAGAGGTGTTTAAAAGGACAGATCGAGAGAGAAAGCAGGGTAAGGTTGAGAACTGTACTGGTAAATGTTGTAAGTTAGTAAACAAATGGGTCTCATGAGTCACGTAAATCCCGTCATTACTGATGAGACAAAACCATATATAGGGAAAACAGATTTTTCACACCATTTCTGCATCTCTCTTTCTTTAATTTTTTAAACTATCAACTTTTGATTGCAAGCTTTTCACTGTTATGGTAGAACTCTGCCCTTTTTATTTTGTTTTCTACCACATTTACTAATTAACCACCATCCTGGTGGAGTCCACATTTTTATTGAGAATTAATTGATATTAGCTAGCTGGGTTAAAAATTCACGACAGAAAACTGTATATATTTGACATTAACTAGCTACGTAATATTCCAGTCTATTAATATAGGATTCAATTAGATATAATATACTACCAATAAGATTTTTCCCATATTTCATCCAAAAAATTAAACTTTTTTTTTTTGGTTTGCTTTCGAGAGTGTCTGGCAACCGCTTGTCCAGTGTAGTTCAATTTAACCAACTCTTAGATGGTTGACTGGATCGATAGAGATTCTTGGGTATATTATTCAATACGTTTTAACTAATTGAGGTGGCTACTAATGCTCTTATCAGGTCAATAGTTTCAAAGTTCTAGAAGATTAGTTAAAACGTATGTAACTCGGACATCTCTGATAATAATTAAAAAAAATAAAAAATGACCATGGCTTATGGACCGTACTACAATGTCAAGCTTAATCAAAAAATTCTGCACAAATTAATCTTGTATAGGAGATTTATAAAGTTAAATAAATCTCAAGAATCAAGATATATTATAATTCTTGAGTTGCTATGCGTATTTCTTCTTTTCTCCTTTACCCGTTGCAGCAGGAGGTGGGAGAACAAAGCCCGTTTATAATTCACGGATCATGAAGACAGTAAATCTGCATTGTGGGGGCTTTGGGAATGGTTTCTGTGTTGACATCATCAAATTTTGAGTAACGTGGACAAAAGAGACTCCCAGATCGTGCAAGAATACCAAGAACAAGGAAGAAAGAAACTGTACTGTAACCCTCTCTTGGCCGTTTTGGCCAAAAAGCTGCCATGTTTAGAAAATTCTCGGGACTTACCCATCGAAATCATTTGTATTGGGACATCCTAATTTGTAGCCACCCAAATATTCCAGTGTTTCTTATCTCTAGCTATGGTTATGAATAACAAATTTTAACAATACGTAGTAAATATAAGAATTTTAATATATGGTTAATTAATAAATTTCTATGCTAATCTACTTGTAATATTCCTATACAAAATATTTAAGTTGGCTAGAAAGAAATATTACCTTATCCTCATAAGTTGACTTAATCAGTTTGGCATATGTCCACAAACCTATGTATCACAATACTTTTCTTCTTTTAAAATTATTTTTTTTGTTAATAAGTTCACATTTAGCTCTGAATTCTTGGGTACCCTGTTGATTAATAATAGCTCCGACTCCATCATTCAACTTTTGATTTTCATACACCAATAATAACTGGATTGTGATGATCATGATGATCCTATTGCAGCTTTATGTGATCATACAGGTGTAAAATTAAATATGTCAGTGACTCTCACTCACATCTGAAAGAAGAAAAAGGTTGAAGGAAAGAGACGGAGGAAGTCTTAATTATCTAAATATACATTTCCCAGACAGCATCAAAACAAGAAAAAAGGTTCCTCAGACCATCAAGGTCAGGTGCCGTGTTGAATATATATATATATGAAAAATGAAAGGACGATGACTACTTTTGCAGCAAGGAATGAGCTTCCACGTTTACATTTACTCAGACAAATTAAGCCACAAAAAACAGTACGTTTTGGAAGGTACTTTTGAATTCTTTGCATATATGCTATGTTACCTACATGTTAAAAAAAAAAAAATAATAGCGCTTTTGAATAGGAGAAAGTGCCTTTTTCTCGTCTCTTCTGTCTATCTTTTTTTTTTTTTTTTTAAACAGTTTTGCCTTACTTTCAATAACTGTTATTGCCACTGAGAAAGGTTGCAAGATTGTTTTTCTTTCCGCATAATGCATACAATCCTTGCGACTCCCTAATTGTTATTTTGTGCAATGATGGGCATAAGCACTCACGCCTGCACTACATCCACCATTGGGATGCTAATACTAAAGGAGTGTGAACAGTCTTGGTTGTTATATTTGTTGTTATATTTGATGTAGTTAGGTGTGGTTTAGTTAGTAAGTCAGTTAGTTTAACTGTGGTATAGTTGGTTTAACTATGAGTTAGTGTAAATGTATATAACGAAGAGCATTGTATTTCCTGTGCTTTGTAGCTTACAGCGAAAATAGATTTGTGAATATCATCACTCATCTTCTCTGAATTAAAACCTGGTATCAGAGCAGGCTTCGAAGTCTTCTCAATCTTGATTTCTTTCTTCTTCAATTTTTCCCCAAATTCCAATATTCGCCTGATTTCTTTCTTTTCTCATTTTTTCCCCAAATCACCAATTTTGCCCAAATATAGCAGAGATACAAGATGTCGAATGTCACTAATTCTGGATCTCCTCTACATTCATCCATCAGACACTCCTGGTTCAGTCTTGGTCTCGGAACAGCTCACTGGTACAGAAATTACGAAATATGGAGTCGCGCCATGACAGTTTCTTGAGAGCCAAAAATAAGTTAGGGTTTGTAGATGGATCTTGTAAGAAGTCCGAATTTAATCAATCGTTGCATGCTCAATGGGAGCGTTGTAACCTTTTGTTCTTGCATGGATTTTTAAACAGTGTCGAAGGAAATTTTCAATAGTATCGTCTACTCAACCAGTGCTAATCAAGTTTGGCGGACTTGAAAGAGCAATACAACAAGATAAATGGGACAAGAGTGTTTGGGATTCACAGGGAGATAGCCAATTTGATGCAAGGAACAAACTCGGTGGCTGCTTACTTAACAAACTCAGACTCTGTGGGATGAATTGGTTTGCTAGTGAGTTTACCACCACCAGATAGTGAGTCGGCCAAAGCTTATTTAGCTCCACTTGAATCAGCAGAAACTACTGCAATTTCTGATGGACTAAAATGTCTTATGAATGGTTCGAAGTCAAATATTGTTAATGGTGCCTCTGCCATCTGTGAATCAAGCTTACTCTATAGTAAGTCAGGATGAGAAGTAAAAGGTGTTAACAGGATACAATCAGGCTACTGAAGTTACCACAGCATTATATTCACAAGGCAACCAAGAAATTCAGGTCAACATTCGAATATAAAGGAAAAAAACTTACATTGAAGTGATTACTGCCATGCACCTGGACACAAGGAGATACCTGCTACAAACTTCATGGATATCCGGCTGATTTTCAATTTAACAAGGGGAAATCTGGAATGAAAGCTAAAGCCAATCAAGCTCAACCAAGTCTGGAGCAGGGATCACAGTCACAATGGTTAAATACTGAAGGTGCTACTGATGGTACTAAAGGAGGAGCAACCTGGGAAATGTATTGACTCCAGAACAGTATGCTCAACTGCTGCAGTTGCTGGGAAGGAGAATCTAATAACACCATCAGCCAATTTGGCAGGTAAGACCATTCATTATGTTCAAGTTTGATAATGAATGATTGGATATTAGATTCAGGGGCCACAGACCATATGACCCATGATTTCCGAATTTTGATTCTACCATAGCTAGTCAATCGTCCATGAATAGCTTCGTAGGTCTCCCAAATGGTAGTAAAACTTCAATTAGGAATATTGGATCAGTTCATTTACAAGAAGACTTACTACTTGAAAAAGTCTGTATTTACCTGATTTCAAATACAATCTGCTGTCGGTATCTAAATTGACATCTCAAGTCATTGCTCCATCACTTTTTATCCGGATTTTTGCATTGTCCAGGCCTTTGGAGTGGCAAACTGAGGGGGATGGTAAGCTATGCCAAGGGTTGTATCATTTATCCCTATCTCCAAATAAAAGGTTGTTTACATGATTTACTCCAGCTTTAGGAAAAGCATTAGGCATATGCAAGTTTGATGTAATAAGGAGATATTTTGTAATCCACAAATTCTTGATGCTCATGTTGATCATCAATAAAAAGGTCTTTGAATATTGAGGATATTACTTTGGCATAGACGATTAAGCATGCTCCATTACCCATTTTGCAAACTATAAATCCTGGAATTTCAGTTCAAGAAAGTTTCATTGTGAAGTTTGTCCTGGCCAAACAAACCGCTACCTTTTAGTCAAGTGAGACAACTACATCAAATGTGTTTGTTATTGCTTTAGATGTTTGGGGACCTATAAGGTATCAACACAAGGTAATGCAAGATATTCCTTACTGTGGTAGATGATCATACTAGAACTACATGGCTGCTTCTTATACAGTTTAAAGCTGATGTGTATCAAACATGAAGAATTTCTGATTATGGTAAAGAATCCTACAATAAAACCCCTAAGTCATTAGAACAGACAATGGAACAGAATTCTTAATCAAAATTGCCAAGAATTGTTGTCTAGCTTGGGAATTATACATCAAAGTACTTGTGTCTACACTCCACAGCAAAATGGAGTTGTAGAACGCAAGCATAGACACATCCTCAACATTGCTAGAGAAAGTCATTCAATCTCAAATTCCAAATTTTTTGGGGTATGCAGTAAAAGCAGCAGTTTATGTTATCAATAGATTACCTACCAAGGTTTTGAATGGTATTTCACCTTTTGAGAAGTTCTATGGCCATCAACCTAAGTTGGATCATTTGAGAGTTTTGGCTGCCTAGCATATGCTACCAATCTCAATTTTCAAGGTAAATTTGCACCAAGGTCCATCCCATGTGTTTTCCTGGTTTTCAGCTATAAGAAAGGATATCTATATGATTGCAATCCAAAAAGTGAGGGTTAGGGGATGTTGTTTTCCATGAACAAATTTTTCCCTTCCATATGCATCGTTCCAATAACCATTATTTCCTCTTGAGAACTTTATGGAAGAAGAGCTAGTTCATTATCCTCTGATTTGGATAATTATCATGAGACAGAACCGTTGTATCTAACCCTATAGCCCCTGGTACCCCCGCTGTACCTACTGTTTCTTTCACATAATCAACTTCGTAAATCCAGTAGAACCTCTAAGCCCCCTATTTGGACAACTGATTTTGTGTGTCCCACTCTGCCACAATCAAATCTGATTCCTACTGTCAAATAACCATTCACAATTACATAACTTACAATATCTTTCCCAACCTACCAAAGATGTTGTCTAGTATATCTACACACTGAACCAAATTCTCACCCAAGCATCAAAGGATCCTAATTGGGTTGCAGCCATGCAACAGAGATTCAAGCCTTGGAAAGAATGGGACATGGTCTTGGGTTCTCTACCACCAGGTAAGGTTCCAATAGGGTGTAAATGGGTTTATAAACCAAGTACAGAGCGATGGGACTCTAGACAGGTAAGGCCAGATTGGGGCCAAAGGATTTACACAGAAGGCAGGAATTGATTATGAGGAGACTTTTTCTCCTGTGGTGAAAATGGTGACAGTGGGTTAGTCTTAGCTATTGCACGTTGAGAGATTGGCCTCTCTTCCATTTAGATGTTGATAATGCTTTTTTGCAAGGGGATCTTCAAGAAGAAAATACATGCATTTGCCACAGGTTTTTCCAATACACATGCTCAATCTTTAGTTTGTAAATTGCACAAGTCACTCTATGGCTTGAAACAAGTTCTCGGGCATGGAACACCAAACTCACCATGCTGTGTAGCAGGAGATTTTCAACAGTCCCTCCGATCATTCTTTCTTCTTTAAAAAGCATAATGGTCATATTGTGATTCTTCTTGTATAGTGATGATTTAGTGATTACAGGGAATGATGCTTCTAGATTCAAGCCACTAAATATCTATTGCATTCAAATTTTAAACTCAAAGACTTGGGACATCTTCGATATTTTTTGGGTTTTGAAGTGGCCGCTCTTCCAAGGTATAACTCTCTGTCAAAGAAAGTATGCTTTGGAATTGATAGCTGAATCTGGTCTAGCAGCTTTAAGCCCACTTTGGTTCCACTTGACCTCAATTGAAGCACAACTGTAGAGTATGATCAAGCTTTTCTGGACAGTCTGTCCTATCTTAAGTGATCTTCAGTCTATCAAAAGTTGATTGGCAAGCTGTTATATTTGTGCCTCACCAGAACTGATTTAAGTTTTGCAGTAAACTTGCTAGTCAATTCATGCATCAGCCCAAACAATCCATTCAACACTGCCATGAAAGTTGATATGTGAAGGGTTCTCCTGGTTTAGGATTATTGTTCCCAGCTGAGGTACATGCAGCTACAGCTTTTTGGACTCAGATTGGGCCTCTGCCTCAGACTCGTAAGTTCGGAACTGGGTTCTGCATCTTTCTGGGCGACTCCTTGCTGTCCTGGAAATCCAAGCGACAAGTCACAGTATCTAGATCCTCATCCGAAGCTGAATATCGTGCTATGGCTTCCAGTTGTGAAATTGTTTGGGTGTCTCAACTGCTTACTGATCTTGGTTTTCCCCTGCAGCTTCCTATTCCCCTTGGCTGTGATAATCAATCAGCCATTCATATTGTTTCCAATCCTATTTTTCATGAACGTACAAAGCATATTGATAAGATGTCACATGTTCGTGCGAAGATTAAGGAAGGTTAGTACAAAGTACCTACTCAGGACCAGCCTGCTGATTTATTACCAAGGCTGTTCCAACTGCTCTTCATCGCCATTTGCTGCCAAGTTGGGGGTGCTGGATATTCATCACCGCCAACTTGAGGGGGGGTCTGGATTGTTATATTTGTTGTTATATTTGATGTTAGTTAGGTTGTGGTTTAGTTAGTAAGTCAGTTAGTTTAACTGTGGTGTAGTTGGTTAACTGTGGTATAGTTGGTTTAACTATGAGTTAGTTGTAAATGTATATAACGAAGAGAACATTGTATTTCCTGCTGGCTTTGTAGCTTTACAGCTGAAATAATAGATTTGTGAATATTCATCATCTTCTTCTCTGAATTAAAACAAACAGTTTTGTATATTATTGATTCTGATTTTTGAAGCCTCTTCTGTTGGCGGATGAACCATTCTCATGAGTGCGTTTTAGTTTTGGCTGATACTAAGCTAATTAGAGATTGATGTTAAGTGTTGTGTCTAAAAAATTGCACTGATGTCAGCACCAACTAATTAGTGTTCAGGAAGGCTTTGTACCATCAAGGAGTTGTCACGTCGCCCCAAGACAGAAGGGATATGGCTGTCACCAACCCAACAGATTTAAGTTTTGTCTATGAGTGGATGAGGACTGCACATCTGTCCCAACTTTACCAAAATAAAGTTAAAAAGGATTAAGGAGTGGTTCCCACGGGTCATAACAACTTGCAAAAGTAGTCATTATATTGACCTAAAAAGGTGTATAAATTAGCAGCTCTCTTCACGAAAAAGGGGGTTGGGAATATGATAACTAGGCATAGATTTGAGTTCCATTATTTCTCTCTTTAAACAAAGCTTTTCTCCATCTTTGCATGTCTTACGGGCAATATCATAGAAATAGCCAGAGAATAATACAATAACAGTAGATATAAGATTCGCTTTAAACATCCGAACCACTTTAAAAACCTCTCTTGTCAGTCTATTATTTATGTTTTCTGCAACATATATAATCTCAGCTCCATATTCAAATCTCATGGATCCATCACGTGTAATTTCTAAGACTCTCTTAACACTTTGCTCGTGCTTGTCGTTGATGTCTAAAATCAAGCGTCAACATTCAGAGACCACAAACTCCAAATGAGACTGATATTATGCACATTTCTTGGTACTATTAGTATTAATGAGTATAATCGAATCAGCCATCACTGCCGGTAGGGATAATTTGAGTGCATCTCTTTAATTAAACCATGAATAATACTTTGCGTACTAACGGATTTTACTAATCAGTGTACTAACTTTTGTTAAAATCACATATAGTATATATACTATACGCATGGTATCCGTACTATGTTTTAAGTTAGTACACTGATTAGTAAAATCTGTTAGTACCCATAGCATTACTCTTAAACCATGTGCTACACATTAATGTAGTAATTAAACAAACAGACTTGATAATTAAGGCAATTATTACATAATTGGATATGAGAACAGATTGACCAATCCAGCGAAAAGTTGAAAGATAATTAATTAATTAACCGCCGGCCCCTCATGGTGAATAACAGCTAGCAGCTAGTCTCATTCTCTCAGCTCGCTGAGGTGATAAAATGACAGCAGGTTAGCGTCATTGCTTTATGAGGAGCAATAACAGCTAGTAGCTAGTCTCATTTCCTCATAAAGTACTTATAGCATTAGTGCATTGCCTATTTGCTCTTGTATTGTTATTATCAACTAAATGATTCAATGATGTTGTCAGCGTGATCCATCACTCCTAGACTTCGTGATGATTTTCACCAACAAATGAAAGAACTAGTAAAGGAGGAGTTAATGGAATGACAGATAAGAAACAAGTATCTTCTATTATTACAGGTAGAAATATGAAGAACGAGCCGACGTGAAGTTGCTCCATTTCATTCATTAGCAAATGATTATTAACATATAAAAGCCAAAAGCAACACAAACTTTGAACTAAAACGACTTAAGGGACCATTTAAATCATCATGATTCATGACCCCGGAAACCCAGTAATATATGACAAAGACAGAGAGAGACTTGATAATCATATGATGATAACAGGAGTGACTTCTGGGCTCAATTGCCAAAGCTCAAACTTTCCCTTAACAAAATCATAATATCCACCCCTCAACGCTAAAGTTTTGTTCGCCACAGCCTTTTGAACGTACGGATAAGTAAGCAGGTTCACCAATGACAAATTCACAGCTTCCTGCATAACATTGATTCATTAATTAGTGAGAAAGTTTTGTCATTAGCTTAAATATTATGTTAATCAATTGCTCTTTTGATATATATATATATATATATAACTGCATGCAGGGTTACCCTTTCACAAAGTGGAATTTGTTCTTCAAGTGATAGGCAGTTATGCTCTGCTTTGACTTTGAGCTTTGCAGGTAATGCAATTTTCATCCATTCATCAATGAAATCACTGCACATCTCGTTTGATAGGTGAAATTAGTTTGTAATTAAATTAAGCTAATTAAAAAAACAAAAAAGTATGCACTAAAAAACTTGAATGGTGTTTAATTAAAGCCTTACTAAGGAGCAGAACCATTCTCTGGAAAGGACATAAGCCTCTCGATCCCACCACAGCGACTGTGCCCAATCACCAAGATATTTTCAACCTATTCAATTGAACTATTGTTAATAATTTACACATTTTTTTATTGGATACCAAAAAGCAAGTAAGAATGTTAAACCCTTTTTTAATTAATGAATAATTTAATGTGAGTCTACCTTAAGATTTGAAACAGCATATTCAATGGTTGCACCGACCCCTGAGTATCTTAACTGTGCAGCATACAATACAAGCTTAAATTAAGATTATACGAAACTAGGAAGTGGAAAGAGAGGTTAATATATAATTTGGATAAAGAGATATTTATATTAATGGATTAAGGAAATGTGTTGAACAAATAACCTGATCAAAATGAGGAACCAGGTTAGCGATGTTGCGGACCATGAAGGCTTCGCCTGGTTGAAAATCCAAGACATGAGAGGGGCTGACTCGGGAGTCTGAGCACGCAAATACTAGAAACTGCACCATATATTAAGTACGTATTTCATTGAGGTTCATTCACGCACATTATCAATCTGACTTGATTGGACATAGAAGCAAATTAATTAAGGATCAAAAGTATACCTTAGGATGCTGGTCTTTAGCAAGTTCTTGAAAATATTCCGGGTATTTGCTGGGAAAAACCAAAAAAAAAAAAAAAAAACAAAAATTAAACTAGTGAATATTATAAGGAGTAGCTAGCAACACATGGAAGATCAGTTGTGGTATCATACTCAAATTTGCAGGTTTTGAAGCGAATGAACCCATTTTTAATACTTTCAACTGGGTCATAGCAAGCGTTGGGTTCTCCCCCTAGCAATTCAAGTGGTAGCTTCTGGCAGCTATCGTCTTGCTCCTCTTTGTCACTGTAAACATTAAAACATACCATAATATTAAGTGAAAATAATTCCATATTTCTTACTCCTGCTCATTAGTTTTAGGCCATAGTTACTGATGATATATTCAAAAACTGCTGATTCATGAAGATGCATGATATCTTATCATATATGAATTCCTGGTTTCTGTTTTGTAGTATAGACTTGGTGAGTACAGCTTAATAAGTTCATATAATTTTGTGATCATAGCTAGGAGTCCAAATTTGATAATGATCATGCATGATTGTCCATATTTAAAAAAACAAAACAAAAATTAGAGAATTTATCTTTTCTTTTGTTTTTTCCAGGTTACGATGGATGGTGGCACAAGATTCAAGGTTACGTGAAAGGATTACTGAAAACTTAAAAAACCTTCATCCTGAAACACTAATATTAGTTATTAAAACTTGGCGAAATTGTTCTACTATAATGAATAATAATACTATTGAATGATGTTAAATATATACAGTGAAATTGTACATAGTAAAACTAAAACCTGAGATGCTTCTTCAGCCCTGAAATGAGCTCCTCGGTATACTGCTTAGCCATACGAAATTATGAATATAAATAAATGCCTCGGTTCTGCAAAATTCAGTAAAAAAAATAATTAATCGAACTGCAGGAAACCATATTGACATCAAACCTAGTACTGGCTAGTTCTTCAGGTATCACTTGATTATATAACATCAAAGAAACATATCTCTATCAACTCAAACAAAATAAATATATATGTTTGAACTAACCGTTTATAATATTTTTGAAGTTTAACGAGAAATATGCAAAAAACTACTAGAACTGAATGATGATCAGTTGCATCAATGGCAGGTTCCAATTTATAGGCTGGTCTAGGTTAAAGTCTTGTAGCTATTGCTTTCGCTAATTTAAAACGTTTTTCACAAGAAACATATTTGCGCCTTCTAAATTGAAAGTCTACAAAGAGAATCGCCCACGTCTCTCTTCTGATATTTGTCCTTTTTTCCTTGCCAACGCCATACTCAAACAAAACTTTCTTTCTCTCTCTTATAAATATTGTTGTTTAAATATATAGTGTCAAATGGAAAATATGTATTAGGTTAGAAAGATTTTCAAGGATTAATACATTTTCCATTATATAATATTTAGCTTGTTGAGCAAGATCGACCCAATTCCAGTTGATAAACAAGGCACTCAAAGAAATTTTATTGGTCTTAGATCTTTCTTCCTTCGCTTAGTACTAATTAATTATACTTGAACTTAATCTGTTGATAGGTGTAATGGCGTAAGTAATAAGAATTTGAATGCATCATTAAAAACAAGTCCAGTCAAATGAGAGAATTTCTTTTGTTTCTATCATTTGTCTTAAGAAATGCAGGTTGTAATGACGTTCATATTAATTAATAATTATTAGGTTGAAAGAAAACTGTTGCATTAATTGAAAATTATGAATCCTAATCTCCAAGGAAAATCTTTCTAGAGAGAAATATGTATACATTGATTGACTTTGGACCTTGGTTATCTCCACTAATCGCCATGGATAAGTATAATTTGACAATCTTAAAAAAACTTTTTAGGTGAGATGAAAATAACGTGGAGGGCCTACCTTTGATCTTAATCGCTTAATTCCTTTTTTTTTTTTTTGCGGTAATTCATATTTTGTTTCAAAGTAGAAGAAAAACTTTTTTAAATAGAGGTAATTGTTAGAGTTTTTATCCGATTAGTAGTTCTAAGGTCCTAAAAAATTAGTTGCGATACGCGTAAGTTAGTTCATACACCCTCGGTCATAATAATAATAATAATAAAAAAACTACATATATATATAATTTGTAGTGATAAGAAAACAGTATAAAAATAAATAATTTTTTCTGTATTTTTTTAATACAATGTTGGTATTTAGAAGGAAATACACCTCTTAAAACTCTTAAGACTCAGACTTGGTTTAAATTAATTAATAATTACTTGATTGACATTAAATAAAAATTGTGAATGATGAACCATGTGCATTTCGGCATTTCCTAATAATCCTAGGAAAGAACTAAAGTAATATAATTAGGAATGAGGAAATTAGGATTAGCACTTTAAAGAGTTAAGGAATTAAGCATATCTATCTTGCAATTAATTGATTGCTTTGGACCTTGATTACATCCAATAATTATTAATGTATGGGTTCAACCTTCCAACTTCTGTGAGCATGTATTATTTCTGTATCGTTCATCTTTGTTTTATTGAAGATATAGGGAGTGAATTTTTTGTAATCGTCTTTTCATTCAATTTATATCAATAACCCATTTTTTATGTTCATCTATTCTTGTTTAAGACTTAATCTTAGCTAAAGTGTGATGTAGATATACATGTGAATTATTGTTGTACATGTGAATTATTAGTTGTCACTTCTTGTCGTCATTTTGAAACGAATCAAATAAATAAATATATACATGTGAATCATTTGTTGTGTCACTTGTTCTTTTCTTTTTCACCCAAAATGACATGTACCATGAGCTAAGCTATGACGTACTAAATTTATAAGAGCACGAGTTGTCGGAATACATGCCCTAAATTTACGATTACAAAACCAGAAATATGGAAAGAGAATTGAAAAAAATGAAAAAAAAAAAAGAAGAAAGAGAAGAGTATTATGGCAAATAATTAAAGACAATTTAGGGGTATATTATATCCATACCTAGGGTTGTAAACGAGTCGAATCAAGTATTTGGCTATACGAGTTCGGTTACTAACAATGTAAAAAGCATCCTAGACAACTTCTGGAAGTTGAAAAATTCATGAAGTAGCCTTTCTTCTATTTAGTATTCGGGGGGGTGGGGGGTTTTTTTTTTTTTATTTTTTTTTTTTTTTTTTTTTGGTGGGGGGGGTTTTTTTCGTTGGCGAGCTTGACATTAGAAATTAGAATACATAAGGGTGTCCCTTGTAAGTGGCATATTGAGAAGGGAGTAAATCTTTAGCAAAAACAAAAACAACATAAGGGATTTAAAAAGACAGAGATCTCGATACTTCAGCAGTAAATCAATTAATTAAGGAACTCTTATTGAGTTAAAAAAATGTAAAATTCCTGAATATCTCAATACACTCATTAGCATGACAAACAATCATAACTAGACAATGACCAAAACTTGTAAGAACTAAATTGACAAAAACAGATACAAGTCAAATAAAAAAAAAAAAAAAAGTTGTCTATGATTCAACAATACCCTGCTTAGAGAATAAAGATATCCCATAGCTTCCCTTACAGATCTTTCTACTCTTACCAAGTTACTAATGAGTCTATATCTTACATAATCCTATGTCCTCAATTGCAACCATTGAAATAATTTGTGTTTTTGAAATAGCTTAAATGGGTTTGCACAAGTGACACAACACAACCACCCAAAACCATAGCTTAAAGGTATCACAAGTTATTACCCAAAATCAACACAACACAAAAACTGCCTCACACTTCAGAAGTTACGTAACCACTGCCTCACACAACACAACCACCCAAAATCAAGAATTTCAATGGCATTCTTCTTCCTTTGGAGGATCAAAATCAACACACCTGCCAATGCACGAGTCCGAAGTTGGAGGATCAAACAATCTCATGATTTCCTCATCTAAAGGGATAGGACGTGTAATCTCCTTCTAAAATACGTAACCAAAGAAAATAAAAAAGTTTAAGTTAAGAGTAAAATAAAAGTCAATACTAAATAAAAGAGCCATAATACTTTTATAATTTTAATAAATCGAACTTAACTTTGCGCTACGTCTTCACTTCATTAAGATTGTGACACTATTCACTTGCACATAGTAACACTTGGACTGCTTCCGGAGACAATGAAACTTGATAAGTGTTGATAACTCTACTCACGACACTAAAAATAGCCTCTAAGGCCACCACGCTGATTGAAATGGCTAGTATATTATAAGTCATTTTAAATAAGAAATTATACTTCAAACTATTCGCTTTCCACCAATTTAAAGCATCAAAAGCCTCATGATCCCCTTGACAATTGTAACACCCCTTGTCCAGATAACAATCTAATTTAGATTTTGTTGCAGGTTCAACAGTTTCACTTACATATCCATATAACTCAGTAATACAAACCAATCGGAAGAGTTATCTTCCACAGTCATCCCACTAACCCCTTCGATTCCAACATTTCGGTTGACGGTAGAAGATTGCTTATCAACCATATATTCCCCATACAGCTTGTATAAGGTTTCCCTATAATGAATCTTTCTAAATTAATCTTTATATTCATTCTTTCATTTATTTTTTATCATATCAATTTGTAAGATTTTTATATACATATACTATTACTCTATTATTTATATACCTACTTCATTAGGTTAGTTTTGTATAATATGTATATATATTTATTATTTCTTTATATATCCACGTGAATCATGCATGGGTTGTCACTTGTCAACTCTTTCTCTTCATACAAAACGATAACGATTATATATATAATATAATTATATATATATATATATAATATATTATTTCTTTATATATCCACGTGAATCATGCATGGGTTGTCAACTCTTTCTCTTCATACAAAATGATAAGGATATGACGTAAGTATATATATATATATATGGAGAGAGAGAGAGGAGTGATTGTGTCAATCATGATTTTTTAATAGAATATTATATATGAAAAATCAGAAAGATCAATCTTCAAAATTGTCACGGCTGCTCTACAATAATTTTATTCAAGGTTAAAATGTTAACATATAAAAGAAATCCAAATCAAGATTAGAGTTATACGTATTATTGATTAAGCTCTCACTAAATCTCTTAATTTATAAGCTCTAATAATAATACTTTTTCAAATAAAATATTATCTTATTTATTTATTATTGTTATAAGTGAAGCCTATACACTATCGTATTGGCTTAAGTTTACTTTGCATCGCGACCGTTGGATTTGTAAGAGATCTGACAACTGAAAACAGAATACTGGTCAAACCTATAAAAGCTGAAGTCTCTTCCATTCGCAGTAGGCTCTCTCTCTTTCTCAATTGAAATCTTCCCCAAATTACTTGGTTAGGGTCAAGAATAGGGCTTTGTATGTGTGTGTAAATCTGCTGATAATCTGTCCATTAGAATTGCATTTCTTTGTGGAGTTGAGAATCTGGTGTTGAGTTCTCTGTTTGGGTTGTAGATTGACCAGTATTAGTCTGAAGTCTGGGTAGTTCTTGATAGAGAATCTTGTAAGGGAAGAGTGGTTGAGTGTTTGTAATCGTTCCTGATAATAATAGTAAGTGCAGCGAGCGTCCATATTCTGGAGCTCAACATGGACGTAGCTTGTTCAATATTGAACAAGTGAACCACGGTAAATACTGTGTGTTGATATGATTTTATTCTGCTTTGATAGATTGATTGTGTTGGTGTTTGCTTAGGATTAGTGAGGGGTATTTGCAATAGTGGTATCAGAGCCGTGTTTAGGGTTTCTCATAAACGAATTGAAATTCTAAGGTTTCTTGATTTGGGAATTCTATTTTAGGGTTTCGAAATATTTTAGGGCTTTTCGATTAATTAGTTCCATAGTCCTAGAGTTCCAAACACAATTAGATCCCTCCAAAATCATTAGTAAATCGAGTCAACTAAACACAATCTTGGTTTCTCATGGGTCTGATTTCGAACTCAAAATTATAAGTGTCACGCGCATGGAGATTTCCCAATACGATGGGAAAATAGATTTCAACACCTGGAAAAACAAAATGAAGGTCTTGCTATCCACAACAAGGTGGGAATCGCACTGGAGAAAGATGAATCCAAATGGCTGGAAGAAAAGAAAAAGAAGAAGGTAGAGGTGGACGAAGAAGCATACAATTGATCATCATGAACCTTTCAGACACCGTGCTTCGAAAGGTGGATGGCGTGGAATCTCCAATTCCACTATGGGGTAAACTCGAATCTTTGTATGTTCTTAAATTTGCTCCGAACTTAGCTTTCTTGAAAGGCGCTTTATTTTCTTATAAAATGGACCTAGTTAATCCCTAGATGAAAATTTGGATGAATTCCTAAAAATGACCCTAACCCTAAAAGGTACTGACCAAGAACTAGGAGATTCCAGCCTAGCCATGATCCTGTTAAATTCCCTACCAGAGGAATACTTAGTGGTAAAAAATGCCCTTCAGTATAGTGGAACAGTACCTAGTGTGGACCTAATTGTTTTTGGGCTAAAATCTAGGGAATTAGAATTAAAGATTCAAAAGCGTAATGATAGCAATTTGTTGTGAAAGGGAAATTCGATTATGGACAATTTGGTAAAGAGACTGGTAAGAACAATAAGAGAAATGTAGGCCTTAAAAATAGAAAGAATAGTAAAGGTAATGGGAGACCTAAGGGGGAATCTAGGAAGTGTTTTTTTCCATAACAAAACAGGGCATCTCAAGAAAAATTGCTATTAATGGATTAAAAAGAACAAACAGGCCAGTACAGAAACAAATCTAGCTAGCACAAGTAGTAACTTAGAAATATCTGAAGCCCTTACTATTTCTAATACATCTAGAAGCAATGAGTGGGTGCAAGACTCAGGTTGTACCTTCCACATGAGCCCTAACAAAGACTAGTTTCAAAGACTTAAAACTGGGGAACAAGAAACAGTATACATAAGGAATAATCACTCCTGTGAGGTTCAAGGAATAGATGATATAACCATTAGGCTGAATAATGGTAAGCTAGTATTGCTCACTAGGGTTAGGTATATACCCGAACTGAAACATAACCTAATTTCCTTGGGAACCTTAGACGAATCAGGTTGTTCCTATAAAGCACAAAATGGCTGTATGGAAGTCTACAAGAATGGGAATGTGTTGATATAGGGTGCTAAGAAAAATGGGCTTTATATCCTGTGTGGGTAGTACTATCTTGATGTTTCTAATGCTGCTTTACTTTCTACTAACATATCTGCTGCAGAAAAATGGCACTTGAGATTAGGCCATATAGGCCAAAATGGTATGAATGCATTAAAACAGCAGGGTTATTTTGGTAATGACATTGTGACTGCTTTAAATTTTTGTGAAATCTGTATTCTTGGGAAACAGCACAGGATGAGTTTCCATAAAGGAACTCACCTTGCTGCAAATTGTCTGGATTATGTTCATGCAGATCTTTGGGGTCCAGAAAAGGTAAAGTCACATGGAGGGAACATATACTTCCTCTCCATTATGGACGATTACAGTAGGAAGGTATGGGTATACCTTCTCAAGTCAAAGGATGAAAGCCTTAACGAAGTTCAAAGGTTGGAAAACCCTAGTTGAAACACAGTTAGATAGAAAAGTCAAAACACTTAGGATTGATAATGGGTTGGAGTTCTGTAACTTAGAGTTCGATACTTGCTGTCTAAATTAGGGGGTGCTAAGGCATAGAACTGTTAGGAAAACCCCATAATAGAATGGGGTTGTAGAGAGGATGAACATGACTTTTCTAGAAAAGGTCAGGTGTCTTCTTTTCACTGTTGGCTGCCCAAAACTTTATGGGGAAAAGCCCTAACCACAGTAGCCTATTTGATCAATAGGAGCCCATCTAGCTCAATAGGCTTCAAGTGTCCTGAAGAGAAATGGTCAGGAAGGAAACCAAATCTCAACCACCTAAGGGTCTTTGGGTGTGTAGCATATGCACACACCAGAGAGGGTAAGTTAGAACTTAGGTCCCTTAAATGTGTCTTCTTAGGGTACCAGGAAGGGACTAAAGGTTACAGGTTGTGGGAGAGGGATGTACCAGGAGTTAGGGTCATAATTAGTCAGGATGTAGTCTTTAATGAGACCATGTTTCCTTGCAAAACTTCTATTGACAATGTAGGTTACCCAAGAACAGATCCTGAAATGCCTGATCAAAGAGAGAGATCTCAGTTTGAGGTGGAGCCATCAATCCTAACAGAACAGTCTAAACAATTTGAAGCCACTGAACCAAAAAGCAATGTTTTAAAACCCGGCCCAGCCTGGCCAATTGAACCGGTTGAACCGGGACCTGGCCAGACAGCCGGGCTGGGTGAGCTTTATAACCGGTAGAATACTTCTGTCCAGTTTGACCCGCGGTTGCACCGGGGTTCTGTAGCACCCGCCGGTCCAACCGGTGACTTTAATGAAAACCAGGTCATGCACATTAATACAAAAAAAAAATTAAAATATTAAAATATTAAATTTAATAAATATAAAACAGTAAACTTGACTTGTCTTCACTTATACAGTATCAATATTTCCCCCCATTTTGACATTTTCACGCAACTTCTTCCCTCTCTTTCGTCTGAAAACTCTGAAAACCATTTGCATTTTCAATTTTTTTCATCATCCACGAGTCTCCCCTTCACCAGTTCATCTTCGAATCTCGTCACATTAGCCTTCACTGTCAACTGTATAGCTCGTCATCAACTGGGCTGCTGGGGTACCGCGTGATCTGTTCTCAGTCCTCTCTTCACCATCGATCTGCTCTGTTCTTCCGTCACCGTCGATCAAGAAGCTACACCGTCATTGTCATCTTCTTCTTGCTCAGGAACTGACGAACTGTGGGCAGTTGCGTTCTCTTCTTCTCTTCTGCAATCTGCAGTTCTGCTCTATTTAGTACTTCAATCTTCAACTGTTCATCCGTCGCCGTCGAGCTCCACCTCTCCAACGATCAACGGCAGCTTGTCTTCAGTCTTTACCAACACCAGGTATTGATTTGTATTTTCATTTTTAGTTTTTTACAATGTTTATACTTTACTTTATAGTTTATAGTTTATAGTTTATAGTTTATAACTTTGCAAGTTTGCAGTTTATATTGCCATTGATTGACTTCATTTGTGATGCTGATGTAAAGTGAAGTTGAAGTATTGATTGTTGAACACATGTTAATAATTTGAAGTTTTGAACCCCAAATAAGAGTTGTACCGAGACAAGTTTTAGCCAATTGTTCCACATTATTTCCTTGCCCTTGTTTGATTCAAAACACTTATACTCATTAAAAAGTCTGTAATAATTGAATTATAAAATACTGCAACTAAAATGCTAACGAGTGGTGATGATTAGTGACCCTAAACCTAAAGGACAATCTAGCTTGCTTTTCAGATTTTAAATAGGGGTATATGGATAATGGATTTGTATTATTGATTCTTCTATTGATAGTCAGTTTCTTCTATTGATTTTAAATAGGGGTATATGGACTTGTCAGATTTTAAATAAGGGTATATGGACTTGTAAGTTGTAAGTTTGTTTGTTTCAGTTCAGTCAGTTCACTACATTAGCTTACATATATATTTTGATGTTACAAACTTACAGCCTGTCGGTTGAGATGTCATCATCTGGGTCTTGTCAACAATCTGCTTCCATGGATGTTTCACAAACTTTTCGAGGAAGAAATGATATAGCATGGGCACATGTTAATGAGAGCGTGGATGAAAATGGGAAGAAGATATTAACATGTCTTTACTGTGGCAAGATAATTAGAGGTGGAGGAATTTATCGAGTGAAATTGCATCTAGCGGGTATAAAGGGAGAAGTTGGAAAGTGCCCTAAAGTTCCTTTCGATGTTAAATTCAAGATTGGAGAAGCACTAAATGAAATTGGGGCCAAGAATAAACAAAAAGTTGAACTTCGTAAGAATGTCAATCCTTATGGAGCTAGTGTACAACAAGAAGAGGGTGATATGTTAGATGAAGATCAAGAGTGTGAAGAGGTTTCTCCATGTCCAGCTCCAACTCCAACTTCAATTTCAAGCTCTAAGAGAAAAAAATCTATTGGGATAGGTGACTATTTTGCTCCGAGGACTAAGGCTGGGTCTCAGCCCTCAATTAGGAGTGTTTTAGCCGGAAAAGAAGCTAAGTGGAGAGCGGACATGGCTGTTGCAAGGTTATTTTATGATTCTTGCATTCCAACTAATGTTATTAATTCAATTTATTTTCAACCTATGGCGGATGCTATAGCTGCTATTGGTCCTGGGTATAAAATCCCAACTTATCATAATTTGCGTGTAAATTTATTGAGAGATGCAAGGAAAGAAGTGCAATTACTTGTTGATAGTTACAAGAAAACTTGGGAGGATGTTGGATGTACTTTAATGGCTGATGGTTGGACGGATAATTCACATAGGTCGTTGATTAATTTCCTAGTATACTGTCCTAAAGGAGTGTGTTTTGTGAAATCAGTGGATGCTTCAGATGTTGTAAAGGATGCTACAACATTGTGTAGCTTGTTTGAGGAAATAGCTTTATGGGTTGGACCAAACAATATTGTCCATCTTGTCACTGACAATGGAGCAAATTATAAAGCGGCTGGAAAGTTGTTGACTGACAAATATAGCAGTATTACTTGGTCTCCTTGTGCAGCACATTGCATTAATTTGACGTTGAAAGACATAGCTGAGATGAGTCATATAGTCAACCTTTCGACACGTGCATCTGAGGTTACAAAGTTTGTGTATAATCATTCATTTGTGCTAGCTTTGCTGAGGAAAAAACAGGTTATATACTTTTACTTCATATGTTTATAATTTACATTGTCAAGACATATTATATATGTACACTTTTTAATAATTTATTAAGTACTAACATCTATTGTCTATCACTTGAATAGGGTTGGACAGAAATTATACGCCCAGGTGCAACCCGTTTTGCCACTACTTTCATTGCATTGAGCAGCCTACATCAGCACAAACATGACTTGCAATCTACAGTGACAGATAGAACTTTTGTGGAGTCTCGATATGCAAAAACTAATAAAGGCAAAGCCTTTATTTCCATAGTTCTAGATAACCGGTTCTGGGATGACATTGGTATAATTTCTAAAGTTGTGAGTCCATTGATGCGTATGCTCCGGATTGTAGACTCAGATGAGAGGCCTTCAATAGGATATGTGTATGATGGCATGTACAGAACGAGGATGGGTATCAAGAAGCTGTTTAAGAACAAGAAAAATTTGTACAAGCCTTATACAACAATTATTAAGATGCGTTGGGATAGGATGTTGCGCCGTGATATTCATGCAGCAGCATACTATTTGAATCCTGCTTTCAAATATGACGAAGATACTTTTTCCAAAAAACCTGAGGTCATGTATGGTTTTCTTGACACTATTGACAATAAAGCAGGTGCATTCAAAATGAGCAAGACAAAGTTACTGGAGGAGAGTAGATTATATCGAGACCGTCTGGAAAGTTTTTCTCGTGAGCTTGCTCTTCAAACTTGCAAAACTACACGGCCGGGTATGTAATAGTTATTAACTTTTTAAGTTTAATTTTTAAGTTATGAAATTGTGTTTATTTCTAATGTAATTTATAATTTTATTCTCAATTAGATGAATGGTGGAGGACATTTGGCTTTAGTGCTCCAAATTTGCAAAAGTTTGCAATCAAAATTCTAAGTCAAACTTCGGCCTCTTCCGGATGTGAGCGAAATTGGAGTGTTTTTGAACGCATACATACTAAAAAGCGGAACAGATTGGAGCATCCACGGTTGAATGATTTGGTTTTCACTCATTATAACTTGCGTTTGCAAAATAGGTATAAAGCCTTCTTCATTTTTTTATTTTTATTGATGTCTTTCTTGGTCATGATTTGAATATTTAATTCTTCTATTTCAGGAGTTGTTACAAGAAAATTACATATGATCCTATTGATTATGAGAGTATTGATAAAACTGAATGGTGGATAGTTGATGAGGAAGAGGAGGTTGGTGAGCTTAATTATGAAGAATTGGAACAATCATTATATGGAGAAGGAGCTATTCCTATAGATGGTGGTGAATCTGGTGATCACCTTTCTTATTATGACTCAGCAGATGCTTCAGAAGGTTATTTACAATTTTTTAAGCAATTTCAATTTGGTATTATCTAGTTTATATTCAATTAGTTTAAATGGGAAAATTTAACTTATGGTTTTCCTTTTTTGCTAGAATTTTTTGTAGACGATGTCGCCGATGTTAATAATGATGACGATCCTCTATCAGGTGGTGTGTGAATTATGAATTGTGAATTTTAATTGAGGATGGAATGATGGATTGAAGACCATTCGGTGAAGATCATTTTTGGTTAGAATGTTGAAGTGTTGATTTGGAAGTTGAAAACTTGAAAGTTGAAAGTTGAAACAACTATTATGTGGTTTTTGATTTTTCTTCATTTATCTTGTTAGTTTGATTTGAAATTTGTTGTATTATTGATGTGATGGTGTATGATAATGCTTTGTTAAGGAGTTTTTATACTAGAATTTATGATTTGGAGCAAAATCTGGGAAATACAGGTTCTGTGAACAGTGTTTTTGTGACGTCAGCATGATGACATCACCGGTTGAACCAACTGGTTCGACCGGTTAAACCGGTCGACCCGGGACCCGGCCATCTTGCCGGGTTTTGTCCCGGGTCGATTTTTAAAACATTGCCAAAAAGTCCCACACTGCCAAACATTGGGGACCAATATGAAGAAGATAATCAACCTGAAATCAATGATGAAGACCAGAATGACAACCTCGCAGAATACCAGTTAGCAAGAGACAGAGTCAGAAGGGAGATAAGGCCCCCAAACAAATATAGTTATGCTGACTTGATCTACACTGCCCTTGTTGCTGGGGTAAAGACACTAAGGTCTAAACCAGAGACATACCAAGAAGCTATGAGTTCAAAAGACAGTAAAAAATGGCTAGAAGCCATGAAGGAGGAGATGATGTCCCTAAAACAGAACAGAACTTGGACTCTAGTCCCAAAACGTGCTAACCAGAAACTAATAGATTGCAAATGGCTTTACAAACTAAAAGAAGGCTTAACAAGCACAGATCATCCAAGATACAAAGCCAGACTGGTGGCAAAGGGCTTCACACAAAGGGTAGGTATCGACTTTACAGAAATTTTCTCTCATGTGGTTAAGTTTAAAACAATTAGGCTAATGCTAGCTATAGTGACACATTATGACTTAGAATTAGAACAATTGGATGTTAAAACTACGTTTTTGCATGGTGAATTAGAAGAGAAAATATATATGAGTCAACCAATGGTGTTTAGAGATAGAAACCTACGCAATCATGCTTGTCTACTGCATAAGTCCTTGTATGGACTCAAACAATCCCCTATGCAGTGATACAAAAGGTTTGACTCATTCATAGTGGGAATTGGGTTCATTAGGAGTGCATATGATAACTGCTTTTATTTTGCCTGCACTAATAACATGCTAATGTATTTATTATTGTGCGTAGATGACATGTTGTTAATAAGCAAGTCTAAATCTCACATAGAAGAACTAAAAGCAAAATTGAGTACTGAGTTTGATATGAAAGATCTAGGGTCAGCAAAAAGGATCTTAGGGATGATGATTAATAGGAATAGAAAGTCAAATAGATTAAAGCTTCATCAATTACCATATTTGCAGAAACTGATATCTAGGTTTGGAATGACTGATGCTAAAACTATCAACTTACCCTTAACAAGACATTTTACATTGAGCAAAATGCAGTCCCCCAAAATTGATGCAGATAGGATTAAAATGGAAAATATACCCTATTCTAGTGTCATAGGATCTGTCATGTATTCCATGATAAGCATTAGGCCTGACCTTTCCTTCGCAATATCATTATTAAGTAGGTTTATGTCTAATCAAGGAATAGAACACTAGGTTGCTTTGAAATGGTTACTCAGATACATTAACACTACAATGCATGTTGGATTAGATTTTTATAAAAGAACCCCTACACTTGATCTTGTTGGGTGTGGACTCTGATTTTGCAAGAGATCGAGATTCAAGGAAGTCTGACAGGCTATTCGCAAGTGTACGAAATCGTGCAAGTAATAAAACTCGAGTAAATGAGTGTCGAATTCTAAGAGAACTACCTACCAAGTACCAAATTAGTCTATTTTATTGCTATTTGATGAAATAGAATGTTATGGATGACTTTAATGAAAAAGAAAGCAAATCAAAATCTAAACGAAATCAGAATTTAAGAATCACTTTGGTATAAAAATCAATATGGCTAACCCTAGGGCACAGATTTCACACCAATTTAATCTTATGTATTGACGATCATTACTAACCTATTTAAGCTTATTCTAAAGGCCAAACTCCCCATTATTCCCCTAATTTTCTCTCGAACAATTAGTGAATTAACCCTTAAACAACAATCCAAAATATCTCTAAGTTGGATTTAGAAGCTAAGAGATCATTAAGTTATATGGAATTTACCAGAGCCTCACAGATCGCGGTAACCTATCTTTAGCGTTCGCTCAATCTATGGTTTTATTACCTTAGACAAATCAGGTTTCATCTCTCGATCTCAACCCAACCCATGATATCATTCAACCCTCGGATCCTTAAGAATTGAAAGCATTACCATAGTTGCAATAATGAAAACCATCATTCTATACAATAACATGAGTTCAGAAAGAAAAATATAAACACTTCTCTAATCGGTGAACGAGAGCTTCAAGAATCCCAATCTTCAAACTAGTAGCCGTCCTTCTCTCTCTCTTTCTAACTATCAACTTCATCCTCCCGATCTCTAGAATTCATCAAACAATTCTCTAAAGGAAAAATGGGGCAACTCTATTCAAAATTCTGTTCCACTATGGTGTCGAGAACATCAATCTTAAAGCATGAGTCTAGTTCAGATGGACGCTTCATAAATTCAAAAACATCAAATTCTACTTACTTATCTTCTACCCTTAAGATTAATTTCCCTTGGTGGACATCTGTCAATGTTCTACTCGTTGCTAGAAAAGGTCGTCTTAAAATTTAAGGTATCTCCCTATCTTCCTCCATGTCTAACACTATGAAATCTACTAGGAAAATCAGTTTTTCTACCTTAATCAAGACATCTTCTAACATTCCCCTAGGATATGTTATCGATCGATCAGCTAATTGAAGAGACACGGTGGTTGGCTTCACTTCTCCTAATCCAAGCCTCTTGTAGATGGAAAACGGCATTAAGTTAACACTAGTTCTCTTGTGTGTGGAGATCTCCTTCAGAAACTTCGCATACTTGGGCATCTGTTCTAGCATATCAACAAAAGGGATATTAATATGTAAACTTCGAAACATGTCAATAAACTTACCAAATTGCTTATTGAGCTTTTGATTTTTCAACCGTTGTGGGTATGGAAGGGTTGCTTGGCTTGAAGGAAGTAACTGCTCATATGCACGCTCACCGCGGCCACAAGATTCATCACCGCGGAAATTATTCAAAATTTCTGACATATTGCAACCATGATCACGCTCGCCGCCGCCACCGGATTCATCGCGGCGGCGATTGTCCTTGTTTCTGATGAATTACTCTGCATTCTCACGCTCGTCGCTGCCACCATCATCACTGCCATGACGATCATCCTTCTGCTCATTCTTCAGGTCTTGTTCTTGCCTGGGTTTTTCACTCTCTAAATTTTTCAAAATTCGTCCACTCCTCAAGGTGATTGCATGCGCTTGTTCCTTGGGATTCTTCTCTGTATCACTCGGCAAAACTCCTTGAACTCTTCCCGCTAATATGTTGTGAATTTGCCCAATCTGAGTCTCAAGGTTCCTAATAGAGGCTGATTGATTTTAAACCAGGACATCAGTCTTCTCAAACCTCTTGCTTGTCTCTTCAATGAACTTGGCCAACATATTCTCTAAATTAGATTTTGGCTCTTGAGGTTGAAAAACAGGAGCTTGTTTTTGCTCATTGTTGTTGCTCCATGAAAAGTTCGAGTGTTTCCTCTATGCTGGATTATATGTATTGGAATATGGATTCCCTTGCCCCCTTTGGAAATTATTGACGTAACTGGCTTGTTCAGGCTGAGCAAACAGGTTCCCTTCTTGGCAATCCTTTGATGAATGATTTCCTGCACAAAGGTCACATATTAGAGAAGAAGATTCAATTGCATTTGCTTTCAACACATTACCTAATTGCTTCTGGATGTTCGAAAGTTGAGCAGCCAATGCAGTGTAACCGTCAACTTTGTGCACTCCCGCTGATTTCCTTATTAGAGTTCTCTCTGGAGTCCTCATATAGTTATTGTTCACCATTACCTCGATCAGATTGTATGCTTCCTCTGGTGTTTTATTGTTCAACGCTCCCCCACTTGCAACATCAATCATAGCTTGAATAGTTGGTAGCAACCCTTGGTAGAACGTTTGCACTTGCGACTAGATTGGTAAACCATGGTGCTAGCACCTCCATAAGAGATCCTTATACCTTTCCCATGATTCATACAATGACTCTAAATCTTATTGGTAAAAGTTGGTAATCTCACTCCTCAGCTTGGTAGACTTGGCAGGTGGAAAATATTTAGTGAGGAACACTTGAGCTAACTCGTTCCATGTCGTGATGCTCCCAGATGGCAGAGAAATCAACCAAGCCTTGGCTTTATCCCGAAGAGAGAATGGGAAAAGCCTTAGCCTAATCGCGTTATCGGACACTCCATTATACCTGAATGTGTCACACAACTCCAGAGAATTTGTGATATGCAGGTTGGGATCATCATTAGGTGACCCTGCGAATTGGACCGACTACTGAATCATTCCAATAATTGCTAGCTTAATCTCAAAATTATTCGCTTGAACGGGTAGTCTCCTGATGCTAGAATAGCACCCATCAATAGAAGGACTAGAGTAGTCCTTCAATGCTCTCTGAACCACTATTGCTCCACCATTTGCATTTCCCCCTAAAGTATCCTCATTCTTATTCTCTTGATTTCCCATATTGGGATTCCCAATTCCTGTGTTAGCCATTGATTTTTCATAGTCAACTTGCCTCTTTTCTTTCCTTAACTGTTTAGCAGTTCTCTCGATCTCAAAATCTAGTGGACTAAGATCACCACGACCTCTTGAATGTAAACTCTCTAGATTCTAGCTGAAAACAACAAACAAAAATAAAAATTAATTACTAAACAAAAATAAACAAATCAAATTAGCAACTAAATATTTTGTATTGATATTGGTAAAATGAAAGAGTTCCTCGGCAGCAGCACCAAAAACTTGACAGGCTATTCACAAGTGTACGAAATTGTGCAACTAATAAAGCTCGAGTAAACGAGTGTCGAATCCCAAGAGAATTACCTACCAAGTACCAAACTAGTTTATTTTATTGCTATTTGATGAAATAGAACGTTATGGATGACTTTACTGAAAAAGAAAGCAAATTAAAATCTAAATGAAATCAGAATTTTAGAATCACTTTGGTATAAAAATCAATATGGCCCAACCCTAGGACACAGATTTCACACCAATTTAATCCTATGTATTGACAATCATTACTAACCTATTTAAGCTTATTCTAAAGGCCAAACTCCCTATTATTCCCCTAATTTTCTCTCGAACAATTAATGAATTAACCCTTAAACAACAATCCAAAATATCTCTAAGTTGGATTTAGAAGCTAAGAGATCATTAAGTTCTATAGAATTTACCAAATCCTCATAGATCACGGTAACCTATCTCTAGAGTTCGCTCAATTTATGGTTTTATTACCTTAGACAAATCAAGTTTCATCTCTCGATCTCAACCCAACCCATGATATCATTCAACCCTCGGATCTTTAAGAATTGAAAGCATTACACATAATAATAAAACTTAGAATTGATGCTCAATAAGAAATTAATAAAGATAACGTTAACACATATTCATAAATTGGGCTACGTCTTTAGCCCTAGAAAAGAAATTTAGTGCATAGTTGCAATAATGAAAACCATCATTCTATACAATAACATGAGTTCAGAAAGAAAAATGTAAACACTTCTCTAATCGGTGAACGAGAGCTTCAAGAATCCCGATCTCCAAACTAGTAGCCATCCTTCTCGCTCTCTCTAAAACTCTCTAAAAACTTCTTAAAGACCCTTATTTATATTCTAGGATTCTGATCTTACTTAGGAAAAGGGTAAAATGCCTTAGCCCATTCAGATTCGGATTAGGATAATGTATTAACATAACAAGCCCGTGACCCATCATTGCGGTAATAAGAACAGTCCCTACGGCGATCGTTCTTTCTGTCCAAGGCATCCGTGATCTTCAGAATTTGGTAAAGTCATAAACATGAACTTTTTAGCTCTCTGAATAATCTTTCCAACGCCATCAAAATCATCAAATTCCGATTTCCACAGCTCAAGTTATGACAGAAACATCAAAGCACGCCCATCTTAAAGGATTTCCAGATTTACGTTATATCTTTGACGCATCACAACTTTCTCGTTTCAAGGTCGCTTCTTGTACCATTTATTCCTACGCATCATGAATTCCATCGACATCATTCTTTTCCCTTCACATATCTGTTCAAAATACACCAGTGATCCCGTAAAAGGTGTTTATGAAAGAATTTATTCAAATACAACAATTTAAACACATTTTTTCACAAATAATCCAATTAAATCACTAACAAAATATATACTTTCAAGCTCTTATCGAAGTCCACCACAACCTACTACTTTACCTTAGGTGGAAATTGCATCAGCTGGAAATCCCAACTTCAACCATTGGTAGCACTGTCCACAACAGAAGCTGAGTATGTGGCAGTGATTGATGTATTCAAGGAGGCAATATGGCTACAGGGGATCTTGGAAGAGGCAAACTTGATGGATGGACTTGTGACTGTGTATTTTGACTGTTAAAGTGCTATCCATCTAAGTAAGAACCCCGTATATCATGAGAGGACAAAACATGTAGATGTCAAGTACCACTTTGTTTGAGATCAAATCTCAAAAGAAAGCCTGAATCTACTAAAAATTCCAATCAAAGAAAACTCATCTGATATGGGAACAAAAGTTGTAACTGCTGCAAAGTTCAAGCACTGCTTGAACCTTCTTCACATCAACTGAACTCACAGAGTTGAGAAGGAGTATGTGAATTGCTTGTTGCACCTGTATGATGTTGTTTGAGGAAGGGATAAGGCTTCAAGGTAGAGATTGTTATAAGTGAAGCCTTATACACTGTCGTATTGGCTTAAGTTTACTCTGCATCGCGACCGTTGGTTTGTAAGAGATCTGACAGCTAAAAACAGAAGACTGGTCAAACCTATAAAAGCTGAAGTCTCTTCCATTCGCAGTAGGCTTTCTCTCTCTCGATTGAAATCTTCCCCAAATTACTTGGCTAGGGTTCAAGAATAAGGCTTTGTGTGTGTGTGTGTGTAAATCTGCTGATAATCTGTCCATTAGAGTTACGTTTCTTTATGGAGTTGAGAATCTGGTGTTAAGTTCTCTGTTTGGGCTATAGATTTACCAATATTAGTCTGAAGTCTGGGTAGTTCTTGATAGGGAATCTTGTAAGGGAAGAGTGGTTGAGTATTTGTAATCGTTCCTGATAATAATAGTAAGTGCAACAAGCATCCATATTCTGGAGCTCAACGTGAACGTAGCTTGTTCAATATTGAACAAGTGAACCACGGTAAATACTGTGTGTTGATATGATTTTATTCTGCTTTGATAGATTGATTGTGTTGGTGTTTGCTTAGGATTAGTGAGGGATATTTACAACATTTATAATTACCAAAAAGCTTTTTATTCTTTTTCATTACATTGAACTTTTTATTTATTCTAACATTGTAGTTTGAAAATCCTATTTTATGATTAAAATGACATGGTTGATCTTCTTGTAGATAACTATTGCCTTTAACACTTAGCTAATATTACCAATTGATTTACAAACTATATACAAAGTGATTAGTTACTACAATTTTGCTATGTCCACCAAATTTACGTTGTCATTAACATTATTAAAGGGGGTAATATTATATAGCCTTGTTCTTCATCATTTTAAATTCGCATAGTTATGTTAATTCAATCAAAATTTTATAGTTAATACATAGTTATTATCACTTGGAAATCAGAAAAGCATAGTGCAAATATAGCCAAAACTTCAAAGAAATTTAATAGCCACTATTATATATGTTGGTATAATTATTTTGCCAGTTTAATTTTGTGGATCCAATTTAATGTTATGTTTACCAAATGATGCCACACTGCAGCTCCGTTATAAGTCCCCAGAACAGCATACAAATAGTTTACTAGTCTTTTCACAATCGCATCGGCCTCAAAGCTTCTTCTTCTCCATTTTAATTTTGTTAATTGTCAATGCATTGAGTCACGAATGACTGGCTTGAAAGAATTGGAATAACTCTGGTTTTACTTACCAGAGACGAGTGTAGTCTTATGCATATATAATTAAAGTTGTTACAAGAGATAAGAGAAATATCTATGTGTTGGTTACAAGGGATAAGATTTACTAGGGATTTAAAATATAAACAGAGGACTATGCCAAGATGCACCACAACGTCTTCAACGTCAAGCCGTAACATCCATAATGTTTTCAACATTAAGCCACAATCTGTTCAGTTTGAATATTGTGGTCCTTATCCTTATCATTCTCCCGCAAACCAGCAGGGAGCTCCAACACTGAGAGTTTGTCTCTAAGAAAACAGAACCTCTCAGCCGTATGACCTTTGGTAAAGATGTTCACAGGTTACAATGAAGAAGGGACGTGTTGTAGGATTATGTCTTAGTTTGCCACCTTTTCTCGGACAAAGTGGTAATCCATTTCAATATGCTTGGATCTTGCATGGAAGATTGGATTGGAGGCAAAAGCTAGAGCACTGACATTATCACACCAAACAATGGGAGCCGAGTAAAGTGAAATTTGCAGCTCACACAAGAGCATGCGTAGCCAACATACCTTAGCCGTGACAAAAGCTAAGCATCGATATTCCGCTTCCATACTAGATTTAGAGACAACAAGTTATTTCTTGGCTGACCAAGAGATGAGATTAGGACCCACATAAACACCATAGCCACATGTTGATCGTCTGTCGTTAGGGTCGCCAGCCTAATCGGAATCGCAGTAAGCATTAATAGAAAAAGAACCCGGTTTGTAGAAGAGGCCAAAATCGAGTGTCTGCTTCAAGTACTGTAACACTCATTTGGCTGTTATCCAATGGGTAGAAGTGGGAGCTTGCATGTGTTGACAAAGCTGATTTATTGAGTATGCGATGCGGGGCGTGTAAGGGTGAAATATTGCAAAGCACTTACGGTTTGTCTATACTCAGATGGATCCAGAAGAGGAGCTCCATCAAATTTAGACAGTTTGGAGCTCGAGACACAAGGAGCTTGATAGGGTCGATTCCAGGAGTTTTACACATTCTAACAAATCAATGATACATGTCGAAGATGCAAACCGGAAGAGTTGCATGTGGCTTCAATACCCAGAAAATACGTCAACTGGCCGAGATCCTTCAAAGCAAACTCAAGTTGCAGGTTAGAGATAAGAGATGTAATGAAGTCCTGGTTATTGGAAGTGACAAGAATACCATCCATATACATTAATAAAAACACATGAATCCAGTCTTGGTGATAAGTGAATAACGATTGGTCAACCTATGAACTATGAAAACCAAGAGAGAGCAAGGCAATAGATGGGTGATTAAACGAAGCTCGAGGTGCTTGCTTCAAGCCATTAAGGGATTTATGAAGCTTACAAACAAACTGGGAGTGCACCGGATCCTGAAAACCTTTTGGTTGTGCCATATAGACCTCTTCTTCTAAAATGTCATGGAGAAAGGCGTTAGAAACATCTAGTGGTTGAATATCCCAGTTAAAGGACACTGCAAGTGCAAGAACCATACAGACAGTAGAGGGTTTGATAACTGGATTGAACGTGTCATGAAAATCAACACCACTTCTCTAGAGATAACCAACTGCTACTAATCTGGCCTTGTGATGGTCAATGCTGCCATCGGGTCTATGTTTGCGTTTAAATACCCATTTGCAAGGCACCACATTTTTACCAGGAGGGCGAGGGCACAACGACCACATTTCATTCTTCAAGAGTGCCTAAAGTTCACTGTCCATTGTCGCATGCCACTCAGGTATAGATGCTACTTGAGCATAGGTACGAGGCTTAGATATGACCACACCTGCATGCAAAGTTCAGAAAGGGAGATGAGTAGAGTAATATAGGTGGAAGTTAGGAAAGGTACGGGGCTTAGAATGGCCAATCTGCAATCTAGTAGTCATATGAGAAGGAGGAATAGGAAGGGAGGGTGCTCTGTCTTGGTGATCTTAATGTGCACTATCGTGGGTAGTAGGGGAAAGGCTAGGTGAAGAAAGAGGAGACGAGGAGGAGTCTAAAGGAGACGAGGGTTGACTAGAGTTGAGAATAGGTGTAGAAGAGTGAAGGATAGGTGCAGGGGAGATGGTATCTTGAATAGAAAGAGAAGATGCTGAAACGGGACTAGGAGAAGAAACAGGGGAAGAAAGAAAAATGTGTGAGGGAGGAGAGAAGAGCAAAGCATGAGAATTACCTGCGGAGTCCACGCAACTAGCAGAGTCAGTGAAGATGGATTGTTCATAAGCTGGAAATATGCCTTCGTAAAAAATCACATTCCCAGAAATATACACCCACCTGGAGGATGGATCAAAGCACCAAAAACCCTTGTGATTAGAGCAATAACCTATGAAAATACAAGGTGTGCTACGATAAGACAATTTATCAGGTGTATAAGGGCAAAGATAGGGAAAACATTGACATCCAAAAGAACGAAAATATGTGAAGTCAGGGGGAAGATGAAAAAGACGTTCATATGGTGATGAATAATCAAGAACCTTGGTAGGTAATCGATTAATGATAAAAATAGAAGTTAGAAATGCATCAACCCAAAATTGCTTAGGTAAGCTAGATTGGGCAAGGAGAGTGAATCCCACTTCCATAATATGACGGTGTTTTCTTTCAGCGAGGCCATTTTGTTGTGAGGTATGAGGACATGAAAGGCGATGAAAAATTCCGTTCGAAGTTAAAAATTGCTTAAAAATGTTAGAACAATTTTCGCCACCATTATCACTTTAGAATTGTTTAATGGTGTAATTAAATCAGAGTCATCAATTGGTTTCCCAACGGCAAATAATTCATCAGCAAGGGATTTAACCTCATCCAAAAAAATTTGGCAAGACATGGAGCCTTGCTGTACAGATTGTAACTTTCTCTTAATGAGAGAAATCTGCGACGTGGAGGGCGCAGCAAATCATGCACCAAGGGCTTGCCAAGCAAGCCAAGAGGTCTCAAGGCCATAAATGGTGGAAATCACCACAGGAGATAGAGAAGAAACAATCCAGCCAAGTACCTTTTGGTTCTTATACTGCCAAACTACATAAGCAGAATTAAGAATACCTGGGCCTTATTTTTAGCACTGGAAAATTGAGGAGGACTGGGTTCAGAACCATCAACGATTCCCATATAATGATTTCTTTCTACTAGTATACTTTAGAAAATATACGATGAAAACATGCATACTTAGCATATGAAAAGTAGTTGGGTCCAAATTTTTCTTTACTTACAAAATATAATTCTTTACATATACCAAAATAACATGTACAAAAACTTGAGCAATGGTGGACAGTGATGCCATTTCTCTCCGCTTTTTGACGTCTATCTGATCACTTCTCACCTATTTCTTGCAAAACATGGAATAACAACGGGGTGAGCACAAAAATGCTCAGTAAGTAAATCCTCTTCTCTTCTATCCACGCAACTTTCTCTTGATTATTTCCTTACTTAATTATTTTCTTCTTCATTCTTTCTTAGTTCTTCTTTTTTCTTTCTTTCTCTGTTTCTAGTTCTCACTGTACTTTTCTTTCTTTCTAATTCCTTACGTTCTTTCTTTCTATTCTTTCTACTCTTTCTTTCTGCTCTTTCTTTCTATTCTTACTAACCATGAGGAAAATCATAGTAATATGCATGAATGCAATGCACATGCAATAATGCATAGAAATGCATTTTCTTTCTTCTTTTCTATTTCTTATTTTGTTTCTTTTCTTTTATTTCTGGCTCAAGCTCTTCTTTTCTTTTCTTTTCTTTTCTTGTATCTCAAGCTTTCTTATTCTTTATTTTCTTATTTTTATTCTTTCTTTTCTTTGTCGATTGGACTCGGTTGATGCATGGATTCAGAACCTTGGTCATGTGAGTGAGTACAGTCCTCATTTACATGCACTCTTGCGGACCGTACAAATTCTTTTTTTTTTTCTTAGGCCTCTCAATTAAGGTGGCGTGTATGTAGGAATTCTTCTCGGTACAACCCTCATCCACATACACTCTTACGGGTCGTACAAATTCTTCTTCTTCTTATGCTGCTCACTTAAGGCAACGTGTATGTGGGAAATTCTTCTTAGCACCCACGGGTTCTCCATCGCAACAACCTATTCTTTTCTCTTCTTTAGCACTTCTCTTTCTTTAATTCTTTAGTGCTTTTCTTTCTTTCTTTTGTTATTGTACATTTTTTATTCTTTGTTTAAGTTCTTATGCATATGCATTATATGCATGTGAATGGCTCATGCTTATATTTCTTTCTTAAGTGCAATTATGCTATGTTGCACAAAAATAAGTTTCTCTACTTATACACAAGCTTCTCTTAGGCATTTCATCAAACATCATGCATGCATACTTTAATTCTATCTTTGGTAAATCTCTACTTCTTTCTTAAACCATCCATTCATGGAGCCACATCCACAATAAATCTAAACATGGCCAAAAAAAACACTTCAAATATTGTACTCAATTTCTTTCTACATGCAACCAAACTTCACTTGGTCACCACAATCTCAACTCTACTTTTCATGGCTCAATTTCTACTTATGAAAAGTCATCTACTCATCAACATCAACATTCTCAACAATCAATTTCAAGCTCATAAGCATAAACAAGCATATCAAATCATTTAGTTGCTTAAATCTTAACTTAGGTTGGATTCACTTATCTTTGCTTGAGTTCCTCCATTAGAAGCTCTTTATCTTTGTTGGACTTGCTTCTTCTCTCAAATCCTAAGCATAAACTTCATAAGAATTCCATACTAACTTAAATTAACCTCATATAGAACAAGAATCCTTACCTCTTGATACTTAGGATCAAATCCTTATAGAAATCCAACCAAAAGCCCTCAAATCAACCTTGGAAAATTGATGGAAAGATGAGAGAATTGGGGTAGAGGTGGCATGTGGGATAAAGCAAATGAGAGGGTTTGTGTGCTTGAACCCTTAATATCTCATATAACTAAGCCTTCTTTCCATTTTGCACTTACACTTACTTGCAAATTCCATCCTTATCCTTTAATTCTTTACAAATTCACCCCTATTCCAAAATATTCTCCATGAAATTTTCTTACATTTCATTCCCCACTTTTCCTGTTAATTAGGGGTAGAATGGTCACTTCACCCCTATAAAAAATTCTCTAGAACCTTCACAAAGAAAAACAGCCAGATCTTCGCCCCGATGAAAAAATACAGAGCCTACGTCGTCGCGGCGACAATTATTCTTCGCCACGGCGAAGTCTGCATTTCCCAAAATCCGCCAAGACTTCACCAAATTCTAACAACTTACAAACTTAACCAAGGGCAACCCAACAACAAAGATAAACTTAGGGCCAACAAACAACATGTGAAAGGCAAATGAACATGAATCAAAGATGTAACTTGAAGTGGATGTTACATCCCATGAGACCATAGCTTCGAAACAGGGGAAGTAACTTAGCACTCTAAGCAAGAAAGTTGGTTCCATCAAGTTTGATAGAGATAACCTGAGAAAGAAGGTGAAATGCAATGGAAGAGGAAGAAGAATCTGCAGTAGCAGCCATAGGATCGACAAGAGCGTTAGCTATAAAAGGCTCTGATACCATGAAAGAATTGGAATAACTCTGGTTTTACTTACCAGAGACGAGTGTAGTCTCATGCATATATAATCAAAGTTGTTACAAGAGATAAGAGAAATATCTCTGTGTTGGTTACAAGGGATTTAAAATATAAACAGAGAATTATGCCAAGATGCACCATAACGTCTTCAACGTCAAGCCGCAACATCCTCAACGTTTTCAACGTCAAGCCATAATCTGTTCAATTTGAATATTGTGGTCCTTATCCTTATCATGGTTGCCATGTTATAAAATTATGGAAGCCAGGTTGTCCACTTGATAATTGATCTCGTATGAACTTGAAATCACTCATTATAGATATCTTATGTTATAATTATCTCATTTGTGCATGGCTATTTACTCAATTATAGATTGTTATTATCAGTTTATCAACTAAATGGTTTATAGAAATGCAATTCTGATTCAATGATGTTGCCATTAGCCCCCAACAAAATAAAATCGAGGCTAAGTATAAATGTTATGCCTGAAAAGGTAGGGCTGACATGGAGTCTCATCAGCAAGATCTAGTCAGAACTCAGGAAGGTTTTGAGCCGCCCAAGTGTAGCCATGTCGCGAAATGGCGCAAGTGGCATGACCTCTTTCAACGTAGTTGGTGAGTGCCAGGCTTGTAAGCGGCTAGAGATCGCCCACATGTCAAAACCCTGCTTAAGTCGAGGCAATCCCTCAGGCAGGTAACCAATGGGACACAAAAAAGGATTTGCATGGTACCTACAAGGGCTATGCAAAGCCAGATATTTGATCCAGTTGGGCTTATTTCTGATCCAATCCGGATTTTCAAATCAGGTTATATCCTGATTTGAATCTGATCTGAATTACATGGATATCCGGTTTTTTGGATATCCGATTTTTCGGATCAGATAATTGGATATCCGAAATTAATCCGAATTTTACAAAAAATGCTTATTACAAATATAAAAAATAAAAATCAAACTGCCAAATACAGAGAAATTGGTGAACATATAGAAGCAAAGAAACAATTAAATATAAAAAATAACAAATCAAACTGCCCTCTCATTTTCAAAACATCTGAAACACTCAAAACACAGTTCTAAAACATGTAAAAAACACAAACTTTATGTTATTACCAGATTTGACACAAAAATTAACCAAAAACAAATGCATGAGCAGCAAAAAGATACAAACAAAAAAAATAATAATAAACTCAATAACTATTTTTGAACACCAAGACCACATGAAAGAAGACCATGTAGCCATTTTTAAAAAGAAAAAACTAAACAAACAGTGTTGACAAATGACAATTCTCCACAAACATGAACAAGGTTGTTTAGCCATTTTGACGCAAAGATCTAACATACCCACCAAATCTAAATGGCTTGTGAAGAAGAAGAAACAAAAACCCATACCGGGAGAAATCAAAGATGGAGAGCCAATAAGTAAAGATGGTGATGGGTGGTAGCCGGTGGGTGTTAAGAGATTAGAGATGGAGAGATGAGAGAGTGAGATTGAGATGGAAAGACTTTACTTTTTTGTTTTAGGTTTAAGTTTTTACTTTAAAGTGCTAATGAAATTCGGATCGGATACGGATATCTGATTTTTTTTCACACTTCATCCGTATCCGATCCAGATATTCGGATTTTTCTATTTTTACTATCTGAATTCGATCCGGATTTTTGGATATTCAATTTTTTCTGATCGGATCAGATTTCGGATAATTTTGCACACCTCTAGTACCTACTCACTTGCAGATTTAGTAATCATTATATTGAACTCTCCCACTATAAATAGAGGTCTTCCCTCTCCTTTGCGGGGATTGGCTAATTTTATGCTGAAATAGCTCTCTCTCTCTCTTTATTCTCTTTAAACTGTAATTCAGCTCGCTGCACGCGATCTGATTTTACTTCTTTATTAATACAATAACAGTGGACGTAAAATTCACTTTTGAGCATCCGAACCACTTTAAATATTGCTTCTCACCCCGTTATTTAATTCGATATTCCCATATCACGTGTGACTTCTAAGTCCGCTTAGCATTATACACGTGTGAGTAGTTAATGTCAAAATCCAACATCAACAGTTTGGCACTAGAATGGGCCTAATTTAGTATCTACTTTTCATCAGAAAATCTCTGACTAATCGGTCCCACCACAGCAAATGGCTCGTCGTTTCGAATCTAAGCGAACCAAATATGACAATGAAGAAATCCCCCAAGTGCAAGAGAACACTTCTCCCGAAGTGCCGCCAATCCAGCAAAATATCATGGGGGATATTCCTTCAAGCTTGCGGCTTGACCCAGCCATCATGGGTTACCTGGAGAGGTTCAATAATACTCTCCAAATTGCCAGCTAAAGGCTAGATCAATTGGATCGGGTCATACCACCTGAATCCAATGAGGCGGTGCCACCGCCAAAAATGTCTGCAAGTCGTGTGAAAGCGTGAAAAAGGGCGAAAGTCTATACCACGCGCACTATAGCGCGTCAGAGAAAGGGAAAGCAAGTGGTGCAAAACGAACCAAAGGACTTTGAGGGACCAGTGAACATCGATTGCGCACTGGATAAAGTACTAGTGGCATTACGACTCGGCGACATGTCGCAGCATGAGCCGTCCAATTTAATAGCCACATGTTACACATGCATACTTACGTTAATTCAATCAAATTTTTATAGTTAATACATAGTTATGATCACTTGGAAATCAGAAAAGCACAGTGCAAATATTGCCAAAACTTCAAAGAAATTTAATAGCCTCTATTATAAATGTTGGTATTATTAGATTTTTCCGGTTTAATTTCATGGATCCAATTTAATGTTATGTTCACCAAATGTTGCCACACTGCAGCTCTGTTAGAAGTCCCCGCAACAACGTGCAAAAACAGTTTATTAGTCTTCTCCCACAATCGCATCGGCCTCAAAGCTTCCTCTTCTCCATTTTAATTTTGTTAATTCATTTTCAATGCATTGAGTCACGAATGACTGGCTGCCATGTTATAAAATTATGGAAGCCGGGTTGTCCACTTGCTAATTGATCTCGTATGAACTTGAAAGCACTCATTATAGATCTCTAATGTTATAATTGTCTCATTTGTGCATGGCTATTTGCTCAATTATAGATTGTTATTATCAGTTTATCAACTAAATGGTTTATAGAAACGCAATTCTGATTCAATGCTGTTGCCATCAGCAGCCCCCAACAAAATAAAATCGAGGCTAAGTATAAGAAACCAATCTCTTTTATTATAACAGCAAGCCAAAAGATTTGATGATCAAATTCAAACCAGAACCAGAGCCTGTAAGGAAGTGCTCTAATTCATCGTCTACAAATGATCACTCATAAAAGCCAAAAGCAAAACAAACTTTGAACTAAAACAAGGGATCATTAGCATCATCATGACCCCCAAAACAAATAAAATGACAGAGGGCGGGAAGTTGATGATCAAATGACGATCGGAGGAGTGATCTCTGCGTTGAACTGCCAAACCTCAAAACTTCCAGTAACAAAATTGTAGTATCCTCCTCTCAATGCTATAGTTTTCTTCGCCACACCCTTTCTAACATATGGATAACTTAGCAGGTTCACCAGTGACAAATTTACACATTCCTGCGTTATAATTCATATTAATTAATCAGACAGCTTAATTTATCATTAACTTAAAATATATATTAGTATTAATATATTTCTCTTACCCTTTCACATATTGCTTTTTGTTCTTGAATTGGTAGGTGGCCATACTTTGCTTTGACCTTGGCCTTAGCAGGTAATGCAATTCTCATCCAATCGTCAACAAAATCACTGCACACATATATATCGATATCATTGTCATATTAATATAGTTAAATTAATAACTATGTACTAGAAAACTTGAATGGTGTTCATGTAAATTAAAGCCTTACAAAGGAGCAGAACCATCCTCTGGATAAGTCATAAGCCTGTCTATCCCACCACAGCGACTATGTCCAATCACCAATATATTTTGAACCTGTTCAATTTTGTATTAATCAACACTGTTTTTTATTGGATAGAGGAAGGGGAAATAATTTTTTTATATGAATGTACCTCAAGATGGGAAACAGCATATTCAATGGTTGCACCAACGTCTGAGTATCTTGACTGCGCAGTATAAAAGACAATAAATCAAGACCGTAAATAATAGATAGAAAGATAGCCCTAATTATTAAACTGATCGATTAAGGAAATCAGTTGAAGAATTAACCTGGTTAAATGCAGGAACCAGGTTAGCGATATTGCGGACCATGAAGGCTTCCCCTGGTTGAAAATCTAAGACATGAGAGGGGCATACACGAGAGTCTGAGCACGCAAATACTAGAAACTGCACAACAATTAATTAATTAATTAATTAAGTGCATTATCTTAATAATTAACGTTAAAAGGAGAGAGAAATTCAAACACGTTCGATTCAGTCATATATAAATGGTAATAATATTGGAAAGAAAAGCAAAGAATTTATTAAGAATCGAAACTATACCTTAGGATGTTGGGCTTTGGCAAGTTGCTGAAAATATTCCGGGTTTTTGCTGAAAAAATGCAAACAGAAATGAATGAGTATGTTTAAAACCTTTGGTTTTTCTCTTGAAAGTATTTTTATTGCTTTTGGAAATACTAAAAGAAGCTAGTTAAGACGAGGAGATGATGACATACTCAAATTTGTAGGTCTTGAAACGAAGGAACCCCTTTATAATCCTTTCTACTGGATCAGATTGGCTGTCATCCTGGTCTTTCTCCCTGCAACATAATATAAAGAAACATAAGTTAATTTGAAGTTCCATTAATTATTCCCTCTGATTGATGAACTAGCTAGTAAAACGTTAATTATAAGCCAAACACATACATGTACTACTTTGTGTAGCTATAATTTATGTATTCTTTGCTAGCTTTTCCAAGCTTGGTAAGGGTCATATATAATAATTGCATACAGAGATGTGTAAAAATAAACCTGAGAAGTTTCTTCAGCCCTCCAATAAGATCCTTGGAATGCTTAGCCATATGAATATATATCTCTGCAAAATTCAAAAATACGTAACTTAAAATAACAACAAAACCATATTATATGTACATTAGTAAAATATATATATACATATATATAATTATATTACATATATCAATCAAAGTAACCTTTTTGTAGCAAAGGATTTTAGTTTCGAAGTTGAAGGAGATATTGGATGGTGAAACAGATGCGTATTAATTGCAACAAGGGCAAGTTCTACTTATATAGATGGAATGATGGGAGCTTATAATATTTTGTAGCAGTTGTTTCCTGGTAATTAACTTTTCAACATTCAAGATTTTAAAAATTTATGAAAGTCTACAAAGACAATCACGTGCGTCTCTCTCGCATGCAATCGTCAATATAAGACCACTGAAGAAGAAAGGTTTCTTATTTTTGGGTCAATGGGTCATATTTGGTCCACAGCAGGTAAATGGGAAATAGATAGATTTCTCATTTTTATAATATATAAATTTCCTCCCCCGAATACTTAATTTACAGCCAAAGGGGTAAGAAGAAAGAATTTCAAAAGGATGAAATTTATAATTCTATTAATACTTGATCTCCTTCAAAAAGCAAGTCAAGTCGAATGAAAGACGATGAGCGCTTTATAGAACTGGTGAAAGCGAAAGTGAAACCAAACATTTTGACAAAAGAAAAGAAACATAAAGACTCATTAGAAAATGGGAACACGGGGAGTGCCTATCTTTGAATTTAGTTCATGTTTGTTTTGGTTGGTCATAAATGTTACATTGAATACACACTCCTCCAAATAGGCATGGCAATGTTCCCCAGAATTCCGAGGACCCATCCTGTCCCACCCCATATGGGGTGGGGTGATAAACGTATTTTACACTATGATTTTGCATTGAATTTTGATAGGATTTAGGATACTTTTCATACAATTTGGGCCATAATTGCTACCTAATTCTATTAATTTGTCTTTGTAGGCCTAAACGATGATTTTTAGCATAAATGACAGTTTTGAGCGTAAATTGTGTAACTTAGCTTGAAACTCGGAATAACCTGAATTTAGAAGCGTTGGAAAGCTAAGAAAAGAGCTACAACGTTCATGTTTTGGGTTTTTCCTAATTCTGACTGGACAAAGGTAAAAACTTGGCTTGAAGTCGTGAAAAGGCCGCTGGAACTGAAGAAAAACGTCTTTGGACGTCTTCAGTATTTCTGCCATAACTTGATCTGTAGACCTCGGATTGTGCTGATTCTTGAACGACCAGAAAGATAATTGAAAGGCTACAATTCATATTTTTTACACTTTTCCATATTCTAACTATATCAGCTCAATTGGGTCTGTAAGTTTTCGCCGCGGCAAGGAAAAATCTTCGCCGCGCGAACCTGCGTCAATGCAAAAATAAAACGACGCTTTTTGGCTTGCTAGGGCTTCGTCCTTAAGTGAGAGAGGTATAAATTAGAGCGAAAAAGAAAAAAAAGAGGCTTGGTTCGTGATTTGGGAGGCAGCTCATGGAAGGAGAAGATTATTGAATATTTGGGCTTCAAATTAGAGAAGATTTCTCCATCTTTTGCTTGCTTTTGAATGATAATCTTGATTCAGTTTGTTTTGTTGTTTTATTTCGTTTTTGAGTAGAACTGAGTTGTTTAGCTAGGGTTTGATGTATCTTGATACAAGATTCAATTTATATGATTGAATTACTTTGAGTTTTTAATTTCATGATTGAGTGTTTATCTCTTTGCTTAATGTTTTTTGGATGCTTGTCACCATTCAAATATGTGTTGTTCACAATGACTGAGAAGTGTTTGTGATTGTGCCTCTTGATAAATACCATAGTTTAGCAAACGCTAGAGATAGGTTTAGCGATCTATGAAATCTAGATAGAATTTCACAAAGCTTAAAATCCTTTGAACTATTAATCTTCATTTTGTTGGTTGCGGAAGCTTAATAGGGATAAGTAGGGAAATGTAGCATGAGAATGTATTTTACAACTTAGGGAATTCGATTTTCAATCAAGGAATTAGAACTTGGGTAATAGATTCTATGATTTGGGTTAGCGTATTTAGGTGAATTCAACACCCTAGCATTTGTTTTAGAATTGTTTAATTAGTTAAGTTGTTGGTTTTGCATTTATATTTAGTTTGTTAATCTCCATCAATCCAATTTATTGTTGCTTCAATAGGACTTAAACTGAAAAATCGTAATTAGTAACACTATCCTCGTGGGAACGATACTCACCTCACTTTATTACTTTTTGCGACATTATACTTGCTATTTTTGCATGTTGTGTTTCAACGCATCAAGTTTTTGGCGCCGTTGCCGGGGATAGTTGATTATAATATTGATAGTATCTAGTGTAGTGCAAATTGAAGCTTTTATTTCATTTTTGTAGTTAATTGTAAATATTGTATAGTCTTAAGTATGAGAATTGACATTACCTCTTTCGTGCAAGGCAACGATGAATCACTATATGAAGCTTGGGAGAGGTACACGGAGTTGTTAAGGAATTGTCCACATAATGGTCTACCGTTTTGGAGACAAGTCCAAAACATTTTACAATGGGTTGCTACCAAATATTCAAATGATGTAGATGTGGCAGCAGGCGGAGCCTTAATAACAAGACCCCAGAAAGAGGCTTATGAATTGCTTGAGGTGATGGCCACAATACCTACCAAAGACCTAATGATAGAGCAATGCTGAAGAGATAATGGTCTACATGAAGTTGACGCGTTCGACACATTATCTGCACAAATTCCACATGTCAAAGCCAATTGGGAGGTATGATGTAAATTCTTTTCACTCACCATTTATAACTTGTGAATTTTGTGCAGGAAACCATGAGGTGTGGAATGCCAATATGGAAACCAGTTATTCTTTTCAACACCGAGCAAGTGAATTCAATGGTTAGTTCACAAAGGCTGCAAAGTGACTCCTTCTCCGATGCTTACAATCTTGGTTGGGGAATCACCCAAATTTGTCCTGGAGCGATCAAAGCATTCAATCAAATCAAAGGACAATGCCAAACCATCACCAGTGGTGAATCATCAACCATGTGAGCAAAGAATGTCGAAATTGGAAGATATATTCGAAGAGTTCATGCAAGAAATCACAAGTTTTATGAATGAGACACACTCAAACTTCATAAATCAAGGAGTGTCCATTCAAAATTTGGAGGTTCAAATGGGGCAATTGGTTGAACAACTGACAGAGAGATCTCAAGGTTCTTTGCTGAGCACAAAGTCACAAATCCTGAAGAACAATTAAATGTCATACCATTGAGGAGAGGTATAGTGTTGGAGCAACCTCACAATGAAGAAAAGTTGGAAAACTTGAAGACAAGACCATGAAGAGGAAAATCTCAAAGCGGAAAGGTGTGCAAAATACTTAGGGAATTTCACACAAACAACTCACCTCACAAGGAACAATTTGAGGAATTTGGTGTAAATGGCCACAAGTCAAAATTGGTGTGGAAGAGACTCCAAACATTGGACTCAACCAATCACCATCTCACTCAAAGTTCGCATATACAAATTTGAAGTTCCGAAAAGATGCTTATGAGAATGTCCGAAATCCAAAGGAAAGATCAAGAGGTGGCAATGGGAAGTGAAGCACCCCACAAGGATCCGGATTGACGAAGGACCATGGGAAAGTCGAGCTTTCGACTATAAACAAGCGCTTCTTGGAGGCAACCCAAGTCTTTTCAATTGTTTTTCATTTCATTGCTGTTTTAATTTGTTTTAGTTTTCTTATGATTTTGAATTAGTTTTAATTTGTGTGTTTTGGGTGTTTCAGGTGAAGTTTGAAGCTAAGGAAAAGGAAAGAAAAACTTCAGACTTCGCCGGGGCGAAGTGCCCTGAAGAATTTTGAGCTCCTGTATTTTTCGCCGCGCGAAGAATTTGTTGTCGCCGCGGCGACGATTGGTTTTGAATTTAGGGTTTTATCATGAAGAACTTCGCCGCGGCGAAGTCTGTTTCCTTTTAATAGTCGCGTGATCTTTCATTTTGCGAAAATTTTCCTGAAGCACTTTTCTTTTTAGTTTTTGTTTTTATTTCTTTAGTTTTTGTAAGTAGGAATTGATGTTGATTTCCTGGTTTTTGGCCTTTATTTGTTTTTGTTTAGATTTTAGGTTTAGTTTAATAGGTTGAGATTAGAGTAATTCTTTCATATTAATCGGTGAGGTATCTAACACATTTGGCACCATTGACTTTCATTTGTTTGACAATGATGATGAGGAGGAAGCCAAGTGGATGCCAGGATGTTGCACAAAAATTGGCCTTTACGGATTAGTCAGGGGAGTATCTCATAACATTTACTTTGTTTTTCTATTCCTTGGATGTGTATGATGTGACATTGGGGACAAGGTCTTTTAAGTTTGGGAGGAAATAGACATAAAGCTTGGTTTAAGGGTATACCGCTGGAAACCAGAACCCGCCTTAAAAACTGCCTAGCAGTACTTGGCAACCTCTGGTATAACACGCCACGTACACCTTAAACGGAAAAAAAAAAAAAAAAAAAAAAAAAAAAAAAAAACTTTAGTTATTATTTATTTTGATTGTTTTTGCCGATGATGAATTCATAAGTCTATGATGAAACTTAATTGTTGGGATATTATTCTTGGAAAATGTTAAGCTTACTTCAAGTTTAGGTTATTGACTGAATTTTGATTGAGGTTTTGTTAGTGGTTCAACCACCATTTTCATTTTTTCGGCATGCTTAGAAACATTTTATGTGGTTAGGTGAAGTTTGATAATGTTGGTGGACTCTAGAACCTAGTAGAGAAGTGCTTGAGCGAAATTCTAGGATTAGACTTGTTGAGGAAATGATTTAGGCATTTTTTGAACGTTTGAGCCTTTCCAGCTGACCCATAATGAATCTTCCCTAGTCACCCACTTGAGCCTTATGAGATTATCTGCCTTATTTTCCTTGCAAACCAAAAATTGTCACTCCCTATACCCTAAACACTTTATCATACCCTTTAGGAGAATTTGGACCAAATGTATGCACCAAAAGAGCTTTGAGAGGTGTGTGAATAAGTGATGGACCAAAATCTTAAGTTTGGGGGTTGCAAAAAAAGGGCACGAAGAAGGGGCAATAGACCTCAATGGTGTTGCAAATAATTGTTATGTAATATTTATTTTTGAAAAAAAAAAGAAAAAAAAAAAAAAAGAAAGAAGAAGAAGAAGAATAAAAAAAAAAAAAAAAGAAAAAAAATTTTGCTTTAGTTCAATTCAAAATCAACAATAAGAAATGCATAAGTTTGAGGGTTGTAAAATGGTTGACACTTTGATTGGTGGTTGAGAAGAAAGTGGAGATTGATGTAGCTCTTAGTGTTTGCATGAGGAAAACTGAGTTCTCTTACTTTGTTTATCCTATCCCTTCCTTGGAGCCCACTCCCCTTGCCTAACGTTACAAGCTTGCAAAGACTTTTTATCCTTAGCGATGTCTAGTCCACATTAGTGGAGAGTAGTTCGATACTTAGCTTATGGAGTCTGCCACCATTTGTAAACTTTACATTTCTGCATAAAACAATCAGGGAAGTCGGAATGTGAACTGAAGTGGGGATCACCTACTCGGGGATCAATAGAGAAAGATAGTCGATGCAACTTATAACTTCTTGGAGTGTTGAACATTTTCTACTAATAATTTTTCAACACCTTAGAGACTTGTATAATTCTAGGCAATTCTTGTGTTGAGTTTGAGCTTAATTTTTGTTTGTTCATTTTTAGTTTGTTTTTTTTGTGTTTTTGGTTGTTTGTTGCTTTTCTTCCTTTGAGTTTTTATTCCTTTTTGCTCGAGGACGACAAATCTTAAGTTTGGGGGTAGTTGATACGTATTTTACACTATATTTTCCATTGAATTTTGATAGGATTGAGATACTTTTCATACAATTTGGGCCATAATTGCTACCTAATTCTATTATTTGTTTTGTAGGCCTAAACGATGATTTTTAGCATAAATGACAGTTTTGAGCGTAAATTGTGTAACTTGACTTGAAAACTCGGAATAACCTGAATTTAGAAGCGTTGGAAAGCTAAGAAGAAGAGCTACAACGTTCATGTTTTGGGTTTTTCCTAATTCTGACTGGACAAAGGTAAAAACTTGGCTTGAAGTCGTGAAAAGGACGCTGGGAACTGAAGAAAAACGTCTTTGGACGTGCTTCAGTATTTCTGCCATAACTTGATCTGTAGACCTCGGATTGTGCTGATTCTTGAACGACCAGAAAGATAATTGAAAGGGCTCAATTCATATGTTTTACACTTTTCCATATTCTAACTATATCATGCTCAAATTGGGTCTGTAAGTTTTCGCCGCGGCAAGGAAAAATCTCGCCGCGGCGAAACCTGCGTCAATGCAAAATAAAACGACGCTTTTGGCTTGCTAGGGCTTCGTCCTAAGTGAGAGAGGTATAAATTAGAGCGAAAAGAAAGAAAAGAGGCTTGGTTCGTGATTTGGGAGGCAGCTCATGGAGGAGAAGATTATTGAAGATTTGGGCTCAATTAGAGAAGATTTCTCCATCTTTTGCTTGCTTTTGAATGATGAATCTTGATTCAGTTTGTTTTTGTTGTTTTATTTCGTTTTTGAGTATGACTGAGTTGTTTAGCTAGGGTTTGATGTAATCTTGATACAATGATTCAAATTTATATGGATTGAATTACTTTGAGTTTTAATTTCATGATTGATGTTTATCTCTTTGCTTAATGTTTTTTGGATGCTTGATCACCATTCAAATATGTGTTGTTCCCAATGAACTGAAGTGATTTGTGATTGTGCCTCTTGGATGAATACCATAGATTAGCAAACGCTAGAGATAGGTTTAGCGATCTATGAAACTAGATAGAATTTCACAAAGCTTAAAATCCTTTGAACTATTAATCTTCATTTGTTGGTGCGGAAGCTTAATAGGGATAGTAGGGAATGTAGCATGAGAATGTATGTTTACAACTTAGGGAATTCGATTTTCAATCAAGTAGAACTTGGGTAAAGATTCTATGATTTGGGTTAGCTTATTTAGGTGAATTCAACCCCTAGCATTTGTTTTAGAATTGTTTAATTAGTTAAGTTGGGTGGTTTGCATTTATATTTAGTTTGTTAATCTTCCATCAATCCAATTTATTGTTGCTTCAATTAGACTTAAACTAGAAAAATCGGTAATTAGTAACACTATCCTCGTGAACGATACTCACTCATCACTTTATTACTTTTTGCGACTAGTATACTTGCTATTTTTGCATGTTGTAGTTTCAACGCATCAAGTTTTTGGCGCCGTTGCCGGGATAGTGATTATTAATATTGATAGTATCTAGTGTAGGCTAAATTGAAGCTTTTATTTCATTTTGTAGTTAATTGTAAATATGTATAGTCTTAAGTAGAGAATGACATTACCTCTTTCGTGCAAGGCAACGATGAATCTATATGAAGCTTGGGAGAGGTACACGAGTTGTTAAGGAAATTGTCCACATAATGGTCTACCGTTTTGGAGACAAGTCCAAACATTTTACAATGGGTTGCACCAAATATTCAAATGATGTAGATGTGGCAGCAGGCGGAGCCTAAATAACAAGACCCCAGAAGAGGCTTATGAATTGCTTGAGGTGATGGCCAACAATACCTACCAAGACCTAATGATAGAGCAATGCTGAAGAGAATATGGGTCTACATGAAGTTGACGCGTCGACACATTATCTGCACAAATTGCACCATGTCAAAGCCAATTGGGTTATGAATGTAAATTCTTTCACTCACCATTTATAACTTGTGAATTTTGTGCAGGAAACCTGAGAGTGTGGAATGCCAATATGGAAACCAGTTATTCTTCAACAACAGCAAGTGAATTACATGGTTAGTTCACAAAGGCTGCAAAGTGACTCCTTCCTCGATGCTTACAATCTTGGTTGGGGGAATCACCCAAATTTGTCCTGGAGCGATCAAAGCAGTCAATCAAATCAAAGGACAATGCCAAACCATCAACCAGTGGTGATCATCAACCATGTGAGCAAAGAATGTCGAAATTGGAAGATATATTCGAAGAGTTCATGCAAGAAATCACAAGTTTTATGAATGAGACACACTCAAACTTCATAAATCAAGGAGTGTCCATTCAAAATTTGAGGTTCAAATGGGGCAATTGGTTGAACAACTGACAGAGAGATCTCAAGGTTCTTTGCTGAGCACAAAGGTCACAAATCCTGAAGACAATTAAATGTCATACCATTGAGGAGAGGTATAGTGTTGGAGCAACCTCACAATGAAGAAAAGTTGGAAGAACTTGAAGACAAGACCAATGAAGAGGAAAATCTCAAAGCGGAAAGGTGTGCAAAATACTTAGGGGAATTTCAACCAGCAACTCACCTCACAAGGAACAATTTGAGGAATTTGGTGTAAATGCGCACAATCAAAATTGGTGTTGGAAGAGACTCCAAACATTGGACTCAACCAATCACCATCTCATCTCAAGTTCGCATATACAATTTGAAGTTCCGAAAAGATGCTTATGAGATGTTCCGAAATCCAAAGGAAAGATCAGAGGTGGCAATGGAAGTGAAGCCCCCCACAAGATCCGATTGACGAAGGACCATGGGAAAGTCGAGCTTTCGACTATAAACAAGCCTTCTTGGGAGGCAACCCAAGTCTTTTCAATTGTTTTTCATTTCATTGCTGTTTTAATTTGTTTTAGTTTTCTTATGTTTTTGAATTAGTTTTAATTTGTGTGTTTTGGGTGTTTCAGTGAAGTTTGAAGCTAAGGAAAAGGAAAAAAACTTCAGACTTCGCCGGGCGAAGTGCCCTGAAGAATGTTGTAGCTCCTGTATTTTTTTCGCCGCGGCGAAGAATTTGTTGTCGCCCGGCGACGATGGTTTTGAATTTAGGGTTTTATCATGAAGAACTTCGCCGCGGCGAGTCTGTTTCCTTTTAATAGTCGCGTGATCTTTCATTTTTGCGAAATTTTCCTGAAGCCTTTTCTTTCTTTTAGTTTTTGTTTTTTTTCTTTATGTTTTGTAAGTAGGAATTGATGTTGATTTCCTCCTGGTTTTTGGCTCTTTATTTGTTTTTGTTTAGATTTTAGGTTTAGTTTAATAAGGTTGAGATTAGGATGTATATTCTTTCATATTACATCGGGAGGTATCGGGGTATCTACACATGTGGGCACCATTGACTTCATTTGTTGACAGACTGATAAAATGAGGAGGAACCCAGCACAATGGATGCCATAAGGATGTTCCAACCACAAATTGGCCTTTACGGATTAGTCAGGGAGTATCTCATAACATTTACTTTGTTTTTCTTTCCCTCTTCGAACCTGTCATGCTCCGACAGACGTCGGACAACCCACCCGTCATTTTACAGGAAACCCACCCACACTAAAAGTCACATAACACCATTGTTGAAGTTGGAACTCACCACCCAAAACGACACGGCTGAACACCCACACACCCCGCATCAATACTTTAGACAAATCAACTGCACAATCACTTAGCAAACTTGATACAACGCCATCTCAACTAAAAAACCCGGCGAACAAGCAACAAACAACAAACACAACAAAAAATAACAACAAGACAAAACAATAGCGAATAAAATCAAAAACAAAATGGGGCCGAAACTCAGACCTATCCAACAACAATCAATCTTATTTAGACCAATTTGGATGTTCCACTGACAAAAGTGCAGTAGAGCTATGATAAAGTTTGAAGTAGGATTTATTCTGACCAATGGATGCATTGACTTAGTTTAGGTATTACTTACGAAAGTTGATTGAAGTTGTTGATGGATCAACTAAGCATCTAATTCGGAATCTAAAACATTTACGTTGGACAACCGTATAATGCTTGGTGGACTCGAAAACCTATAAGGATATTCGAGAGGAATTAGGATTAGATATGGATGAGGGGATGATTATAGAGGATTTGAATGCAGCCTTTCAGCACATAGTAATGAATATTCCTAGTCACCCACGGCTGAGTTATCGACTAAAATTTTCTTGCAACAAAAATTGACTCCTATAACTAAAAGCCTGATTTGGATCAGTATTGTGATTAAAAGAGAAACGCTAGTAGGGAAGGAATAAGAGATGCAGGAGATATAGCATGTTGACACGAAAAGGGACGGGTGTGAAAGGGGAGGTGTGTGGAAGGATCGATCGTACATGCCTGGGTAAGGACATGCCCAATGCAGGCTTCCCTTATTGGAGGGAATGTATGAAGGCTTGTGTGTAAGTGATACCAAAGAAGGTCAAAAGGGCACGAAAAGGGCATAGACCTCAGGGTGTTGTTGGCAGTAATTGTTATTGTAGTATTTATTTGAAAAAAAAGAAAAAAAAAACAAGAAGAGAGAAGAAGAAGATAAAAAAAAAAAAAAAGAAAAAAAATTTGCTTTGTCATCAAATCACACATAGACCTAATCATCAGTTTTGAGGTTGTAAACAAGGTTGACACTTTGATTGGGTGGTTTAGAAAGCAAGTGGAGTTGATGTACTCTTAGTGTGCCTCACAGAGGTAAAACTGAGTTCTCTTACTTGCCTCTTCATCCACTCCTAATCCTAGGACACATCTCCCTTGCAAAACCACCCACAAAACTTACAAGCAGCAAACTGATCCTAGCAAAAAACACCCATTATAAGTTCGACCCCTACTTACGAGTCTCCACCATTGAATAAACTAATAACCCTGCATAAACGACATCAAAGTAAGAACTCTACACTGATCAACCAACACATCGGGACAATAGAGCAAAGCAACGGTGCCGTCATCAGGGGGGACTTAAACTCTTGAGACTGCATTCCGAACCATTACGGATCGAGTACTCATACTTGGGAGAAAGGAGAACGAGTTATAAACAAAGCAGAAGCGAAGGGACCATAGGGGGGCTACGGGGATAAGAAAGACGGGCACACGCTTGGTACGGGGCACTAAGGGAACCGGAGTGAATCAGGCATTCTTAGTTTGAGTTGAGCGTAAGTTTTGTGTTTTTCAGTGTGTTAGTTTGTTGTTTTGGTGTTTTTGGATTGTTTGTGTGCTTTTCGTCCTTTGAGTTTTTATTTCCTTTTTGCTCGAGACGAGCAAATCTAAAGTTTGGGGTAGTGGATAAACGGTATTTTACACTATGAGTTTGCATTGAATTTGATAGATTTAGGATACTTTTTCATACAATTTGGGCCATAATTGCTCACTATTCTATAATTTGTCTTGTAGGCCTAAACGATGATTTTTAGCATAAATGACAGTTTTGAGCGTAATTGTGTAACTTGAGCTGAGAAACTCGGAAAAACCTGAATTTAGAAGCGTTGGAAAGCTAAGAAGAAGAGCTACAACGTTCATGTTTGTTGTTTTTTCCTAATTCTGACTGGACAAAGGTAAACTGGCTTAAGTCGTAAAGGACGCTGGGAACTGAAGAAAACGTCTTTGCGTGCTTCATATTTCCTGCCATAACTTGATCTGTAGACCCTCGATTGTGCTGATTCTTGAACGACCAGAAAGATATTGGACAGGGCTACATTCATATGTTTTACACTTTTTCCATATTCTAACTATATCATGCTCAAATTGGGTCTGTAAGTTTCGCCGCGGCAAGGAAAATCTCGCCGGCGGCGAAACCTGCGTCAATGCAAAATAAAAGACCGCGTTTGGCTTGCTAGGGAGCTTCGTCCTTAAGTGGAGAGGTATAAATTAGAGCGAAAAAGAAAGAAAAAGAGGCTTGGTTCGTGATTTGGGAGGCAGCTCATGAAGTAGAGAGATTGAAAGTTGGGCTTCAAATTAGAGAAGATTTCTCCATCTTTTGCTTGCTTTTGAATGATGAAATCTTGATTCAGTTTGTTTTTGTGTTTTATTCGTTTTGAGTATGAACTGGAGTTGTTTCGCTAGGTTTGATGTAATCTTGATACAATGATTCAAATTTATATGGATTGAATTACTTTGAGTTTTAATTTCATGATTGAGTGTTTATCTTTTTGCTTAATGTTTTTTGATCTTGATCACCATTCAATATGTGTTGTTCACAATGAGCTGAGAAGTGATTTGTGATTGTGCCTCTTGGGATAATATCCATAATTAATAGCAAACGCTCGAGAGATAGGTTTGTTCGATCTATAAATCTATAATAGAAAGTTTCACAGTGCAAAAAATAAAAATAAAATCCTAATTGCGAACAAAAACTGCCATCGAATACCATAAAAGCGTATCATGTTATTGAGCATAATAGAAACGGAAGCTTTAATAGGGATAAGTAGGAAATGATAAGCAGGAGAATTATGTATAAAAATTACCTGAAACTAGAAACTGAAAATATCTACACGATTAGAAATGTTAAACTACAAGATACTACAAACGAAAACCAAGTTTGAAATGCTACCAAAAAAAAATCAGACAAATTCAACTAACTCTACAAGTTGGGGGATCTCAGCGACCGTATGTGAGTAGAAATTCAACCCAACACAACAAGAGCATTAAAAATAAAACTCTAATAAATTATCAAAACCACAATAACATCTAAAACATAGCGAGGCAGTTAAGTTGGGGGGTTTGGCATTTAGATGTAGTTTGTAATCTTCCATCATCCCCAAGTTATGTTTGCTCTGCACTGCGGACTAACGAGAAAAAGCGGATTATAACACTATCCCGGGGGAACGAGACGCACGCATCATTTATGACTTTTGCGCCTAGTATACTTCTATTTTGCATTTTTCGTTTCATCCTCAACGCTCAGGGGGTCGCCCTGGTTTTTTGGGGATAGGGGGGGGTGGGGCATTTTAATCCCATCCTCTGGGTGGGGGGGGGGGATCTTTCCCTCCCCTACCTCCGCCGCGTCTAAAATATATAAAATTAATTATATATACACCCTATATTTCACTAATTACACAATTATCCTATACATAAACTCATATTTTCCAATTTCTCCACCCAAAATTAAACAAGAACAAACCCTAACCCATATTTATGTAAAATAACTATGTTTAAACGATTAATTTAAATGTTTGTCATTGGAGAAAATTAACTATTTGTTTTAATACTCAAATTAATTATTTTTATGATAATTAATGAAGGAACACCCGCGGGACGGAATCTCCAACATTCCCCTTTGGGACGGAAAAGAGGAATTCTTGTCATCCTCATTAAGAGGATGGGGTGGGGAGTGATTTTGAGGACGGAAATGGGTACGGTGAATGAGATCCCCGGCCTGCCTTGCCCCGCCCCATTGCCATGCCTACCTCCAAAATTCTAACCGACAATTTATATACATAATTATTGATTGAATTATTTAAAGTGTGGGGTATTTAGTAATAAATGAGGTAGGGATCAGGTCCAAGTCCAATCTAATCCTAACTTAAGTCCAGCCCAATTAAAGTGTTTCATTACAATATCCAGTTAATCTCCATTTTACACTAAAATTTTGTATATAAAATTATAAACGTTATAAAGTCTTCTCTTGACCAACAATCAACAGTAATTATATTTATAAACTTTTGTATACATGTAATTACTAAATCGCTTCTTTTAATTTAATTATTTATTTTTTTAATTCTTTTGGTATCAAATCAATTATTGCCTATATTTTAATGAAATTATGAGAGTGATGGATAAACATTATCCATTGCAATATCTTGAAAAAGATCTTAAACTAAAGAAAAAAATTAATTTATTATATCATATATACTGGCCAAAATTAGAAAAAAAAAAACAAAAAAAAAAAGAATTATCTTCTGGGTTTTGGCTTCATCCGGGTGGTAAAGCTATCAGCATTAAGGCTTGAGCAATTAGCAGTCGTAGCTTCGGGATGAGCAAAAACCACCTCTGACTTCACTCACGTCATCATCATCATCATCATCATCTCATCTTCTGTAAGCACTTCTTCCACTATCATTTCCTTTCTTTAACTTGCTTTTCCTTCAACTAACCCTCCTCTCCCTTCAATTGCTCAAAGGATTTTCGGTGCTATGGCGACTCAATCTCCGCCTCCTCCCAATCCAGCGGCTGATGATCCTACAAAACCAGGTTTTCTTTCGTCTTCTTTATTTGGTCAATGATCAATATTATATTTATCTTTAATCTTTTACTTTATCTTCCATTTCAATTTATGTTTTATTTTTGTTTCCAAGATTAGAAAGGAAAGGAACTAGAAATTTGAATTAGCGAAATTTGATTGAGTTATTACTTGAATTGTTTAATTTTACGGCTTAATATTGAAGTTTAGTAGTTACTTTACTTATTTGACTGTTATGTCTGTTGCAAAAAGACGACAGAATCATAGATTATTTTGATATTCCTTCTAGAATGATAGTTAGTTCATTCATGTTGTTAGCTATCAACAATCAATTCAGACGCATATTTATGTTATGGAGGTAAGTCGGTGCAAATGAGAGAGAGAAAAAGTTTGTGCCTCATTTGAAATTTGAATTTAATTTGAGCTTATTAAGATGAAAATCTTATACTACTGATTGTACCCAAATTGCCAAGGTATTAATACTATATGAGGTGGATTTGAGATTGCTTCAACATAAATTAGGGACGTTTGTTTGTGGATCTATTATCTTCAAAAGTTAGTGTTTCTGTGGGTTCCTCATTATTGATTTTTGTGGCCAAGGTAACAATGCTCTATGTTTTATTTTGTTATTTAACGTTCAGCTACAGAACCAGCACAACCAACAAATGAGGCACAGCAAGATGCTCGAGATGCTGCTAAACCGATTTCTTCTCCGTCAGTGTTTGTGAACTCAGAACCTATGAGGGAGGAGCAAGTACAGAATGCTGTAAAATTCCTTTCACACCCTAAAGTCAGGGGTTCGCCAGTTATGTATAGAAGATCTTTTCTAGAGAAGAAGGGTCTCACAAAAGAGGAGATAGATGAGGCTTTTCGGCGTGTACCTGTAAGCAACTTATTTATTTGGTTCTCTCTTGTTATTACATTGAATTCTTTTATAAACCGTTCATTGACTCTTATTGGTTAGTATTTATTGTTGCCTCCCTTCAAATTTTCAGGACCCAACTCCAAGTGCACAGGCAACTACTATTAATCAAGGTAATGAACTTTGGTACCGAAGTGGGAGCTTTGTCTTCAGCAGCGCACTTCTTGGGTTTGACAGAGTTTGGCTGAAGCTTGTAATGCTGATTCTGTTTATGCTGAAATTTAATATGAACAGATGGGCAGGTGAAATCATCAGCTAACAATCAGCCACAGGCAACAACACAAGCTTTGCAGCCTGCAACAGCTGCTCCTGCTGGTGTTATTACACCAGTGAGGACATCAATGATGTCCCGATTTCACTGGTATCATGCTGTTCCTGCTGTAGGATTTCTGGCCGCTTCAGGTGCTGGAACTGCCGTTTTAATCAAGGTAATAATAACCTTTCTTTTACATTCTATAGAAACTAGTAGTTGGATATGTTAATGCCTAGCCTTCATATTTTATTGCCTTTTTTGACGTTGGATTGCATTTGTGGGTATCCTTTGCCTAACCCATATATAGCAGTATACTGTAGATTTTAATTGCTTAGTATTTCATAGGGAAATTACCCTAAATGGTCACATTTTTAGGTCAAAATTGAAATATGCTCTTCTCTTATTTTCTCTCTAAACCTAGTCATCTGCAACGTTGTTAGACAAAAATAGCCTTATTTGACAATTAACAGATTGCAAGACAACACAAGAAATGCCATCCTTTCAGTGCTTGAATTTTAGCATTCTAACACCACTAGAACATTTGAAGGCCGCTCAAATCCTGTGGTTCTAGCACTTCTGTTGGGAATTTGAGCAGTTCAGTGTATATTTTCATGGTTTTTATGTTTAAAATGCAAAAGAGACTTGTTTTGTTGCAAAAAATTAGTTTTCCGTGTTCAGAAAACATATTCTGCAAATTTGAGTGGTCTAGTGTTCATTCTTGCACTGCTAGAGAACACTCGAATTGTAGCAGTTTAACACTGTAGAACATTCACGTGCCGCTCATACCTTGTGGTTCTAGAACTTTTTTCTTTGGTTGGAACACTCGAACCAATCAAATTGGTGAACATGTTTAAACTTCAAACCATATGTGAACACGGTGTTTACAGCGAAAATGTGTTCTGTACTCATGTTCAGGATTCTCTACAACAAATAAAGTATACACTAAGCTAATGCAACCATTTCCATGAATAGTAAAGGATTTGATGATAAATCAACAAGATCAAACAATATCATTTCCTATTTTGAAGCTTTGCAATGGTTGCGATGTAAAAATGCAGGTGATAATAACCGGTTCTACTAACAAATATAAGTTCACAGATATGATGAATGGAACTTGTGAAGTAGTAGACAAGGAACAATGAAGAAGTTGTATTATGCTTGTGTGTTTTGTTTTCTTATTTATGTAGAAGTGCCAATTTGTCTATTTGGTTGGTGAGTGGCAAGGTAGGAGAGGGAATATTGGGTTGGCTATGTTTCAATTTTCACTAAAAAAATGTGGCTATTTAGGCTAATTTGCCAAGGTTGATCACAATATTAATTAACATATTTCTTGTTTTAGAAAACTTTTGTCCCAAGGTTCAAGTCTTGGATACGGAAAGTTGTATTGGAAGAAGAAGATGACATTTCAAAGAAACCTAATGGTAAACCAAGTTTGGCAGAAGAAGCAGCAGCGGCCGCCAAATCAGCTGCAGCTGCAGCTGCTGATGTGGCAAAGGCAAGCCATGAAATGCTGAATTCAAAAAATGATGGTGGGACTATACTGGACTTAAGTTTATTTATTCATGCAACATTTTTTTTTTTTTTTTTTGCCACTATTTTGACTGTTCTTTTCTTTGGCTGCTTTGAATTGTTCACTGATGAGATCATATGACACAACTGGTTCCTTTTTTCCAGAAAGAAGATACTTTGAAGAATTTATGAATCTGTTAGATGTGCAAGTTCAGGAAATGAAGTCCATGAGTAATGCCATAAGGAAGTTGGAAGGTACATTACATCTTTCTTTGGGATCAAGCACATTGTTAATTTATTTAGCATTATGGTTCTACAGTGGTTGCCTATTGCCCAAATCAATGGCACTTTCTGCAGCGATTTTGATTTCCAAGGATGCTAGTACCATTATTAGCCTATGGTAAAACCCTTTTTTTAAAATAAAAAAAAAAAAAAAAAGTGATCTAGACAAAAAGAATTTCCTTTCTTGGGTGGGGGAGTTTGGAGTCCCAAAAGCTACTGGAACATTGTTAAGAATTGGGATTTTCTCTCCATTGAATTTCTTATTTGTTCCAATTTCTACTTGCAACCTAATCCTGCATCAACTCTCAAAGGATGTTGTTAAGATACTTTGGTGAATGAGTCCAGCAATATTTTCATCTATCTTGCCCAATCTCTTCTTCACTTCTTTTTCGAGTTATAGAAACGATGTGCTCTCAGATGCCTTGTTGTCAGAATTAACACCAGCCAACTTTAAATTATTCAGAGGCCCTATGTGTTGTTGTGTTTTCATTGTGAAGCCTTAGAGAGAGCAAAAGGGTCAGATTTTCTTTGGGCTGATGGGGTGACTTATATCTGACTATGTCTTAAGTTTATCCATGTTTTGTTCTGGTTTTGATCTAATCTGTTGGCAGGTGTCTTTTGGCATAGTATGATCGTGAGTAATCTGTGACATAGCGCTTTCTCTAGTTGATTTTAATTTTGATCATTTCATTCCGGAACTTTGACCCTACCAGGTTTCTTTTTTGCTGTCGGGGTGCATGGGGACTGTTTTCCTTGGGTGTAGGGTTTAGGGTTGGGTACCTGGGATGTACTAAGCTAAATGACCCTCAATTGTTAAACACAAATTTACTAGAGTTCTTGTTGTTGGCTTCTTATATTGATACTTTCATGGAGATTTCAGCAAAAGATGTCTCACCTATGAATGGGATTTGGCCAGATTTCTTATTGTATGTCCTTTGTTTGTTTGTAATTGTCAGGACAAACTACATATTCTGAGAGAACCTCTTTCGTGAATCAGGAAGATCATAGGGTCTCAGTCACAAGTGTGAAGGTGAGCTGAAAATAGGTGTAGCCTAAGATTGCTTTTCTGATATGCATTGGAGCATAAATATTCTGATTCAAATTTTAGTGCTTAAGTTAACTTTGTACTAATTCAAATTTTTGTCACAGCAACCGTACATGAATGGCAAGTCAGACTTTGACTCTCGAGCAGGTAGCTGGATCCTCCTTGTTTAATCTTTGTAATGGCCTTGAACTTTTATGCAGCACTAATGAATTTTCTGTACAGTGAGGTCTTCCTCACCTCCTGCCACTGGTGAACCCTCTGTTGCACCCCACCCGAAGTCATATATGGAGGTTAGTTTCCGTGATCCTCATGCTTCTTAAAAATCCTTATTTTTCAGTGGGAAATGAAGTTTGCATTTTTCCCTTGTCATATTCTAGCTAGCTCCATACGTATCTGCATCACTTTTTTCATACTTGGTGAATGATGAACCTGAAAATATATTAGCACATGTCTAATTCTTGGCTGTGGTCTTAAAGCATTTTTCTTATATATCTGTAATTATGTTGCAGATTATGGCGATGGTCCAGAGAGGGGAGAAACCTTCCAACATTAGGGTAACTAATGTTGTAATTTGAACAGTTGTGATACTTCGTTGCTGGTCAATGCTGATTCTCCATCTTTCTGTTTTCTTATGCAGGAGATAAATGATCAACCTCCGAACCCTAACCAGCAATTATCAAATCCGCGCTTAGTGCCTAGAGCTAAGGTTTGTTTCTTCACTAGATTTGTGGATTGTTGACAACTCTTTTACTTTGTTCGCTATGTGAAAAATATTATTCCAAAACAGGATAAGCGTTTTGTTGAAGAATTGGTCAATTTTATTAATCGAGGCCATATTTTTAGCTTGCATTATCAATTTCATATTTCCTGCATCAGTTTAGGTGGCTGCATGATGTTAAATTACTCTGAAGTGTTTGGTATTTGAACAACAAGGAAAACATGGATGTAAGATGGCTAAAGTAAATTTTCAATTGAAATGATGTGAAAATGGCCTCTGAGCTGGAATAGGCGGTTTATCATATTACCACTAGATATAGAAATAACAGGATATATATGAGAATCGATGATATTTAGCTAATTGCATTTAGAGTTGATTGACATAAAAGAATTTTGAATTCACCCCAAACTGATTATGTCTTTTACTTATCCTGTGTAGCCTTGGGAGGTTGGTCAGGCCCAAAATAGCTCTAACCAAGTACTTCAGTCTCAAGTAAGTGTGGAAGGCTTGAATGCCAAGGTTCAAGATAATGGGCAGAACTATCAGATAGAGGATGAGAATCCAGTGCCTTGGTGGCAGCGGAAAAATGTGAGGATCACAGAAGTTGAGAATGAAGATGAAGTCAAGAGTCGACCTTATGGTGTGCGAACCAATGAGCCACCGGTTCGGCGGGCATGGGTTCCACCTCAGCCACCTCCTGTTGCAATGCCAGAAGCAGCAGAAGCCATCCGGAGGCCAAAATCAGCAGTTCCGAAAGAACAGTTGGCTGAAGATGAGTCAGTATCTAATAATTCAGATGTTACTAATGAGTTGCAGAGGATCACAAAGATATCTGAAACTGGAGGTGCAGTAGAACAGATGAACGGTGGGGGCTTAGTGATGAACACAAGTGAGATACAGGAAGAACAAGAAGACAGCATCGAGGGGAACTGAAAGGTGATTCACTTCATGTGATCAGCTTGACCTAAGGTACTCAATATACTTGGGAATGATAGTAGTTGTTGAATCAATATGAAACAATTAGTTTGATCCCACATCTATAAACGCAATTTGTTATCCATTTTCCGGGCAAGAATAAAGTTATAAAGAGGTGAACTTTTTGTATATAAGCTACTAGTTTTATGGATTATATGCCTCTTTTCTCCTCTTTCATGTTATGGATCACGCATTCCTTACAAAGTAATTATCTTACTCTTACTTGACCGTAGTGTTAAGATTTAATGTCTAATCAATCCATGGTTATTAGTATCCTATAATAAGCGATACGTATCCTATGATATGATTCGATACAAGTCGTCAACGATACGTATCAAAGAGTGTATTTTAAACCTTTTGATACGTTGATATGTATCATACGATACGATATGTATCTTTAAAAATATCGATAAGATTGATACAATTTTATTAATTTGAGTCAAAAGCCCCCCAAAAAAAAAAATCAGGTCGGATCTAGGACATTCAACTTGGTTAACTAAAATCTGTTTAAATTTACCAATTTTGTATGAAGAAAGTGAAGAGGAAGATATATTGTCTATTTTGCATGAACACAAGTAGATATATAGATTTTGACATTGATCTTGAAAATTATATGAATAATTAAGAAGAAATAATATATATTCTTAATTTTGTTAATAAATTTGATTATGTAAAACCATAATTTAAAGCTAATAATATTATAAAATTGTTAATTAATTTTTGAGATAATATTAATTTTTTTAAAAAATTTATTATTATTTTTAAAAGAAAAAAAACATATTATACAATATGTGATATATTATCCAAAAAATTAGATTTTCGTATACAATCCAATGAGTTGACAACCAACATTAAATACTTTTAAAGAAGAAAGTGGTTCCGTGAAGGTGGATATTTTTGACCGACCAACCTCTTCATGAAGCAGAGATGAACACGTGTACGTTATCTTTTTGTGTAATACAAATTTGATAGGGCATGTGTTATGGTAAGTGTTAGACATGATAATATATTTTGAAGATTTTGTGTTTCTGGGACTGGTAGGCATTGTTGCTGCTTTTGATGCTAATGTTTTACGCGTGATACTTTCTAGGATGAAAGAAATATAGTTCGTTCATTCATTAGGCGTGATACTTTCTACGATGAATTGGTTTAAGCAACACTTTAATTTTATAGAATTTTTTAGTTACGTTTTGATTTCTATTAGTAATATTTTGGTTTTCTAAGGTTTGCTAATGACATCGAACAAAATGATAAAAATTGACTCACAATCCAATTCTATAAATTTTTTCTTGAAACACCACCGTGACAGTTTATAATTGGTCAATTCGTAAATGGATAGACATGATCTATAGCAAGCAGGCGAAACCTATTTACGAACTGATCAATTATAAGTTATTATATCGAGATTATGAGAGAAAATTTATAGGATTGAGTTATAAATATAATAGTACTGATAACAAAAACATCATCAAAAAAATTCAAATAACTGACTAAGGATTTTGTTCTTTTAACAATGACCAAGTTTAGATGGCCCAATAAAAATATAGAGTGGGTTTGTGTTAGTGGCCACAATACTATAGTATAGTGCTTCCTCGATAGCTTCCAGTTCCTCCATTAACATTTGCATTGAAATTTTATATAATATTATTACGTTGTGAAAGGTGATCTTATCTGGTTAGGTCAAGGATTAATATATTTGTATTTGTTGGAGGCATTTGGGCGTGAGGTCTGCTAAATTGAATGTGCAAAAGAGGCCAAACACAAGCAAATAGGGATCTTCTTTGATCAACAAGATTAAGATACCTGTTATCAGAAAATGACTGTTTTCAACTTAAAGTGGTTAGCTGTTAGTGGTTTGTAATTGTATGGAAGAACCCATATAGAAAATGAGGAATGGGTCTACATCTAATTAGTTAAAAACACGTTTTCTTTTCACAAACAGAAGCCTAATGGCAGTATTAGTGAATGTCGTGTAACACCTTTTAATTTAGAGAAAACGAACCACCCAAGGTTTGCCTTCACTAATTTCTCACCCAAAAAGTTTCAAAATACCACTTTCCCACCTAAAGTAAAATTCCGTTAATATCCAAAATACACTTCACTTTCTCAGTCAACATTCGACGAGTTACCAGGAGCCAGGGTAAGAGGGTTTTTTGTAGAGTGGAGGCCGATGGATCAAATGGTGGTGACCGATTGAATATTTGCCACCAGAATCAACTAAAAATAGAAAACCCTAATTTTGTGATAACTAACAACTGACAAGAAATCAAATGTCGTAGTGAGATGAGCTTTGTAGAGAGAATATCAAAGGTCCAAATGGTGGTAACGAAGAGAATTTTAGGCGTTGGAATGGGCTTTGGGTAGTAATGAAATATTAACTTTGGGTGGACGGTGGTATTTTGAAACTTTTTGACTGAAAAATATTAAGGCAAACCTTGGGTGGGAAAAAGAAAAAGTCGTTTACTCTTTAATTTATTAGTCATCAGACAAAACATATATTTATTTTCAGTACCGTTTCTTTGAATTTCTGGGCACATGTGAATATCACGGTGTATCATATTTTTATTTATTTATACTCAAATTATTTCATGTTTTTGTTTTCTAGAACAGTAATTTTGCATTGTATCTACCACAATTTGTATATAAATAAGAAAAACACCTCCTCGCATCGCATCAACAAACAACTACCATCGAAAATTAATTTAAAAAAATAAAAAGTAAAAAAAAAAATATATTTATCAATGTGAATCATAATAAATAAACGATTTAGAATTTAATTTAAAAAAGATCCCAACAAAGAAATAATAACAACTCGCCAAAGAAATTATAAAAGACGAAGAAACATTAAAAAGAAACTCATTTCATGAATGTTAAGTGAAGAAACACAATAAGACGTTTTAATCTTTTATAATAATTTCCCTTATGAAGAAGATTGCCAACAAATATTATTCATGTTTTCATTAATTATGTACATCAGAATCTCGGTTAGTTATATCCATATTCAAATTATGTAGTAAAGACTGATTGACTGCTACAACGACGTCGTTTGTAATTGACCTGGCACCATTAAGAGTTTCTCACTCCCACTAAATCCACGAGATTGAATTGATTCCGATCCCGTCTTATCCTCGGTGTCCTGTCTTGTCGCCACTCTCACATTTATATAGTTTGTTACAAGGGAGAACGACATTTTCCCACCCAAGGTTTGGCAAAATGACCTTTTCCACCCATCAAGTTTCAAAATGACACTTTCTCACCCTTCGTTAGGTTCTGTTTTGTTTTCCGTTAATATTTTACTAAAAAAACAAAAATACCCTTAAATATTTTACTTTAAAAAATTTTTATTATTTTTTTATTAGCCAACAAGTCAAATATTAAAAATTCAAAAAAGAAAAAATAGTTAACCCCACTTAAAAAATTATGAATAATGCTATAAAATTGTTTAAAGTTAAATAATTTTTATATTTATTTATAATGTCATCAATAATACATCACTATTATTTATAATGTTTTTCATTTTTACTAATTCACATAAAAAATTAATATTCCTAATTAATTAAATAAACAAAGAAAAAAATATTTCTTTATATTTGGACTAATAAATAATCGAATAAAGACTTTGAATTAACTAAATTTTAATTTATAATCAACTAATTAAGAAATAAAATATTTAAGGTATTTTCATCTTTTCAATCAAATATTAACAGAAAACACTAACAGAACCTAACGAATGGTGGGAAGGTGTCATTTTGAAACTTGATGGGTGGAAAAGTGTCGTTTCATCAAACCTTGGGTGGAAAAATGTTATTCTCCCTTGTTATAAACGAGTAATTGCATTTACATTTTTATATAAACAAGTAACTATTATTAACTCTGCATTTCTCCCCACACCACTAAACACTTCCCATCTCTCTTTTAATTCACACCCTTTTGCACTTTCTTTTCGTCTCTCCTCTTCCTCCTTTTTCTTTGTCAATTGTCACTTTACACTCTCTGCCTCTTATCTGAAATTTCAAACTCTAAACCATTCTGTTTTCATGGCTTTGAGTTTTCTGTCTCCGACTGAAATCACAGCTATCTCTTTCTTGGATTCCACCAAGTCCAATCACCTCCCCAAGCTTCCAGGTACCAACCTTCTTACTTATTCCCTCTTTTGTGTTAACGTGCTTTCTTTTATTTTGTTTCCTTGTTTTGGCAGCTGACCAAATTTACATAGGCTAAAACATCAACAAATTGCTCTGTCAAAACTGGATCTTTCTTTCCTTCTTTATCTTTTCTTAATCACAATTTTTGGGTTATTGCATATGTGAAATTAAGTTACTTGTGCTATGAGAGACGTGATTGAGGATTGTCTTGAAATGATGGATTTATAAAGCTTTTTGATTGAGGATGTCACAATATATTGACTACATAACGGTTTGTCATGCTTAAGGATAAATAAATATATAGTTGCAAAAGCGTTTGAAGAAAATTTGCAAACCTTTTTTTTATTTGGATTCACCTGTGACAATATGCTTGCTTGCTTCATTTGCTATAGCAGGTGAATTAGTCGTCCAATTAATATTTGAATTTGATAAGGAATTCATTCTAAAAATTTCTGTCATATAACATAGTCCTAATGGGATTTGCATGACTTTAGCTTTCAATTGTAATTATTGTTGTTTCCTTCTTATCCCTCTGCAAACTTTGGCTTCATAGCTTTGAACTTATCTTTCGTTCCATTTATTTTTCGATGTTCGGTGTCTGGGTTAGAGGATCTTTATCAGCTTCGTCTCGGCAGTGATTGTGTTTATGCTTTCAAACTTTGAACAGCTAGAGCTTCTGTCCTTTTGTAGACAGAATGAAGTTTAAGCTTTGGTAATTTGTGACTTCTAGGTAGGTTCACGTTGAAGAGGAAGGATAGTGGAAAGGCATTTGGCAGAATAGTTCAGTGTTCTACTCAGCCGCCGCCTCCAGCCTGGCCAGGACGTGCTTTTCCAGAGCCTGGTCGTAAGACTTGGGATGGTCCAAAGCCTATATCGATCGTTGGATCAACTGGTTCTATTGGAACTCAGGTATTAAAGGACAACCCAAGATTCGAAAAAAAAAAAAATGGTTTATCTGTAAGAGCCAATGTCAAGGTTTTTGCAAAACATGTTTTTGTCTTTTGGTTAAGTAATAATTTTACCAATAAAGGAAAAAAAGAGGTTAATGAGACAACACGTCCGCTATGGATACATTTTAAATATTTTAATGGAAATAAGGGCCAAAGGAGGCAATAGATGTCTGAATTTACCCTGTAAGAGTACATGACACTTTCTGTTTTCAAATCCTACTAATCAACAAAAACGTATATCTTCTTGTAAACAAAAAATTTTAGGTGTTTATAACATGTTTTGGACCTTTATCATGTAGACACTGGACATAGTTTTGGAGAATCCAGATAAATTCAGAGTTGTGGCACTAGCAGCTGGTTCTAATGTAACTCTTCTTGCTGATCAGGTGAGCATCCGTTTCATAATGTTCAAGAGAAGTTGCAGTGCTCGATTTATTTCAACTGAATTCTGCCTTTAGATCCTTTGATGACAAAATCTGACACTTGTCACTTAAATTGTTGATTCACACGATTATTTTCATTGATAAACTACTAGTACAACTCAGCATTCCGGGTTATAGAGGGAAAACTCCCAAATAGTATTTTATCGTCATTTATTTTTTAATTGTTTGTACAGAAAAAGTTTGGAGTTCTGCTTCTTTAATATCTATTTGTTAATTTCTAGGATAATAAAGCTTTAACATAATAAACTGGAATAGATATATTCAAAATCAGCATGGTACCTCTAAGAATTCTATAATATTTTGGCATTCTACAGGTAAAGCAATTCAAGCCACAACTAGTTGCTGTTAGAAATGAGTCATTAGTTAATGAACTCAAGGAGGCTTTGGCTGATGTTGAAGAAAAGCCCGAGATTATTCCAGGGGAGCAAGGAGTTATTGAGGTAGCTAACATGAGATTATTCCTTTTTTTTTTTTTCCCTTTCTTTTTTGATGGTAAAGTCATTCTTATTGTTGGGAAAATATTGCTTTGAATTCCTTTTCAGGTTGCTCGACACCCAGATGCTGTAACTGTGGTAACAGGGATAGTCGGTTGTGCAGGATTAAAGGTAAATCCACGAATTTGAAATTTAATTCCTTAAATATTAGGATTCAATGGTAGAGTAAAAAGCTTACCAAGATCCAAGTCATCAGATAATATGAATTAGCCACCTTATATTTCTCTTCTTATATAGCCTACGGTGGCTGCAATAAAAGCTGGGAAAGACATAGCTTTGGCCAATAAGGAGACACTGATTGCTGGTGGTCCTTTTGTCCTTCCTCTTGCCCACAAGCATAACGTAAAAATTCTTCCAGCTGATTCAGAACATTCTGCCATTTTTCAGGTATGAAATGTCTGGGTTGATTAATGAGTTTATCCAACAAATTTTATAGTTAGTTTTGCATTGATGTGTTTGGCTTGGTGAATGATCTTTCTAGCCCTTTTGTGATCATTTCATCATACTCATTCCCATGATTATTTTCATGCTTGCTAAGAAAAAAGGCTTAAAGAAATCTCCTTTCTTCAGTGTATTCAAGGCTTGCCAGAGGGTGCACTTAGGCGCATTATTTTAACGGCATCTGGTGGAGCTTTTAGGTATGGAATAAAAAATTCAATCATAAATTGGGTTTCTTTTTCTTTTCCATTAATATACTTGTGTAGTTATCTTAAATTTGCACCCTATCCATATCCTTCTATTAGTTGGAAATTTGTGTGGTATATAATATATGGATAATTGATCTAATTATTTTTTAATGGTCAATTTGTTTACTTTTTCATTGACAGAGATTGGCCAGTTGAAAGATTGAAAGATGCTAAAGTAGCTGATGCTTTGAAGCATCCTAACTGGAGTATGGGGAAAAAAATTACTGTGGATTCTGCCACCCTTTTCAATAAGGTTTGTATTTTTCTAATGTCTCGAATTTGTGTTGCAAGTATCATGTTATATGCCAATCAGTTGCTAGGGAGTCACAAAAACTAATTTATTTTCCAATTTGACAGGGTTTGGAAGTTATTGAAGCCCATTATCTATTTGGAGCTGAATATGATGATATTGAGATAGTAATTCATCCACAATCTATCATACATTCAATGGTTGAAACACAGGTCTTACTCTTTCCAGAAGTCATATTTTATATTTTAGGAGCACTGCCAGTAAAATGACAAAACTTTTACTGTAAATCTTGACAATTTCTTTTCTGATTTTCTAGACTTTATATTTGTATTTATTGCTTTTCAGGACTCTTCTGTTCTTGCACAGTTGGGCTGGGCTGATATGCGGCTACCGATCCTCTACACTATGTCATGGCCTGAAAGAATTTACTGCTCTGAAGTAACATGGCCTCGCCTTGATCTTTGCAAGTAATTGCGCTTTTCCCTATTACATCATGATTTTGAAGTTCTCGTTTTTTTCTTCCAAAAAATAAAATTTCCATGTTGATTATGTTTCTGAAAGATAGAGATCCCATGTACCTTCCAGTGGGTAATTTTCCTTCCCAAAGTGACCGTTTCTTTGTTTATTATTTTTGTTAATTTTTTTATAAGAACCAAAAGTGACCTAACTTCAATCCAGGGCCTCTCACTTTCTATTGAATGAAGCTAAGGTGCTTTTCCTGAGTAGAGCTTGTTAATTCTGTTCTTTCAATCAGTACATATCCTTGTACCATGACAATTGCAGATATTTCACTTGATTACATTCTTACCAATTTAGGCTGTCATCAAATCTATTGTGTAAGGGAGGAGATGTGAACATCAAGTTATGAAAGCCGCTTTTATGTAAACCGAATTGAGCTTACTAGTAAAAGTAGTTGGTTTCAACTAAGAGGTTAGGGCTTCACATCCCCATGGGGTCAGCTACTTCATGGTTATTTTGAGTTCAGTGAACATGTAAGGAAGGTCAAGAGATTTCTGGCTATTACAAAAAAAAAAAAAAAAAAAAGCCTAGTTTTTGTAATATAATCTCTCGGGAGATTTGTCTCTTTATATGCCGGGAGTCATTGATGTGACATTTTGTAAGTAATGGTAATATTAAGTTTTCATCATCAGATGTTTGATGTGTGACTAAAGTTGAGAAGGGTTGATGCAGGCTTGGTTCACTAACATTTAAGACTCCTGACAAAGTAAAATACCCATCCATGGATCTTGCTTATGCTGCTGGACGGGCTGGAGGCACCATGACTGGAGTTCTTAGTGCAGCAAATGAGAAAGCAGTAGAGATGTTCATCGATGAAAGGTATGCCATTTTTCCCTTGATGATCTCTTAATAGAAAATGTTGCTTTCTGAACTTCTAAGGCTTATCTGGAGGAGTTTGTTCTCCTGGTTCTGCCTTCAACTGTAGGAGATATTAATCTTTTGATGAGGAATGCTAAAGACCTCCAAAATATGATTGGTGATTAAGATATCTAAGTGAAGTTGCCAAAATACAAAATTATTTTGTTTTTACTAGAATGTTATTTCTGAAATTTAATTTCATATTTGACTTTAATTACCTATATGATGATTTGAAGGAGGAAAAGTTTCATGAGATATATCAACTTAGTACAATTGAAAATAATCCATAACTAAATTGCCTTATGTGACTTAAGGGAGGAAGATTTTCGTGAAATACGTTGACATTGTACAATGAAAAGTACTTTCTTTAATTCATTTTCATAGACCTTAATTACCTTATGATGAGTTCATGGAGGAAAAGTTTTACAAATTATTTTGACATCGTACAATTGAAAATAATTTCTGAAATTCATTTTCCTTTTGACCTTAATTGCCTTTCGATGATTGACATGTGCTTGACAAGTTGGTTGTTTAACCAACAAATGTAAACTTGCCTCTATTCGTTCACACCCAGAAGAAAAGAAAGAATTGATAGAAAAGGTATTTTCTTGCAAAATTATATGACCTGCTGAAATTAAACAAAATTATTCTAGTTAATACCGGTCAAAGTTTTTCACAAAGCTTTACTTCAAATGTACTGTTACAAAATAGTGAATGCGATTTCCCTATTGCAAAATATAGATTAAAGATACAATGTTGAATGCCACTTAGATGACTTTCTTCTTGTTTCTAACCAATTTATCTTTGATATAGAGTAAGTTTTGTTCAACTTCTTAATTTCTTTGGATTTCAAAAGTACTATCTCCGAATCCATTTGCTGTCAGTCATTCATTCTGCATTGCTTCTCCTAGTATGCATCTTCCTGTAGTTGTACCAACAAGTTCTTTGCTTATTTTCAGGATTGGCTATCTGGATATATTCAAGATTGTTGAGCTAACATGTGATAAGCACCGGGAAGAAATGGTGGCCTCACCGTCCCTGGAAGAAATTATACACTATGATTTGTGGGCACGAGATTACGCTGCTAATTTGCAGCTCACATCTGATCGAAGTCCTGTTCGTGCTTGAGTGATGAACCTTGCCTTTGAACAGGGTATCGATGCTATATTTTGAGAACTGGGGAAGTATATTTTCTTTATGTAAAAACTGGTTGCGGAAGTTATGGGGCCATTGAGCAAGTGTATCATACACATGAATATTAGGCATCCAGAATGTATTCCCCTCATTATAGGTGTTAAATATATAAAATCTTTCCCCAGACAATTGAAGCGTTGGAGTTAGTTTAATTATATCGGCAACCGAAGAGGGAGAATCTCAAAAGAAAACCACAGAATAAAGAGAAAAGGATGAAAATTTTCAATTTGCAATACAGAAAGTTATGATTCTATCAATCTTTTTAAGTGCTTGTTACACTGAATGTCAAAGCCTGCTTGACACTTGCTGTCAGTAGAAGTTTTGTTAAAGATATTCTTGTGGCTTCAATTCAGGGGCGGATCCAGCCCCTTGGGCCAACCCTCACATTTAAAAAAAAAAATTATCTATATAGGCACATAAAAAAAATTTATATATTTAGTTCTATCATCATATTTTTAAAAAATGAAAAATATTATACATATATTCAAAGTTATAAAAAACTTACTATTAATATATATATTATAAACTTACATTATATTAAAAGTTTAAAACTCTCTTTACTCTTTTCTATGTCCACCTATTTTTTATAATTTTATCTTCAAAATTTTTTATTCTCTCTTTCACTTTTTTTATATTATTCGTTCTTAAAACTTTTGAAGAATGACTTTCTTTATGTTATTCGTTCTTAAAACTTTTGAAGAATGAAATTGTTAAAGCTTTCACTAATCAAGGGGTCACAATTAGCTTCGTTTTCTGTTTTATCAGTTTTAGGTATATATATTACTCATTTCATTTTAGGGTTGAATCATGCTTATTTTTTTTGAGATTTTTTACTCTAATTTGATGGAAAAAGACGTGGATTTTGTGAGTTTGTTTTGTGTCTAAGAATGTTCCTACTTTCTCAAATTAAACCTTAACTATATTTTACTGAACGTTATTCTTCACCCTTCACCCACCACTTTCCTACATTTCCAACGTTACCGTTTAGCTGCTCAAAATTATTAAAATACTAAGAAAAATTTTCCCTTTTTTTATTAATTCATAGTAAAAGTCAAAGCAACGTTGACTTAATTTAAGTTTTAGTTAACTTAGCTTAGGCTAGGTCTAATCAAAGTCATGAAAATTTATATTATAATCTTTAAAAACCAAAAAAAAAAAAAAAAAGGAGAAATAAGAAATTTGTGTAGAATATTTTTGGTGAATTGTAATTGTTGTAAACTCTTTTAATTATACTAGATTTAAATGGATCGTTAGATTCCTATAGTCCTTTGCTCTCTTAAATTGAAGAGATTCTTTCACGTAAAAAAATTTTTGTATTTCCTTGTGAATTAGATATTATTTTCAACATAATTTGTTCAAGATTTTGCTTCTCAATGATCTATTTAAATAGTAAAGTATTATATTATTGTATTATTTTCTTTCAGATTATTGATATTATATTATTTTTTTTACTTAAGGTTTAATAATTTTTTTTTAATTTTTAATAATTGTTTGACAAATTATGACAGATCCGTGCAGGCCCGGACAAAAATCTTGGGTCCACACTGGCTTCAAAGGAGTGATTTCTAATTTACAGACTGCTATGAACAAACTATTTGTGATGTTCAGTTCTGCAAAGTTAAAATTAATTTATTATTATATTAAATAATTCGGTTTTTATAACGGTCTTGAATATAGATTTTGGAACAGAGCATTAAAAGACATTAACCCTTTTGCGTGACTGCTTAAGATTTGCTTATAGACCATGAAATGGTCCTTCAGCTACCCTAAATTCTTCCATCAACAATAATACACCATTAATTCACCCTTTTCTGGGTTTTTTATTTATTTATTTATTGATTTTTATAATTAAACCTAAGGTGCCTTTTTTATGGAAAAGAAGAATGAAAAATAATACAAATTCTTGAAATTAAACCCCCTTTTTTGTCCTCTTCGTTTATTGTGTAAGGGAGGAGATGTGAACATCAAGTTATGAAAGCCGCTTTTATGTAAACCGAATTGAGCTTACTAGTAAAAGTAGTTGGTTTCAACTAAGAGGTTAGGGCTTCACATCCCCATGGGGTCAGCTACTTCATGGTTATTTTGAGTTCAGTGAACATGTAAGGAAGGTCAAGAGATTTCTGGCTATTACAAAAAAAAAAAAAAAAAAAAGCCTAGTTTTTGTAATATAATCTCTCGGGAGATTTGTCTCTTTATATGCCGGGAGTCATTGATGTGACATTTTGTAAGTAATGGTAATATTAAGTTTTCATCATCAGTTGTTTGATGTGTGACTAAAGTTGAGAAGGGTTGATGCAGGCTTGGTTCACTAACATTTAAGACTCCTGACAACGTAAAATACCCATCCATGGATCTTGCTTATGCTGCTGGACGGGCTGGAGGCACCATGACTGGAGTTCTTAGTGCAGCAAATGAGAAAGCAGTAGAGATGTTCATCGATGAAAGGTATGTCATTTTTACCTTGATGATCTCTTAATAGAAAATGTTGCTTTCTGAACTTCTAAGGCTTATCTGGAGGAGTTTGTTCTCCTGGTTCTGCCTTCAACTGTAGGAGATATTAATCTTTTGATGAGGAATGCTAAAGAACTCCAAAATATGATTGGTGATTAAGATATCTAAGTGAAGTTGCCAAAATACAAAATTATTTTGTTTTTACTAGAATGTTATTTCTGAAATTTAATTTCATATTTGACTTTAATTACCTATATGATGATTTGAAGGAGGAAAAGTTTCATGAGATATATCAACCTAGTACAATTGAAAATAATCCATAACTAAATTGCCTTATGTGACATAAGGGAGGAAGATTTTCGTGAAATACGTTGACATTGTACAATGAAAAGTACTTTCTTTAATTCATTTTCATAGACCTTAATTACCTTATGATGAGTTCATGGAGGAAAAGTTTTACAAATTATTTTGACATCGTACAATTGAAAATAATTTCTGAAATTCATTTTCCTTTTGACCTTAATTGCCTTTCGATGATTGACATGTGCTTGACAAGTTGGTTGTTTAACCAACAAATGTAAACTTGCCTCTATTCGTTCACACCCAGAAGAAAAGAAAGAATTGATAGAAAAGGTATTTTCTTGCAAAATTATATGACCTGCTGAAATTAAACAAAATTATTCTAGTTAATACCGGTCAAAGTTTTTCACAAAGCTTTACTTCAAATGTACTGTTACAAAATAGTGAATGCGATTTCCCTATTGCAAAATATAGATTAAAGATACAATGTTGAATGCCACTTAGATGACTTTCTTCTTGTTTCTAACCAATTTATCTTTGATATAGAGTAAGTTTTGTTCAACTTCTTAATTTCTTTGGATTTCAAAAGTACTATCTCCGAATCCATTTGCTGTCAGTCATTCATTCTGCATTGCTTCTCCTAGTATGCATCTTCTTGTAGTTGTACCAACAAGTTCTTTGCTTATTTTCAGGATTGGCTATCTGGATATATTCAAGATTGTTGAGCTAACATGTGATAAGCACCGGGAAGAAATGGTGGCCTCACCGTCCCTGGAAGAAATTATACACTATGATTTGTGGGCACGAGATTACGCTGCTAATTTGCAGCTCACATCTGATCGAAGTCCTGTTCGTGCTTGAGTGATAACAGGGTATCGGTGCTATATTTTGAGAACTGGGGAAGTATATTTTCTTTATGTAAAAACTGGTTGCGGAAGTTATGGGGCCATTGAGCAAGTGTATCATACACATGAATATTAGGCATCCAGATTGTATTCCCCTCATTATAGGTGTTAAATATATAAAATCTTTCCCCAGCCAATTGAAGCGTTGGAGTTAGTTTAATTATATCGGCAACCGAAGAGGGAGAATCTCAAAAGAAAACCACAGAATGAAGAGAAAAGGATGAAAATTTTCAATTTGCAATACAGAAAGTTATGATTTTATCGATCTTTTTTAAGTGCTTGTTACACTGAATGTCAAAGCCCGCTTGACACTTGCTGTCAGTAGAAGTTTTGTTAAAGATATACTTTTGGCTTCAATTCAGAGGCGGATACAGCCCCTTGGAGGGTAGGCCCAGGCCTATTAATATATATATTTAGGTCTATATGGGATTATTAAAAAATAGAAAATATTATACATATATTCAAATTTATAAAAAAACTTACTATTAATATATATATAATCTAAACCTATATTATATTAAAAGGAGTAATCCAACATTTATACCACTTTTTTACATCATTTTCATTACATTATGAGGTGGTTTATGCCACAACCAAATAAATTTTTAATTATTTAAAATTTTTAATATTATAATAGAATTTGTGTGGTTGTGGTATATGTCACATCATGATGTAATAAAAATTGTGTAAAAAAATGGTGTAAATGTAGTATTACTCTATTAAAAGTTTGAAACTCTTTCTACTCTTCTCTATGTCCATCTGTTTTTTATGATTTTATTCTCAAAATTTTTTACTCTCTCATTCTTTCTTTCACTTTCTTTTTGTTATTTGTTAATAAAACTTTTGAAGACTAAAATTGTTAAAGGTTTCACTAATCAAGTTGCCACAATTAGCTTCGTTTTTTGTTTTATCAGTTTTAAGTATGTATATTATTTATTTCATTTTAGTTTATTTTATGGTTGAATCATGCTTATTTTTTTGAGATTTTTTTATTCTAATTTGATGGAAAAATGCATAGATCTTGTGAGTTTATTTTGTGTTTTATGTCTAAGAATGTTTCTACTTTCTCAAATTAAACCTTAACTATATTTTACTAAACGTTATTCTTCACCCTTCACCCACCACTTTTCTACATTTCTAACGGTCCCACTACTTTCCTACATTTCTAACGGTCCCACTACTTTTCTACATTTCTAACGTCACCGTTTAGCTGCTCAAAATTATTAAAGTAGTTTAAGTTATTATCTATGTTTATACTAAGAAAATTTTTCCCTTTTTTTATTAATTCATATTAAAAGTCAAGACAACGTTGACTTAATTTAAATTTTGGTTAACTTTAGCTTAGGTTAGGCCTGATCAAAGTCATAAAAATTTATATTATAATCGTTAAAAGCAAAAAAAATAAAAAATAAAAAATAAAAAAGGAGAAATAAGAAATTTGTGTAGAACATTTTTGGTGGATTGTGATTGTTGTAAACTCTTTAATTATGTTGGATTTAAGTAGATCGTTAGATTCCCGTGGTCTTTTGCTCTCTTTAATTGAAGAGGTTTTTCCACGTAAAAATTTTTTTGTGTTTTCTTGTGAATTGGATGTTATTTTCAATATAATTTGCTCAAGGTTTTGCTTCTCATCGATTTATTCAAGTAGTAAAGTATTGTGTTATTGCATTATTTTCTTTCAGATTATTGATATTGTATTATTTCCTTTGCTTAAGGTTTGGTGGTTTTTTTAAAGTTTTCACTAGTTGTTTGACAAACAATGGTGGAACCATGGAGGCTCCCCCTCAGCAAAAATCATGGGTCTGTCATTATGTGTATCTTAATTAATCTTTCGGAACCCTAAAACTATTAATTAGCTGGATAAGAGCTCTATTATAAACTTTGAAATTTAAGGATAAGTATATAGGTACATTAATTATGCAAAAGATAAAGAGTAATGCTATGTCTAAAACTCGTTCTCCGGACAAAAATAAAAGGTTGAACTTTATTTACATAATTAAAGAAATTGGGATATTGAGGGGACATCAAACTAATTCTAATTGTGCATATTTAATTAGCTCCAACAAGAACCAAAAAAATAAAAATGAAAATAAAAACATTTCCATTGTTATTAATGCCTCACGACTAATCGAAACTTGAAGGATTTATACATAACAATACCCCTGTGATAGATATTATGCATAGACTATCTTCGTGAAATTAAACATCAAAATCTCATAAATTAATCACATAAAATTATTTGATCAGATACAAAACAATTCGTCAGAACAAGATATATAAATTGTACAATACTAANATCCATTTGAAAATTTAGATGCATTATGGTGGCGGTGCCGACCTCAAACATTATTGCAACTCTTTTCAGCTATTAAATCATCAAGGAAGATTCATTCATAGGGTAATAAAATAACCACTCTACTCACTCAAAACTTGAGTGGGGTTATATGTTTAATGCATGCATTTTCATTTCCCTATAGCGGTTTGAGCCACGTTTGATTGTTTGTTGAAGATTCATGAACATTCTTGATCTGAAATGGGTTTTGGAAAATGCAATACCACACCCACTAAACACGGATATGATTTATCAACCATTCTTTGCCTTGCCCCACAATTTTGAATAGTGTCAAGAAGAATAATTTGTTGAAAATGTGATCTAAACGTTACTTACATTCTACTTCAATTATCAACTGGGAAATTACAAATGAAAATGGGTTTACGAGTTCTAGGCTTCTAGCTTTTCCCAACTGTAGAAGAAAGATTGCTGTCAAAAACAGCTAATATAACATTCTTTAGTCTTTACTATCCAGTGTCTGTTCTTTAAAGCGTGAAGCATCTAATCCTCCCATAGATATTATACTTTTGTTCTGTGTGTGGAAGAGTTTACGTAAAGTGAGGAAAGTGTGTTTTTTATTTCTTACCTTTTTCACTGTCGGTTTGTGCTTCCTACTGATAGAGATTTGGCATTTTAATGGAAGAAACATTGGAATGTACAAAGACATATGGAAGGTAAAACATGGTCTGCCATTTTGAGAAAAAGAAGAATCAAAGTGGGGGCTCTTGTGAACATGGCCAGCTAATTCATTAAGGAATCCCCACCCACTCTTCCACAGAAATCCAATCACAAACACAATTTTTTCATATCCAAATGTAGTAGAAACTTCTATACAAACTCTTTCTTTACTTTGGCAAGTAGCATAATTGACACACAAAGTACATCCAACAGTTACATTGGAGAGTGACCTTTAATATTGATTACTACATCATAATTCAGATTCATCAAGATATAAATAAGATTCAATTTATTATCTGTGAACTCTTATTTTCCCACAAAAGTAGGGCAAGTTGAAGTGAAAAAGAGTTTATGCAAAGTGGGGCTGATGTGGAAGCCATGGAGTGTCTCAATGGAGATTTGGTTGAGTACCCAAGAAATATGGCCACCTGTGACTGTGAATGCTAACTCATTACAGGCTTTGCCATTGTATGGTCACCAGAAAAAAAAAAAAAGTTAAAGAAAGGATGTGAAAATACCCCACAGCTAAAGACTCAGATGCCCTACTGCAATTTCTCAGTTACTCTCTTTATGGAAATGTGTACAAGAAGCTGCAAACAAAGCTTACTTCAATCATTTACTAGATATCTTTTTTTCTTTTCCCTTATTTAATTCTGTTGCAAGAATATTGTAATTTGTTTACTAAAATCAAAAGTGGACAATTTTTTAAGCACACATACAGCTACTTTTTTCTAACTTCTCCCAAGTTTTAACTTGAGCATCACAAATTTCCATGTTCTAAGGCCATTTGTCTTCCTCATGTAGTGAATTCACCCACATTATTTCTGGGTACAACACCTTATCTCAAGATTTACCCAGTTCACATTTTCCCCCAGTTGAGAATAGACTGAATAGAGAAGCTCTTTTATTGTTCACTTTACAGACTTTCCTAGAATTTGATGAAGAACAGGACAAAATACACAGACCTAGACCAAGACTTATGCTCTACTCAAATTGGAACATAAATCAGGATATTGCAGCCTACATATTTGATCCATTTATTTTTCCTTTTCCCTTTCTCACTCTTGTCTTATTTTACAGACTGCTATCTGTACATAATGGATCCCACCAAGGACTAACTGCCAAGAAAACTCAATTGAATATTGGAAATTGCAAAAGTATCAATGGACTGTTTCATTTCATCAACCTCCAATCACAAAAGATCAAAGGGTGCCTTTAGATGGGCCCAAATTTAAAGGCAATTGCTGTAAATCTGGAAGGGTTTGTCTGCTCTGCTTGATAAAAAAATCTGCTGATATTTCGTTTTTCTGGGTAAATAGACACCACTACATTATTTATCTTTGTTTTCTTTATACCAACTTCTGTTGTAGTATTATGTATTTTATAAACATCAAAATCCAAACTTTAGTAAAGAGGAGAGAAACTAATACCCACCTGGAACAAAAAATAAGAAAAGTAGATTGCGTGAGATATTCATTTGTCAACTTCTGATTATGTAACATTCTTGTAGTCTGTACATTCCCATAAGGTATTCAATTTGATGAATTTTTTTTTTTTTTTAAGTTTATGAAGTTGATATTGACTTTGTAACCTACAAAAATATTAAAAATAATAGTGGATTCTTAACGTCTAGTTTTTTATTTCCTATTTGTTACAGAGACAGATCCTCTCAAGTATTTGTTAATTTATTTCTAAACTTGTAGAAAACATGTTTCTCAAATTCCCATCAGCCAAACAAGAGAGGTAACCACTCAAAATCAATATCATTCTCGATGTACGCAAGACTTTTTTTTTTTTTTTAAATTTTTATGATCAGAGGCATTCAAACCAGTTTATTCGTACTTTAACTAATTTTTTGAAACCCTAAAACTATCGATCAGATACAAACTCTAACGATTACTCCTATTAATAACCATGAACTTAAACTTGAAAGATCATACTCTGTTTTACCTTTAAGAGAATTCAAACTTAGAAAATCATGTCTTTCCCTTCTATGGCTACCCAAATGTGCTGGCACATGCACTAATTGTCACTTTTTTTAGTTTTCTATGTAATTTTCAAAGCTTGTTATGATTATCTTGAACTATGCAAATTCTAGAAATTAAAATGTGTACTGAAGAGAAGAGTTGACATTCATATTGAAGTAAATTTAAACATTGAGTTGTGTTTGGATAATCCAGAAAAAATATCAGAAACCAGAATTGATCAGGAGAGAGAATTTTATTCCTATAAACCAGCTTTAGTAATCATTTTTCTCTTAGAACCGCACCCTTCATTGAAAAAACATTCATCCAGAATCATTTGGCAGGAGACTTAGAAAAAAATGGCGTTTCTGAAATGAATCCTATTAACGTGTGAGACCCACAAAAATTTGTCAAAACAAAAACTCATTTTCATTTAAAACCAGAGTCAAGTCTCTGATTTTACAGCCGACCCTATTGAGTTTGTCAGTTTATGAAGATAACAAAGTGCTGAATAGAAACCCTTCAACTTCAATTAACTAAGCTTCACCAGAACAAAAATATTTACAGAAACCCCATTCCTGTATATTCTTCTCCTCTCAAAATGTAAACACAAATACAAACAAAAAACAGAGATAAACCACTCATATTTACATAAAATTAGAAAACTTGACTTTGGTTTAAAGTTTAAACCCACTAATAATATTCATATATATTTTATCTTTATAAAGAAAAAAAGGAAAAAAAAAAAAAAAATTCTAACAAGTCACCAGTAGACTTATATTATACTCACATAGGAAGTGGAGAAGAAGAAGAAATAAGCCACCTTTGAAATGTTGATGAACTCAGAACGGATGCAAATTTCTGCTCAGGCCATTAACATTATTGAAAAATCCCACCAAGTCCTGCCTATAAGGCAAAAAAGACTTCTTTTTGTCTTCCTCTTTAATGGCTTGGTGGTTCTTCACATAATGCTCTTCAACAACTTTGACCTTCCCCTTGTTTTCTTTACCGCTCTCTTCAGCCGCTACTTTTTTATCACTAGTCTTCTTGTTTGGTGCCAAGAACACAAATGTATCTTTGCCATCACTGTTACTTCTGTAAAGAAAGTCTCTGAATTTCCATCTCTTTGAAGATCCGGTAGAATTGCTCTTCTTGCATGACCTTCCCGGTGAGTCTTGATGACGAGAATTAGCCTTTGGTGTCCACACACAGTAGGTTCCCGGCTGTAAATTGTCGAGATCCTCAGCTTCAGATGATGAACAAGAAGTTGTACTCTCCCGTTCTTCACTCATAAGCTTTCCAAGCGGTAAGCGATGGGAGCTTTTCGATGACGATGATGACCTAGTTGATGAAGAGTTGTTGTTTTCAGTGTTTTGATTTATGTCGGTGTCGTTTAAGAGCAAAGATGTGTCGAAAACGGGGTAGATTGGCCTTATTTGACCGTTGCAGAAGATCTCATCAGCCGAGATAGGAGAGTCAGGTCTTCTACAAACAAGAGCAAACTCAAATTCTTCCTCTTCTTCTTCTTCTTCTTCTTCTTCTTCTTCTTCTTCATCTTGGACATTCTTATTGGAATCCTGCACGTTCTTGTCAGAAAAAGTATCATCTTGTTCTCGTTCTTCTGAAAACAAACTCTCAGTTTCCCATTCATAAATACTCGAATCCAAGTCAGATTCTTTCCTGAATTCTTCAACAACTCTCGCTGCAATCTCTGCAAAATTGGCTGAAGAGTAGCTGTTAAAGCTCGGAGAGCTTGGAGACAAAGAAAGAAGTGGACTTGCCTGCATTGCTCCCTATATTATTCTTCTCTAAACTCCAGTACCCAGAGCCGCTTATAAAAAACTAAAAAAAAGCAGAAACAAATGAAGAGGAAAGAAAGAAGTTGATATATAGAACAGAAAGAGGTTGGTTGAAATGAAGAAAAGTGTGGGGTTAGAGGTGAGATATATATAGTGGTAGTGCTTCTAAAACCATTTCATAATTCAGAATTAACATCGAAATAAACATTTATACGCGCTTTGGTAAAGGTAGGCGTGGCGTTTGGTTTGTATGACCAATAAACCGTTTACCTTTGAAGACTTTTAAATAGTTTGTAGATAATATTATAAAGAAATATTAATATACAGAACAGAAGATTTTGTTTTGGTATTGTGATTTTAATGGGAGTTTGTATTACGTAACTGAGAGAGAAAGTTGTTACTTTGTTCACACGTAACACGAGCTGAGTCCATACGTGGAAGAGTTCACATGTGTTTGATAACCAAAAGTTTTTACATCATCTAAAATTCCAAACTTCATTGGTCTCAGTTTCATGTCAAGTTGCTTTCTTCTTCCATTTCCTCCAACATCCAGGAAGAAGATGATTCTTATTATGAGTTAATCAAAATCTTATAGGATTTTTGGTTGGTTCCATTTGTCATAAGAACTCATCAAAGTACCCACAAAAAACAAATATATTTACGTGGATAAACGAAAAAAGAATAAAGGATGATCTAACATGGTCTCTCAAGCTTGAGTCTCTTGAATGGTAAAAGAACGAAAGAATGATCTAATATGATCTCTTAAGTTCGAGTTCTCTTGAGGATAAAAAAGCAAGAAGATGACTTAATATGGTCTCTCGAATTTGAATCCCTACGATTATTAACAAAAGTGACCATTAGAGTTCTTATTCGACTGATAGTTTCAATCTTCTAGGATCCGCGGGGATTAATACCTTTAAATCAGATTAATTACGTCACTAACTTTTCTATCATCTTCATTTTATAATTTTTTTTTGTATTTATATAAAAAATTGTAGAACCTTTAAAGGTGCATATAAAAGTATGGCAAGGGAATGGCGGTGACCACCATCAATGGGCGGATTGTTGTCACAGTCTGAAAATTTGGTTGCCCACCACGTGTGAAGTTCAAACGCCACACACTTTTTCCCACCATTTTCTTGGCTGCCAGTGCCAGGCCAGCCAGCCAGCCAGCCACCACCCCCCTTCTTTCATGAAAATGACCTTCAGCTTTAACTTCACTTCACCATTTGAGTACTAGCTTAACCACAATTAAATACCATTTCCATTTACATGTGTGTTTAAGGTTTTATTAAAGACAGACGTGAGACATATTCTATTCTCCATCAAAGTTCAACAAGTAAAAAGACAGTAAAATCTGTAGCCCAACTTTACATCTCATCTAAGCCGCAGATATTGCACGAAATTGAGCTGTAGAAGAAAACATGCGACACTTGGTAGAACCAAAACGTGGGAGAGTTGCAAGTATATAGTATATATAATTATATATTATAATTTGAAAGCCTTGTTGGGAAAGAAAAACCAGCCAACTTTGGTTTATGATGTTACCCACCAAATAATATTTTACTGAATAAGTGGGTTAAATAATTACTACGTAACATATGTTTGGTGTTACCTACTAAACAATTAATATTTGGGTTTTTGTTATAAACTTAATTAAAACAATTATATGCATGATTTGTTTGAATGAGTATGCTGGAAGAAACGCATGGGTGAATTATGTATTAATTAGTTGATTAATTTTATTTATTTATTTTAAGTCTTTTTAGTTCTAATTTTTTTTCTTTTTTTTAATGATCAGAGTGTCTATACTAGCTTATGCGTATTTCATTATCGGTCGGATAACAGTTCTAATGGCTACCCCTATTAATAATCGAGAAAGAACTCAAATTTAGGACTTCTGAAATAATATACACAAAAGTCTATGTCGAACCACTTGACTACCCGACTACCCAGAGATAGTTTTGTTAGGTCTAAATGTTGATTAGCTGAAAAACTTTGGTGAGTCATGGGTTGATGACTTTATGTTGAGTCATGCGTTGATGTTGATCAGTGCAGAGAATTAATTTTCTCAAGTGATTTTCATGATGATATTTTGGATCATTCCTTTCTCTAGTTTCAAGTTTCCGCATTGAAAAATTTGTCATTTGTAATTATATAAATGGGTTGTGGGTTATCATCATGAGTAGCTGTATATATCATGATGATTATAATTTATAGCACGTTTAGATTGATTGAGTTGTGAAAATACTTTGATATCAAGTAAAGGGCACTTCACCTCTCTCTATTCTTGCAATCAAAAACCTATTTTTGTAGCCGTTTCGGTCACCTTCATGATAAATTTGGATGCTTTGTAATGAATTTAATCCGACGCAGAAATACCTGGGGCTGGGTGGACTGATAAAAACCTGGAACTTGAGTAAAGTCTAGACTTTTTATATTATAAATAAATAAATAAATAATAGAATGGGTTTGACAAAACATTAAAAGAAATGAAAAAGAAAAGTCAATGAAAAGGCTAATGTATATATTTTTGGACCCTCAAATAAAAAAAAAAAAAGGAATTGATTTTCTTGTTGTGTGGGAAATTGGCAATAGAAATATATGCTTCAGTGGTTGGGTTGGCGTGAAATTTCAAACCCAATTTGATTCAATCAAAATCAGTGACAGTGCATGATAGTGAAGCCTTATAGAAGCCAGTAATGGCAGGAATTTCTATTGTTCTAGAAGAGTTACTGTAACAGATAATTCACAATTATTCCAAAAATGAATCCAAGTTATACGGCTTTTACATTAAAAATCAAGGGAAACCAAAGTCCATCTTTTCTAGAAAATATGTTGTTTTCCATATTGTCTATACTGGTTGTCAAATCGAATAGATAATGTATTTTAAAATCTAATTTTTTTAACCTTGTATCACGTGTCCTATTGTATAGTGGGATATATATTTTTTTTAAATCAATAAAATAATTTTTTTCAAAATTAATTAACGAATTTTATGGTATTATTGACTTTAAATTATAGTATTACATAATCAAAATTAATTACAAAATTAAGAATCTTTATCATTTCTTTTTAACCATTCATATTATTTTCAAGATCAATGTCAATACCTATATCTCCACATGTGTGATAATTATCACGCAAAATGGGCAGTACATCTTCCTCTTTACTTTCTCTAAGCCAAATGGGTAAATTTGGGTAGGTTTTAGTGAATCGGGTTGGGTGATTCGGATCTAACTCGAAATTTCTTTTGGCCCTTGAGCCAAAATTAATAAATTCGTATAGATTTGTATTGATATTTTTAAAGATATGAACAGATATGTATCATATCGTAAGATACATATCAACATATCAAAAAGTTTAGGATATACTCTTTAATATATATTATTGGTGACTTGTATCGTAGAATATATATCGCATATCGTAGGATACTAATAACCATTAGCTCTGATTGTTCAAAAAAAATCACCTTCCTCTCTTACTTTTCTGTTAGGGGTAGCAAAGAATGAAGTATCCGCCAAGTTTCAGTTTTGGGCCTTTGGCGGCGGCTTAGAATAATGAGAGATTATTTTATATGGAGTAAACGCCATATTCCTACCCAAGGTTTGACGAAATCCTAGGTGAGGTGAGGGAATGGCGGTGACCACCATCAATGGGCGGATTGTTGTCACAGTCTGAAAATTTGGTTGCCCACCACGTGTGAAGTTCAAACGCCTCACACTTTTTCCCACCATTTTCTTGGCTGCCAGTGCCAGGCCAGCCAGCCAGCCAGCCACCACCCCCCTCCTTTCATGAAAATGACCTTCAGCTTTAACTTCACTTCACCATTTTCATACTAGCTTAACCACAATTAAATACCATTTACATTTATATCTGTGTTTAAGGTTTTATTAAAGACAGACGTGAGACATATTCTATTCTCCATCAAAGTTCAACAAGTAAAAAGACAGTAAAATCTGTAGCCCAACTTTACATCTCATCTAAGCCGCAGATATTGCACGAAATTGAGCTGTAGAAGAAAACATGCGACACTTGGTAGAACCAAAACGTGGGAGAGTTGCAAGTATATAGTATATATAATTATATATTATAATTTGAAAGCCTTGTTGGGAAAGAAAAACCAGCCAACTTTGGTTTATGATGTTACCCACCAAATAATATTTTACTGAATAAGTGGGTTAAATAATTACTACGTAACATATGTTTGGTGTTACCTACTAAACAATTAATATTTGGGTTTTTGTTATAAACTTAATTAAAACAATTATATGCATGATTTGTTTGAATGAGTATGCTGGAAGAAACGCATGGGTGAATTATGTATTAATTAGTTGATTAATTTTATTTATTTATTTTAAGTCTTTTTAGTTCTAATTTTTTTTCTTTTTTTTAATGATCAGAGTGTCTATACTAGCTTATGCGTATTTCATTATCGGTCGGATAACAGTTCTAATGGCTACCCCTATTAATAATCGAGAAAGAACTCAAATTTAGGACTTCTGAAATAATATACACAAAAGTCTATGTCGAACCACTTGACTACCCGACTACCCAGAGATAGTTTTGTTAGGTCTAAATGTTGATTAGCTGAAAAACTTTGGTGAGTCATGGGTTGATGACTTTATGTTGAGTCATGCGTTGATGTTGATCAGTGCAGAGAATTAATTTTCTCAAGTGATTTTCATGATGATATTTTGGATCATTCCTTTCTCTAGTTTCAAGTTTCCGCATTGAAAAATTTGTCATTTGTAATTATATAAATGGGTTGTGGGTTATCATCATGAGTAGCTGTATATATCATGATGATTATAATTTATAGCACGTTTAGATTGATTGAGTTGTGAAAATACTTTGATATCAAGTAAAGGGCACTTCACCTCTCTCTATTCTTGCAATCAAAAACCTATTTTTGTAGCCGTTTCGGTCACCTTCATGATAAATTTGGATGCTTTGTAATGAATTTAATCCGACGCAGAAATACCTGGGGCTGGGTGGACTGATAAAAACCTGGAACTTGAGTAAAGTCTAGACTTTTTATATTATAAATAAATAAATAAATAATAGAATGGGTTTGACAAAACATTAAAAGAAATGAAAAAGAAAAGTCAATGAAAAGGCTAATGTATATATTTTTGGACCCTCAAATAAAAAAAAAAAAAGAAAAAAAAGGGAAATTGATTTTCTTGTTGTGTGGGAAATTGGCAATAAGATAAATATATGCTTCACTGGTTGGGTTGGCGTGAAATTGCAGGGCCCATTCCAAACCCAATTTGATTCAATCAAAATCAGTGACAGTGGCATGATAGTGAAGTCTTGATTGATAGAAGCCAGTAATGACAGGAATTTCTATTGTTCTAGAAGAGTTACTGTAACAGATAATTCACAATTATTCCAAAAATGAAGCCAAGTTATACGGCTTTTACATTAAAAATCCAAGGGAAACCAAAGTCATCTTTTCTGGAAAATATGTTGTTTTCATTACCGTCTATACTGGTTGTCAAATCGCATGTATTCAAAATCTAATTTTTTGGATAGTGTATCACATACTATATAGTAGGATTTATATTTTTTTAAATTAATAAAATAATATTTTTTTTTTTAAATTAATATTATTCATAAGATTAATTAACAAATTTTGTGGTATTATTAGCTTTAAATTATGGTATTACATAATTAAAATTAATTACAAAATTAAGAATTTATATCATTTCTTCTTAACTATTCATATCGTTTTCAAGATCATTATCAATACCTATATCTCCATTTATGTGATAATTATCATATAAAATAAGTAGCATATCTTTCTCTTTACTTTCTCCACGCCAAATGGATAAATTTAAGCAAATTTTAGTGAACCGGGTTGGATGATCAAGATTTGATCCGAAACTTTTTTCGACCTTTAGTCCAAATTAATAAAATCATATAGATTTGTATTAATATTTTTAAGGATATAAACGGATACATATCGTATCATATGATATGTATTAATATATCAAAAGATTTAAGATATACTTTTTAATCGTGTAATACTAATATCAATGACTAAAACTAATTAATTAGCTCTTATTGTTCAAAAAAAAAAAAAATATCACCTTCCTCTTTCCTGTCTTTTCTGTTTGGCGTGGCAAAGAATGAAGTATCCGCCAAGTTTCAGTTTTGGGCCTTTGGCGGCGGCTTAGAATAATGAGAGAGTATTTTATATGAAGCAGTCTTGGGATTTTCTCTTGATAAATTTAGGGTGAGAAGATCACAACGGGCCTAGTCAAAGAATAGCCATAACTCCTAGTCCAAGTCCACCACTCAAACTAATGCATTGTTAGCACACAATATTTTACTATTTTATTTGCTTGGTGGTTTTGAAGACCCCCATGTAAACCGACCACTCCAAACAAAAACTAAACTAAACGAGACTAGGGTCGGTTTGATGGGATCAAAGATTGTTTAATGGATTGATATTATACTTTTTTTAACTGTTCATTGCCAGTAAATTTTTGTAACAATCCGCTAATCTGATACTTTATTAATTAAACCAATCAAAGGGCCAATTGTTTTTACTTGCCCATGTTTTTGCTCACCCATTGTTTTCGTCCGTAATTATGCATTGGAATTTGGATTAATATTTGTGGCAACTGTCTTTTATCTTTTTGCTCACCCTTCCATGAACTTCTTCCATCCAATTGAAAAACATTGGAATGGATTTGGTCTATACAACATCTTCTTATTGGTGCTGTACAAACTAATATCATTTTCTGTTCATGATATGAGATTAGACAACTGTGGAAAATTTTCTTTACTCAATTGAACAACAAACTGCTTAATATTAATAGAGAAAAGCAACTACATCACTTGAAACACTACTCACTACACTACCAACTGCGTGGCATTCAAACCCTACAATATCCACATGTCAGTTTCCCGTTCCTTCTTCCTGATCTCAATGGTGATTTGTCTAAATGCCAGCAGTCTGATTATTTCAGTACAAAAGTTCCCGGTTCCACTTAGCCAGTGTTCGTACAACTCCAGCCGGTATTCAGAGTTTCTGGAGAAAAGAAGCACATGATTCTTTGTCAAGATAAACTAACACAACTTTGGTAGTCAAAGAGGCCAAAATTTAAATGAATTGACGAATTAAACTGAAAAGAGAAGTACATAAAATTAAAATACCGAAGATATTCGACCAAATAGAGATTTTAACTAGCTGCAAATATAGTTTTGACGAATCAAGTATTATTGCTAGGCACTACAATGATGCATTATTATCAAGTTGCTCCCAAGGGGTTATGTGTTTTCAATAACGAAATAATTTTGCAGTGATATGACATCCACTAGGAGGAAGAATATTCAATTATGGCCTACAATATAAATCACCTAGTTGACAAAAACCATTTTCCTTCCATCATATCTAGATTTTATTCCACTACTACAGCCTAGTTCATACGCCACAAAGAACCTTGAGCACCGCACCAATCACAGCATATATGATAAAGCCAATAACACCAGTACAAGAACTGACTTTTTAGCAGACTACGATTCTACCTACCTTTTCAAGTAAAAAACCACCAATATTTGCTTGCCTGCCTTGCTTCTAGCAATTATACCTGGGTTCCACAGCAACCCAGGGTCCCATATTGATGCAGAATATAGCTTATTTCTCTTAACACTATCTTAGGAGATCATTGGGCAATATATAGTAAACCAGTATTACACATAGGATAACCTCTACTCCAAAAATTTCTCCGTCCTAAAAAGACACCGAATTTCATTGACTATATCAAATTATTTTTAACTACCAACTCAACTACTACAAATAATTTTAACAAGGTAAATTTAACAGTAAATGAACTGCTCAGGAACTCTATGGTGGAAATAGAATTTCTTTACCCAGTCATGTTTATAACTTAAGCCTGCAAACTGATATTAAAATAGCTAATTCATTCAGGATAAAAATTATGACAGCATAAATTAGTTAAGCAGATTCTTCAATAAGAACATAATGAATCTGAGAGAATCAGATTTCGTAATCAGACTCCTAATCCCTACGCAAGAACAAATTTTTGAACTAGATGCTGGTTCCCAAAACGAGATAAGTGATAGCGTCAAGAATGGTTCGTACTTGTAAAACCAATTAACAGGATTGAAGATACCATTTTAAATACAATGGTTTTATGTCAATTCTATTACTTATGTATCTAAACATAATTGCCATAGTCATCATAAACACAGTTTCTCCACAATGCTAAGTATAACAAAAATGAATTTTATGTTAGTACCTTAGCCTGATAAGATTTGATGACCGCAATCAACAACTGATCTCCAGCAATTTGTCTCACTCGTTGAATGAGTTCACGCCGTGATATCTTATTTTCCTGGAAAACAAAAGTTCAAGCACACGGATCAAGAAGTTGTAAAGAGACCAAATAAAATAAAAAATAAACAAAGCCCAACCAGTACAAGCCAACAAAAAAATAAAAAATGGAGAAGCACTTACTCTATGATCTCTATGGTATTTGCTGATCAAAGCAATAGTGGGCGAAGGTAAAAACTTCGACAGTGCAGAAATGAGAATTGGAAATGGCAGCCACGGTGAAGTTGGCATTCTCAATAATTCCTGAGCTCTCCCAAAACCTACACAATTAGACAACAAATAAGATTAACAATCTCATCTGAGGACTACCAAAATAAAACACTATCTAACAAGCTCATATTAAAATTCTTCCCAAAAAAAAAAAAAAAAAAAAAAAAAAAAAAAAAAAAATTGAGTTACTTACCCTTCAAGGAAGAGGGAGCCTTTAAACTTATGATGTACTCTGGCAGATATGAGTGTTCATGTTCTGCTCCACACAATATACTCCTTGGCACCTTTAAGTTGTCTGCACCAGAATCAAACTCCGTTGAACTCGGATGAGACTGATCAGAACCAGGACGCACAACCTCTACCTTGCCCAACATAACGCGGCACAACAACATATATCGTAGCCCATCTTTATCTACAAGAGAGTTCTTCACACTGCAAACCAAAGAAATCACAAATAGCAAACACAATAAATAATACTCAAAAAATAAAAAATAAATAAAAAATCATAAAATAAAACAACAATTGCTTACCATTCCATGGGTGAATCATCAGGACAGAGATAGATGCCGCAACCATACAATCCATTGTTATCAGGCTTCCCACAACAGCCAAAACCATGCTGTATAATCTTGCAAATCTCATATTTTGTACTAGAATACCAAGCATATTTCACATTTGCATCACCCCCACATTTTCTAGCCAACGCTTTGGCAAAAATCTGAAAAGATTGGACTCTAGCTTGTCCTATAATACCAGGGAACGAGTTTCTTTGAATGCCCACTATCTCAGCTCGTGTCCCAAGCACACCCAAACCCGAAATCAATCTTCGTTTTATAAGATCATAAACTTTGTCTCCTTCATGCAAACTAATCAACCCCTCACCCAGTGATGGATGCGGATCAAAAGCGGAACCAGAATTGGCACTTTCACAATCAGACATTACTGAATCATCGTCATCATCATGTGTAGTATCTAAACCTGAATTCCTTGTATATGTTTGTTGGTTTAACTGACTATCTAATGTGTGTTTTGTTAGGCTGTTAGAAGCTAAAACGCTAATATCACGTGTAAATTCCATTTTGAACTAGGAAGAGATTAAAAACCAAAAGAGATTTTATAATTTAATTACAGAAATAAGAACAAATATCTACAGAGAAAAATCGACGAATTTGAAAACAAAAAACGAAAGATGTAAGGAGAGGAGAAATTCAAAAGCAAGAAACCTGTAAGCTATACATCTCTAACGAAAACATAAATTTAAAATAAGAACCTGTAAATTTGATTGGAAAATCAAAAGCGCGAGGAAAAGGTAATGAAAAATGAATGAATGAAGAAACTTGGAGAAGAGTTTGAATAAGAAGTGAAAACTTGGAGAAGGAGAGAAAGGCAGAGAAGGCGTTACGTATTTATAGTTAATTAATGGAAACCGACGAGTTCCACATTGTTGATTTCGGGTTATACTTACATGGGTTTTTTGGCGGTGCGGCGCTGGCGGTTTTGGGGCCTGTCGTTTTGGTCTAATCTAATTAGAGAGGCGGTACTACCCCGTTCTCTAAGCCTCAGCTGTTGGATTTTTGAACTTGTGTTAAAAGACAATACTACCCTTTTTTTTTCTAGATGGGGCATTGTTAAGTGGGCCTGGTTTGGTATTGATTGGAGCATATGTGATTTATTTCCCCAAGTAATTAAAAGAGTTATCTTGGGATTGAAGGTCTTGAGGAAATCAATTTGCAAATAATGTTGGAGGTCTAAGATGCAATTAACAATTCTTTAAAATTATTTAAAAGAATAGGCTCATGGCAAGCGCGAGATCGCTTGTGACGTGTATGTGGACGTAGTGCTAGTAGCTGGAGGTTAGAGGTAAAAACGAGTATGAATATGATAAAGACAAGTTGATTTGGGTTTGACTCAGCTTAATCCATATTAGGCAAGACAATGAAAGTGACCAACTTGCTAATGTCGGTTTAATTAATTTTTTTTCTTTCTTTGTATTAAGAGTTTTGCGGTTGCGTAAGTAACCATAATATGGTTAGGGTTGTGGATATGGACACGGAATAGAAAGTTGTAGTTTTGAGTTTCCGTTGGTGTGGCTTAGTACCCAAGAAAACTGCTTGGGTCGGGTCAACCAATGGGCTATTCTACAGTTTAAAACCCTAATAGCTACCGGCCTTATCCTTGCCACGTTCAAATCCACCTTCTACAGAAGATAAAGCAATATGATAATAAAAGAACATGGGGTCCAATTCTTTTGGACTCTATTTTTAGAAAGATCTCTTTGCACATGGACACAAAGCAACCTCCCTGACATGTATTTTATTATAGATCAGGAACTGCCATGTTTAACCAAATATTCTGCTGTAATATTTGATTTTTATTTTGAAAGTGAATAAACAGGTTAATTTTTTTTTTTATAAATATAACTGGAATTCATCATAATTGTGATTTGTGGGTAGTTTTTCTGATCATAAATTTTAAAAATGAATATGCCTCAAGCATCAATTGCAGAAGCCTGAACAGATACCCCTCGGTCTTTTTTATTGTCCCCAAAAAATGTCCTTATTTTATACTTGAAGTCCATAAAACTAACCATTGATAAATTTGAAATACTTTGGCAGCAAAAGTTCTAATTGAAAATTTCCATCAAAATCTTGTCATTCTTCCTCTACAACTTTTTGTCACTCTAGATTGAATTATTCAAAAGTATCAATTCTTCTGTACTACTTATCCTTCAAGATGAGTCGGTATATATACATTATAAACACTCATAACTCAAAACATAACTTTACAGGGAAAACAATATGGCCGCCTGTACAAGATGACTAGATGCTGTTAGTGTATATGTTAATTGTATCACAGCCATGCTCCCCATCCAGGAAACATTAGACATAATCGCTCAGGATCGATGGCATCTTGTATAAGTTGTTGTACCTACAAAGAAAATACAGAGAAATATAATCTCACAAGTTTAAATCCTTGCCAAAGATAAATGAGCAAATCTGTATTTATAAAATAATTGATTGCAGCATAAAAGCCCAAGCAATTATATGAACTGGCCATTAGATTACAAGCTTGTTTAGAGGGCAACATTTTCTCCTGTGATGTGCATGCAGTTGCAAATCTAGAATCACTTCAAGTTACATGATAATGTAATCATGTTATTTCCATTTGTACAAGTGTGAATGTTAATGTGTTTCTAATATTTTAGTAGATCTCAAGCTCATAAAGTGAGACAGTAAATGAAAAAAATTCACACATGTAACAGTATTTACTTATACTAAAGGTACATGCATGCGACAGTGACACTGTAAAATTACCTTTAACCTTACTAGCTGCTTCGCAGATTTAATGGTTGCTGCTATGTAATTAAATACCCCAAAATTCTAGGCTATTAGGGAGATATGACACAAATTTTAAGTTTTGAATGTAACCCAAATGGTGGTACAAATTGACCAAAATTTACTTTTACCTAGAAAAGAACTCAATGACAGTATTCTGATTCTCACATGTTACGGTTACCCTGGTCTCAATCAAGTTGCATTCTTTGTTGTCAAGGTCACATTATTTCCTGACCTAAAATTTTACCCTTTGAATCTTTTAGGGTATAATGATATTTTTGTTGGTGTTTTGAGCTAGATTTCCAAAGTTACAATTTTCGAGTATTTTCCATTAATTGGGTACCTTACCTGGTCATCCTCTCAAATTACCAATTAGTTGTCATTGAGATTTACCCCAAGCTTATCGATAGGGCGGACAATGAAAAGTTCGCACAAAGACTAATTACTTAGTACATGCATATGTGGCATTGACACCTGAGAATTACCTGCCCATGTACACTTCTCATTTCACCACCTTCATATCCATCTAGCTTTTGCTTGACACGCATTAGTGCACGTGCAGCATCCTTGTTTCCTTCATATTCACCTTCTGTGCCTTCCAAGCTTGTCTCCAGATCATCATCCGACTCCTATCAAGGTCCAATATCAGTAATATTATATTGCACATCTCAGACCTTTGATGTATTCTGCTGGAACCAACTTAAATGCAAGCAAGAGTTCAATTAAAACGCCAAAGAAGAGGGATATGGCTGACTACGACTAAATTAGCCATGAAGAGCAAATGAAGCCAACAGGAAAATCATGAGGTATGTATGAATTTGATCTACAAACAGTTCGATTTCATATTGTGTATCCCAATTGTAGGATTTCTTAGATTAGAAGTTTGAATTTTAAACTTAGCTATTATCTTATTATTTAAACTTAGTTGTTATCTAGGTGTTATCTAGTCTTTTGAATTTAAATAAGGAATAATTCTAGTTGATTGTTATCAGATTATTTAGATTCAGAAGTGTATTTATGCATTTGCATTAAGAAAATAAAATCAGATTTCATTACTGGTTTCAGCAATAATTATATTATGAAGTTTAAGACTATTAAATTACCTTCTGACGCTGCAAAGCCTTCAAGGGGGATAAGGCCCATTTATACAAGGGATCATGGATAAAAACCTGCAGAGAATTTTTATACATTATGAGTAATTAGAAAAGAAAAGAAAAGAAAAAAAGAAGAAAGAATTATATGTTATAGCAATATATATAGAGACAAGTGTTGTACTTCAATGATGGTCAGCAAAGCTTCTTTATTTGTCCGCATAACAGACAGAGTTTTCTCACAACATCTTCTAAAAACCCCTTCTACTCCAGTAACACCCATGCCGTCAATAATGTCCCTAGTCAGCCTGAATGGAACCTGCCAAGGTAAAGAAAAAATAAATAACTAAAGGCAAGCTGTGTAAGATGAGAACCAGATTACAAAATGGCTGATATAAGCACAGAACAGAACAGAAAGAAAACTGCAATAAGTAAAACATACCCGTTCTGGTGTCTTGAGCATCAAGCCTTGTTCAAAGGCAACACCAAGATCTATGTGAACAACTTCTGCAGTGGCTTGATCAATCAAGATGTTCATTGAATGTCGATCTCCAAGGCCAACAATATAACCTACCTGAAGGGCATAAAAGGAAGTTTCTAGCGTTACTAAATATGATCATTGAAGATATAATGAGGTAATTAATCAGACAAAAAATCTAGAAAATGAAATTCATATTCATTCTAAAATGGCAAAAATTGTCCACACAAAATTAACAAAAAAATGTTTCATTTTGTAGGGAAACTAGGGTTTGGTTGAGATAATAAGAGATCCAGGTCAACATCAAAGATTTCAAATATTCAACCATACATGTCTTCATAATTTTGACCCTGAATAGGGCTGCTTTTGTTTTTTGCTTTCATGCACACCTGGTCCACTTCTATATCTGTTCTTCTACCATAATACAATTATGTATCCCATCACAGAACAAGTGGAATCACCTACCATTGAACTAGCTGCAACACTTCGTGTGTAAGCAAGTCTTTTCTCAAACCAGTCAGCTGGTTGTAAGAACCTCTCCAGGAAAAAGTAATGCATGACAGGCCTGCAGAAGGTCAATTAAGTTCAAAGGCTAAGAAAGTATAGTACTTTTCTTCTTTGTTTTTATTGTTTTTGTTTTTTTTTTTTTTTTTTAAATTTAAGAGTTCTCTAGAATCTCTACCCCAAAAATGAATATTAATAACCTGAAACTCCCACAAACTTGCTGAAATGCTTTGCGCTTGTCTTTTTCCTATCAATGATAGAAGGAAAAACAATAGCATAAGAGTTATTTAAAGTTTAATGAAGGCAAATTTATTAAAAAAAAACAAAAATCAATTATATTTAAATGCTCAGTATGCCTTTTAAGTTTTATAGTCGAAAAATTTCTTGGATGACATTTTTATAATTAGTATGATGATTATGATGATGAAAAACACAAATAATACTTGCATTTGACATGTGCTCTCGGCATTTCATGAATGTCCAGTCTCCCATTCCATAACGACCATGGGCACCTCCATTTCTCGTGCTGAAAATTGAAAACATTAGATGAAAATGTTATATGAGCCTTTTTAACATCAGAGACAATTCTATAGTACTGTCATTTGTACCTTCCAATAAGATATTCTCCAAGAGGAAGAGTGCCATCAACCCATTCAAGAACACCAGCACTTGGAGTAAAAGGAACCACCTATTTCATTAGCAAAATTGATTTATTCCAATATGTAGTTATAAACACTCTGTACAAAGAAAAGAGCTATATTTCTTGTATCCACATCATGACATTAAGTTTTTCAAGACCATATTTAAATACCATTGAATTCATTGTAAAATATCACTTCAGTCCAATAAAATGAATCTAATGATGTTTAAGCATGGTTCTAATAAAATTTATATTAGGACGTCATGACTAGAGAACTATTGATAGATATTTTGTGTCAAAAGGCAAATAGAGCAAAGTCATGTAGAAGGAAGGCTTTGAAGATTGACACAAATATAATACAGAATTACTCCTATCACCACAGGGAAAAATAAAAAAAAAAAAAAAAAAAAAAAAAAAAAAACAGTAATTTCATGGGTAGAAATGTGAAAGATATTGAAACGGTAAATACTAAGAAAAACTATTTATATAGGAGATTGAAAAAATCATAGATAACCACAAGGATTCTAGGGGAAGAAAATCACGATACCAATGCAAGAACAGTGCGATGACCAATAGGTTAATAGTAATTTATATGCATTACTTGGTAAAGATTAATTCAGAGAAGACAGTATAACAAAAGGCATGCAAGGATTCTTCCTAATTGAATATCCAAAACAATTGCTAGGTTCACTGATGTACAAAAAGTTCCAGTAGGAATGGCACATAATTTATACCAAAATTTTATCCACAAAACAAAAGCAAGCAGTTCATCCTTTCAATTAAATCAACCAAAAGTGTGAAACAACCTTTGTTAAATAAGAGGAGAGGTACCTTATATGTACGTACTCCCAATCTTCTTTTCCATGTATCCCGATGATTCTGTAAGAAAGTGTTAAGCAGACCAAAAAATTGTTCCATCACCTGCATATCATTCATTGTTAGAAATGTCAATGGAACATGAAAAGATTTTGTTCTAATCTTAAGGGGTAAAAAAAAAAAATCAGATATGAGTATCTGACACTGGTTATCTCAATGAAATTAGATACTAAGGCCAGCTCCATCAGTATTCAAGATCTCGTATTGGACTGCCTGACATGGTACAAGAATCAGGACTTATCTTTACTCCTATTACTTCTATTTATGCTACCTACTAGATTTTTTTGGGCCCTGTGCAGCACTCATTTGTTGACTAGTCAGTTGAGCATGCAACAAGATTATATATTAGAGTATCCCAAATTGGTAAACTATAGTATTTGGCAAGGGTACTTATACTCCAACTGGTCCAATCCTAATAACAGAAGTTTTTCCATTAGATTTATCTAACAAGCACCTATGCCATGGAAAACAATAGGAAATGTCCTCTGAATGACAGATATTGAATAAAGATTCATATTAAGTGCAATTATGACAAATATCTTTTGTAACTATGCAAAGGACACATTCCAACACCAAAGATGTAGTATCCTGTTAAAAAAAAGGGAATGTAGGAAAAAAGATATGATGGCAGAATTCAACAATATAAATAGAAAGATAGATGAAATTCCTACAGCATCTTGTCTTAAATCATCATTTCCAGATTTTGCTAGCTGTCTATATTTACGACCATCCGAATCAAAACACTCAACCACCTTTGGAGCATTTATACCATTCATAACCCTACATATGTCACCAACAGAAACTGAAAATTAGCATCGGATATTGCTCACAAACAAAGAAACAAAATATGATGAGGCATCATGAAACTGCTGAATATGGACAAAGACAAACGTTATTGAATCAGCTAATCCTTTGAAGTGTGGGAAAGAGCCTTCATTATATTGGCAGGTACGGTCAACAGGAACAGTTGCAGTTACTACAGGTACCTGACATCGTTCAAAAGCAGAAATTTTAAGTCTTTTGACAATATCAGATGGTAAGAGAAGAAAAATTATCCAAAATCAAGTTGACAAAAGCTCTGGGCAACAAATTACTATTCCAAGCATAAGCAAACTAGGATGACATTTTATTTGTTTGCATGTGGCATTACCTGAAGTAAATGTGCCTGTGCAAACTTGTCTTGCATGGTAAAGTTCACCAGCATGACGGTAATACTAGAGGTAATTTTGCCCATCAGGCCATTGTTGAACATTTTGTAACTCATTTAATTACTAATTAGCTAGCGTAAGGATGGCAAAGAAGAAGCCAAATTTCTAACACATTAAAATTTATAAATGTTGAATTCCTAAGATAAGAATGTGAAAACTTAGGAGTTATCTAGGCATTATCTAGTTTTTAAATTTAAAAGTTAGGATAATCCTAACTTAAGGTTATCAAGATATCTAGAGTTAGTCTATAACTAGAGATGTATGATATGTATTTTTTTAAGTGAATAAGTGTGAATAAGTTTTTCCTCTATTTTTTCAATAAAAGTAAACATCTTAGGTTTGTCCTTAGATTCTGTACAGCTGTTAGAAACTTGTCTGTCTCCAAGATATTTGATTCAGCCTTTCTCGCAAATTTGAGTATATAAGTGCATGAATCCAGCAACACTAAGCAAAGTTAAGATTTAAGGATTAAGACCATCAACCTACTATCAATCCCATCACAGCATGTTTGAGTGCCACTCCACCTTGTTTTAGAACCAAACTTGTACACGGTAAGTTATTAATATGAGTAGATCACTTACAAGTTCCAGCTGCCGAAGACTGCGAATTTCTCTTGGTAATGTAATCCGTTTATTAGTATCCTGTTCAACAATCTAGTAGCTAAGTAATTATTCAAGAAAAAAAAAGAGCTGCAGCTTGTTCTATGTGGTAAGAATTAGAGATGCTCAGAACTCAGGGAACTGTTTGACTAACCTCTCTCCTTGTTTCAAGCTCTGCAAGCTTGATATAAATATCCACCATTTGTTTCATCTTCAGCACAGTAGTAGACAGACAATAGTTAATTAATGAGTAACACCAAAATCAAAACTTCGAAGATTACAAACGGAAAATTACTTGTCGATTATAGGTCCGTGATAGGAGATAACTCTTCCAAGAGATTTTCTGCTGCAAGCTTTTTATCCATATCCACACAAAAGAGTTTTACTTCGTGTTGTGCCTTAATTCGATCACCGTTTGCTAGAGCTAGAAGCTATTTCAAAAAGGAAATATATATAAACAGTAGACTTGAAAAAAATGGATTTATATGAAAAATTGAAAACAGAAATATTCAGGAATTCATTATATGTAACTAAAGTGACAGTTTCTCTTTCTATTTCTGTTATCAGCTGTAAATACAAAGAAGTACATTTCAATTTCTATTGTTGGTTCTTCACAAGAATGGAGAACTTGGTGTTTATATTTTAAAAAACAATGCCCTCCAGATAAAACTAAAATACCTGAAGAGGTATGGTATGGGTGGTAATGGACATCTTCTTCACAAGAGAAACCAAAGCAAACTGTGTGGACCAATAATATAGAGGAAGAAATTAAATTTATCTTTTAACTTCAAAAGTAATAGTAATAATACTATCAATAACAATAATAATAATACTAATAAATAGTAACACAATGTGATTTATACTGAAAATTTTGAGGCCCTGGACCATCCTTTGAACTCCCCATCCTTGAAGCAATTTGGTACACCCGTGGTATAAATTTATAAGACTGAACCTGCAAAATTTGATATGAGAAACCAATTATCACACAAAAAAAAAAAAAAAAAAAAAAAAACAGTGGAAATTCTAACTTTTACCAGATTTTCAAAAAACTGGTTTTGTGATATCTCAAATATAATCTATACTAAAGCTGGCCAGTAGCAGTATACCCATCAATTGTGTGAAGCATGCTAGTTATGACATTTTGTCTAGAAGAGAGACTGAACCATAAGGACACTAAACGAAAAACCTGAAAGCACAATGGTTAGAAAGGACATCAAATTCACTCAGTAACGATGATGCAGATTTTCTTGTTTGGCTAGAAGTTTATTAAATTAAAGCAAAAGCAGATAAAATGGATCAAATGATTTTAATAGGCTTTTCAAGGCCAGAGGAATTTCAACTATGTATTTCAATTTACTAGCTGAAATAAAGATGCATTTCACATGATATTTCATTTTCCATCTATGAATATATAAGTAGATTTGTTTATAAAAATATTATTATAAGCCCTTTTTTTCCCCAAAAAAATGATTATTTCAGGATCTAGGAAAACTGAAAAGTTGGAATACTTGTTTCCAGCTAAATTATGAATCAATAAATAGCATTTGAAACCTCATTAGACGTCTGAAACATAGGTATATGTCATTGAGACAGCAGAATTCAACTGAGATTTAATCATAGTTACCATTGTATTCTCATATAACAGTAGCAACCATTTAAAATCAGTCATTGCTCTACACAATTCATCCACAGAGGACACAGATTAAAAGTGCGTACCACTCTCACATCATATTTGTCACCAATTACCAAACAGCGTTTATATCCCTCCAATGCTAGGCCAAGAAAATTGTCCCTGTCATCCTGAGAAGTTGAAGACAATAAGGCAATTTTTATTTGTTACATACAAGATTAAACTAACCAAATACCTCTTAGAAGACTAACAAACAACTTAATTCTAAAGCATCCATATGGTTTGCCAGGAAAACCATTAATCCCAAAAAAATTTGCTGACAGATAAAATGACCACTAAGTATTTGTTTATCACGAATTATTTATTTTGTGTGAAACAATTCAACAAGTATATATATATTAGTGAAAACCATTGTTAAGAGTGTTAAGAGATCAATATTTACATAGAACGTTTTGAGCAATCTCTGCAGTATGTGAGAACACATTCACATTAATACTTACACCAAGAAGGTGAGAAAAATAGTATACATACCAGCAATTTTTCAGCCTCTTCCTTGTCCATTGTCAGTTGCTTTTGCAACTCTTGTATTTTTACTGAGTAGTCAATTTTGTCTCCCTAAAATTATTATAAATGAATACTTATCACATACAGAATTAACTTCAGATTCCATCATAACATTGACATAAAGGAAATGGATTAGAAGTCAGTATTAACCTTTGAACTTTTTAGCCGTCTAATAAGTGCTTCCAGCTCCCTCGTCTGCAGAATCAACATTCAGATGACTTAGCTAAACAATAATCAATCTTACTCCCACCACCCCACTCAATGCCAATGATTTTTTACCTTGTGCTTCCTTAATCGCATTGCTGCTTGCCATTCATTTGATGTCAGTCTTTCCTCAGAACTCCTGAATAAAGCATCTGCATAGTGTGCAAGATGAAAATGAGTTTGACATTGTCTTTCAATAGACTTCTTGTTTGTGGTGCTCTGACCCTCAGCAAGTGAAACTGCATGTTTCAGGTACTTCTCTAAAATAGTTCTTGAGCTGCAATTTAATAAGCATTGCACAATTAGAGAATTAAATTTTTGGCAAAACAAATAGCAACAAGTGTGATCAAACAGAGGATCAGATTTATAACTTGCTAGATCTAGTTTCCGCTAGCCACTTTCCAACCAAGCGATGTACATCTGGAGCTTCTTCATTTAATTGGTAATTTTCTGATATGTACTTTGCAAGATTGATGGCCATCTCATGCTGGTCTTGGGCGCGCAATAGCTTTGCTTCTTCAATCTGTCATTATACAAATAATCACAAAATTGATAGTTGTGATTTTGTTTAAATAACATATCAGCACTACACCAAACATACAACATATGAGGCAAGTGTTTAAATGATAAAGGTTGATAAACAGAAACCAGGAAAGTGCCCATTGCCAGATATACAGTAGAATCGTGTACTCTAAGGAACAATGGAAAAAGAATGCTCTTTCATGTCTATACTAGCTTTAACAAATACAATCAATATCAGAGGTTGAGAAAAAAAGTGCAAATAATAATAATAATAATAAAGATATTAGGTTTCCTTTTGTCAGCTGATTTGGCAATCCAATAAAAGAAAAAAAAAAGCAATTCAGAGAGTATGTTGCATGATAACCCTCCAATGGAAAGTATAATGTTTTATGAAATGCAATAAGACATGTCAAATTCTTCAAAATAACAGAAGACTCTAAGCTATGTCAACAGAAATAATCTAAAATATTAATGCTATCAAAGAAGAGAAAGTATTTATGTAAGCCATATGATTTGACGATGTTAGGCAAGCACACAACAGTGAAAGACTGCCACCGTGTGTATTTCTAAAAAGTGACCAAACAAATATAGAAAGTGGCAAAATACCTTATTTTTCCTCCATTCAATTATGTGAAAGGATGTAACAGAAGAAAAAAAGATAATATCCAAGTACAGGTAGAATTTAAGAATAAAATTTAAACATAATGGTTTTGACACCATAGGGAAAGTGTATGGAAAACTTTTTACCCTCCCAAGCCCATATAAAGTTGAATATTGTTCGCCAGGTCCTATGCAAAGTAACTTAAACTCATGCAAAGCAGCAGCTGCTAGAGAAAACCTCGAGCTCTGTAAAAGAATTGAACACATATAAGACAATTTTATTAATCCAGATTTCCTAATACTGAAAGTACTTATGATACCTTACGAAGAGCGGATGCTGATTGCAATAGGTGTTGCATGGTACACTCCTTACAGCCCAAAATTTGAAGTAGCACTCGCCTGAATGCTGTGAATGGTTCTAACAGGTTCATATGTAATTGTGTTCGGTCCAAAATTGAGCTCCAGTCCATATTCAGCCATGACAACTAGATTGACATTTAAAAACCTTTAAAAGAGAAAAGATGTTTGTTTCCTTCCAAAGCGGAAAAAAAAAAAAGACTAAAATTGAGGAAAAAGAAGGTCAATATGATCTTCTGCTGCAATCAGTTATAGGCTGAGTTGTTATTCATTATTGAAAATTGTAATTATAATATTGCCAATATCTTCCATTGTTTGCCAGTTCCTCACAAAAATTTAAAATTCTCTTTCATTTTAATATCTCTCAATTGATTCAAGTTTGCTGAGCTTGAAAAATTCCTCCATCCAATCATATAAATTTTATTTTATTTTTTAAAAAAAAAGGAAATTAAGGAGCACTTAAGTATTACTAGAAAGATAAATATTGTGACATAAATTACAAAATAAACAGGCAAGAAGAAGCTTGCTAGTCTAACATGATTGCCAAAATCATGAGTAGATACCCCAAATACCTGGTTCATAGTAGGAATTACAGGTTCTGAAATTATTTTTTGCTTCTCAGGATAGAATTTTATTCTTTCACTTGAACGTTTCCATCGGATATCCCAAGCTACACCAAGATGATAAAGAATCTGGACAAGTAATAAATCACAATCTACCAAATATGAAAAATGAATTGTGGCAAAATTTTGAATGACTAAGAAAATAAAGAATCAGACACCTTTTATACCAATACAGACTCCAGTTTACATGGCATGACAAGGGTATGCAAATAATTCTATATACATATATAAGACCTAAGAGGCAATCATTGTAGACATATAACTTCAGCAAATTCTAATCACATACTTGCTAGCCTATTAGACTAAGACCATATAATTAATAGCTTGAAATAAAGTATGGAGGCTACGATGATTACTTAAAAGCTGTTTAACATAACTTATAAGGCCTTTTAGAAGTTAACAATTGTCCAGGATGACTAAAATCAACCTTACCAACCCACAAAAAAGCACATTTGTGCATAATTCAAAATCCTAAAAAAATGTATAAATGGGGCCCCAGAAAGCCTCTTGTCCCATGACCAAGACCGATTAAAAGGTTTAAAAGCTTTGCAGCTGTAGGGGCCTTCTGTCTGCTGGATGAGAAGAAGCATGTTCAAGTAATTAGGTACCTGAAGTTTAATAATTGTTGAGTAGATATACTCGGTGCTTTCCTCACTTGCATGAGAGACGGACAATACAAGCTCCTGAGAATAGAAAGTAAGTAAAGTGCATAACATGCAGCAACCTATCAATAAAGATGAATAAAAGATAAAGCTACCTGCTTTGAATCCCTTAGCTTTCCAAAAAAATCAGCAGAATCACCTTCTTGAAATGCCCTCAAGCAACTAACATTCCAGCAACACAAGACAAAAAGATCACATCAGCAGCAAGCCAAGAGACATTATTTTCCAGTCATCAGCTCAAGACACTTAACACAAGATCAGCAGATAAAAACTTAAGCAAAATATAAATATCCATCATTATGTCGTATAATTAATGGTTATATCTAAATTTAGGGAATAATACAAATTTTAAAATAATTGAAAATGTTATTGCATCAATGTAATGGTCCAGTACGTATAAAATCATCAACATCCTAAACTTTATAAACTGATAAATCAACATAAGAGACCAATTGGTATGAGCAGCGGCAATGCTAATTTTTTTTATTTTTTTTGAAAAGAAACAAAGAGAAAATTGTTGATTGAAAAAGGTCAATGGTCAGTTTTTTTAACAAAATTCTTGAAGATACGAATTGTAAGATGTTTTATCTACTTGGGATAAAGTAAAATTTGTGGGCTTCACTTTGTGGGTCTATTATTTCAGAGTCTTGAAAAGTTTCTTCTTCTTTAAACAACACTATTACAAAGCTTCAATTGCCTCGCCAGGGAAAGATATTGGTATAAGTTTTGAATCAGATTTTTACGTATTTAGCATAAGAGATGTGTCACACATCTTGTATGTTTTTGAAGCCTTTGACTTTTTGGGACCGCTTCCCCTATTTTTCTAGAAACTTGTTCATTCTTGTATACATTTTATTCTAATATTGTCTCTCTTTTTCCCAAAAAGGGAAAAAAAAAAAAAAAAAAACTTGTTCATTCTTGTATACATTTTATTCTAATATTGTCTCTCTTTTTCCCAAAAAGGGAAAAAAAAAAAAAAAAAAAAAAGAAGAAGAAAAAATCAACAATCTAACAACCTTTGATTTACCAAGACAGTATAAATCAGCAAATTCAAGTTGAAATCTAGAAAAAAATAGGAAGAGAAACAGAAGACCAGTGCATGCACATCTATGGAGGAAAGATTACCAGCACAAAATTTTTTTAAGGTAAGCATTACCATTTTGAATAAGGAACCTGAAGTCATCTTTCTTATTCAAATTGACAACCAAACAGAAGTCTACATAAGGGTAAGATCTAAAGCTCCAAAAAGAACAATAAATAAAAGTTCAACCCAAAAATTACCTGTGCAAATTTTCATTGAAATGGTTGATTTTAATCTGTTGACCTGAAGAAGAAGAATTGGCTCCATCGTAAACTAAAGAGAAATCCCAGTTTCCTGCACGCCATGCTGCCTCATACTACACAATGATGACCAACAAATTAGGGATAAAGGCAAATAAGCCATTGAATCAGTTAAAAAAAAAAAAAATGTAGAAGAAAAACATTACTTTTCATCTGTCCAGCAATATGAACAGATTAAAGAAAAAAAAGCAAACCTGCAATTCAGTGAACTCGAGGTCGTGCTGAAACTGGCCCTTCCGAGAAGTCAACCCTTGGCAATACATATCCAGCACATGCATACAACCGATTTGCTGCAAAGATCTAATCAGCCCTTTGTAAGGTTTCCTCTCCTTCACATCATTTTCTGATAGAGACAAATGCATTGTTGGTTGCATAAGTGGTGACAAGGCTCTAGATCCACCATCAAATTGCACCATGGAATCAGATCGTACTTGTAACTCATAATATTCAAGGGCCTTGCTCCAATTTCCCTCGTGCTCTAAGGTAACAATTTGAGAAGACAGCTATTCAAGGCATCCATAAATCAAAAAGAACAAAACCGTGAGGCTGCTTGTAAAGGCATGCCAAAAAACTTAAATAGGTTTAACACTTTAAAACTATGATACTATTTCTCAGTGATAGATCATATATCTTTGGCCAGAGTCCAACAAGCATCACAGATTGTATGGACGAAAAACAATCATCGTATTTATCAACACAATCATTATAATGGAATAACTGCAAGAAGAATTAGATTTTCACAATTCAGGATCTGAAAATTACAGTGAAGTGCCAAACATAGCAGGAGATCTGCTACCCGAATGATCGAATGACTTAAACTACCATATTTACACCCTAATTAACCAATGAATTTGATAATGCATGCGCAGCCAATAATAAAGCAATTGCATCTCTAATTAAGAAAAGTACGCCAAGCCAAAAAAATCTGTACAATTTAGTAGCAATGACTCCACATTAGACATTACAGCTTAAAAAACAGCAGTACTGGGATAAAAATAATCTTCAGCAAGGTCGTGAATTTACAAACTAACCTTGTGTGACTGGATGACCCCATATAAGCTGTCAGGTTCGTTGATTTGAGTGATTGCTGAGACAAGTATTTCAACATGATGCGGTAACTGGTGCACCAAAAAGGAAAAAGAAGAATATACAATTAATATAAAAAAATAAAAAATAAAAAAGCTTAAAAAGAATTATTGTCCAAACAAAATCTGAGATTACAGTGTAACAACAAATTATGTTTGATTTTTCTAATAGCTCACATCATAGAGGTTTTGGGTCAACTATCTCTTAATATATAAACGACAAAATGGCCACTAAAACACTTTTAAGAAAAGTTATATTTATATTCTTGAAACATAGAACACAAAGTATCTCAAAGTTACCGTCTCAAGATGGGAAAAATCTGGTCTCCCCAGTGTGAGAATCTTGAAATGCTCTTCACACCAATGCTCCACATACATCAAAGCAGTAAAATACGAGCCAGAAATCTATTAATGCATTACATCAATATCAGAAAAACTGACATGCAAACATTACAAAGTAAGTTGAGCACCACAAACACAAAAAAAAAAAAAAAATAAATAAAGAAAAAAGAAAAAAATAAAATTGAACAAACTTCAGAAATTCTGATACTTACGACTGCTGACTTGGCAACAACAAGATAATCAATTGAAAGCCAATAAACCTGGCAAAATATTACAGGTCAGAAAATAAGGATTGCCAAATATTTTTCACTGAATTTAAAATAACTTAGAACAAAAGACCCCCACCCCCAAGAGAGAGGAGGGAGAGAGACTCTGGTAAGATATGCAAAATTTACACCCCTGAACCCTTTCTCCAGTGAGTTTTAATTTAAAAACAGTAGCTAGTGATAGATTAGAATTATTTACCTGTAAGGAATGTTGTAGTGCTTGTAAACAAATACAATTCTACTCAAATACAGAAACAAATTCTAGAAGTAAATCTGAAATGGAATGTCCATACATATGCAAGAACTGATAACTATACCTTGTCCCACAAAGATGTTATGTTAGCCACATTTGATGATGCTGCCCCATCTCTAACCTTTTTTGAGGTGGAATGGGATTTTGAACCACAGCTAGAAGGCTTAGAATACTGAAAAAACATGGAATAACTATCATTAGATTGTCTTACATTTTTAACCACACAAATGCTTTAGAGTTTACAAGGATTCAGTTATTAGCATCTCTTTGGGCCTTGGTCTCTAAAGATTTTTACAATTCTTCACTTTTCGTTATTCTCTCAACTGGGTTGTGGTTATCAATTAATTTGGCCTTGGGGTTTTTGTATAGATTGATTCTCATCTATATTGTATAACTAGTGTGTTTGTAAGAGTCTGTTGTGGACATCTGGTCCACTACTGTAACTCATTTTATTATCAAAACATATATTTTTGTTTCCTATTAAAAAAAAAAAAAATTGCATTAGATTTTATATGCGTTGAAAAGCATCTCGCTTTTATAAGTCTGTTGAATAATTTAATGCTTGTCATATCTGTCAACCAAATTTCATTTGGAGTTCAATATTTATTTATTTTTTAATTAAAAAGTAAAAACTCTTGTCCAGAAAAAGTTCGATTGAATATGATCATATGGTAGCATTACCCATTTAATTTTTAAAGGTACTGGTAGTAGATGTGACCCAGCTTTCCTACTTGCATAATTCAAGAAGATGAAAAGGCAGCACAAAGACCAAAATTTACCCAGTCCAAATTACGTATTTGTCTCAAAGTTTACCCACCAAATAAAAAAAAAAAAAAAAATCCTCTGTTCATTGAATATGAATAGCCAAGAGGAGATTTGAATGAAAGAGTTATATATAGCAGTAGAAATAAACGTATCGTTTTGAATTGCACCAAAGAACGTAGGAGTCCCTATAGATATATAGTAAAGAAAAAGAACCATATCTTATGATGAAGATCATCCTAGTTTCTAATAGTAACAACTAACAACTGAATTTCAGAACACAGCAAATTAAGGTAACATAAAAACTCAAAGGGAATCACATTAAATCAACTAAGGAGGTAGTTCAATATACTCACCTTAGAACTTTCTCGTTTCACTGGTACTAAAGAAGATCTTTCCATGACATGACATAACCGAAGTTCATTGAGGGCATTCAGAAAAACTTGAGTTGATTTTATCAATTTATTAGCTCCCGTCAATATATGTTCCTGCACCTGCACTATTCTCCTTTTATAAGAAACTATAGATGATGTACAAGTGAAAAGGAGATGAAGCTACAAAAGTCGCCTAGAATACCACCCTGAGAACTAAAAATCCTAAGGAGGGGGGACTACCCTATACAGAGACAATAACAAAAACCAGCACCTGCACATTGGCTACAAATTATAACCAATGCAACTGTGTACTGTACACCATCACACAATGTCAATAAAACATGCAATCGTTGACATAGTAGCATTCTTTTTAATAAAAAAAAATTATCAAAGAAAATATTTAAGAAAAAATTAATAACATTTTGGATGAGGAAAATATCATTTTTAAAGAGGTTTGGGCATGTTGCAGGACTGAAAATTTTATAAAAAAACAACAATCCACACAGCTTAAATGTAAAAATTTTAAATCAGTGAATCAATGCTCTCTAGGAAAGCCTCTCTTTGAATTAGTGCCATCAATGCAATGACAGAAGATGGTTAGTCACACAAATAAACAAGGCAAAGCAACAATGCTCCATTGAATAATAAAATAAATAACAGAGCAGAAAGAAAAGCTGGTAAAAAGAATTCCAATTGGCAAAAAATTACAGAGATACAGAAACTGTTCAAGAAAATAACCTGCAAGGAAATTAGTTTGTGTAGATCAACATCTATATCCTTCCTTCCACCTAAATTGACAAACACAGTTGGCAAGAGAAGCTCGGCAACTTCAGCTTTGAGCAATACAATATCTTGACATAATCTGAAAGCAGATGGTCAAGCAAATTAACTTTTTACTGAGGCAATACTCTGTAAGGACAAATAATATCAAAAATCCCTATAAAATTGCTGTGAATGTAGAAATTATATACCTTAGTATCACATCATCACAGTAGCCAATCAGTGAGTGTACAAGGGGACAAATCCACATCTCAAAACTTTTATCATTTGTCTCCCATACAGCGGAATTCTCCAACGAAAGTACATCAACTGATAACGAATATATGAACTATTTAATATTTAATGGACTAATAAATAAGTCAAGAGCAAAACCCAACCATAAAGTCAAATCTAACCCAAAATTACAAAATCAATTCAAAACCCCTTTCCAGATTATGTGAACAAAGAAATATCTTGAAATTCTTTGGTAACGAAGGTCCACACCAAACCTCAGAATAGAGGTATCCAAAAAAAAAAAAAACACATTTTCCCCTCTTGAATCTTCAATAATCTTTTTCTTCATTTCTTGTCAAATAACCAAAAAGTTTTCAAGATCAATAATTTTCATAAAACTTTTGCTTTATCTCATTTATCAAGGCAAAAACACGTTTAATAGGTAGATAATAACAAGAGGCTGGTGTTACCGAAAAAACTTCAGCAGTCTGAAAAAGACTATGCCACAATCTGGTAGCAATTTTACAATGAGTGAAGAGATGATTAACATTTTCCTCACTTCTGTTACACATGACAAACCAAGGACACAAACTCAAGAAAGGATTCCTTCTGAAGATAATATCAACTGTGTTAACTGACAGTGTCAATGCCCAAGAAACTAATTGAACCCTATAAGGTATCTAAACTTTCAAAATCAACTCAACAGAAGAAAACTTATTATTCCATGCATTATCTTAAGATCTAAACATGAGCTTCAAGGCTGGCTTTGAAAACAGACAACAACCTTCACATGTAGAGCATCATGCATGGAATAAGAAAAGGTAGTATTGTACAAGTAATAATCACTCATCCAGCCTTTCCCAAGGGAAATTGGCAGTGATAAAGCGAGGTGATTAATGACTCATAGTTAATATTAAAAACCCTAGCAGCGGGATCAATTATAGAAATTAAAAAAAGAGAAAACAAGTAATTAGGCTTAGATAACATGCAAAGATCATTTTAAAGCAAAAAAGAAGAAAAGCTTCTAAAAACTTTCGAGTGCACTACCTTTAGACTTCCTTTCTAGATCCAATAGGAACTTCTCCACCAGGTCAATGTCGACACCCTTTGAGTGGACCTACAAGACAGGAAGATCTTACTAAGGATTTTCAGGACTCAAAGAACTTCCAGCTCCAAAATAACATAGCACATGATATCAAAATCAAGGACACCAGGTATGTGACTATTGGCAGTAAACACACAATAGATTTAAATAACAATTCTTAATTGCTCTCATCAATGATGTTAAAGTGTTATACATGGGAGGACCATCCGCTCTAATCAGCAAATATCTCTATTTATCATCAAAAATAAAAAAATAAATACTAATAAGGGAGTAACACCTAATACTCAGCATCAAAATATCCATGTTTATTTTAAAATCCTCTCTGCTTAACTGTCAGAAATTTACACTCAAAATCAAACATTGATTCGTCTTTAATATCATATTAGAAGTAAAAAACAGCAGAGATGTGAATGGGCCTGATTCTGATGGCAGCATTCCACATGGAAGGAGACCCCACCACTACAAAATCACAGGCTTACCACACCAAAATTAGAACCTCTCCCCCATTACTCCAGTTAACAATTTAAGGAATTTGAAATTCAGCAGATGAAAACAATATCTAATAAAAAACTATGATAGAGAATAGAGAATAAAATATTCACCTCAAGAAGGGAACTCTCATAAGAATCAAAGCGCATTATAGCTCTTTGACCCCTTTCGGTTGAAAGTATTCCCTGGAGAAATAAATAAGAACATTATGATTATGGGAGTTAAATAGTCACACTTGAAGGCAAAGTCAAGCAAGAAACTCTACCTACATTTCTAAGCCAAAATACATTATACAGTATACAATGTACATTATACAGTATATACCGTATAAACAGACACTATACACATACACTATATAGTTACACTATACAATACACATACACAACACCTCATACAATACCAGATACACAATACCACATATAATACCACCATACACCATACACAAGACACACACATATACACATACATATATACAAAATTTCTCTAATTAGGACATCATGATAATAGTTCCATCAGAATCATTCTTAAATACCATTGAATTCACTCATTAGACAGAAATGATATTTTTACAAATAAATGTGTGGATGTAAAAAGGAAAGAAAAGAAAAAATAATAATAATAATAAGAGATGCAAATCTTCTAAAAGAGCATCAGTAATCGTGATAAGTTCAACAAAATGAGTTTCTTCAAGCAAAAATTCAAGAAAAATTTTCATGAATAATGCACGCTTGAAAATTTTCCCGATCGATTTCGACTGCTTGGTTGCCATGCTGGCGTGTTGCTTAACCTTTCGTCCCCTTCAGTTTAATTAAAGACACAAAACAGGAAGAGACTTTGGACTAGAAGAGACTGTAAAAACCATTTCAATCACCTTAACTCAATTTCCAATTGTGGACTGCATATTTTCTTTCCTACTTACAGGGAACCATCTGTTATATTATCCATGAAATCTTAGGTTCGCTAGATGCTATTACTTCAACTACAAACAAACCCTGGACAACTTCAAAGTCATTGAAAAAAAAAAGTAAGCAAAATAAGAAAGCCAGAACTTTTCAAAAGGAGAAATTTTTTTAGATAATAATCCACATGGACTCACCCGAAGAGTTTGTGATGTCATATCTACTATTTCAACAGAATCATCCATAAGATATTTCTTCAAAACTTTCAACAGCGAGATTAGAAGTTCTTCAGATATACCAGCATCCGTGTGAAAGTTGATTTCAGTAGTACTACCATTATTAATGGATTGACTTGAATGCATGTGACCAGAGTCTCTAGGCAAATGGAAAACAACACAATGTGGGTCCCCAATGCCAACCTGTACTTACAACAGAGGAAAGAAAAATTTAGTCTACTCTCACATGTGAAACAGCATTTAATGAAATGTAAGCAAAAGCTTGTAATGATACCATAGATACAAAGTCAGATACCAATGCTCTAATACTATTAGCATCATCTGAGCCACACATGCGAACAAGTGTCCAGACTGCATGTACAATTTCATGGTCAGAATGCCAATCCACAACATCTTCAGCTTTCTTTTCCCTCTGAGAAGTCTCATTCATAAGTAGTTTCTTGTGCAGAGCTTGAAGACTGCAAAACATACCAAGTGATATTAAGAATCTCAGAAGCAACTTAAAAGCATTATTAAATAGCAAATTTTAAATTGCACACTAAACAAAGAAATAGATCCATTTAAACAAACGTTTCAAAGTTCATAATTGTCTAATTTTAATATTCAGAAATTTTGTTCAGACCTGAACTTCTGAAGTAATATCTATAACATCTAATTTCACAAGCTAATAAGCATACACAAGCTGCTCAGCAGACACCCACCTCCAGGAAAGGAATCTTGATGGAAGGTAGCAAGATCTCTTCACAAACTGAAAAGCAGAAAACCAAAGAAAGAGGTAGAAATTGAGTGAGTGAAATGTGCAAATTACAGGAATGATGATATAACCAAAGTAAAATACAAAGGCATTTTACCTTCAATAAGTGGTCTCTTGCAGAATAGGCCTGGCATAATTCCTCGTGGAAATTTCGTATTCTATCAAAAGTGTCTATTTCAGGGAAGGGTTCTAATTCCTGAAAGAAGGTGAACAGTATATAACACAAAGGATAGAACTGCCAAGAAAAGAGAATGGCTAAAAATAATTCTCTCTAAATATATAGTATCATCAGAGACAATACCTTATAAGCACTGAATTCAAATTAAGCTTCAAGTACAAAAGAGCCTACAGCTACAAAGTCAGAAAACCTACTCTGATATAATCATAAAGAGATGGATCAGAATCCACTGTTAGCTGGAGGAGCAAAGATAAAACTTGGGATGATCTTGACCCAGAAGGTTCTGCACTAGCTTCAGAAGGAATGCAGCATGCAACCAACTTTGATACCAAAAACTACATAGCAATAAGCAGTGGATAAAATATACATTGAGATTAGTCAATGTTAATATAAGATTTATGAGGTGAGATAAAATAAATACCTGAAGTTGTTCACCTAGCACATAAATAATTTCTTTGGATGGGTTACTTTTGAAAGCTTTTAGCAAAGCAGAAATGATACGGCAACACTGGTCTTGTAAAGCATGACAACCAATATATTGGCCAATCAAATTGAAAAGATAACTGCATCAACTCAGATAAAATGATTTCAATGAGAAATCACACTCAAGCAGCATAAAAATAAATATTTAATGACAGCAGTTAAATAGTTAATAGGTACCCAAAAAATCTATGAAAGTGCTATATATATTGAAAATAAGTGAAGCACTCCTAAACTTTCACAAAACTCAAAGCTGAGAACACAGAATTACTCCAAAATGTAAAGAGAGGACTAGCGTATGTGAAGATGCAGAAAAAAATAAAATAAAAAAATAACCCTTACACTGTAATTCTACAAAAAATTGAGCAAAACAGTTGAAAGCTCATCTAAATTGCTTGAACAGACATTATCTTAGCTGACCATATTTTAAGTCTCTGATTGTTACTCACTTGGAAGTGCTTGAAACAGCAGCTCTATGCCCAAGAATATTTATAAGCACCTCAATCCCAGCCAATCGATGACATTTATGCCTGTGATGAACTGCTGCAGCAATTTTGTAATGCATTTCCACTATAAACTGCAAAATCACAAAAAACCATAATTCCAAAAAAGAAAAATTAGTTGAAACAGAAGGGATAATCAAAAGAATCCTGAATTAGAACATTATAGAATGTTGCATCATCACCATGAAAACTCTATCAGGGCGAAATATGTTGATTTTGTCAACGACACCAGCACTTCTAGCAGAATCATCCCTACATGAGTACATTATAAAAATATATTACATATAAGCCATAAATTCACATAATTTATCAGGTGGAGAGACAGTAATGTACATTTCCAAAAATCCATCGACAACTGTTTGGATGGCACGAATGATTGTATCCCTTGAAAAGAAAGGGACTGCAGGGTATGATGCACTAGAGGCAAGAGATAGAATATGGCTGACAATTGATACCTACAAATACAGTAAACAGCAAGCCAACATATTACATTCAATAATATCTTTAATGAAATACAGTTGATTATGATCAGACATGGCCTAGATGTATTTTCCATCAAGTATGATTTAAATTTAAAAAATTAAATAATACATACAAAGAGGTCAATATGAAGATATGCATGAGCAGTGAATGTGACAACAGAACCATTGTTCAAATATAAGAAGCAAACCATATGTTTCTTTATCAGTTTGTCTCTTTCATTCTCAGAAATTTCAGCCAAATGCAAAATAGAACTCTGAAGAACCATTGCTGCCATTCCATTTCCAGATCTCTCACTGCAGTGCAAAGCCATACTAACTGAAAAGATTGGCACAAAGTGATTTTTGACCAGTCCTGCAAGAGGTTGACCAGCAATCTGCAATGAAATAAATGCATCAGTAGTATGCAATAGACTATTCATATAAGGCTAAATAATAGTACCATATTTGACCAGCATGGAAAAAATCAAAGCAATCTTAATCTCTTGCTGGATGGGGAAAGACATGTTCAAATTTTTAGCTATGGCATTTTCGGAAAACTTTTATTTTCTTCCAATCAAAGAGTGTTCTCCTCAGCATGAAATTCGTTAATCCATTTTTAGACATTAAAGAATCAGGAATCTGCTCCAAACCTCAGCTACCCACTTCAGGTTGGAGTTGTCCCCATGCAAAACAAGAGTTGGAAGAAGCCAATGGCAACAATATTGCATAAAATAACTAGCTTCAGCATCTGATACGAAAACTTGTCGAATCTGCGAACAATAATAACAACATGATCAGACTGAATGACAACAGATGCTAACTTGCTTACCCAAAAACATAAAATATGAGCTACAATAAGACAAAACTAGATGTAGAGGAAACAAAAACTCAAAAGAAAATAGGAACTATTAGTATGGAAAATATACAATAAACTATCATGTATTCATTTCTATGAACTGTTCACACCATCCAACATATAAATAGGGTTCATTGCGAATACAATGAGTATATTACCTCAACCAGTGCAACTAAACTAACACCACAAGCAACCCAGCAAAAGAGGATTGAACCCAAGATTTCCTCCAAGTACTGTAAAAGACAGGAGCAAAAGAATTTATATTCAACAAAAGTGACGACAAAGAAATGAAAGTTCATGATAGTGATATCAAGAGGAGATCACCTTCCACCTAGTTGCATACTGGAGCTTTTGGGATAGATTATCAAGTGCCACATTCACCAATTCCCTGAAGTAAAGAGACTAGTACTAGTCAATGAAACTAACCATTAAAAAAAAGACAATGTGGAATTTTGTACCTCTGGCAAGGATCAATAGCAGACACAACACACATCATGAAAACAGCCTGCAGGTGCCACAGAGAATCAGCAATTGAAATCAAAAAATATTGCTCACTTGATAAGTACATAAAACTAAGAAATCCAAGAAAGTTGGAAACATTAGTTTGAAATGTTGGATAACCAAACCAAACAAGCAAAAGAATACCTCCAGCTCTATTCTATCACTGTGCAAAGCAAGATACATAAGACTAATAATAATTGTCTCCATTCTGGGGCGAGGCTGCGGACCAGCAGCTAAGGCTTCCTTTGCAGTGACGAGTTTTTCTTTTGAGCGAACAACCAGAATAGCACCAAAATTGTTACTGGAAATACCACCAAAGAATATCAATATCAGTTCAACATCCAAAACACTTCTTGATGGTTGAAACAATACAATCAGAATCAGTTGCCAATATGACACACAAATTCAGAGAAGAAAAGGAACCTAGAAAAATTCTAGGATTCAGGTGCAACCAAGAAACAAGTAATATGCCAATCTTTTCTTTCTTGCTTGCTTTCTTTTGATCAAGAAACTTAAATTGATTGATAGAAAATAAGATAGAGAAGGAGGAACCAATGATCAATCCTTGCAAACAAGACACGTATATCTGCTGCAAGAATAGACAGGAATTACAAGAATCAATTTATATGCCTCACAAAAACAAACAACATCTCAATATTGTATAGAACATCTTGACCTACAAACTATTTTAAGCACCCTGGCAAGAATACAGATTGCCCAGCTATTTTCCTTTGTTAAGTAAATTGTATACCAAAAAGCTAATGAGAGCACAACCTTAACATACAATTTTTCAAGGTGTTTGGCCTGTGGACGCTTTCCAAGCCATGTGTCAATGCTTGGTTATTGGAAACAGAAATGGAAGGAAAACCCAATTTGTGTGCTTTGTTTTTTTAGTTTTGCATTAGGTTGTCTAAATCAACAGACATGGCGCATCACTACATAATAGAAAAGTCATAGCACTGGCGAAAGTTCATATCTAGGAAGTAAGAAAGAAGGCAACAGAATAAAAAAATTATTCATAATAATTTTAGTGAAACCCACCATATATCCTGGAAAAGCTCCTCATGGCCATCCCAAGTTTGGAACAGAACACCAATTCTTCTGGCCAGAAATAACCTAACTCGATAATCAGGATCTTGAAGCATCAAAAGTATTCTCTCAATCATTGACTGCAAAGAGAACACAACAACAGTAAAAAGAAATTATTGGGGGCAGGGCAGGAGAAAGAGAAAAGGAATCAGTTTCTGCAATTATTATGAAAACACACACACACACACAAAAAAAAAAAAAAAAGAAAAAAAAAAAAATAGAAACATAACATTTTACCCTATATTCTGAAAATGAGATAACAACCAGGTCAACAAAACCATTACAGATATTGCAAAAGCAAATGAATAAAACAAGGTGTCCTGCACTGACTTATCAATTTAAGCGTCACATCAGTGTTAACAAGCAACACTTCCTGGACACATACTAAGCACACTACATATATGTTAATGTATGTTGAATTCCTAAGATAAGAATGTGAAAACTTAGGAGTTATCTAGGCATTATCTAGTTTTTAAATTTAAAAGTTAGGATAATCCTAACTTAAGGTTATCAAGATATCTAGAGTTAGTCTATAACTAGAGATGTATGATATGTATTTTTTTAAGTGAATAAGTGTGAATAAGTTTTTCCTCTATTTTTTCAATGTAGTATGCCAGAAACATGCAATAATTCAAAATGTTTGTCAGACAAACGAAGACTAACATGTTACTAGCCCACATATCCACATCCTACGGAATATTAGACTACCATGTCAGAGAGCCTATCTCATTCCTGTCAGTATGTCTCACAATGAACAAATTAAAATTGCTTATGTAAACTATAATATAAACACTCCTCATCTATATTTATTGTATTCAAATGAGAAAATAATAACTGTTTGTAGAACATGATACAAACACAAAAAAAAAAATAAAAAAAAAAAAAAGAACATATCACTGCCCCATGTGCATACTGGTGTCTTATGAGTGTATTTACCTGCCATACCCAATCATTGACTTCCTGTATGAAATTACCTGACCAATATGAGGAGTGAGTGAAATAAAATCAAATATACAATCAATCCGCTTAACCCGTCCAGACCAGTCGGAAGACAAATTCAGCAACTTTGCTCACAGATCCCCAAGATGTATCAAGCACTGAAAATCAAATAAGCAATAACTTTAGCAGAAGTATAAAACAGTCCACTTCCAATGGCGTAAACTACAAAATTGATACTTTGAAAAAAATCTGTTCCAACATCAAACACTCGCATAAATAAACCCACAAATCCACCCACCTCAACCATGGTAAAGAATTTTCAGTTTACCCACCAAGCCTAAATGAATCGATTATGGAAAACAAATATCTTATCTAAAAACTGTGAAATTAAGCAATTGAATATCAGATTAATTGACTGTGAACAAATGGCTCAAAATTTTACTATATTCAACCCAGATATAACCATCACATTTTAAATTAAATTGTAATCAGGATTGCTAACTAGTTTTTTAGTAAAATATCAGAAAAACTGTAACAGAAATGACTGTCATAATTTTTCTTCTTTAAATGCAGTATATTTATCCCAATTCAAAGGAATATAAAAATTTTAGGTTTACCTGTTCAGGCACCCTTTCCCTAAAAGATTGGCCAGCATATTTTTTATCCCTTTCAGCAGTCTCCAACAATAGCAAGGAACCCAGAAGGCCATGAATAGCAATCAATATATGAACACAATCAAGCTTAAGACCCACTTGCATCTTGATCATGTTATCCATTATATTAACCTACCAAAAGGAATGGAGGGAAAAGAGCAGCAAACATGGAACTGAGAATGGTTAAACACAAAATGACATGGGCAATAAATAGCCTGATATTGCTTAAAATTTCTGAATTGAATTTCATGTAGTCACCAACCAGGCAGTATCATACCAAGTCTGTAATTTTTGTAGAAGAGGACCAGTTGGGATGCTGACAAAGATAGTAAAGAATCTTCTCACGAACCTGAGGTAGAAAATTGGAAACAATATAACGTTCCCCAAGAAACTCAAGGATATGAAAAGTATATGCAGGTAATAATGTTGCAAATTTATATACCTCAGGGCTGCACTCTTTCTCCATGAGCTCAAAGAGAATATCCCATGTAACATGTAAAACTGAGAAAAATGCTGAAATTAGAGAAATTATGTCCAACTTCCACTTCACTGCTGAATAGGACATTCCAGTGGCAAAATTCCCATTGACAGTCAAAATATCCACGTTTTTTGTATCCTCATTCACATCCAACTCCATGTCCACAATCCTACTTTTATTGCTATTTAGTTGGCAAGAAACTTGCAGTGGTGTGTCAGATACAGATACTTCCGAAAGCATCGTCTCAGACTGAATATTACTTATGCAGTCAGAGTATTTTTCATACAGTCTGGCCAGAGCCCTTAAAACCCTCTCAATGGCCTTAATCAGTCCATCATAAAGTGTAGCATCTAGAACATCTTGATCTCTCCATTCAACAAAAACAGTAGAGCAGATAAAGCTTCTAATTGAAGATACAAGGGAGCTTCTTTCATTAAAATCAGAGTTTGAGCCAAAACAACAAAGAGATTGAACATCATTGTAGCTTTCTTGGATTAAATCAACGGAATGATCTATCAATTCTAATAAGTACTGACCCACTTTAGAGAGAAACAAAGAAACCTCTCTTTTCCTGAAATTAATAAGATACGTAAAACATAAGTAAAAGCCGATATGCAAAAAAGAAAAGGAAAAGATAAATAAATAAATAAAGATGCATAAGAACAGAACACTCTTCAAGGTAAACATGTGGCCCTTGCAATGACCTTCTAAACGCACAAGCAATGCCCATTCACCAATCATTGTTATACATTAAACTACATTTCTGTCAGACAAGAAAAACCAACACATTACAAGGGTACCATGACTGCAATTATAAATTATATACTCCATGTGACTGAAAGTCCAATAAAGAATCACAAAATAAGGCATTACATGTTGCAGGACCAACTGACAAAGACCCTATAAAAGATTGCCAGAAAAGAAACAAGGTAGCATATTTTTAATTTATTCATGTGATAGTATCTCAGAAACAAAAAGTCAGCTGAAAAGCACACAGCCCTCTCAAGTAAATAAAATATACCAACCAGCTAAGCTAAAAGTTACTTCAAACTAAATTTGCTAGATGAAAAAAAAAAATTAATCATGAAGTTTAGCTAACCAACAACATGGGAAAAATTAAACAAGGTACAACAACAATCAGATGCAATCCCAAAATATGAAACAAACCCTTTTATATTAAGGGGGTACAAAAAAACAGGAAGATTTTTTCCTCAATAGAAAGAAAAGAAAATGGTACTTGTTAATAAGAAAAGAATAATATACAAACCTTGTTAAAAATAAGCCATACATAAAATTAGACAGTAAAGCACACATAAAGAAGACCTCTGATAGAGGCTTCTTTTCAGTATCCTTATTTAATACAGCTCCAAGAACATAAGTCTCCATTTCATGCAGAAGTGGATCTCTCAGCTGTTGGGGAAGACGTATACTCTGATGGCAGTGAGATGAGGAAGCCTGAAAATAATCAAAATTGAACAATATTAATGATCAGTAAAACCCGGATATAATGAAAACTTAAGAAACAATATGGTTCACCTTAGAACTAGAATCCAAATCAATTTTTGCAAGAACTTCCACAAAGCATTCAAAAAGTTCAAGCTGCCTTTTGTGCTCACGTTCATCAATCTACAAAAACAACCAAATTTCAGCTTCTTATTCACAGACATGAACGTAAAAGAACAAAAGGTCAAATGGCAACCAATAGAGATAAAAATCAGCACACACCTTAACCTTATCATCTCCAGTGTCAGTAACATCTAGAAAAGAGTATGACAGGAAATTCCCTCTATAGCAATTTGTAAAAGGAGAACAACCAGCACAAAGAGCATAAACAGCTGCTGGTAACAACAATACCAAGCATTCATTCAATATGGAATCCTCCTGCCCAAGGAGAGATTAGCAGTTAACAAAGAATAACACAAACTCAGAAAGTAAGCAAGCATTAAACTTCTAACATGACACATCATGAAGCATCTCAAGCTAACAAAGTGAAAAATGACAGCAAAGGGGAAAAAGATAAAATTAAACCGTGTTTATCCACAACATCTGTCAATCTTTATAAAATCCAAATTTAAAGTGCATAACCATAGACAAGATCCAGAACAATACAAAGTTGTTACCAATCCAACACTCCTTGCAAGTATAAATTGATATCAAAAGCAGCATAAATTGGAAGGAGTCCATTTAAGTTATTACAGAGAACCCAAAAGTATTTCACATGCCCCCATATTCAGATAAATTGGCCATTTCTTGGATATGCAAACTTCCTAATATCAAAACTCAAAAGATTAGCCAAAACAATAAGGACAATTCAATGTAATACATTTCTTGAATATGCAAACTTCCTAATATCAAAACTCAAAAGATTAGCCAAAACAATAAGGATAATTCAATATAATATACTTTTTAGTTATTTTTCTACCTCCATCGACACCTTAACTTCACTCTCTAATCAAGAGAACCTTATCACCGTTTTTTCTTGTTACATGACTAGGACAAATTGATAATCAACTACTCTTCTTCACCACCAAAGATCCCTGGGTTACTGGTCAGGTAGATGGAAGATATTGTCAACAAAGTTCGACGGGTCAATATGTTTAAGTTAAGACAGCAGCAACAGAACGCATAAGGGAATTGAACTTAACCTAAACTCTGAGAATAAAAGTAAAGTTTGCACCAAATAAAGACAAGACAGTCACATTTAAAAAGAAAAAATATAATATTTCATAGGAATTCGTAGCCAACAAACCTTGCAGTCAAAAAAACCCAAGGTTGCTCTTAATAGATTTTTCCTCAGATGAAAAATGTCTCGATGGTCACCCTGCACACATATAAATGGTAGATATGATGCATAAATTATATTGGCATTGACTAGTTAGCTCAAGCTCTGGAAGGAAAAGAAAGACCCAGGTCAAAGTTCACCATCTTGGGACCCCAACCTCATGAGAACAGGAATGACATAGAAAAGAGACCATTTTGAAAATAAGTCTATTATGCCTAGTAAAATAAAAAGAAAAAGGAAAAAAGGCCAAGCGAGCTACTGTGGAATTCAATCTATAGAACAACTCACCCAAAGCAAGCTTACAACTTCTGCAGCCACTTCTTAATCTTACCTAGTTCAAACTGAGCAAAACTTAAGTTTAATTTAATTCACATTGGTGAGAGTCCTCAAGATATATTAGTGTAAATTTTTTTGGGTAAATCAGCTGAAGTAATAACCCCCAATTTTAGGCGTCTTTTGAAACTAACTAATTTCCAATTTGCATAACCTATCTAACTACTCACCCTCTTGAAGTGACAAATGTCACTTTATTATAAACTCTCTTGTTTAGATTTGTCTCCCTCATTGGATTTTTAATATTTTTGTGGATCTCCAGTCCACTGATGTACCAACCTCTTTCTCTTTTTAATATATAGTTATATCGTTTCCTATTAAAAAAAAAATTAAAAAAAAAAAAAAACACTACTACTTGACATGGGCTAGACAACAGGGTGTCTAGTTAAATTAGATGGACAAGACATGGACTAGACCATATCATGTCTTAAAAAAATCCACTTAAATTTATAAATTAAACTAGAAAACTTGACATGGGCAAGACAAATTCTTGTCCAGCAAAATGACATGATGCCCTTAGGCACTAAACACACTAGATAGACTTATATCAGCTAGACAACTTGTTATCTAGCAAGAATTGACATTGATTAGATAGCATGTTTTCTAGCGAAAAGCCATTTGCAATAGAAGGTCATTTTCATCACTTCATAAGAGTGAGTGCTTAGATCGGCACGCTGAACAGAGAATTTGCCACATTTAATTTGCCCCCTATTTTAGGATTATTTTAGCTAATTTCCCATTTTTCTTCACCAGATAACATCAAAAACCAAAGTGAAACAGCAAAACAAGAATCAATAATAAATTGAACACTTTATACACAGAAGGCAAGGAAAAGAAAATAAGTAGTTAAAATAGTGGGGGCAAGTGGTGGGGAAACTATGAGCAAGTGATATTCCAAAAGACAATAAGGAAATAACATTAAGGTGAAGAAATAACCCAGATGATGCCAACCAAAGCCACTTACCTGAGAACCTTTACGTGAAAAATAGCATGCAGTGAAGTACAAAACAGACCTGGATGAACATCATAAAGACAGATCAGATAAACATCGAGAAAATAATTAAAGCACCAAGTCAGACTTCAAAGTCTTTAAGTGAGAAAAAATAATTGTCAAGTACCAATAATCCCCCTCTCTCCACCTAACAAACACAAACTTTCAGACACCATGTACTGCCCTAATTTAGTTGACAAACTCTGGTCACGTGATCTATAAGAGTTCAAAAGATGTGCTTACCATGGGAGAATAGCATTGTATTCGAACTTAGCGATAAAGATTTTGCTTTTATCATCGCAAACATACCGGACATTTTTAAATTACTGAGCACATAAAGAATCTCTGAGGCTATTTAATAGTGTTATAGCAACACAGTGGGTAAGCTAAATAGTGGGCCATGATATACAATGTTCACAAATTTATAAATCTAGGAGTAAATTACCAACTAGTCTCCAAAATAGTTTTCCCAAATTTGAGGATAGAAAACAGAATAAATACTCCACAGCTCCTAATGCTTACAGATTTCCCCAGAGGAAAACTTTTAGAAAAGAAACTTCGACAGCATTATGTCAGATTTCAGACCTACATCTGTAAGACCTTGATCAAAGGACAAGATAATTATTTGTATCCACACATCACTGATATGGAGTCATATGTGAAGTTCTCCTAAGTAGATACTCTGCACCTCTATTATCAGATATTAGTGTATGATGTCAAACACTCCACCTCCAAAAGGTGTGACACAACAACTGTATTAGCAGTCTGACCAACAACGTAGAACTTTCTTAGAAAATATCTTCATAAAATATGCTAACAGTTTGGGCGGGCAAATATAATTTTTCAAGGGATTACTATAAAATCTAACTGAAACTCCAATTTTCAAGATTTTGCAACCCCAGCCTTCAAGCTCACAAGCATTAAATTTGTTTCCCCATTCATATCTTTCTTTGTCTTTAATTAGAAACATAGTATTGGAGTTTGTAGAACTTAAAACATATATTCCAAGCTCTCTAGAAAGTTCCTTACAGAAAACCGCAGTTAGCAAATATTTTTACATGAGCTCAACTTTATATAATATTAAAGGGATTTCTTGTATTTAACATTAAGTCAAAGTAAGATGCACTTACATTGATGGCATTTGTTTGAATAACTGGAGATCCCATACATCTTGGGGTATGAAATATGTATTTATTGAATCCTGAAAGAAGAAGAAAATAAGGAAATTGTAAATTGCTCAACAAGACAAACTCTGCACAGAAAGTCTGAAAAAAACAAGTAATCTAAAGATGAAAGAGTATTGTCCTCACACGAGAAACAATGCGTCCAAGGAGCACCAAAGCAGCATCCACCTGCATGAATGAACACAAATGCACATCGTNTCTCGTTTTTTCTTCCAATTTTCTGCAATTTCTCAATTTCTTTGCTCTTTGCATTTTTGTCATTCCTTGCTATTCTCGATTAAGTTATAATGGCTGAGATCCTTAAAGAAACTGAAAAAAAACCCATCTACTCCCTAAATTGTAGGCACCAGTGGGTCTACAAAAAATGGAGAAGAAGAAGTTGTGGTAGAGTAACTTCTGATGACTAAAGTTGCTCCACTAGGAGAGGAGACGGCGTCGACGGAAGACATTCTATTGGCGGAACAAGGGAGGGCAAGAGTTGAAATTGAAATTGAAGAGGAGGATGCCGACGCAAATTCCAAGCGTCGGACATGATCGTTTAAGCGATCTAAAATCACTTAAGCGACCAAGAGTAAAAGCAAAGGATCGCTTAAGGAATCTAGTATATGACAGAGGATCGCTTAAGCGATCTGGTTTAAGCGATCGTGCATCTGGGCAGAAGTTGATTCTGCCTCGGACATGATCGCTTAAACGATTATAAATCGCTTAAAGCGACCAACGTTAAAAGCAAAGGATCGCTTAAGCGATCATGTGTCTGGGCTCTTATTTATTCTTGTTCATGATCGCTTAAGCGATCTATCAACAGTAAAAGCGAAGAATCGCTTAAGCGATACTTAAGCGATCCTGCGTCTGGGCACTTATTTATTATCTTGTTCATGATCGCTTAAGCGATCGTAGTGACCAATAGTAAAAGCGAAGAATCGCTTAAGCGATACACTTAATCGCTTAAGCGACTGTGCATCTAGGCAGAAGTTTATTCTATCTCGGACATGATCGCTGTAATCGCTTAAGCGACTAAGGTTAAAAGCAAAGGATCGCTTGAGCGATAGAATAAATCGCTTAAGCAGTCGTGCGTCTGGGCACTTATTGATTTTGTCTTGCTCGTGATCGCTTAAGCGACCAAGTGTAAAAGCATATAATCGCTTAAGCGATAACATAAATGCAACTAGATCTCTTAAGCGACCAAGTCTAAATACACAGGATCGCTTAAGCGAGAAATGAAATCTCTTAAGCGATCCAGTGTATTTGGATTATTTTTATTGTATTTCATTAGATTGGTTAATCGTTTAACGCTATCTTAGACATATAAGGTTTATGATTCATTCAGTGGACTATGACCATTATTATATTTTAATTAAATTAGTTCTTTTACGGCTATATTAAACATATATGGTATAGAATATTTACATCTATATTAAACATATCAGGTGTACGATTTGTTCAATGGACCATGACCGTTATTATATTTTAATTAAATTAATTCTTTTATGGCTATATTAAACATATATGGTGTAGAATGTTTACGTCTATATTAAACATATCAGGTGTACGATTCGTTCAGTGGACCATAGTCGTTATTATATTTTAATTAAATTAGTTCTTTTACGTCTATATTAAACATATGTCCATAAACATGGAAAAGAAATATTGAAGTAAATTACCCTTAATCGCTTAAGCGATCCCGTCTATTTAGTCTTGGTCTACAAAGTGCATAGCAGATGGTTGCAGAGTTCAATTTTATATCAATATTTTATTTTTTATATATTACTTTCTTGCCAAGGACTAACAAAAATAATAGAATAACAATAGATCTTTAAGTTTTATGTACGCTGTTGATCGACAAAGACTGAAGTGTTCTTTTCACATTCTATTGAATTGAAAAAGATAATTAATAATAATTAATAATTAATAAAAAATGACTAAATATTAAATAAACATTACAGAATATAATTTCTTACTCAAATGTTCACAATATCAAAAGATTCGATAAGCGACCGCTAATAAGTTATTAACCGATATATTAAAGGTTAGATAGATTTTAAAAAACATTTGCAGAGTCGCTTAAGCGATCTGGTGTATCGCTTAAGCGATATGGTATAAATAAGCCTGATCGCTTAAGCGATCTACTGCCATATACCCGATCACTTAAGCGATCCATTAGCTCCAGAATACATTTTTAGTCATCTTCACCTATAATCGGTGCTACCACCCCCAGCTACGCACAATCAAGAAAATCATCAACAAATCTCACTCCTTTTAACTTGCATTACATTAAACACAACCCAACAACCTAAACCACTAAATCAAAATCATAACCCAAACCCAATCCATCATTAAATCTTTGTAAATAGAAATATAAAGTGCAAAGAGGTGATATACATCCCTGGACAAAATGTTAGGAGTAGGAAGAGGCAGATCTTTGGTGAAGAAGATGTTAATGTTGGAGGAAGAAGAAGGTGTTAATGGTGGAGGAAGAAGAAAGTATTAATGGAGGAAGAAGAAGATGTACAGGAAGAAGAAGATGTAGACGAAGAAGAAGATGCAGAAGAAGAAGAAGATGTAGACAAAGCTTAGAAGAAACAAAAACCAGGGGAAGGATGCGTTAATGGCGGGAGGAAGAAGAAGAAGGTGTTTGGGTTTGTTTGCAAGATTTTTTACTCTTTGGAGACTTATTATAATTTTTAAAAGATTACACAATTATTCATTAATCTTAATTAACCCTCTAATTATGTTTAATTAAGCTTAATAAAAAATAAGGCCATTTAGTTAAAATTTACAAACTCTATAGCCTTTTAATTAATTTTTAAGTTAAAATGGTGTTTTAATAAAATGCCTCGAGGAAACCTGTCCAACGTTTAAGTTTATTTACCAAGACCCCAAAGCCAAAGGTATTGGAAATACTAACCCACCTTCTTTAGGTTAAGGATAAGGGGAAACGACTTACACCTACCCAAGGTTTGGTGAAACAACAGAGTGGTATCTAAAAGGTTTCAAAACGACAAACAGGTACCTTCCGTTAGTGAAAAAACTAGAATGCCTTTTGAGAAATATTAGTCTATTTTTTTAATTACTTTTAGACCCCTTAATTTTATTAATTCCATCAAATACCCCCAGAAAAAAGTTTAAAATTAACAAAAACACCCCCACCCACCCATACTTGCCAGATTCCGGCGGCTACCGCCGATGGTAGCCAGAATCTGTCACAACGGTCTACGGCACCACCGTAAATGGCTGGTAATTCACAGATCTGGCCAGACAACGATGGTCATTTCTTTGGTCATCAGCTTCCGGCCAGATCTGGCATTTTCACGTTAGATCTGGCTTTTTTTAGCTAGATCCATAGTGGATCTAGCCAGAAAAGGCCAGATCTGTGAATTACCATCCATTTACGGTGGTGGCGTATACCGTTGTGACAGATTCCAGCTACCACCGACGGTGGCCACGAAAATCTATCACGTATAGGTGGGTGAGGGTGTTTTTGTTAATTTTTAAACTTTTTTTTGGGTATTTGATGGAATTAATAAACTTAAGGGGTCTAAAAGTAATTAAAAAAATAGACTAATATTTCTCAAAGGGCATTCTAGTCTTTTCACTAACGAAAGGTATCTGTTTATCGTTTTGAAACCTTTTAGATATCAATCTGTCGTTTCCCCAAACCTTAGGTAGGTATAAGTCGTTCGACCGAAGGATAAAGGGTGCATGCGTAATTCTATTTAAATATCTAAATTTAAAAGTAAAACCAAAGAAACTTTGATAGATTAATTATNTTTGAATGGGGTTCGGATTGATTATATTTGTAACAAGCTGGGCATGATTAACATCTATGCTCCATCTTGAGGGGGAGTGTTGTAGATTGTTGTAGATAATCATGCAGAATCTTACAGATATTGCATGATTAAGTGAATAAATCTATAATAGGATATTAGGATTGTAATCAATACATAATAGGAACAAATCTGTAAAATAGGAAGTTAGATTTTTTATTTCCTAGATTAGTTCTTTATTTTCCTATACATTGATGTATAATTTGTCAATGCAATACATAAGAAAATTACAATCAGTTCTCTGTTTGTAACAGCCACCAAGCAAACAGGCACGATTCTGGATTACCGCCGAAAATTTGAAGAAGTCGCAGCTTTAATGATAGATGAGAAGGAAGAGGTGCTCACTGCTGCATTTCTGAATGGGCTTAGACCTGAAGTAAAAGCTGAAATCAAGCTCCAACAGCCCAATTCATTAGTTAGTGTGGCCCAATTGGCCCAGCGTGTGGAAGAAAGGAATAGAACTGTGGAGGAAGTCAAGTTTGGGTCTGCGTGTTTAACTAAATGGAATTTATCTCCTTTTGATGCAAGATCTTACACCCAGTCAACGCGACCCGATGGAAGCAACAAAACCCAACATACTCTTGACCCAAGTCAACACTCATCAACCCACTCAGTCCCACAACCACCTGTTCGACGCAACCCAAACGAAACCCACTCCAGCCTCAACTCGCCATCGTCAGTCAACTTTCATCCAGATTCAGTCCGACGCGAGTTCCCCTTCAGGCGAATGACAGAGGCTGAGATCCAACGCAAACGAGAGAGGGGTTTGTGCTATCGTTGTGACGCAAAGTATTCTCCGGGTCATAGATGTGGGGATAAGCAGGTACAAGTTCTATTGTTGGAAGATGAAGATCCTGAGGAGGTGAATGAGCTATCTATGGAGGAGCCCAATGGGGAAGAAGATGCATCAGGAACAATGGAGCTTTCCATCAGTTCCGTGGAAGGTATCAGTGGGCCAAAAACCTTGAAGCTCAAAGGAGAGATTGCGGGAAGAAATGTGGTGGTTTTAATTGACAGCAGGGCGTCTCACAATTTCATCAGTCGACAGGTAGTAGATGAGCTCAAACTCCCTATAACCTCTACTAAAACGTTTGGAGTCAGAGTTGCTGATGGGTACAGGGTGAGCTGTCAAGGAGAATGCAGCGTAGTGAAGTTACAGTTGCAAGATATTTCAGTAGTCCAACACTTCTACCCTTTCGATATGACCAGTGCTGATGTGATTTTGGGGTTGCATGGTTAGAGACACTGGGAGAAATTACCACGAACTGGAAAAAATCAGTGATGAAATTCAACCAGTCCAGTAGAATTGTCGTGTTGATTGGGGACCCCTCTCTAAGCAGAACCAAGTTGTCATTGAAAAAGATTTTAAAAATGATCCAGTATGAAGGGCCAGGCTACTTGTTGGAAATTAATAATTTGCAGATGCAAGAGCATGAAAAAGTAACGGATGAGGGTAATTGGAGTACACTATTGAGGGAATACCAGATCTTATTTGAACCGCTACCCGGACATCCACCGGCAAGAAATTGTGATCACGCTATCAGGTTCGAACAGGCAAGCTCCAGTCCCCAATGTCAGACCCTATCGGTACCCATATTACCAAAAGAATGAGATAGAGAGGATTGTGCAGGAAATGTTGGTTTTCGGAATTATCAAGCCGAGTATCAGTCCCTTTTCCAGCCCGATACTTTTGGTTAAAAAGAAAGACGGAGGATGGCGTTTCTGCGTCGATTACCGAGCACTCAATAAAGTCACCATACCCGATAAGTTTCCGATACCAACAGTGGACGAGTTATTTGATGAGTTAGGCGGGGTCACGATATTCTCAAAACTCGACCTTAAGTCGGGATATCATCAAATTCGTGTCCGGAAGGAAAATACTCATAAGACAGCCTTCCGCACACATGAAGGGCACTACGAGTTTCTAGTAATGCCCTTCGGTTTATCGAATGCCCCGTCCACCTTCCAAGCTCTCATGAACAACATTTTCAAACCATACTTACGTAAGTTCATCTTAGTTTTTTTTTATGACATATTGGTTTACAGTACTAACTCAGAGGCACACTCGCACCATTTGAGGCTCACATTTCAGGTACTACTCGACCACCAGTTGGTGGTTAACAAGAAAAAATGCACTTTCGGGCAATATAAGTTGGAATACTTAGGCCACATCATTTCAGGCCAAGAGATTGCCGTTGACCCTTCCAAGGTGGATTGCATATTAAAATGGCCTGTTCCGAAGGATGTGAAGGCCCTCCGTGGGTTTCTGGGTTTGACAGGATATTATCGGAAATTTGTCAATGGTTATGGGGCAATTGCCCTACCCTTAACAAATCTGCTCCGTAAGGATTCTTTTGTGTGGTCTGAGGTAGCACAAAAGGCATTTGAAGAATTGCAACAGGTAATGACTACTGTTCCAGTCCTTGCCATGCCGAACTTTTCAAAAACATTTATCATTGAGACAGATGCTTCACTATACGGTATTGGGGCTGTCCTAATGCAGGAAGGCAGACCATTGGCCTTCTTAAGTCAAGGACTTTCCACTCGCTCGCGGCTTCGTTCGGTTTACGAGAGAGAACTGATGGTTGTGGTCCTTGCCGTTCAGAAATGGCGCCACTACTTGTTGGGTTGCCGTTTCATTATTAGAACCGATCAGCGAAGCCTCCACTATCTGAATGAGTAGCGGTTACAAGGCAAAAAACAACACAAATGGATAATCAGGCTGCTCGGATTGAACTATGAAATACAGTATAAACCCGGGTTAGAGAATAAAGCCGCAGATGCCTTATCCCGGCGTGATGGCACAGTTGAGTGTACAGCCATTTCAATCTGTTATTTCGAAAAAAAAAGAAGAGTGGGTAGAGGCCATTCAACGTGACAGCAAGCTGCAGAAAATTTATCAAGATCTGATCGTTGATTCGTCCAACCATTCGCAATTCAGGTTAGTGGGTTCCTTACTTTACTATGATGATTGTTTGGTGCTGCCCAAATCCTGTCCCCAAGTGCAGCAACTTCTGCAGGAATTTCACTCTTCCCCTGCAGGTGGTTATTCTGGTTATTTCCGTACTTACAAGCGGCTGGCGCAAGTGGTTTATTGGGAGGGAATGAGACAGGATATCCAGGCGTTTGTTAAGGCCTGCTCAGTTTGCCAACAGAATAAATATGATGCTCTGCAACCTACGGGCCTCCTACAACCTCTACCCATTCCCTCTCAGGTTTGGAAAGACATGTCCATGGATTTTAATGGGGGGCTTCCTAAAGCTCACAGGCTGGACACCATCCTGGTTGTGGTGGATCACCTGACGAAGTATAGCCATTTTCTTCCCTTGTGCCACCCTTTTACAGCTCAAGAAGTGGCCAACCTGTTCCTTACAGAAATTGTCTGTTTGCATGGCTTTCCCCGCACTATTGTCTCTGACCGTGACCGAGTTTTCATGAGTTTATTCTGGGGGGAATTGTTTAAACAGTCAGGAACTCAACTCCACATGAGCACCGCCTACCATCCTCAAATGGATGGTCAAACGGAGGTTGTCAACCGTTGTGTCGAAACTTACCTCCGTTGGTTTGCAGGGCATCAGCCGCATCAGTGGCCCAAATGGGTAGCCTGGGCAAAATACTGGTTTAACACCACTTACAACTGCTCTTCGGGAATGACTCCGTTCAAGGCTCTCAATGGTCGCACCCTCCCATTCTTTTGAAATATAGTGAGAAATCTTCTGTGGTGGATGTCGTAGATCAGCAACTCGCAGCCCGCAATACCGTCTTAGAGGAGTTAAAGCTGAACCTCACTAGAGCCCAAGAACACATGAAACAATATGCTGATGGCAAACGTCGGGAAGTTCACTTTGCCATAGGGGATTCCATCTACCTGAAACTTCAGCCTTTCCGTCTTCGATCCCTCGCACAGCGAGTCAACGAGAAGCTCAGCCCCCGTTACTGTGGACCCTTCTCCATTACGGCCAAAGTGGGTCAGGTTGCATATCGCCTCAACTTACCCCCCACAGCCCGGATACATGATGTCTTCCATGTCTCGCAGCTGAAACGAGCCACCGCTGCCCCTATGACTACCCAGCCCCTTCCCACCGTACTCACCGGTGACCTGGTTTTGCAAGTCGAACCTGAACATGCACTGCGTAAACGGCGCCTACTGAATGGTAATTATGAAATCCTAATCAAGTGGAAGTCACTTCCCCATTGTGACAATACATGGAAGGATTATGCTACCCTATGCCGCCAATTTCCTTCTTTCCACCTTGAGGACAAGGTGGCACTCCTTGGGGAGGGTAATGATGGACCACCAATAGTCAAGTGGTATAACTGTAAGGGGCAAAGAAGGAAAAGTCATACAGGACAACTGGAGCAACAGCATAACAAGTAAGGCAGCAGCACAACAAGCGTGAATGAGTTTGTTTGACAGGTGGAACAACAACACAGCAAGCATGACGAAAAAAAGAAATAAAAGGAGAACCAACAGAGGGGATAGTCATTCAGAATATTGTTGGGAATTGTGGGGAGGAGCTGACCCTCGAAGATCAGCCTGAGTTCTTTTCCTTTACTGTTTTAGCCATATTTTCCTTTTCGTTTATTTCACTGTAAGGAGCTACTGAATATCAATCCAAGTATCCCTTTTAAGCGAGACAATCACTGCCTCTATTCTGTTCTTGGTAGATTTTAGTCTAAAATGAGTGATTGAATGCATGAGTAACTGAGTTATTCGGGTTGACTCCATCAACTACATACCAGAACTGATAACATTCAATATTATGCCAGATTATGCACAAAGACAGCAAAATTATACAGATTGCATTTACATTACTGTTTCATCCACATACTTCAACCTTTTCTCAAAGTTTACCTTCAAATGTGACAAAAACAGTGTGCATGGTAACTTTTTGGACATAAAAAAACTAGAAATAGCACCAAAAGAGCAAATATTTACCCTTTCAATTATAGATACATCTTATAAACAGAACATAAGGAGCAGAGAGACATGCAACAAGAGAAGTAAAATTTGCTTGAGACTACCCTAGAAGCAAGATTTAAAAATTTAATCATTGTACATGTCAAATCAGCCCCAGAAGCAAATACATGGGATTACAATTAATTGACAAGAAAAATATTCTCAACTTTGGACCCTAAGTGATTAAAGACATCAGCAAAAAGAAAAATCACTTAACACTACCCACCATCTATATTCATTGTACATCTCAAAGTCAGATCCTAGAAGCAAATACAGGCTTCCAAACCAATACAACAGGAAAATATTGTCAAACAATTAAATCTAATTGATAAAAAAACTCAGCCAACAAAAAACTTACAATTGCGGTTAGATTGCTGAATATTGGTAACCCATGCATCAGACAGTTCCATATCATTTGCCAACCAGAATCAAACTGCACAAAAATTTCAAACAACCAAGTTAATGCAACTCCTGATAAAATGAATACACTTTATGGGAAAAAAACAGCAGCACAAAACAGAAAGATGCAAGTTGCTAAGTGATACCTTTTATTCAAAAATGATAGACCTAACATGAATGCAAATTCAGAAAAATAAGGAATGACAAGTTTTAAAAAATATGACATTGTTCTAAGAAGAATAAAAATGAAAAACTTGAATAGCAAGGTTTCTACTAAATTAGGGTTCAAATGCAACAAAAAGAAAAGGCACAAAGATTCATCAATAAATGTTTTAGGGAAAATAAATCAACATGCCTTATTAGGGGAAAACGATGACCTTGATGGAATCTCCACTGGTGAATTTGGAAGCAACAATGCAGAAGACAGTTCCTGCAAACTCCTTCAGATGCATGTAAACACAAATAAGAGGACACAAAGAAGAAAAGGGAAAAGAAACATAATTGCACAACTTTAAACTTCACATTTAATAAAAATGTCCAAAATGCAATAGCAATGGAACTTCCAACATTGTCATTGATAGTACACTGCCCTCTAAACAATAAAGATAAGCCTTGCCACAGGCTCAAAGGATTCAATCACAAAGTAACTTATTACAATGGTAAATCAAAGCTTACCGCAAGGTCCATAACAAACCATCATAAGCATGCCTCATGTTTGCATCATTCAAAATTCTGCAAAACAGCCAAACACATTAAGCAGACAACGATGTAACAACAATGCCATTTATGAGGGAAGTGATATAGCCAGCAGAAACACAGAATAAATGTGTGTATTTGAGGAAAAAGAAATATCAGGTAAAGAATTTTCTTGAGCAGCAATAGTTGGAATACTCATAAACTCCTAACATGCTCTTTGTCAACCAGCAAATGCTAAAAATGCCTATATACACTTAAATCATAGGGATGACCAATAATCCAGCATAGTTAATTGTGATAAACCCAATAACTGAATGATAATTAAAGTTGTGCCAGGATTTGGACAGAAAAAGTTTAAAATGGAGAACACCTTTGCAGTCTCTCTGATACAATCTCAACACTCCATAGTAGTACTGTTTTAAGTACAATTATTTTGACAACCATGATAGAGAAAAATATCAGAAAGATCAATACAAAAAGGTCTTTTTTTATTATTGTTGTTGTAAGAAACTATAGATCAGGTCAATACACCAAGTTAAAACGGGTCAAGTAGACAATAACAAATTGTTGATATATAGTTACCTTTCGAAGTTTGTGTAAATGCCCTCAAACCAGTAGATAAAAAGGTCCTCATTAATGCGAGTGTAGTAATTACAGATGAGACAGCGAAAAACAGCATGCCTGCAATGCATTTCATAAATATAAATGCCATACAACAAACAGAATAAAGATGAGAAGAAAGAGTGTATGTGTGTGTGTGTTTGAGAGAGAGTGAATGATTGCATTACTCTAGAATGGGCACAAGAAATCATAGTTTTATTACGCTGCAAATAAGCAAGAGCATTATGCATAAAATAAATAACATATACATACACATATCATACAACATATATTTTCGATTTTGAGAACTTTTTAAACTCAACACAGTTTTCTTTTTCCTATAAAAAAAAATGTTTTTCTCATAAAAAAATGTCAAAGACGTAATTAGCTCATTCATCCTTTTGTAAGTGTTACATTCAATACAATACTATTTGTTCTTATAAAATAAATAAATAAAAACAACAGGAAAACCCCATTCCCCATCATTTACCCACCATATTGTTGAAATTTAAACTCTCAACTGACATGTTAAAAGGAATTCCAGCAAATTAAACCTGCTGTGAGGCTGTTTAGCATGAAAGAAAAAGCAAAGGAGCTTAGAGAAGTAAAGCCTTAAAAAAGGATGCTTCTAGTTGTATGGAAGGTCTGTATCGAATTTATATATTAAACTTATAATATAGTCTAGTGGAGTAAAGAAGAAAAAGATTCCTGATCAGGAATACAGATCAGAGATTGATAGAAACTTCCAATAAAATTCAAGAAAAGTAATGGACAATGAGTTCAATAAAAGAATGTAGAAGTCTACAATAGAGGCTTTGGAAAAGCAAGGCTAGATAACGCAACCAAAATCCAATATAACTACATTTCAATTTATATCATGAAGAACATACATCACAGTTATTTCAATTTTATAATGTCATTTGTGAATACTAACAAGTAGTAGCTGCATGCTGACAAGATAAATCAAATCAGTACTCTTCCATGAGTGACACAGTTGTAGCACACTACCAGACCTCAAAATTTGTATAAGCTAGGAACAACAATGCCACTGAGTCTACCAGGAAAAGATGAGACTTGATCAAATCTTGCTTGACAGAAAAAGAAAATAGCTGGTTGAAGTCCCTTCAAACTACTTTTGTACATAAAAGCTCGATAAAAAAATTAGTTAAGAGACCTAATTTACAAAATAAAACATACCATAACCATTTTCCTCTAATGAGGGCCTCCTTTAGAAGGTGAGAAGCATGCTCCCTCCTAACCCGTTTTTCAACTGATGGTGCTTTAGTCATATTAACACATGCCTGATGGAAAATATCCAATATTATGCTAAGAACCTTTGTTTCTCAGATTGGACTCCAAATAGAATAAAGTTCAGCTAACAACATTAACTACAATTATAAGAAGGAGCTCTGGATGCTTAAGAGAGTGGAATAATACCCGATAAAATACAAGTGCCGCAAGCTCCACCAAACCACATTGAGAGCTATTGAGAGTTCCAAACTTATCATCCTTGGTACCATCATTCCTGAATACACCATGCATGACCATCCATGAAATCAAGACATAAACTCCACTATGAATTGAATAGAAAAAGAAAAATGACAAAGAATAATGATTAAAACACTGACCTCGACACACCAGCACTCGGTAAACTGCTTTGATCTAGTTCCTTACATACAACATCCAGAAGTTGTTCAACCAGAGAACTTGCTTCAGCAGCACCTCTAGTTAAGTTCAGCTGTAGCCTAGCATAAACAATAAGAGCATCCTGCAAAAGAGAAGTACATAAACATGTAACACAAACTAACAGAGCATACAGGTAAGTTCAGCTGCAGCATAGCATAAACAATAAGAGCATCCTGCAAAAGAGAAGTACATAAACATGTAACACAAACTAACAGAGCATACAGGAATAGGAAAATGATTGCAAATCATAAAAGGTTAAAAACCTTAAGACCACGATCATGCGTTGTAAGCCAACAGCGATAAACAAAATGCTGCATGGCATCATGGATCTCCAAAGATTGACAACCCAAATTTGGTCCATCCTTTAACAAATAGGTATTAACACACTCCATAAGCTTCCGTGAAATCTTCCCCTCATCCCTGAAAATGTTACAAGCAATGGCCGCAACTACCAAATCACAATCAGCACTTTTCAAAACAAATTTCTAAGAAATAGCAAGTTAATATATATAGAGAAAAGGAAAAAAAATCAATTTGATTAATGATGTACCTTACAAAAGAAAATATCCGGATAAAACCCTTAACAATATCTTCCCTAAGAGTTTCTGGAAAATCTCCAGGGGGATTTTCTAAAAGCGACTGGAGAGTCAAGATGCAGCGAAAGACCTCCTCTTTCTGATTATATTGACTATTACTTTTCTCTTCAAGGTTTAATTCTACCTTCTCCATGTATAGAAGCATTAGGTCTTGCCAAAACAGATGTTGAAGTAAGAAATTGAAAATAGTGAACAGTGATTTTTTTTAAAAAAAAAAAAAGAAGACAACTTCATTAACAGACAGGAAATTATATGATTCTCAAATGAAAACTCACTGCTGTAAATGCGCTTCCTCATGTGAAAACAATAACCTCTAACTGCCAAAAGATCTCGAAGTATAATTCCATATTCCGACTGAAAACTTGGAACATTGCTTAACACATCGAATACATGACTAAAAAGTGTTTTAACCACAGATAATAGAGGCAACACCTTTCCTGGCAGGAACATAATGATAGAACAAACAACATCAATCACTGTTCCCATAACCATTTCCATCAAAAATATATTTAAACATTCACACACATTATCATTTCATAGAGAACCAACCCCATTGATCTGGTACCTATCACTCCATTTTGCGCCAGCAAAACTGGGAAAGTAAATGAAACAGAGAGAGAATACCAAGCCATCCATTGGGAAAAGGGGAAGAAGGAAGGTAACTCAATCAAATAAACCCAAGAAAATATTTTTCCTTCCAATAGATGAATCAAAATTTTAAATTAACAACCCATTTGCAAGATCATTATCAAGTTCTGAAAAGAAAATACTACTTCTAACACCAAATGTTGCCATCGCAAGTTCATATCAGTGACCAAAGTACAGCTTGGTCAGTGATACTATCAACAAACTATTTCCAGCTTCTTTGGCCAGGGAACTTCGGAAGGGTTAGGTTTATTTAATTCTCTCTTTAAACAAAAGCATACAAACAAAAGTTGACTATCTTCACACACTGATTTTTTTTTTTTTTCCTAATAGTTATGTGACCACTTTGTAAACACATGCTGAGGGATCCGAAGTCATCCTGCATGACAGTCTCTTGCTTTTATTTATTATTCTACTTTTAACTTTTAAGAACATATCTCAACTGAAACATACTGAAACATATATGCTAATCGATAATGAAAAACTGTTCAATAAAAATTAAATTATTACATAATTCATAAACTAAACCATATCATGCAATTTCTGACCTGAAAACTTGGCATCTTCAGCTCGTTGGATGACAGTTCGAAGAGTTTTAGCCAGAATAATCTTGGGTGGTCGCCGTTTGCTCATAGATAATTCCAGTGTTACGCAATTAGTGAGCAATTTAATAAGAAATGGCCATGTATCAGCTGCAGAAACAATTTGAAAGATTCCAATCTGATATTAACAATTTATTCTCACAATGGCTCTTATACGTGCATGTAATAATTGCAAATACACGTCATTCTTACAGCGAGGAATATCATTCGGTTCCAACTTTGCAGTATTCTTTCCAAGAAATTTGCAGAACGTGATCGATCTTTCTCCTTCTAACCATGTACACAACAACTTCACTCCTTCCTAAACACATACATACATATGTCAGACCAGTGAAAACATAATTGAAAGTTCAATTTAGTGTATAATTGAGGAAGCATAAGATACTTAAAGCATCAAATTGACACTTGAGACTCAAGAAAACAGAAACAATTAACTGAAATGAGCAAAAACATTAACTAAAATGTGAGATAGTTAAAATATTAAAACCAAAAGGAATTAACATTTCGTTAATGATACCTCTCTCGCTTTGGCCTTATCGGAGGAGAGCTTATCAACAATCTCTTGAAGGTCCCTTGACGTGATCATTGGCGGGAAAACGTTGGGAGCGTCTAGAGACAGTGGGAGTGGTGAGTCAAAGACTGTTTAAGACATTTGAGACGACCTAATTAAGCTAAAAATATTTATAGTATGTGTAATGTGAGGGAAATTGGGGGGAAATTGTATGTTTTAAATATCTATGCTATCCCTAGGGTATTCTTTAATTAATTGAACCCTTTTACATTGTTATCCTTTCTTAAACCCCCTAATAAAGTAATAATACAGTAAAAATTGTCTTTATAACAGAAATCTAAGAACCTTCCCCGTATTAATGTAAGAAGGTTGGGGTTCTCGTATCATAAATCATAGTTCAATCAAAATCATCAGGTTACGAAGAGGAAAATATCCCAAAGTATCCTAAAAAACTGGACTTCAATAAATTTCTTCAACAATTTGTGATGTTTTTCTGATTTTTTTTTTTTTTTTTTAAAATATGGAGAATTAACTGGTCTTATCATATTAACGTTACTCAAGAGCCTGCAACTATAAAGCTTTGGGCGAGTGTGGGATTGATGTAGCTTCTCCAGTAATCACTTATTTCTTAATCTATAATTTAAAAGATGTTTGGTAAGCTAATTTGAAATGTGATTATACAATAATCTGATTATGAAATAATCTATTTTTATTAAAGGACTCTGAAAGTATGTCTAAGTTGCTCTTTTAAAACATAATACTACACATACAACATTTTTATACAACATTTCCCATACAACTTAATGTTTACATAAAGACCCTTGCTATTAATATCAATTATTAAATTATTTTTTATAAAACTATTTTTAGATTAAAAGTTGTAGAAAACTATGGAAACAATTTTTAATTTTACGGTATTTTTTAGTAGACCTAGCAAAAAGGCACTCATCTCAAAAATTTTACCCGCTTACCTATACCTATTTTACCTATTACCCACAACTACCCGACTCGTACCCGCCTAACCCGCCCGTTTGCCAAGTCTAGTTTTTAGGATTGTATTTGAAAACTAGTTTTGAAAATAATAACACTCATTTTTGCCAAACGCATTTTCATAAGATTTGTTGTATCCCTTCTTTTCAAAAAAAAAAAAAGAAAATTTTATTTAAATTCTATATCAAAGAGGCCCTAAATAAATTGAGAAGTAATTAAAGTCTTACAACTTTGCAATACTTCTTTCTCTACTAAACTATCTTTTAATTATAAAAAGTATTTCAATTTTGTGATAGTGTGATTTGATTAAGCACATAAGAATTGGGGTTCTCACCTAAAAGTTGGGTGTCAAAAATATATTTAAATAAAAGAATTAAAGGTAAGCTTCACAATTTAATGTAAGATTAAATTTGTAATTATAAAAAGAGTTAACGAGCTGTTCCCACCCAAGGTTAAGCAAAATATCAAGTTCCCAACCCTAGTTTCATAAACTTCATATTCCCCCCTTGAATTAATATTGTTAGTGAATTTTGACTTCTGACACAGTTGCAGAGGATGCTATTACCATACTACCCTTGACTTTTGATTTCACCCCCACCCAACCGCTATCACCATCATCATCCAGCCGCCACCACCACCACCACCTTTCAACACCATCATGATCGAAACCCCAGAGTCACCACCACCATCACAATCCTTCTAAATCCTAAAGTCAACCCCACCACCACCAAATCACTCACAAAGTCAACCACAAACCACTACAAACTCAGCCACAAACCCACCCAAAAAACATCACAAAACTTCGCTATAAACCCATTTACAAACCAATCCAAAAACAGCCACAAACCCACCCAAAAACCACCATAAACTCAACCACAAACCCACCACAAGCTTACCTACAAACCCAATGACTACCACCACCCTTATCTAAACCAACAGAAAAACACCAACAAAACCGGCAAACCACTCTTAAGCCACTGAGATTAATCATCCAAATAGAAAACACTAAATCTGCCACTGTGATGGCCTTATGCCACCACAAGTGGCCAATCAGTCGCAAAGCACCACCAATCCATCCCAAAAACTATAGCAGAAAAATCTCATAACACAACAAACCTCGGTGGCACATCGGACTATAGGAGTGTTACAAAAGTGCAACGGCATGGTTGGGCTAGCGATAGCAAATTGCAAACGGCCTAGCGCAGTTAGGTGAACCAAGAGGACTCCATGGGGATAGCAACTTTGAGTGAACACTTCGTAAGAGCTCACCTAGCGAGCACGAAACTAGTGTCGAGTGAGTAGAAACACAAGTCGCACGGCTGCACAAGACTTTCACACGAAGGACAGTTGCTCACACAAAAACATTCAATCAATTGGAGGCGCGATCACGTGTGTGAGAGATGTCGCGCGAACGGAGAAACAACGGCCGAACTTCGTCGAATCAATTCTGGGCATGCTGGTTAAGGAGGAAAAAAGGAAAAGAAGAGCCAACGGTGGTAGGGTGATGTTGGGTGGTTAACCGGATATGGGAGAGAGAGAAGTAGGATGACTGTGGTGTTGGTGGTTTGGAATAGGGTGGGTTCAATGAACATTTTACCCTTTCACCATTTCACTAAACCATTTTCTTTTAATTTAAGGGTGAGAATCTAGAATTTATGAAACCAGGGGTGTAAACGTTACATTTTGCTTTTATAAAAAATTGTAAAAGAAGGGGACTTCTCTATCCAGTGATGGGGCTTGTAAAACCTCTCAATTTTCAATTGCATACACATTTTTAATTTAAGAAACTAAAGTTAGGATTTAGAAAAGAAAAAAAAAAATGGGCGTAAATGACACTCGTCTGAAAAGAAAAGTGGTACAACTCTTTTGGTTTGCATTCTAAAATTAGTTTTATATATTAAAACTTTACATTCTTTAATTAAATTCCAAAATTAACTACACTTAATCCTCGATAAATTAATAACCTCAATAAATAATATTTTTTGGCCAATCCCGACTTGGGACCAATGTGGTAAATTAATAATTTACTAAATTTATAAGACAATACATTTAAAAAACGCACACACACACAGGTACCACTTGATATATATATATAAATTAACTATAAAGGCCTTTGAGCTATTCCTTATATCATATTAACTATGAGTTATTCCATATGCCAAATTAACTCCTAGCTATAAGCTAAGCCAATGATGTTATTTCCAATAGCTATTCTCTATAACACATTAACTATACACAATATACTAGGGGTGGAAAAAAAAACTGGAAACTGAACCAGACCAGACCAAAACCGAGCCAAAAAACCAGTTTTTTCTTGGAACCGATTTGGTTTCAATTTAGGAAAATCTTTGAATTGGTTTTTCAATTCAGTTTCAATTTAGCTTCTAAAAAATTGGGTTAAACGAATCGGTTTTGTAAATCGGTTTCCACCAATAGGACTAAAATGTAAAGTCCCTAAAAAATAAGTGTAAAACAAAAATGCTAACATTATTCGCAAAGTTCAGCCAAGTGCATGCCGCCACCGAGAGAGAGTGTTAGAGCGAGCTGCAACCGAGAGTCACCGACTGCAGATCGCCAGACGGAAGCTAATTAGTCACTGACAAGTCGACAACACCACCAGAGGTTCCTTGATTGATCGCAGATTCCTTGATTTCCGATTTTCAACCTCCATTATCTTCATGTCTTGCTAATAATTTGGTAACCATTCTTTAGATTCTGCAAATTTTCGATTTTGATTCTTCACTTGCCGATTGCCGCCTCCGTCGGCTGAGCAATGTAAGTTGTTTATTTTTTGTTTTTATTCATTGTTCTTTTTATGTTTTCAAGTTTGTCTATTTTAGCTTTGTTTATTTTTGTTTTTGTTTTTTTGGTTGCTTTCTTGAATGTTGATGCGTTGTTACTACAACATGCATAAATAGCAAGTGCACGAGTCACACAAAATAATAAAGTCATGAGTGAGTATCGTTCCCACGAGGATTGGTTGCTAAGCACTAAGTTTTCTACTGTTTTCAAGTTGGAGCAATCGAGTTGTTTGGATTAATGGGAGAAAATTTAACTTAAAACTAAAACAAAATTTATAAATATTCAAAGCTAAATTATGAAAGCAAGATTAAAAACAAGGTAATATCAGTTTAAAACAACGGGTAGGGTTTTGATTTCATTCGGACTCTATGGATTAAACCTACAGATTATGCTATTTCCATATTCACATGCATTGATTGTAAATCGAATTCTCTAAATTGTAAACATACCTTCTCATGCTATGTTTTCCTACTTTTCTCTAAACAGAAATCAAGAACCTTCCCGTATTAATGTAAGAAGGTTGGGGTTCTCGATAAATCATAATTCAATCAAAATCATCAGGTTACGAAGAGGAAAGATCCCAAAGTATCCTAAAAACTGGACTTCAATAAATTCTTCAACAATTTGTGATGTTTTTCTGATTTTTTTTTTTTTAAATATGGAGAATTAACTGGTCTTACCATATTAACGTTACTCAAGAGCTTGCAACCACAAAGTAGGAGCGAGTTGGGATTGATGTGTTCTTCTATATCACTTATTTCTTAATCTATAATTTAAAAAATGTTTGGTGAGCTAATTTGAAATGTGATTATACAATAATCTGATTATGGAATAATCTATTTTTATTAAAGGACTCTCAAGTATGTCTGAGGTGCTCTTTTAAAAATCAAAATTTGTGTGAAATATTAATTACATAAAGACCCTTTAATATCACTTATTAAATTATTTTTATAAAACTATTTTCAGATTAAAGTTGTAGAAAACTATGGAAACAATTTTTAATTTTACAGTATTTTTTTAGTAGACCTGGGAAAAAGGCACTCATCTCAAAAATTTTACCCGCTTACATATACGTTACCCACAAAACCCGACTCGTACCGTCCAGCCTGCCCATTTGGCAAGTCTAGTTTTTAGGATGTATTCGAAAACTGATTTTGAAAATAATAACACTCATTTTTGCCAAACGCATTTTATAAGATTTGTTGTATCCTTATTTAAAAAAAAAAAAAAAAAATTGTACTAAATTCTATATCAAACAGGCCCTAAATAAATTGAGAAGTAATTAAAGTCTTACAACTTTGCAATACTTCTTTCTCTACTAAACTATCTTTTAATAAAAAGGTATTCAATTTTGTGATAGTGTGATTTGATTAAGCACATAAGAATTGGGGTTCTCACCTAAAAGTTGGGTGTCAAAAATATATTAAATAAAAGAATTAAAGGTAAGCTTCACAATTTAATGTAAGATTAAATTTGTAATTATAAAAAGAGGTAACGAGCTGTTCCCACCCAAGGTTAAGCAAAATATCAAGTTCCCACCCCTAGTTTCATAAAATTCATATTCCCACCCTTAATTAATACTGTTAGTGAATTTTGACTTCTGACACAGTTGCAAAGGATTATTACCATACTACCTAACTTCGATTTCACCCCACCCAACTGTTTCACATCATATCCAGCCGCCACCACCACAACCACCTTTCAACACCATCATGACGAAACCCTAGAGTCACCACCACCACCACCACCATTGCAATCGTTCTAAATCCCAAGTCAGCCAAGTCAGCCCCGCACCACCAAATCACCTCACAAAGTCAACACACAAACCACTACAAACTCAGCCACAAACCCACCCAAAAAACACCACAAAACTCTACAAACTAACAGAGCATACAGGAATAGGAAAATGATTGCAAATCATAAAAGGTTAAAAACCTTAAGACCACGATCATGCGTTGTAAGCCAACAGCGATAAACAAAATGCTGCATGGCATCATGGATCTCCAAAGATTGACAACCCAAATTTGGTCCATCCTTTAACAAATAGGTATTAACACACTCCATAAGCTTCCGTGAAATCTTCCCCTCATCCCTGAAAATGTTACAAGCAATGGCCGCAACTACCAAATCACAATCAGCACTTTTCAAAACGAATTTCTAAGAAATAGCAAGTTAATATATATAGAGAAAAGGAAAAAAAATCAATTTGATTAATGATGTACCTTACAAAAGAAAATATCCGGACAAAACCCTTAACAATATCTTCCCTAAGAGTTTCTGGAAAATCTCCAGGGGGATTTTCTAAAAGCGACTGGAGAGTCAAGATGCAGCGAAAGACCTCCTCTTTCTGATTATATTGACTATTACTTTTCTCTTCAAGGTTTAATTCTACCTTCTCCACGTATAGAAGCATTAGGTCTTGCCAAAACAGGTGTTGAAGTAAGAAATTGAAAATAGTGAACAGTGATTTTTTTTTGACAAAAAAAAAAAAAAAGACAACTTCATTAACAGACAGGAAATTATATGATTCTCAAATGAAAACTCACTGCTGTAAATGCGCTTCCTCATGTGAAAACAATAACCTCTAACTGCCAAAAGATCCCGAAGTATAATTCCATATTCCGACTGAAAACTTGGAACATTGCTTAACACATCGAATACATGACTAAAAAGTGTTTTAACCACAGATAATAGAGGCAACACCGTTCCTGGCAGGAACATAATGATAGAACAAACAACATCAATCACTGTTCCCATAACCATTTCCATCAAAAATATATTTAAACATTCACACACATTATCATTTCATAGAGAACCAACCCCATTGATCTGGTACCTATCACTCCATTTTGCGCCAGCAAAACTGGGAAAGTAAATGAAACAGAGAGAGAATACCAAGCCATCCATTGGGAAAAGGGGAAGAAGGAAGGTAACTCAATCAAATAAACCCAAGAAAATATTTTTCCTTCCAATAGATGAATCAAAATTTTACATTAACAACCCATTTGCAAGATCATTATCAAGTTTTAGAAAGAAAATACTACTTCTAACACCAAATGTTGCCATCGCAAGTTCATATCAGTGACCAAAGTACAGCTTGGTCAGTGATACTATCAACAAACTATTTCCAGTTTCTTTGGCCAGGGAACTTCGGAAGGGTTAGGTTTATTCAATTCTCTCTTTAAACAAAAGCACACAAACAAAAGTTGACTATCTTCACACACTATTTTTTTTTTTTTTTTTTTTTTTCCTAATAGTTATGTGACCACTTTGTAAACACATGCTGAGGGATCCGAAGTCATCCTGCATGACAGTCTCTTGCTTTTATTTATTATTCAACTTTTAACTTTTAAGAACATATCTCAACTGAAACATACTGAAACATATATGCTAATCGATAATGAAAAACTGTTCAATAAAAATTAAATTATTACATAATTCATAAACTAAACCATATCATGCAATTTCTGACCTGAAAACTTGGCATCTTCAGCTCGTTGGATGACAGTTCGAAGAGTTTTAGCCAGAATAATCTTGGGTGGTCGCCGCTTGCTCATAGATAATTCCAGTGTTACGCAATTAGTGAGCAATTTAATAAGAAATGGCCATGTATCAGCTGCAGAAACAATTTGAAAGATTCCAATCTGATATTAACAATTTATTCTCACAATGCCTCTTATACGTGCATGTAATAATTGCAAATACGCGTCATTCTTACAGCGAGGAATATCATTCGGTTCCAACTTTGCAGTATTCTTTCCAAGAAATTTGCAGAACGTGATGGATCTTTCACCTTCTAACCATGTGCACAACAACTTCACTCCTTCCTAAACACATATATACATATGTCAGACCAGTGAAAACATAATTGAAAGTTCAATTTAGTGTATAATTGAGGAAGCATAAGATACTTAAAGCATCAAATTCACACTTGAGACTCAAGAAAACCAAAACAATTAACTGAAATGAGCAAAAACATTAACTAAAATGCGAGATAGTTAAAATATTAAAACCAAAAGGAATTAACACTTCGTTAATGATACCTCTCTCGCTTTGGCCTTATCGGAGGAGAGCTTATCAACAATCTCTTGAAGGTCCCTTGACGTGATCATTGGCGGGAAAACGTTGGGAGCGTCTAGAGACAGTGGGAGTGGTGAGTCAAAGACTGTTTAAGATATTTGAGACGACCTAATTAGGCTAAAAATATTTATAGTATGTGTAATGTGAGGGAAATTGGGGGGAAATTGTATGTTTTAAATATCTATGCTATCCCTAGGGTATTCTTTAATTAATTGAACCCTTTTACATTGTTATCCTTTCTTAAACCCCCTAATAAAGTAATAATACAGTAAAAATTGTCTTTATAACAGAAATCCAAGAACCTTCCCCGTATTAATGTAAGAAGGTTGGGGTTCTCGTATCATAAATCATAGTTCAATCAAAATCATCAGGTTACGAAGAGGAAAAGATCCCAAAGTATCCTAAGAACTGGACTTCAATAAATTTCTTCAACAATTTGTGATGTTTTTCTGATTTTTTTTTTTTTTTTTCAAAATATGGAGAATTAACTGGTCTTACCATATTAACGTTACTCAAGAGCTTGCAACCACAAAGCTTAGGACGAGTTTGGGATTGATGTAGCTTCTCTTATAATCACTTATTTCTTAATCTATAATTTAAAAAATGTTTGGTGAGCTAATTTGAAATGTGATTATACAATAATCTGATTATGAAATAATCTATTTTTATTAAAGGACTCTGAAAGTATGTCTAAGTTGCTCTTTTAAAACATAATACTACACATACAACATTTTTATACAACATTTCCCATACAACTTAATGTTTACATAAAGACCCTTGCTATTAATATCAATTATTAAATTATTTTTTATAAAACTATTTTTAGATTAAAAGTTGTAGAAAACTATGGAAACAATTTTTAATTTTACGGTATTTTTTAGTAGACCTAGCAAAAAGGCACTCATCTCAAAAATTTTACCCGCTTACATATACCCGTTACCCACAACTACCCGACTCGTACCCGCCTAACCCGCCCGTTTGCCAAGTCTAGTTTTTAGGATTGTATTTGAAAACTAGTTTTGAAAATAATAACACTCATTTTTGCCAAACGCATTTTCATAAGATTTGTTGTATCCCTTCTTTTCAAAAAAAAAAAAAGAAAATTTTATTTAAATTCTATATCAAAGAGGCCCTAAATAAATTGAGAAGTAATTAAAGTCTTACAACTTTGCAATACTTCTTTCTCTACTAAACTATCTTTTAATTATAAAAAGTATTTCAATTTTGTGATAGTGTGATTTGATAAAGCAATAAGAATTGGGGTTCTCACCTAAAAGTTGGGTGTCAAAAATATATGTAAATAAAAGAATTAATGGTAAGCTTCACAATTTAATGTAAGATTAAATTTGTAATTATAAAAAGAGTTAACGAGGTCTTCCCACCCAAGGTTAAGCAAAATATCAAGTTCCCAACCCTAGTTTCATAAACTTCATATTCCCCCCTTGAATTAATATTGTTAGTGAATTTTGACTTCTGACACAGTTGCAGAGGATGCTATTACCATACTACCCTTGACTTTTGATTTCACCCCCACCCAACCGCTATCACCATCATCATCCAGCCGCCACCACCACCACCACCTTTCAACACCATCATGATCGAAACCCCAGAGTCACCACCACCATCACAATCCTTCTAAATCCTAAAGTCAACCCCACCACCACCAAATCACTCACAAAGTCAACCACAAACCACTACAAACTCAGCCACAAACCCACCCAAAAAACATCACAAAACTTCGCTATAAACCCATTTACAAACCAATCCAAAAACAGCCACAAACCCACCCAAAAACCACCATAAACTCAACCACAAACCCACCACAAGCTTACCTACAAACCCAATGACTACCACCACCCTTATCTAAACCAACAGAAAAACACCAACAAAACCGGCAAACCACTCTTAAGCCACTGAGATTAATCATCCAAATAGAAAACACTAAATCTGCCACTGTGATGGCCTTATGCCACCACAAGTGGCCAATCAGTCGCAAAGCACCACCAATCCATCCCAAAAACTATAGCAGAAAAATCTCATAACACAACAAACCTCGGTGGCACATCGGACTATAGGAGTGTTACAAAATTGCAACGGCATGGTTGGGCTAGCGATAGCAAATTGCAGACGCCTGGCGTAGTTGGGCGAACCAAGAGGACTCCATGGGGATAGCAACTTTGAGTGAACACTGTGTAAGAGCTCACCTCGCGAGCGCAAAACTAGTGTCGCGCAAGTAGAGACACAAGTCGCATGGCCGCATAGGACTTTCACACAAAGGACAGTTGCTCACAAAAAAACATTCAACCAACTGGAGGCGCAATCACGTGTGTGAGAGATGTCACGCGAACGGAGAAACAACGGCCGAACTTCGTCGAATCAATTCTGGGCATGCTGGTTAAGGAGGAAAAAAGGAAAAGAAGAGCCAACGGTGGTAGGGTGATGTTGGGTGGTTAACCGGATATGGGAGAGAGAGAAGTAGGATGACTGTGGTGTTGGTGGTTTGGAATAGGGTGGGTTCAATGAACATTTTACCCTTTCACCATTTCACTAAACCATTTTCTTTTAATTTAAGGGTGAGAATCTAGAATTTATGAAACCAGGGGTGTAAACGTTACATTTTGCTTTTATAAAAAATTGTAAAAGAAGGGGACTTCTCTATCCAGTGATGGGGCAGGTAAAACCTCTCAATTTTCAATTGCATACACATTTTTAATTTAAGAAACTAAAGTTAGGATTTAGAAAAGAAAAAAAAAAATGGGCGTAAATGACACTCGTCTGAAAAGAAAAGTGGTACAACTCTTTGGTTTGCATTCTAAAATAGTTTTATATATTAAAACTTTACATTCTTTAATTAAATTCCAAAATTAACTACACTTAATCCTCGATAAATTAATAACCTCAATAAATAATATTTTTTGGCCAATCCCGACTTGGGACCAATGTGGTAAATTAATAATTTACTAAATTTATAAGACAATACATTTAAAAAACGCACACACCACACAGGTACCACTGATATATATATAAATTAACTTAAAGGCCTTTGAGCTATTCCTTATTCATATTACTATGAGTTATTCCATATGCCAAATTAACTCCTAGCTTAAGCTAAGCCAATGATGTTATTTCCAATAGCTATTCCTATAACACATTACATATACCAATATACAGGGGTGGAAAAAAAAACTGGAAACTGAACCAGACCAGACCAAAACCGAGCCAAAAAACCAGTTTTTTCTTGGAACCGATTTGGTTTCAATTTAGGAAAATCTTTGAATCGGTTTTTCAATCCGGTTCAATTTAACTTCTAAAAAAATTTGATTAACCAACAGTTTTGTAAACCGGTTTCCACCAATAGGACAAAAATGTAAAGTCCCTAAAAAATAGTGTAAAACAAAATGCTAACATTATTCGCAAAGTTCAGCCAAGTGCATGCCGCCACCGAGAGAGAGTGTTAGAGCGAGCTGCAACCGAGAGTCACCGACTGCAGATCGCCACGGAAGCTGATTAGTCACCGACAAGTCGACAACACCACCAAAGGTCCTTGATTGATCATAGATTCCTTGATTTCCGATTTTCAACCTCCATTATCTTCACGTCTTGCTAACAATTTGGTAACCATTCTTTAATTCTGAGATTTTCGATTTTGATTCTTCACTTGCCGGTTGCCGCCTCCATCGGCTGAGCAATGTAAGTTGTTTATTTTTGTTTTTGTTCATTGTTCTTTTTATGTTTCAAGTTTTGTCTATTTAGCTTTGTTTGTTTTTTTTTTTGTTTTTTTTTTTTTTTTTTTTTTTTTTTTTTTTTTGGTTGCTTTCTTGAATGTTTATTTATTGTAATTGTATTGATTGTTCATGATAGTTTGTTGTTCATTTGTTGATGAGTTAATGTTTATTTTCTCCTCTGTTCATTTTTCTGAGTACTTTGAGTTTTGCTTCTAAAACTTGCTTCAAGCTCTTCTTAATTAGCTCGAGGTGGTTTTTTCTGGGGATATGTTGTTGATGTAAAATTTTAATAAAGGGTGATCGTAATTGAAGGAACATTGTGAGGTTGAAAGGGGATCATAGTTGTTACTCTGAATTATGATTTGTCACTGCATACTGAAGAGAAAGAATTGGATTTAATTCATGTTAAAATAATTGTAAAAAAACCGGTTAACCGAACCAAAAAATCGGTTCGATTACAACCCGGTTCAAGTGGAAAACCGTTTCAGTTTGGTTTTCCACATGGACCAAATTCCGGTTTGGTTCAAGAAAGTGTCGAATCTAGTTAACTTGATTTTTCCACCCCTACAATATATGTCTGTATTAAGTTCAATATTTAAAAAATAATAATAAAGAATGTTTTGATAAATTAATAATTTATTAATTTATACGATTAAATGATATATTGATTACTTAAAAAAATTTCATAGTCGCAAGGATATTAATTTATCAAGGTTTAACCATACTTATTTAAACTAAATAGTACATGTAAAACAAAATTATAACACTTATCTTTATTTTCGTGTCCTGATATGAAATTTCCTAACAGTTATTCTCCTATTATAACTTTTTCTTTCAAAAGACAAGATAAGGAAATAAAATTGATATGAAATTAGGAAATCATCTCTATATATAACAATAATCAAAGATAAAGAATTCAATCTCTTGATATAAGAAGTATCAAAGATAACAAATTTATTTTTTTATACAATAATTAAAAAAGTTAAACATTTTGAGCTAAAATTCTATCATCATGAACGATATTCATGAAGAAATACTAACACTAGAGACTATATAGAGTTGCATTGGACTATGAAACTATTAGTAATGTCAAATGAGTCGAATGAGTTGACATGATAGAAAATTATATAACTTAATATGACAAAAATATGAAGTAATATTTATAACATTACAGCACTAGCACGGTATATGCACAAAATGTGCATGACATAACTTAATACTTTATGTGATTTGAGCATAAATATTAAAATGATTCATTTGACATCTCTAAAAGCTATTTTCTTGACTTATGAAGAGAAATAACTACCAACTTTTATAGGTGAATGTGCAAACTCAGCTTGAAGAGTAAAAACACTGATTTTGTTATTATTCAGCTCAATGAATATTGTACATCAAAGTTATTACACTTATATACAATTTCAGTAACTATAGTTAAGTAAACTTAACACCAACTAACTAACTAATTAACTAATTACAATAACTAATCTAACTAATTACATTAATAATCCAAGACCCCCCCTTAAGTTGGTGGGTGATGAATGTCAAGCACCCCAAACTTGGGCAGCAAATGACAATGTAGAGAAATAGGAACAAATTTAGTGAATAAATCTGCTAGCTGCTCATGAATGGGAATATGGACATGATGCACTAACCCTTCTTTGATCTTGGTGCGAACAATGTGACAATCTATGTCAACATGCTTGGTACATTCATGGAACATAGGATTAGAGGCAATGTAGATAGCTGATTGACTGTCACAACCAAGAGGAATGGGCAGTAGAGGTGAAAGACCAAGATCATGTAAAAGCTGAGTGAGCCAAATAATTTCACAAACCGTAGAAGTCATGGCCCTATATTCAGCTTCAGAGGATGATTTTGAAACTGTAACTTGTCTCTTAAACTTCCAGGACAGCAAAGAATTCCCAAGGAAAATGCAAAAACTTGTCACTGATTTGCAAGTCATAAGGCAGAAGCCCCAATCAAAGTCACAAAAGGCTTGAATCTACATGGATCTGTGAGTTGGAAAGAACAAACCCAAGCCAGGAGACCCTTTTACATATCTAACAACCTTAAGGGCAGCATGAAGATGTGATTGTTTAGGCTTGTGCATAAACTGACTAAGTAAATTGACTGCAAAATTATATCAGGTCTGGTGAGGCACAAATAAAGCAGTTTACCAACCAACTTCTGATATATTAAAGGATCAGCTAATAGTGGATATGCTTGCTAACTAGGGCATGCTTGATCATACTCCAAAGTAGTAAGTTTCAGCTGAGGATCAAGAGGTACTGATGCAGGCTTGGCAGCAAACCAGATTCTACAATTAATTCCAAGGCATACTTCCTTTGACATAGGTTTATGCCTTTGGAAGACCTAGCCACTTCAAATCCCAAGAAATATCTAAGGGATCCCAAGTCCTTGAGTTTGAAATGAGAATACAAAAGATCCTTAGTAGCTTGGATCATGGAGTTGTCATTGCCTGTAATAACCAAGTCATCAACATAGACAAGCAAAATAACAATTTGCCCATTTTGTTTTCTAAATAAAAATAAGTAATCTGATGGAGATTGTTGGAATCCCCTGTTAATAAGGCATGCGTTAGTTTAGCATTACAAGCCTTGAAAGCCTGTTTCAAGCCATACAATGATTTGTGCAATTTGCACACTAAAGGCTTCGCATACTGATTTGAGAAGCCCTGTGGTAAGTGCATATAGATGTCCTCCTACAAATCACCTTATAAGAATGAGTTATCAACATCTAAATAAAAAATTGGCCAACCTTTCATAGATGCAATTGCCAAAACCAACCTGACTATTACCATCTTCACTACAGGAGAAAAAGTCTCATCATAGTCAATGCCAACCTGCTATGTAAAACCTTTGGCCACTAATCTGGCTTTATACATTTCCAAAGTCTCATCAGCATTATATTTGAGCTTATACACCCATTTACAACCAATGGGAACCTTACCAGGAGATAAAGGAACTAGAGACCATGTCCCATTTCTTTCCAAAGCCTGAATTTCTTGTTGCATAGTTACCACCCAATTAGAATCTTTGGATGCTTGGGCAAAAGAAATAGGTTCAGTAATGTGAGAAATGTTGGATAAACATTTTTGGTTAGTAGAGGATAGACTGGTGTATGTAATGTAATTATGGATGAGATATTTGACAATAAAAGTGTGATTTGATTTGGATGGGGAGAGAGAAAAATAATTAATAATAAAAATTGCAGGTTATTTCATGAATCTTTGGATGCTTGGGTAGAAGAAATAGGTTCAGTAATGTGAGAAATGCTGGATAAACATTTTTGGTAAGTAGAGGATAGATTGGTGTATGTAATGTAATTATGGATGAGATATTTGACAATAAAAGTGTGATTTGATTTGGATGGGGAGAGAGAAAAATAATTAATAATAAAAATTACAGGTTATTTCATACATACAGGGACTCATGCGTCAATTTTAAGGGTGTATTTATAGGTTTTCAAACTTAAAATGACTGAAAAAATTATTTAAGGATGTGTCTGTTGTATACCGGTCAGACCGACTGATCCAACCGGTTGGACCGATCAACCCGGGAATTTCAAAATTGGCCCCTTGACCGGGTTAAGGAGCGGTCCGGTTTTTAAAACAATGTCTCAAACTCAATCTTTCAAAAACCTCTCTCACCTCACCCCCTTATTTTGAAACTAGATCGCTTGATTTTTTAGTCCTCCCCCTTTCGCTCATTTCTTATTTATTGTTTTAAAAAAAGAATCCTTTCCCATTTTCTTATTTTTCATTTAGGAAAAAAGGACAAAAAGATCTTCTTTATTTCACATTTTTTCGCCTAACTTTATTTCACTTTGCAGTTGCCTTGTTAATTTCTCTATATTATTTTCTTCTATTTGTTTCCCTTTTCCTTATTCCTTGTTTTTTTTTAAGAAATATATATTTTTCAGCATTTTCCCTTACTCTCAATCTGTTATTTGAGTTTGCACCTGTTATTGTCCCTGTTTTTCTTTTTTTCTATATTTCAAACCAAAGAAAGAAGTGAAGAAGGAAAACAAAAGTTTGAAAATGGTTGAACTTGCTAGAAGTGTTGCAAGTGTAATGAGTGCAGTGCTATTTTAAAACTGAATAAAGATTACAGTTTGCACTTCGCAAACGAGCTTGTGATTCTATTTGATTGATGTTTGCACAATTGAGAGAACAAGGATGGCAGTTTATAGGTGGAATTGGTGTGTTATTAGATCAACTGGAGAGGAAGAACGAGAAAAACATAAAATTTGGAATTAGGGATCGTGAAATTGGAAATTGGAAACGTGGTGTTGTTAATTTTCGTGACCTGGTTTGGTCCCCTGTCCGGTTGGACCGATGGGTCACGACAGTCCCATCGGTTCGATAGTGGGTCACCCCAAGTTGTTTTACATTAACGATTTTTTCTCCGGCCCAGACTGCTAAAGGTCGGGGTTCCCGGTCTAACCGGCCCAATCGGGTTGGGTTTCAAAACATTACTTCAAGTTATAGTGATACATCGACCAAATTAATTACATCTACTCTATTTTCCATACCATGTCATACTTATTTTATATGTTATGTAATTTCATAATTTTAGTTTTGGAATTTGTGATTTCTCAACGGTTCATTGTAATTTTTAATTTGAAATGTTTAGTTTCCATAAAGATGAATTGGAGGTGGAAGCTGTATTTGTAATTTTTGTTACAAGTGAGGGTATTTGTAAATTTTTAAGGGTTTTTTTGTCATTTTTTAAAGTGATAGAGGGTAAAATGTAATTTTATCGGGTACACGAAACCTATGTAATTTACCTTTGAGCTTAAGTCATATGTAATCCTTTGTTACATAAGAAATCTTCTTAAGTTCCAGGTGATTGCCAAGGATGAAACATAAAAGGTAAATCTCAATGTAACATTGTATTCAATAAAATTCTGGCTCAGATCATCAATGGAGAAACAAATCTTTTAGTATTTTCTTCTGTAACTATTTAAACGTTGCTAAAAATCCAAAAAACTTACAATGGCATTCAAGAATTTGTCCATCAAATATTGTACTTCTATAGCTCTATTCATTAGCAATTACGAAATGAACCTTTTCTGCAACCGACTAAAGAAAGTATGGATATTTTTGTTAGTTTATCAAATATGAGGGTGTGAAATGTTTAAATTAAAAGTATGAGGACCGAAGTGAGAGCCGTCAATTTTTTCTTATTCAAAACAAGACATGCTGAGTTTTAAAAATATGTGCACTCACAATGTTTTAATCATTTACAAATACAAGTTCTAATCTTTAGTTTAAAATATAACATAATATAAAATTGATTTTTATTTTATTATAATATGTATGCTCATGTATTATATATATATAACCTTGAGAAATTCTATATTCCTATAGAATTGGCATGAATTATTTTTTGATATCTTTAATACTGTAATATATCTAGCATTTAACTAAAATATTATTGTAGTCTAATTTTTTATGTTTTTGCTTTTAAAATTAATTCTTGGGAAACAAATATTCGCCAAAATATGTATAAAATGTTAATAAACTAAAATATTAACATAACTAATATTTATAATAAATTGGAAAAACAACTTTACATTGATGAAACGACATCAAAATTATACACCACAAATTTCTTAAAAATATGTTACACTACAAAGACATGCGTTCTTCAAATATGTAGCTCCCAAATGATAACCTAAATCACAACCATCATGTTATACTAGTAAGGTTTTCATATATTGTAGTGCAGCACAATTACTCTTTAAGGGTGGAAATATGGAATTTATGAAACCAGGGGTGGGAACTTGCTATTTCACAAAACCTTGGGTGGGAACATGTCGTTTAACTATACTTATTTAAACTAATTACTACATGTTATAGCACTTATCATTATTTTCGTGTTCTAATATGAAATTTCCTAACAGTTGTTCTCATGTTATAACTTTTTCTTTCAAAAGACAAGATAAGGAAATAAAATTGATATAAAATTAGGAAATCATCTCCATATATAACAATAATCAATGATAAAATATTTTATTATCTCTTGATATAAGAAGTATCAAAGATAACAAATTTAGTTATTTATACAATACTTACAAAAGTTAAACATTTTGAGCTAAAATTCTATCATCATGAAGAAATACTGACATTAGAGACTATATAGAATTGCAATGGACTATGAAACTATTAGTAATGTCAAATGATTTGAATAAGTTGACATGGTAGAAAATTATATAATTTAATATGAAAAATATGATGTAATATTTATAACATTACAACACTAGCACGGTATATGCACGACATAACTTAATACTTTAGGTGATTTGAGTATAAATATTAAAATGATTCATTTGACATCTTTAAAAGCTATTTTCTTGACTTATGAAGAGAAATAACTACAATTATAAGAAGTGAACGTCCAGATTTAAGTGACGATGAAAATAATTATTTTTGAATAAAATAGTATATTTGGTTGAATAATATCTATAGTAAATTAGTAATTATAAATGATAAATTGATGAACATTAGTATATTACATAATTAAATTATTAGATATTAATTAATTATAACATTATAGTATGACAACTCATAGTATATTAAGAAAGATAAGTGTTTTGTAATCAAACTTAAATTAATGACATAAAACAAACTTATAGTCATTTTAATTATTTAATTAAAGATTTATAAATCATATTAATATTAATATTTAATTTAATTCTTTTGTCACAATTAATGTTAATTTAACTTATGGTCAAGTTTAAAAACTTAATTTCCACTCTAGTAATTGCAAAATTATATAAATCATTTGGATCTATTTATAAGTATGAATCTTTTGAGGGATGAATTGATAAGAGTTTGCAAGAAAAATTTTATCTTATGTCAAATGGATTGATTAAAAAACAAAATTTTATTAATTTGTACCCCTAAAAATTAAATATGTATGCGTATATGACTCACTAATTACATTTTTCATTCAATTTTCAATTGGCTTAGACCATTCAGCTAAAAAAATAAAAATAAAATAGTGAATAATACTATATATACAAAATTCAAACACAAAAACTTTATACAAACGTGACAATAAGAAATAATGAATTAATTAACATAAAAATTAACTTAATAAATACATAATAATAAGGTTGTATGATATTTTATTAAAAGAATAATAACAAATCACTTTATATGCAAGACTTTATAAGCATATTGTACATCAAATATTTATTTTAAAGCTCTTAGAAAGGATCACTTCAAGTTATAGTGATACATCCACCAAATTAATTACATTTACTCTATTTTCCATACCATATCATACTTATTTTATATGTTATGTAATTTCATAATTTTAATTTTGGAATTTTGAATTTTGAATTTGTGAATTCTCAACGGTTTATTGTAATTTTTGGTTTCCATAAAGTTGAATTGGAGGTGGAAGCTGCATTTGTAATTTTTGTTAACAAGTGGGGGGTATTTGTAAAATTTTAAGGGTTTTTTGTAATTTTTTAAACTAATTGAGGGTAAAATGTAATTTTATTAGGTACCCGGAACCTATGTTTCAGGTTTCCAGAAACCGGTTCCGATTCCAAATCTTAGAAACCAACCGGTTCTGATTCCTTCAAAAAAGGATGGGTACCGAGACCCACTCACACACTATTGACGTGGCATGTGTCATCTCATATGCCACATCACCCACATGCCACGTCAGTTCCCCAAAAATTAAAATAGAAAACTTGCAAACCCTAAATTTCAAAAAGTACTTCCCTTAATACAAAATCAAATATATCTCTCCCAAAATTCATTTTCAAGACAAATGAATCCTAAATTCATTTTAAATTTTGGAGAGATATTTGATTTAGAATTTGGGGGAATTATTTTTTGAAATTTAAGGTTTGCAAAATTTATTTTTAATTTTTAAATTTTCAGGGAACTGACGTGGCATGTGGATGATGTGGCAGATGAGAAGACACCTATCACATCGAATGTCACATTAGGTTATGAGAAAAAGTTGTAAGAGAAGGTTATAAGACTAACATTACTTAATACAAAGAACTAGTATAGGATGAAGCTTCACTTGTCTATTGTGGGAATTTTTCGATTTGTCATATTGACAAGGAACTAGAAGAGTTTGTTGATTTGGTTACATTTATGAAGACAATAATGCATGATTATTTTGTTTCTCATGATGCTAAGAAGGTTAAGAATTTTCTCAAACTTTGAATCAATTAGATTTGAAAATTCATAACACGTTTATGGAAAAATCAAATTGCCCTTATTTTGAAATTGCATAGCAACTATTTGGTTTGTTATAAATAGTCTTGTACATGAAACTTAAAAAGATGGGCTATAGAAGTTCAAAAAGGCCATTAGGGTGGTTTCTCTTTGTGGCTTCTAGTGGTTTTAGTAAATCTGAGCTCGCTGATGATAAAGATAAGAATAATGTTACGGACATCGGGATTTTTACACCGAAATATTGTATCGGCCTATGTGTAACACGTCTCTGATTTTTTTAACAATTTTTTTCTAGTGAATGGCTGTCCATCAAATTTGGACGGCCGTTCACTCACATGGACGCTCGTCCATAGTATATGAACGGGGGTCCATATACCAGGGACGGGCATCCCCAATTAAAGGACGTCTGTCCATAAGTAAAATGGAATAATTTTTTTTTATAAAAATTAGGGACGGCCGTCCCTTCATTTTGGATGGCCGTCCCTTATTCAAAATATGAAAATAAAAAAAGAAAAAAATTTGGGACGGTCGTCCCTTAAGTTTGGACGAGCGTCCATTAAGTATGAAGACGAAGGTGAGGAGATGGGGAATGAAGACGAAGAAGAAGATTGAAGAAGAAAGGTGTTTAGAATTTTTTTTTTTTTTTTTTTTTAAAGTATGGACGGGCGTCCATTCCAAACTTAAGGGACGACCGTCCCAAATTTTTTTCTTTTTTTATTTTCATATTTTGAATAAGGGACGGCCGTTCCTAATTTTTATAAAAAAAAATTATTCTATTTTACTTATGGACAGACGTCCTTTAATTGGGGACGTCCGTCCCTGGTATATGGATCTCGTCCATATAATATGGACGGGCGTCCATGTGAGTGAACGGCTGTCCAAATTTGATGAACGACCGTTCACTAGAAAAAATTTGTTAAAAAAATTAGAATTGTGTTACACGTAGGCCGGTATAATATTTCGGTGCAAAAATCCCGATGTCCGTAGCATTATTGTAAAGATAATGGTTTTATTTGAGCTGGCATGAAAAAAGATAAGAAGTTTCATATATTGTTGATATATTCATTGACATTGTGAAGACTAAACCATATAGTGTAGTACTTTTCAACAAAATTGACAAAACTCACTTTTCGGTTATGAATACCAATGGTTAATGTTCATAATCCTATTGATGCTATTGATTTCAGAAACACATTAATTGTATTGATACGTGATATTGAAGATGAAGATACGTACGAGGTCATCCTTGCTTTGTTTTGTGGAAACAACACTTGCATTTATTAAACTTAAGTTGCTGCACGTGGTGGATATGGTGATACTAGTCAATTACCCTTAAGTGTGCGTTTGTTTCAGAGAATGTTGTATTACTGGGAATGTTATATTAATGGAAAAATGGATTACCTTGAAGATTACTAGGAATGTTTAATGAAATGTGTTGGTTTGGTTTGAATAAATTGGTGAGTATGTTATATTAATATGTTTGGTTGGAAGGAATAAATATTATATAATTGACTAAATTGCCCTCATTTTTTAATATTAATATAATATTATTTTTTGAATAATTCTTTTAACCCCTTACATTCGAGATATTCCTAAAACACCACAGCCATAAAAAACTTTAATTTATAGCAAAATCACACCCACCCACGTCAAGCCACTGTTGATAGCTAACCACCATCGTCGGCGTTGCCGGCAATCGCGAAATGGCTCACAACCAGTCGATTTGGCTTGCCATGCGTCGATAAGGTCGTTTTCGACCTTGGATCTGTGATCCATGGCCGGAAACGTCCAAATTTGGCTATGAAAATGTCAGGTCTTTGGCCGTGGTATGACTATTTCCGGCCAGATCAAAGGCTGAAAATGGTTAGATCGCCATGGATCTGGTCGTTTTTTGCCTTCGACTGGCTAAAAATAGCCAGATTGGCGCACGGCCCACCAAATGTCGTTGGTTATGTGCCGATATGGCGACTGCAGTTGGCGGTTGGCAATGGTGGCCGGCGGTGGTCTAGGGTGGCTGGGGGTATTTTGTTAATTTTTAAACTTTTTAGTGGCTGGGGTGTTTTAGCTAAATTCTCAAATATAAGGGGTCTAGGTAATGCTTATTTGGTAGACATTCAGGGCAATTATGTCCGGAATTGTATTTAATTAATGGAAAAATAGGTATAAAAATAAAATTACCTCCGTAATATTTTAATAACACCCCTTAACAAGTTAATCTGATTACCCATTATATTACTAACAGTAAACACTGTTTGCAACAAAAGATTATCGCAATATTTTATTACTTGCAAACCAAACAAGGGAATCTTGAAAATTAAACGAAGATTATCAGAGTAATTTTATATGACCCCGAACTAAACGCACACTAAAGGTTTAGTTCGATGAGATGATACTAATTTAAATAATTTGAATGTTTTTTACGTGTCCTTGGGACTCGAAGACGTGTAAGATTGTTGAATCTATTATATTGAATCATTTGAAGATAAAAAGCAGATTCCAATTTTTTTTATTTGCATTAGTTTTTATTTATAAATAAAAAAACTATTACAGTCATACAATAAAATAGAGGGTTGAATTAAATTCTTACTAAGCCTAGAAGTCAACAATACTGTATATTGACTAAAACAATGACTATTAATGATTCCATAATTGAATCAATTACATACTGGTTCAAAACTAGAGAAATGTTATGCTAAAACTTCGTTAGTCAATTATCCTTAAGGCTTTAGTTGGATGAGATGATACTAATCTATTATCTTTGAGGGTTTAGTTTAATGGTTAAGCTTTTCGTTGGCTCCCACAAAGTCTAGGGTATGAGTCCCCTGATAGGTGTAATAGGGAAAAAATAAATTAGTTTTTATTTTTATTTTATCCTTCGATTTTTCTCTACTTTTTAAGTTATTTGTAGCAGTGAAAAAAAAATTCCAAGTAGAGAAGTTTTTATTTTTTGGTTTTTTGAGTACTTTGAGAGTGGATGAAATAGATTAAATGCAATTTAATCTGATTTGAAACTTAATCAGATTAACTGAATGGATGGTTTCTTTGGACTTTAGTGGAATATGGGCCTTTTAGACTAGCTCCAAGCCTCCAATCTAATGTGCAAGCCCATTTATGTAATTACACTTTTATTCTTATTGGGCTAGTTGCAAATCCAAACAAAAAATCAAATGAAATTTTGTTGAAGCATAATCCTTATAATTGAATCCCAATTAAATCAAATTATTTAGTAACCAAACTTGAGTTGGACTCTTCCGTAGTCAAACAAGAATTCAAATGAAATCATATCTTCAATATGTTCCATTCACACGTGCACTAACATAATTGGAATTCAAATAAATGTGATTATGTCCTTAATCCTTATTACATACAAAAATATGAAAACAAATCAGTCCATCATTCTTATCCGTAATACAAATAACTAAATATCGGCCAACAACTAGAAGTATCAACACATGCATCTAGAAGCCGCCAATAATGCGTGTTACATGATCCATAAGGGGCCGAATCTTGAGGTGAGGCTTCATCATCACTGTCATTTAAATCCAATTACAGATAGATTTGATCAACAAGAACATCATTTAATTTAATTTCTAATGGACCCACACCCTATATTATTTATCAATTAATCAATGAAAGATCAATATTCAATTACGTGGAGAATTTATTGACCAAGTAAAGTTTTGTTTCAAATCATTCAAAATTTAACAACATCATTACCTTAATTACATAATGGCTTTCGTGTTCAAATTTGACTACCAATTGGGAGCTGAAAATTTTCAATTTTAATCACAACCTCGTTTTATTTAACAAATCAATGGTTCTAAAACCTACTAAATTCTTCAAATTAGTTTATTGTTGATATAGAAATATGTACCAACTAGAATGATTTGATCGACTTTGACGAGATTGGAACCGATATGTACATGATTACAGGTAATCAGCGATGAAAAATAAGGAATGTAATAATGTAAATAACAAAGAGATTTTTAAAGTGGTTCAGCGAAATAAACTCTTAAGCCTACGTTTATTGTGTTTGTATTTGCTGTGAGACCTTACAATTAGAGTTATATGAAAATTTTGTAACCCATTTTCCATCATTGTAGGTGGTTTATGTACAAGATTTGTAGAAATAAAAGAGTGAAAATAAATGAATTACAATTGATTCGAAATGCAATTTTGATATTCTCACGATTGGGCACTGTAATTGCACACAGATTGTTGTTGATCTAGTCTTCCCCGCAATATCTGGGATCTGAAGTTATCTAGGAATTGATTGAGTGATCATTCGGGTTGTTCACGACCAACTTGTGCTGGGTCGAGTTAAATGTCGACGAGCTCATGTTGGGTCGAATAACCAATGAAGTTGAGCTATATCCTCGCAATATCTCGAGTTTGGTGGAAAAATCACACACAACATTTATAAAATTAATTAATTAAAGAGTAAACGACATATTCCTACTCAAGGTTTAGCAAAATCACAAATTGATAGCACTGGTTGCATTTATTCTAGTTTTTTATCCTTAAACTAACACCATTAGTGACTCTTGAAGGTGATTGAAAACGACATATTCCCACTAAAGGTTTAGCAAAATCACAAATTGATAGCATTGGTTGCATTTATTCCAGATTTTTATCCTTAAACTAACACCATTATTGACTCTTGAAGGTGATTAAAAACAGTGAGTGAGGTCGGCAAGTGAAAATATGAGTTTTGTAGAGGAGATTGTGAGAAGTCTAACGGTGGTCTCGAAAGTGACTTTAGACATTAGAGTCGACCGGAAAAAAGTCAAAAACTGTCGACTTGGTCATTGCTAATAAGAGTCTATCTTTTATATGTGTGTCGTGCTATAGTAAAAAGTTTAAAAATATATTAAAATAAAGAAAACGATATTATTTTAAGGGTGAGAATTTGAAATAAATACAAATAAGGCATTAACTTCGCATTTTTCTAAACCTGCCGTTTTCTCTTAATTAAATTTAGAACTTGTAATAGTTATGAAAACCGTGAAGACAGCAGAATCAGTTCTCACGATATAATGGGGAAATTTGAAGGTCATGAAATTGACGGGAGGGGAAAAAATGACAATAATAAGAGACGGATGGTCGGGTTCAGTAAGCAAAGATGGGACCCAAATGACCTGGATTAGTAGAGCAAAATAACAGAAATCATAATCATTCATCTCTGGCAACAAAACAAATAGAGAAAAAGCAAAGTAATAGAGGTTAAAATACAGTGGGGTTGAAGATCCTGTCCACCGACCCATCAGATTCGTGTATAAAAATTCTGCCCCCATCGAATATATTTTTATTTCTACGCCCTGCGCCGCAGTCATCGCTGTAGATGTCGCGCATGCGCACTATATCACCCTTGGTCAAGCTGAGTGTCACTTAAGACTGATTATCTGAATTTAGGATTGATATATTTTGCTGACGGCATTAGTCTTATTTTTATCTGTCAAACATAATCTTTCACATGCACGGGTGGATATCGATGGACCAGGGATCAGATGATTTAGATATATGATCTTCATCGAGCGCTTAGTTCCAACTCCAAGCTGTTAATTGATAAATAAAAGAAGCCCATTGGATCAAGGGACAGAGTCATAATCTAAAACTTTTCCAGCCAATCATGGTCAGTATTACTATTACCAAATATTTTGATGCATCATTGCCATACATGTGGCTTCAAAGCTAATACGGGAATATATATCAAAGGGAACTCATCAATGCTGGCCCACTCCATGGCCCAAAAGAACCTCATTGACTGAACAAATTACGAGGTGCATAGTTGTTTGACCATCATCATGAGGAGGACCACATCAGATTCTGATCATCATCAGAGGGAACCTACCCAAATTTGAAACCGTTTGATCAAAATATATATATATTCATATGCAAAGCCTACACATTTGAGTTCAAATTTCGAACTGGTACAATCAAGGGTTAATTACATGTTGACACTTGTCATTATTCTCTCTAATTAAAATAGATAATAAGCTGTTTGTGACTTTACAAAGGGGGGGAAAAAGAAAGAAAGCTTAAGATTTGTAGGAGAATAAAACTTTTGAATAAATTGGGTTGTGTTTTTTCACTTTTATCTGAACTAGAAGTTGACGGGAAAAAAACTTAAAATCTAAAAGCACCAACAAGATAATATAGACTATAGAGTGAGGCAGTAGTGTTGAGCTTCAACATGAAGATTTTCCCGATTGAAAGTTATCAGATTAAAGGAGATCATAGTTTGAAAGCAAATGCTGCTAGCAGCTGCATGCTAGACCGCAAGACGAGGCTTTTCTTTTTAAAACATTAGCACTAAATTAGTGCGTGGCACGTATATAGCATGTGAAATGGACAGAAAGATGGTAAAATAATTTAAACCTCCAATCATGAATCACGCTAAAGCATCGACTGTGATCTCTTTGCATGAAAATTAAAGCTCTCCTATATAATAAACAGGAAGACATTTTTCTCTTTTTAGCGGGGCCATATATAGATTGACATTAAACCAAAGGTAATTAAATTAATTACCTTTGATTGTTTTAACTACTTCTGCCGCCCAACAGTATGTAAGACAAAAATGGTTGCTTGTGTTTGAAGTAAGATATCTTTATCATCTAAAGAGTAAAGACCATTCCATTCCCCACACATGCAAATGACAAGAATCGATCAATCGACCAAGACACTTTGGCCTTGTGGGGGACATGAATTTTCTCTCAGTCTCCATCTATCTGAAAGCAACCTAAAGCTCCATTCAAATTCTTGGGCATAGAGTGATAGTGTATTTGTATATCTATACATGCCCTCCGGTTGAAATCCAGTTAAATATAAATAATCATAAACCTTATGATTGAAATGATGATTAAACCCTGTACGAGATGGGCTAAAAATAAACGTTTGGGAAAGTAACGATGATTACCAAATCGACTATGAAGTGAGTGTGAGATAAAAAATCCCACTCCTTACAAGAAGGAAGTGTCAGTTGTACGGTGAAACGTGGGCATTTACACTTTATTCACTTGACTCTGTACTTTGGGCCCTATTTCCTCAAGTGTGTTCTTCACGCAAGCTACAGCCTTAAGCACCCTCGTGAACTCTGATGCGGGCTCAACTCGATTTCGTTTTTTAAAATCCAACCACCGAGCCGCCTAGTTGAGTTGGGGCCAATTCTTAATTTGAAATGGGGAATATAAAAAATTCATTGGTAGGGGAAGGAAGGCACGTGAGAAGGGAGTGGTGGTGTGGGGAATCTATCCTTTGCTTGTAGGAGGAGAGCGAGTGGGGGCCACTCGAGAGGGCCCGCAAGTGGAGTGCTCTTTCGTTATGCTTTTCTCTCTTTATCGAGAACTGCAAAATTATTATTCTCTTCTGTTCCATCTCTGTCCCTCTAAGCTTGTGTCACGTCAGAGAAGGGTGGACCCATTTTGTGAATTGTAAAGACTAAGCCGCGATCTCTGACGTTAACTGATTTATAATCCAACGGCTGTAGTTTGAGCAACACAAAGATTGTAGTGACATCACAGTCCGTTTATTTTACAAGAGGAGTTTCAGTCAAGCTGATGTAAGAAGTGGGTCCATTGTTGTTCTAACATTGGACAGACATAGTGGGGCCCAATAAGGCTTGGCCACCGACACTGTTTGGACCGTATTTTGCAGTTTACCACCACCTACTCTCTACTGTCCACACTACACAGCTGCTGCACTTTTTCTTCCCTTCATATTCACCACCAACCCTCACTCCCCCCCGCATTCCAGACAAACCATTCGTTCCATTCACTCTCACTCTCTTCTCTTCAATTTGTCATCTTCCTCTCTCTCTTTCAATTTCCCTCTCTCCAACATAGACAAACGAGTCAAGGAGTACACAGAATTAATGGCGTTCTGATTGTGAAGAGGAGGTGACTAGGGTAGTTTGATAGAGTGTGAATTATATAATTATTTTGTAGTTGGCGTTTGTTTCATGGGTCTTACTTCACTGCAAGTCTGCATGGATTCGTCTGATTGGCTTCAGGTAATTAATATGCCATGGCCATGCATTTGTAACTTCTATATAGCTTTTTTTCCATCGTTGCTTTAGCGCATTGTTTATGACTCAACTCTAGCTAGATACATGAATGAGAGAAAACACAATTCATATATGTCCCGTTTGTTCCAAAATTCTGATAATTGCCGACACGGCGACACCTATAATTGTTTCCGAGAACCTGCCGACATTTTTGGTTTACCATTTAAGATATATATATTAATGCAAGTCATGCATGTTGTTGCCATATAATTCGAACAAGAGATACTGGCGAAATTAACTCTCATCATTTTCATTTAACTTACGATTAAAATAATTCTGTCTGTTCTTAAAAAGCTTTATCAACATAATCTGATTAAGATGATGGGCATTGTAAGTTCGGGACATTGTTGATAACCATACGTTTTTGCTAGTTAAATTTGGATGGTTAATCGGATACTATTGAGTTTGCTTCTAGGATTGTGTGCGGTAGTAATTATTCGGTCATCCGGACATTCTAGTTGGTTGCTGAAATGGCAGGGAATGTCTAGCCTTCGCAGTAATCGATATTTAAGAAATGACAAAGAATGTCTAGTCGTAGCACTAACACATTTTGCATTATTTCTTTGTTTCCATGTCCAGGGCACGATTCACGAGGATTCCGGTTTGGATTCTTCTTCACCATCTGGTGGTGACATGCTCACTTGCTCTAGGCCTTTGATAGAAAGGAGGCTGAGGCCCCCGCACGATCAGGCGCTCAAATGCCCGAGGTGTGACTCGACACACACCAAATTTTGTTACTACAACAATTACAGCCTCTCTCAGCCACGCTACTTTTGCAAGACTTGTAGAAGGTATTGGACTAAGGGCGGCACCCTGAGGAACATTCCTGTTGGTGGTGGCTGTAGAAAGAACAAGAAAGTTTCTTCTAAAAAATCGAACGATCATCATCAGTCCATTAACCAAAATCCCGGATCATCATCATCTCATAATCCCACTGATCTTCACCTTTCATTCCCCGATATGCAATTTTCTCACCTTGGAAACATAATGGGCACTCATGGTGCTCTTGCTAACCCTAATTTCATGGACGCTAAATATAATGCCATGCTTGAAAATCCGAGGCCGATTGATTTTATGGAGAGTAAGTTAGAAGCTATAGTTGGTAGTTCTAGAAATTATGATTTTATGGGAAATGGTCATGAGTTGGGAATGGTTGGTGGGATTGGGGGTTTGAGTCATGGACTGGCTCCAAACGTTCATGGTCTTTGCTCTCCATTTGGGATGTCTGTTGATGGAAATGGCGGAACTTTCATGGACACTTGCCAGAGATTGATGCTTCCATACGAAGCAAATGAAGATCATCAAAATGCGGTTGATGTTAAACCAAATACAAAGCTCTTGTCACTCGACTGGCAAGACCAAGGTTGTTCCGATCAGGTTGGGAAGGACACATTCGGGTATTTAGGAAATTTGGGATCATGGACTGGAATGATGAATGGCTATGGCTCATCCGCCACAAATTCCTTAGTCTAAATTTCTATTAATCCAGGAATGATCGATCCCATCATATGTGAAATATCTAATGCCTTTGATGAAAAGGTTATTTTATTTTTGTATGTTTGATTCAGTGAAGGCAGTCTTCAGAAATCGTGATTGACTTAACATGCGGCAGCAATAGGAGTGTGAATGAGAGACATCCCTAAGTCTCTAAAAAGGGCTGCCATAAGTGCCTTAGTGTTGGCTTTGTATTTTTGTTTGTTTTTTTTTTAATCATCTTTATATTATCTAATTTGGTGTCTTATCGCCATGTAAGACATTCAAAGCTCTAGCATTTTGTTGTTATACCGAGGAAGATATAATAGTGCTTTTTTTATTGTTTTCCTTTCTTTTTTTTAGTTTAAGTACTTAGTATATCTTTCTATATCTTTTATATTCCGACGTCTGTGTGTTTTGTGAGTGATTATTATTATGTTATTATTTCATAAAGTAGCCTCACTATGCATATGTCTCTCTGCGGCTTGGACATTGTTTTGAGACATTTAAAGAAGAAGGAAGCAGTGTTTTCAGGGAAAGTGAGAATTCTCATTGAGTTTCGTGCAATTACCATGTGACCCCATTGCACTTTCGTGGCTAACTCCTGATTATTGCAATTTGCATGTTTTTATCATGGATTACAATTATACAGAGGAAGCATATTGTAAAGAAGGAAAACTTGATTAAGCATGCATGGCAAGAGCAGGAAAATAATTCCATATCAATTTTAAAGATTTAAAGCCACTTCTTTGTGATACACGTTCTGTGGATTAATTCATCGTTTTCAAAGGGACGGTGCAAACTAAATTCGTTTTTATAAATGCGTCAATGACGCCCTTATTATCTCATTGACGAGGTCATCTAAGGTTAATATTTTTCTTTTAATTCAGATATAATTTCCATCTTGGAGGGAAATCTAAAGTTAATTAAACATTTTAATTATGTTTTATAATGTTGAGTTAGTTTGGAATTATTATAGGTTTAATCTTAATCACTTATTTATCAATTTTGAAAATAATCAACTTTAAAAGTAGGTTGAATGTGTAATTTTCAAAATTTATAATTGTTTATTTAGTGAATAAGATTTTTAAATTGTTATTAACATAATTATTAAATTATATTTTATAGACCAACAACTTCTTTGTTAGGTTAGGCCGAATCTGGGTTCTTTGGGCCTTAGGTTAGTCCAAATCTGAGTTCTTTTAGCCTTAGGTAGTTAGGTTAGCACGAATATGGGTTTTTTTGGGTCTTTGTACAGTTTGTACTATGAACAAATAGTCCATTGGTCTTTGGTCCGCCTCAGTCTCGTGCAGTGACAATGGCCTTTGTGGAAGCCAATTACATGGGCTTGTTGTCCCCTTGATTTGGAGTCTAGGGTTTATGTTTATAGATGCAAAACAAAACTGGGGGTTTTATTGCTGTTGCTGATCTCCATTTGTCACTTTCATTTCATTCAGGTAAGATCTTTGATTCCACCGTCTGTATTCGTTGCTGATCAGTCTTTTGTGAAACATTCTTAGTTGTTAATCTGGTGTTTGAATCTGGGGTTTTCTCTTTCACTATGAATTATACACTGAACAGAATGCTACAACTTCAAATAGTTCATTAACCAGCTAGATTAGGCCATATAAACCCTAATTCACCTTCTATTAAAAACCCGACCCCTCCCCTCCTCCTCTCACCACCGCCACCTCCGCCACAACATGCACCTCCTCAACTCTTCTCTCCCTTCTCCTACTTAACTGAATTGAATAACCCTGACTTCCATCAATGCCCGTAGCAGAACCAATTTTTCCGTTTTTTAGCTTTCTGGACATATTTCAGCAAATTTGCATTAGTTTTTCAATATGTTTACTTCTTTGTTTATGCTAAAGTTCAAATGTAACGAATGAGGGCAAAGTGATGTGCCAACTTGGGCCTTTGGTTTATCTGCACAGTGATATGATAATGAGTTATTGATATGTATACCTATAAGGGGATTAATTGTGGGGAAGTATGATTGATTCTGATTCAGCAGAGGTCTACGATTTGCACTTTAATCACGGTGTCTTCGAATCACACTTTTGTACAGTTTGATGTAAAGTGCTTATTGTGAACTTTGCAGTTTGATACTTGCATAGATTTTCTGATCTTCTGTATTTAAATAAATAGACATTTTCCTTTTTTCTAACTGATGTAACCTTTTATTTTTATTATTTTCTCTTTTCTTCTAGATTGTGGTGCTTTAGAAGGTGCTGTTCAGATACGTTGTGAATTGGAAGTCCTCCTGTTTCATCCATTGCTGTGGTTTGTCATAAAGGAGAGAATCTATTTCTAGCCATAATTATTCCATGACTCATTTTTTTCACTGAACACAAAACCATGAAGTTGATAGCACTTGCCAGATCTATTCGATCTCGTCCAACACTCACTGAAGTAATTGGACCTTTGCAGTTTCGTTCTTTCCAGCCTGATTTTGTTCCCAGAGATCCTAAAGCCAAGCCCAGAAAGTACAAATATCCAGCATTCTATGATCCATATGGCCCGAGGCCCCCACCCTCTGATAAAGTTGTTCAGCTCGCTGAACGCATTGCTGCATTGACTGTTGATGAACGCAAGCAAATTGGACCTACTCTTACCGAGAGGCTAAGGCATCCAAAGTTGCAGCCAATTTCAACAGAAGGCATGGACTTGGGTGCAGAGGGAGGGGCAGCTGCTGGATCTGCAAAAGTCGAAGAAAAGAAGGAAAAGACAGCTTTTGATGTGAAATTAGAGAAATTTGACGCAGCTGCAAAAATCAAGGTCATTAAAGAAGTGAGGGCTTTCACTACTTTGGGCTTGAAGGAGGCCAAGGACCTGGTTGAGAAGGTACCTGTTCTACTTAAACAAGGGGTCACTAAAGAAGAGGCAAATGACATAATAGAGAAGATAAAAGCCGCAGGAGGAGTTGCAGTTATGGAATGAAAATGTCAAGTCACATTGTACCAGCTATTGTTGGTTCTGTTGTACTTGGTGACTTTTGTTGTCCAGAGAATGATGGATTATCTGACATATTCTCAATGAATTTTGCCATGTTGAATGGGCAGCAATTTTTTATAGAGATTTGAAGAAATAATTAGATTTCATCTTCCTCTTTTGCAAACTGTGAAATTGATCACGTTTGATTATGACACTCATTTGCTATGTTAGGCAGTGTTCTGATTTGTTGCTTTTGGTTTCTAAATTCTGTGTTTTGTGAGATGTTTCAATTTCAGAACGATGCCAGATCCCACAACACCAAACAATAGTTTCCGCTTGATCATCAGAAGACTAATAATTTGGGCGAGATTCAACAGTAAACTTTGACTTAGCAACTTGAATTTTAGTTTCTTTATTTGATGCGCGCTGGTTGAGTTTAGTATGTGCACAATGTGCCCCTGTGCTCTCCCCCATGGCTTGGTGTTAAATACAATAGATGTTCTTAGCCCACACAGAGATGGAGAAACAGAGGTTGAAGTCTACATTGGTATGCATAAAATTTGAGCTTTTGTACCAACAAATTAAATCCGGACTACTACGAAACTTGCTGTATCTTCTATCATTTCATTGCTAGGGCAATTTCCAATTTCAGCTAAACTGGGGATGTGATATATAAGCCAAGGCCAAGCAATGTTCCGAAAACCGGACCGGATTATGACCCGTTCAAGGGTCCGATTTCCAGTTTGATCTGTTGGACCATATTCTGTAAAGTTATTTTTAGTCCCTAAATGTTTGAAATTCATCAAAAACGCTTCTATAATACTCCCTTAAGGTTTAAAATCTATCCAAAACACCCCTGTCGCGCGAAGAGACTGGTGATGGTGGCGACAGCGATGATTGACGACCAATCAAGGTTTGGAATCATGGGGCTTTTGATGTATAGGTGCTGACGAATCTGATGGTGAACTTTAGGTGGACGGCGAGCGACGAAGGTCACTGAAAACGGCTGGGTTTTGTCGTGGAGATGTCGTCAAGTCTAATGGTGGCGTTTTCTTCCTTGAACGATGTTGAAATCCGACGGGATTGAGCCGCGATTCAACAGTATTCCAACAATCCAACCGCGGTCCAATCCGGTTTGAATGAAATTAACGGTTTTCAAAGAATACCGGACCAAATATGCCGCCGGTTACCGGTCCGATCGGACGGTCCGGTTTGGTTTTTAGAACATTGAGCCAAGCCAACCTGAAAATATCTTGACTACTGTTGTGTCAAATTGCGGGTCCAATTTTTCTGTTGTAATTTACAAATATGAGTTAACTTAAGGCGATCAATTGTAGTAAAGATCTATGTGAGCGCATGTACTACGCAAACAAGGCAATTAATATCCAGGAACAATCTTTTCCATTATACGAGCTACAAATAGTCAAATATCTTGTGTTATTGTTTTTCGCATCCAGTTACACTTGGTGTGATTGGATATCTTGATTCGGTGTAAGCACAAGTGCCAATTGATTGAGTGGGTAAAACTGGGATGAAAAGCAATTAAGATGTTAACGTTTCTGGATTTAAAATGGACTTGAGCATTATCTACTGCTGTCGATGCAGAATCTGTGCATGTCTTACCTGATTTGCGTCTGTATGTGGTTTTCAACTAGCTAGTCAACAAAAGGCTCCCATCAGAACAATGGTACTGACCAATGGTTCTTAACCTGGCTTAATTTCATGGCATACATTTGTTTCTCACCACACAAACAAAATCTGAAAAAGAAGAAACATACTTAATAATCAGAAGCCAAAGAAAAAGAAAACGCAATTAGTCGAATTGATTGCAGCTCCCAGGCTTGTGCATTTCAGAGTAGCAAAGACCAAACAGTTCTCGTGCTGGCAACATCAGAGAGAGGGAAAATACATACAAAGCAACAGCCGATACAGAAGACAAAACAGGGAAGCATAACAATCTAGGGTTACTACATAAACAACCAAATGAATATTTTATATCTTACAGCTTCGATTAGGAAGAGGAAGAGCTGGGTATGGAGCTGACCTTTTTCAGCAGGCCCTTAATCTCATTCTCCAATTTGGCTTTCATCTCCGGGGAAAGATTATCTCCTGAGTTTGCTAGCATTGATGTCATCATCTCAAGATTCTGCCTTATGAATTCAAGTGGAGGTGCCTCACCAGGCTGAGTAACTGACTCGGAAGGTTTTGCCAGGAGATGATAATTGAGAAGGGCTGCACCAAAAGGGTTGCTCTTCTCTAAACTTTGAACGGCATCTCCAGCATCCACACTCCTCATGAAAACAACCTGGGCAATATTAGTGTCTTTCAACAACTGTGTTTCTGATTCCTTCAAGGGCCCAAACTTGCAAAATGTTGTAACTAAAACCTCTTTCGAAGGCATGGAAACTCCTGGAGCAAATGTCAGGACAAGAGCAGTCCCTGAAGATTCTCCGCTGCCGTCAACTCTGTCCTGATTTCTATTCATATTCAGTGTCCTGGAAGCAAATCTTCTACTCAGCTGCCCTGCACTAGCTTCCCCTTTTCTCCTCCTCCTCCTCCTCTTCTTCTCTGGTTTTCCATGTGGAGATGCACAGGGTTCTGCACTAGTTCCATTTAAGTCTGGTATGTTTGCAGTAGTTACTGTCTCCTGATGTTCCGATGCTGCTTTTGCTTTCCTCCTCCTCCTCCTTTTCTGTCCAGGCTTACCTTCAGTTGAGAGCAGGCTAACTCCTGGTGGATCTTTGACCCACAAGGCCGGTACAGGAGAATTTCCATTTCTTTGTTCAGGGGTAGAATTGATAGAGTACGGGCCCTTCACCTGCAAGTCTACCACCAATGATCCAAATTTCGCAACATTTCCATTTGGATCTTGTAAGCTGGCACCAACTCTAGTCTCTGAACACCCTGCAGCAGCTCCTCGTTTCCTTTTCCTCTTCTTCGTCTCAGAAGCCACTTGGCCAATAACCTGGGCATTTTCTGCCAAAACCATGGGTATAGCACCATTACTATTCAAATCAGGTATGCAAGTAGTTTGTCCAGTTTGCAGATTGTGAGTGCCTGTACTCTGGAAATCTTTTGCTGATAAGCTACTAGCATCAAGATTCATATTCGCATCTGATAGGCCAGAAGGAGATTTAATCTTTGATTTTGCTGAGTTACTATTTCTCTTTCTCTTTTGCACCTTGTGCTGAGGATCAATATTGGGTGGAGGCTGACTCATTTCCAGTGGATCTTTTCTGAGAAATGTATCAGGGTTTTCACTCATATCAGGCTTAGCATCTTTTTGCTTCTGACCAACCGTATTCTTGCAGTACATCTCATAAATGGATTCATCATGATATGCCGATATTCTGAATCTAGAAAAGAACCACTCAATTAAATCAAAGTTCTTGTTTTTATTCGGATAGAGGCAGTCTACAGCTGTAAAACAGAGTTCAGAGAGCAATTCTGCTGAAGATGCATTAATCAGCTCTGGATTTGCAGATATATCATTTCCACTTATGAATTTTTTGAACCATATTTTCTGGAATCTCTTACCACTAGATTTAACAGCTGCAGGGGAAACTACAAACAAACCACTGCCGGTTTCCTCCTCCATTCCATCATGAATGACTGTCTGCACCTTAAGATCTTCTGTTTCGCTTGGCAGGCTTTTGTCTCCCCAGTTTACATAAGGATATGATAGATACTTACTCTTCTTCCGTTCTCTCAATTCAAATCCCTTTTCACTTTTCCCCTCACTCCGATCGTCTTCATCAGCAATAGTCGGAGGTCCCATCAGGCTGCCCTCCTTTTCTTTAGATAAGGAATCCAATGCACTTGCATCAATGCCATTTCTAGCTTCAGAATCCTTCTTTCTCTTTCTCTTTCTCTTTCTGAAATTTGATTCCATTTTTCCCGAGGCACTTACCTCGTCAGCAACAATACCCAGGTCCCCTCCCAATATCATGGCCAGAGCTTCATTCTTCTTCTGCTGTAAAATATCGTCATTGCTTCCAGTAATGAGCTTGTCAACATCACTATATTCAACATCAGTTCCCCGGAGCTGATCCATAGGCACTTGGCTATGTCCAATAGAAAGATAAAAGGCAGACAAACTATTCTGTGCAGCACTACGCTCAAGCATGCCAGGCATGGGAAAGCCCAGTGCAAGATTTTTGAGTTGTTCTAGAAAACTGGCAGGTTCCAAATTAGTGACCGAAAACTTGCCAAGTTCAGCACATTTACGCTTAGGGATGGAAGCTCCCTTGGTAGTTGCACTATTGCCAGATAGTTGGTGACTTTCTTTTGCAACACAAGAGCAAGTCAACTCCGATTTCAGTCGTTTACCGAACTCATCCACTGCCTTTTCTACTGCAACAACAAAGACTCTAGCCTTACATTTCCCAAAAATCTGTTCAAAGTTCTCATAGAAAGGCTTCAGCTGAGATGGGTGGCACCAAGCAACATGCACACTTCCAAAATACCCTACAAGCAGGCAGTCCACCTGGTCAGTTTTCACTGCAGATGTTGGTGCACCTAAAGGGTCACATATCTTTCCAGGCCACCAAGTCTGATTTTTGGTTTTAACCCAGACGACATCACCCACAGAAAAATTGCTCTCTTGATTATCAATTCCAACTTCCTTTTCCTCTTCCCCAGTTTCTTTTAACTCCTTACTCAACATTGATCCAGTGCCCATTGCTCCATTAAGATTTTCTTGATTAGATCTGCTTAGAGAACCAGAAAAATCTACAAAAAGTGATATATTGTCTCCAGAAACTTCAATCTTTTTAACCGAGCCAGCTTCACTTGAACCCAAAACGGTCTCTTCATTCATTTCTTCATCTTTTACAGTCTTCTCAACCACAACTTCCTCACTCCCATCATCAGCCATACCCAACTCAGCAACCAATTGTGCCTCCACAAAATCCACTTTATTTTCATTCTTTTTTACAATACCATCACTCAACAAACAGCGTTTCTCAACCCCAGCAACACTAACACTAACCTCTTCAAACCCAGCAGCACTAACACTAATCTTTTGAACCCCAGCAACACTAACATTATTCTCTTCATACCCAGCAACAGTAACATTATGCTCTTCACACCCAGCAACACTAACATTAATCTCATCACACCCAGCAACTCCAACACTATTATCTTCAACTCCAGCAACATTATCTCTATTCTCTTCAACACCAGCTGCAATAACACTTATCTCTTGAACCCCAGCAAGACTATCATTAGTTTCTTCACACCCAGCAACACTAACATTATTCTCTTCAACCCCAACAACACTCACTTCATTCTCTTCAACCCCAGCAGCAACAATACTAATCTCTTCAACACCGGCAACACTAACACTAATCTCTTGAACCACGGCAACACTAACACTATTCTCTTCATCCCCAACACAACTAACACTATTCTCTTCAACCCCAGCAACACCCACTCTATTCTCTTCAACCCCAGCAGCACTAGCACTGATCTCTTGAACCCCGGAAACACTAACACTATTCTCTTCACAACCAGCAACATTAACACTACTCTCTTGAACCCCAGCAATACAAACACCACGCTCTTCACACCCAGCAACATTAACACTAATCTCTTGGACCTCAGCAACACAAACACTATTCTCTTCAACCCTATTCTCTCCTCCATTGTTAATAACTCTTTCAGCAACTTCCGCTTCACAAGCATTGCTACCACCACTGTTCATATCAACCCCTTTACCCATTTCTTCACCAGAAACTAAACCAGTACATTTCTCAAGAGAACCAAACAACCCAGAAGACCCCTGAACTTCTTCTAGGGTTTCATCATTTGGAATTTGAGCTTCTAGGGTTTCTGGGGTTTTAGGGTTTTCCATAATCAAAACTGTCCAAAAAGCTCTCTTCTTTTAACTTGCCTTCAATATTCTAATCTCACAATCACTTCACAGCTGATCAAGAACAAAATATAAAAATATATTAAAGATCCCAGCTTTATTATACAAACAACATAATCTTAAAGGAAAAAAAGAGCAGACTTTAATAAAAATGAGAAGTTAAAAGTTCAAAAAAAAAATAAAAAAAAAAATCAAGTAAAACAAGCCACAACCACTGAAAAAAAAGAAAAAAGAAAAAGAAGAGAATACCTGAAAATAAAAGTGGACATTCTCATAGTAGGCAGAGTGAATGAGTTGGTTGGTATGGGGAAGTAAATACAAGTTAGAAAGAAAATTGATGGTAGTGAGTACAGGAGAAAATTGAAAGACAGAAGACAGAGAAAGGAATAAGAAAAGCCAAGAAATGAAGTTCAGGCGACAGAAACAGCAATGACAAAGACAGGGAGAGAGTAGAGTTGTGTTGTGTCAGTGTGACAAAGGAGCGAGTTTTGCATCCACTTTCTGTGCTTTTTCTACTTATTTCAAGTAAATCTATGTGCTGTTTATTCGGATTCATTATTAGGGAAATTTTCGAAAACAGCCCCTCTTCCGCTTGCCTCACCAACCTTTCTAAATGACTGATTTGGGATATCTACTACTAATAATAAAATGGAGTAAACGTCTTTCTCCCACTTGGTTTATTGACACTTTTTTTTAATAAAGGTTTTTAAAATATTATTTTATTATTTAAATTTATATTTTGTGTTAAAGAATCTCACATCACCATCGTTCTCTTTCTTAAATATCACTAACTAAAATCTCTCAAACCATATTATGATCTTATCAAATTCATTGATCTCTCATCTTCAAACGTCCTAACAATCTGGACTAAATTTGTTTTTTGTTCACCGTCGAAATATAAATTTAAATAGTAAAATGGTATTTTAAAAGTCTCTCAATGAAAAACTGTTATTAAGTCATTATGTGGGTGGAAAAGAATTGTTAACTCTAATAAAATGGACCAATTTATTAGATAATGTAACTGACTTAAATTGCTTTTATAGGTTTTTAATTGAAAATGTTTAAATATATAAAATTTGATGGATATATTTGTTTTCTATTTTAATGTATAATTATTAAGTGTTGAATTATACTGATATTTTGTCACATGTATATGGTTATTAAGTATTACATAACTTTCCAGAACAATTGTTAAATAATCAAAATATAGATAACATTGATTTAATATAGTATGTACTTGAAAATTATTATGAGAAAAAGCTAAAAGAACAGAAAATATATGACGAATAAGATATTTTTGTATACAATGAACTAAAGAAACAGAGAAACCAAATGAATTAAAATGTAGCATAAGACAAGCTTGCCCTTACTCCAAACCATTCTGTTTTAAAGTTGTGAGTCTTGTGACAAGAAGATTTAGAGTTCATAGTTGAGGTTGATGATACAAAACCTTACAACTTAGGTTTGATTGATAACAACATCCATAACATTTGCAATGAAAATGAAGGAGATGACAATGTCTTTCTTCTTAAATCATGTATAGGGCAGCCCCAGTAACCCAACTTTAAGGCCACCATAATACTTTTCATGTTTGTTATTTGTTTATTTGTTTTACAGGCTGAAGAAAAGAAATACCAATTCATCTATTGTCCATTGCTCTGGATGTTTGACCAACTCATCAAATTTTCCTCTAATCAGTTTGAACAACTGAAGATTTAGCTGGCTGGCTCGTATCTGCAAACACAGTCGTATATGTTCCCCTTAATCAATTTTTCTGCCAGCCTCTGATTCTTCACCATTGCAAGCTGCAAAACAAGGCTCTTCATGTTACAACACGTGTCAAAGGAAAAGTTTTAACTCTACCTGGACTTCTAACTTTTTTTTTTTTTTAATATTCTTTTCTCTCTCTTTTTACCTCCTCTTCTTTTCCGCTTCCTTCCAGATTTTCAATGGAATAATAATATCTTGTTTATGAGGATCCACAGTTGATTAGGCAATTGCCCCTTGATTATAGAAAGGTCATGCAATTTACTTCTAAATTTTTCCTTCTGAAATAAATATAAAACTACGGGATCATACCTTTAGAGCATCACATTTAAACCGAGCATTGAAGTTGGTATGCAGAGCTCTACCCATCCCTTCCAAAATAATCTGCAGAGTGGCAACTCAAGTTAAATGCATTCTCTCAACATTTCCTAAATTTATGTTTGTAACAACTAATTCTCAAAGGTGTAGGAAAAATAGAATACAACAAACAGCTACAAACACAAGAAAACAATATCTAAAGTTTCCGAAGAGGGATTTTTTTCGAAGTTAGTAACCAGCAAGGATTTCTTTGATTAAAATTAGCATCATACCAGATCAGCATCTTTTGCAGCAGCAGCTAGCTCAGAGCTGACTTGCCTCAGGTCAATGCATGGGCTTCCACACCCATTCTCAACTACCATCAGAGGAACTGAAGATGAGTTATCTTTACTACCATCTAAGGTATTAATCATTGCATCCACTAGTAAGCCTCCTGCCTCGGCAGCCCTGCGCAGAATGTCACAATGCTGCAGATAGAAGAATCAGTTTGGTTTGTTTGATTGACATTTTGACCTAATGAATTTAAACTATCTAGTGTTCATGGGCAAAGACAGACCTTGGCAGCCTCAGCTACAATATCAGGGAGCTCCATAGCAGTTACATCATTCAGTGCAGGGAGGGAGTTAGCAACCAAAACAACCTGTGAAACATTTATATTATTGCTTCTTAACACATAAATTTAGTTGTAAGAAAAAACAACAAAGCTATAGCAGAGAATCTGATCCTGCATAAGATGATGAGAGCACTACTATTTTCAGTTGCAACCTAAGCATCAATTTGCAGTCCATAACATAAACTTCTTAACAATGGAGATATACTACATTAGAGAGATTCAGGTAGGAAGGAACAAACATGATATATATTCCCAATTGAAAATGGTAGATCATAAGCATATTGATGTTTAGTAAAGACTCTTGAGACTCCAGGAACTAAAAAAATCATCAGCAAACAGATGAGAATGGAAAGGAAACCATATATAGTAGTAGTGGATGTGATTTAAAGCTTTTCACTAACTTTATGCAGAAACAAACTTACTTCAGTTCCCCGTCTCAGGAGCTCCCGAGCCAGGGGTAGCATCCCTAGAACAATATCAGCACCAGAGTTGTCCACAAAGAGTAAAGCTCTCTTATGTGGTTGAGGCTTCTTCTCTCCAGACCCAAACATTCTCTCCTTGAAGACATCAAAATCATCCACCTAAGTTAAAAAATAAAAACTCTCTTCAGAATATTTCATCCAATCAGTTATTTCGTATAAGCACATCACAAATTAAGTGTTCTCCAAAATTAAAGATTATTTTTCCCAGTTACCCGCCAAGGTCTTTGCATTTTGTTGCGACTCATTCTATAAATTTCAATAATCGTTCCTTTATGATAGAGATCCACACAGGCTCGGGACCCCCAGTCAAATATGTTTGCAGCAAGTACACCCTCAATAAGCGTAAGCAGTCTAGTCTCCTGCAAAGTAAAGAGGGAGTTAGATGATACGGTAAAATAATAGAAATGGTGCCAGTTAGGAGTGGGCAAACAAATTTTAGAAGCCACATTTATGTCATAGACTCATAATTGGACACTTGTTTATGTAACTGTGGTTTGGCCCACAGAAGATTGAAGGTATAAATAAACCTTCATAGTTCATTCACTTCTTCCTAACCTACCCACCTCCAAATGCTCACCTCATCTCTCCCTGTAAATTCCAGCATCATCATGATATCATCTGCACTGTTACATAGTCAGGGCGGAAGCCATAAAAGATACTTTTTTTCTTATCTTGAATTTTTTATGTTGTTCACATTTTATTTATTTTTTAAGAAAAAATTCATGGTAAACATCTGGGAAGTGATAGCGTCGTTATTTCTTTATTTACTTTTGGGTTACTTTTTTTTATTTTGAATTTATTACACATTGGTTGTTGCTAAAAGGGAGTTTCAAATCTCCAGTAAAACTGAACCAATATTTGGCGGTTTGGTCCAGTTCATTTTTCACACAAGAGTTACTAGGTTCAATTCAGTACTTGAGAAAAAAAAAAAATGTCCCAAACGTGACTATCAAATTTAACTAAGGTCAGAATTAGTTTTACAAATCTCCCAAATAATTGAAGGAATTTCTAAATACCAAAACTAAATAAAAAAATAAAAAAAGGCAATAGGTAAGGCTGTAATGAATAATGATAATATTTGACGTTGTCTATATGACTATAACTTTTAGAGTCTTTGCAAGAGGTTGAAATGAAGAGGAAATTCGTAAACTACACATACCTCACTCATACTGTCCAGCTCCACCAATAAGTCAGGTAAGACAGCTAGTGATGCCTCATTTTCCCTGTCACATTCACCAAAATAAATAAATAAATTTCCCTTTGTTTATCATGCATTTAGGAAGCTAGATGTGCATATTTCATTATGCTCACGATTACACAGCACTCATTGACCCAAGTAAACTGCTTACATGAGTATGCAAGGTTCAACAAGTGTAAACATAGATGCACTAACTCAAAAGAAAATGGTTTTCAAAATTTCTATTTGCAGTATGTTAGGAGAGACTCAGAATCAATTTCAAGTAAAATACTATTTGCCCAGATTAAGTTGAGTAAAACGTAGTTACCTCTGCTTTATGCTTCTATAGCAATCCACAAATTGGAACTCTCTCAAGCATTCTTCCCTTAGTTCCAAAAGATTGGCCAAACCTAACTTCCCATATGCAGCGGGCTCCTCCATCAACCTATACAATGGCTTAGACATCAGTAAATGGAAAAAGTGCACAGTTTGGAAGATTCATTCATATCTTTAGATTGTAGCATTGTTACATGAGCAAAAATTGTAAAGATAGGAAAACAATTAATGGAACCAACAGTCCTTGAAAAGGCCCTGATGAATTATGACAGGTTTAAATTTTAGCACTTCTTTGGCAAAAGAAACACTTGTGAGTACTATGCAGTCAGAAACTCAAAGCAGTGACCAAGTTCAAGAAGTCATCCCCTAAAGAACTGGGGTTATGTTTAACACAAGGAATGAACAAGCATCACCAATTATACTGAAAATGATGTATAAAGTTTACACACAGAAAGAAACACCAAAAACAAAAACAAAAGTTAGAAAAACCTCAACTTAAAGTCATGAAGTTGTTAAAAAGTTTGTGCACATTGGATACTCAAAAGCTAAAGGGACTACCTCAAAGGAATAAGTGAGGAACGGATGCGTGAGTGTTCATGCAATTGAGTCTTCTTTTTTACAGAATATGGAATCTCTACGGATCTTCTAAAAGGATAAACAGTCAGGTAATTACATTACCTCTCAAAAGTACGGGCAGCAAAGCATCTAGGAAGTTATTTCATAATTAGTCAATTATCATTAATTTCAATTTCCATACCACAACATTCCACACATTGAATTGGAGCCAGCACTTCCTTGAGCCTGGAACCATTTATAGATGTGAGCTAACCCGATGATCCTAACTGTGCACTTATTTTCCCTTCCCAGTCGTAGCATAGGAATGAACATTAACCTATAATACCATCAGGATGAAGGCCATTTAACTTATTACAGATTTTGCAAATCCCTAGCTGATCTCTACTATTTTCACAAGTAAAACAAGGTGACAAATCTACGAGAAATAATCTGTGAGAGTGAGTTACCTTGCCAAGTGAGCAGAAAATGCACGAGCAAATGCATCTCCCCTTCTTTTAGCATCATCAGTTCCACCTTCACTTGCCACTGCCTGCCATATTTCACATTAAACTCTCACAATCAGCAACTGATATCAGAAAGTAATCAACTAATTATTTTAGAAAATGTGAGAAAACACAGAGAAAATAGATAATGAACTTCCCACAATGTGAAGATGTTAACAATATAACAACATAAACAATAAAATCAAGGAGTTCAAATATCAAATACAAATGATCTAAATCAGACTTTTAAACCACTTAAAAGTCTAACTTTTTCTTTTTTTGATAAGAAAATAAGAACTTTGTATTTATATAATAAAACAAAAATAGGAGAAACAGCTTACAAATCCAACTATGCAGTCAGAGCAGTTAGAACAGAAACATCAACCCAACTACTATACGAACCCAAATTTGATTTTGTTCTTCCCCTTAAATTCAAACCATGCATTGAATGAAGAAATAAAAGATCCCTTTGAATATAAAATGCTGTTAAGAACCTGGGATGTTAATCTTTAAGACTTCTTCTAGAGATCACCTTTTATTCCACATTTGTTATAAAGTAGAAATATAAATATTATATATATATATACTTACAAAGATCTCCATACAAAATGATATGATAAAAAATGAATGGAAGAGTAAATATAATGAGTTTGACTTTTTGTTTTACTCTTCCATTCATTTTTTGCCACCTCACTTTATATGAAAATCTTTGTAAGATTTTTTCTTAAGTATAGTACTATATATATATATATAATCTATTGGATAATGATGATCCAATAAAACATGAAACCGTAAGCTCCCAAGTAGGGGAAGGAAACCAGGGCTCTGACCATGTGCCTGTTCAAGAATGAGGCAGCAGCTCCAAGTAGCAGCAAGTTTGAGCAAACCCAGAGCAGTAAACAGGCATTTATACCTTTATCTCTTCCTGAACCTACTCAGCACCTTGAGAATACTGTCTTGCCTAGTAGATTTATTTTGCAACATTGTGGGCTTGATTTGAGTGTGTGTTTGTGTGGGAGATAGAAAGAGAGATTTGAGGATGATAATCTCTATTTACCTTATCAACAAGGTCCGGCAAATGCTCTGACAGCACAGTGAACCAATACCTGCAGCAGCATAAAATTTCTTCAATAAGCTATCCAAACCTTCTATTTGCAGTTTTTTTTTATTTTTTTATTTTTTTTTGGAAAAATTGGAACTGAATTATTATTATTAATCTCATCAGACATTCACAAGTATGCATATTTACAGTGTGCACTCACTCTAACTCACTGTGATCTGCGAGATCAATGGTATTAGGTTCATACCTGTAGGCATAAGAAAAGATGATTAAAACATTTATAGATTTATGAAACTGATAAACTAAATGTAGAAAATGAAACAAATAACAATGAACTTCTCCAAAAACATAAGCAGTTACTTGTAATGAAAAACTGCTACATTAACAGGAAATCAAGAGAAGCATATGTATCTTTTCTTCTATGGTGTATGAATTCTATCAGTTAATTACGTGTACAAAATATTATCACCTGAAGAAGTATTACGCTAAGGCACTGAATGCAAAATAAAAATTCATCAGCAATATGTAACAGAAAACTGCTTAAGAAAGCAGCTACAAATAGGAAAATGTGACAGGACAAGAGAAAAAATATCCATAACTTATACAGTGTATCATAACAACCCAAAATAAATTAAACAATTCAAATTAACATGAAGTGCAAAATCAACAAGATTTCTGCGAGGAAAAATTTTAGCTAAAATTGTTGACAAAACAAATTTACAGATTCACATACACTTTAGGATCGGCCAACAGTGGAAACACCTCCAATGTGGGTACAAGATGCAGAACACCAACGTTTAATGCACTTGCATCAGGACGTAAAGTGCCACCTTTGGATAAAGGAACTTCAAAGCCTCCAAGTCCAGTGGTTCCAGGTGGAGCCATAGGTACAGGAGCAGTAATCTCAGTGCCCTTCAAGACGAATTTTTCCATCCAAGAAATCTGGCATTTCAAACAACATACACCATTTGAAGGTCTTATAAGACAGAAGAAAAGCTCAAAAAAGATATTCTTGTAGAGACTAGGGTAGCTGGTGCAGAAATTATAAAGCCTTCATCCAACTTCCCAAATGGTCTACTATATAAATAAGAACTTTATTCTCTAACTCAAATGATTCCAAGATTCCATCCTTTATAGCTTTTAGACAAGTAGGTTTGCAAACTTTAAAGTAATCCATCTTTGTCAGAATATATGCTCATACTTTAATGACACTTAGAATATATATATAGCTTGAATAGAATCATTATCACGGAGTTGCTTGCAAATTTCTTTAGTGTCATACCAAAAGCAAATGGCCATATGATAGTATTTTGTTCAAATCTGTTCACAACTAGGATTAAAACATTAAACTTCTACTTATTCACTAAAAGTTGTGTGTGTGTCACTTAGTGCTAAAACCATGTAAGGCCCAATTATAACATGAAAAGGAACTAAATAGTTCAGAATCAATGTAAATAAATATAGAGAGAATTTATATGCGATTAACAAAGAAAGAAAAATTCAAAAAGTTCAAACGAAATTCTATCTTGGGTAGATGAAGATTAATCTTTGGAAATATTATACTTTAAGATTTGTTAACACTTCATCCTCGAAGTTGCTATAAATTGCACTATAAAATCAGGAAAGCATGTTTTCTTACATGATATAGCTACTCACATGGATGTAGAGCTAAAAATTAGTTAATGAAGGGTGGCTTTGCTTTTACAAGCATGTTGCCAAGTTACCCTTGGTCTGCATAAATCAACCCCAGAGCTTGAATGGGGTTAATAGATATAGAAATGTTGTGGTTGTATTCTATCTTTTAAAAATTTATTTATTCATTTTTTTTTTTTAAAGTGCATAAATCAAAATATAGCAAAATACTGATTTCCAGTTAATTACATTGAGAGCTAAAAAGCCCAACCATAAATGCATTTACCATCAAATTAAATTCCAGTAACCCTCAAAGGTAGAAAATTAGCAGAGCAAACGGTTCAATTTCAATGGAAAATGCATTCGAGGGTAGATTTTTTGAAGTCAGAATACACTTGCCTTCTCATTTAAATCCCCAAGCGGTGGACCATGAATCTTTCCACCAGTGTATGGTGCACCCATGGGGAACCTTTCAACTAACTGATGAACCATCAAGTCATCCAAACCGTGTTTTTCGTAACTCATAAATGCACCTAAAGCTCCCAGAAACCCTTCATGCCGTAAAAACATTGCTTGTGCCTCTCCTTTTGACCTAAATATTTAATGTAAGACTTCAAAGTGTCAAGAGAAAATAATATACACAGCAATGCCAGAAAGAGGACAAAGGTTAAGGAAACTTGATTGTGACAATAAATAAGGCAACTACTATGAAGCAGAGGTCACCTTAATGATGAGCATAACTAGTTTCATGCAGTTATTAATTAGAAGGAAACAGAAACCATAGTTTTAACAAAGTACTCCTTACCAGAATTGAACAGCAAAGGAGATTGTGTCCATGGTATAAGCATGACCTCTAATAAAAAATCCTCCAAAAAAGATACGCTTGAGCCCAAACCGAAGTGCATTCAAATAAGATATCTGCATGGTGGAACAGCCAAATAGAAGCAAAAATCTTTACCAATAGCCAGGAGAAGATTAGTCATCCAGTGTATTGATGCCAAACAACTTCCAAGAAAATCATGTAGAATGGAGAACGTTAAAGTTACGACACATAATTAAAATACATCATCCCAATCTTCATCTGAAAGAATGACATTAGAATTTATATATAGATAACAGGTCATCTTTGAGGAGTCAAGGGACTGTTTCTATCCTTTTTCTCCTTTCCCTTCTAGAATTGGAAAATAAGAAAGTAAATAGGCAAATATGACAATATTTAATAAAAGAATAAGCAAGTTTGTCCATTAGCATTGCAGACACCCTTAAGATGCTCCAAAGTAGAGTTGATGAAATTTCGAGAAAGAAAAAAAAACACCACTGTATATTACAGGCAGCAAATTGAATATCTATTGGGTTCCAGAGCCATCCACTGTATGCTCGTGAAATTAATTAAGAAATATAAGCACTGAGCATTTAATGCACTGAGCTTCATTCATGGGTGAGATTGAACTATATATATGCTTTAAGCTTGTCAAACTTATCATCACTGTGATTTATGAAATAATCTGTGTAGATACAAAGAAAGGACGACTAAAAAATAAAATAAATCAGAAACAAAAACAAAAACTAAAGGCACCTCTTTAAAACAAATCCAAGCTACAAATATTTTAAACATAGGAAAGCACATATGAAAAAACGGTTTCCATACTAGACATGTTCCATATAAAGTGCCATCTATATTGCATTATTGGTCTTCTGCGAATAATGAACTGCAAGTTTTACATATTGCATAAAGTACAGTCTACATGAAACTAACCTGCCCAATGTTATATGAAATCATACGCAAGAGGGACAAAGAAATATCTTCAGGCCTGTAGTCTTCCAGCTCCTTCTTGTCAGATATAGCCTTGCCAAAACTAGATGCAATAGTTGATGCTGATAGACCAATCTATGGTGATAGATAGACATAGTCATTCCAAAGAATATGAAAAATAAACATCTCATGCTAACATTATAAGAAAAAAATAAAGATCCAGCCCATCACTCACTTAACCAATGGTTTAGCTATCCCAACCATGAAAGAAATGAAGAATACACTTCAAGACTTTTGTTCCTTGTTAAGTTAAACACAAATCAGATATACCTTAGAGTAATCCATGCCACCATAGATGTCTCCAACTAGCATATCTATTGTCCTATTATCTCCCCTTTGACTTAGCTCTAGCAACTCATCAAAACTGAAATGGGAATAAGAAAAGTAAGATCATAATAAGAGCTCCCAATATAGAAGATACAAAAAAACTCAAAGATCAAAATAACCTCTTGCACTTTGTTAATAACCGTCCCAATCCCCAATAAGTACCACCTCCAACATTTGTCCCACTGACCCGCTGAAACTTCCCATCCCCATCAACCTACACCAAATTAAAAGCATAGATCATAAATTTATAAGTTTTACCATAGTTGAGATCCAATGGCCAGGAGTTGAAAATGAGCAGGAAGATGATTGTACCTTGATCATACTAACACCAGACCCTATATTTACAAGAAGATAAGGAAACAAATCATTATGGTCAATCTGCACAAACTCTTTCTGGCCCTCCATGTGTGTGAAAGCTTCATGACGAATAGCCTACTCAAAATATTGTTAGAAGATTGAATTAATAATAACCACAAGATCTAATTAATATTATAAAATACAGTGAAAGAATCACAAGCACCTAAAGATCATAAACCATTAATTGTATTATTAATTTATACCCGTCCATGTATTCCCTCATATAGGTAGCAAGTAAATGCCATGACAATGGTGAAAAAATGAAAAATCTTAATTTTACCAAATTCTTTCGCTCTACTCTTCTCCCAAATTGACCACAATGAAACACATATTGGACACACATACACAAGTTGCATATGGTAAATGGTGATAATCAGCATACTACCAGATTCGATCGGAAAGAAAAGAGGAAAATGTGAAGAAACATTCTAAAATTCCATTTTCAAGTTGCTAACATTTATATTGGCAGTCCCTTTCACAAAAAATGCAATAAAACCTATTACACAAGAAATAGAAGATGTAACTTGTATCTAGAACACACCTTAAGCAAAAAATTTGCTCCTGCCACAAGACAATCCATTTCATCTTCTTTGTCAAGAGTAACCCCAAGCCTTTCTTTGAAGAGGTCTGTAAACTTGTAAGCCCCACCACCTGTAGCCTTCTCACAAGATCAACTTGCTTGCATAAGTATATTGTAACAGAATATATCCTAACTGAGTACAGCAGGAAAAAATGACAAAGAAGAAGATAATTAACAGGAGCTATAGACACAATGTTACCTTAATAACAGCATTGTCATTGGCTAGGCCCTTAGAATTCCAATGGGTTGAATCAATTCCTAACCATAAGAAATTACCGGATTTAGAAAGAAAAGTTGTAATGTAAAAGAACAAAATTTGTCAGCAACAGAATTTACATATATAAACTAAATTAAAGCCACAAATATGATAGTAGAAGTCATAGCAGTTTGACTGCATTCACCATTAAGTATGGAAGATAAATAAAAGAAAGATGCTGAGAGAGCACTATGAGAATATATATACCACCATTATGAAGCTGCTTGGAATGTATGAAGTCTAAGCATTCATTTATCTTGGTTGTCTCAAACTTCACAAAATGAAGCCTCCCACCAAGAATAGGGTAGCTTCTCCTGTTACCATTGGAAAGACCTAATCTCTCCTTGACAGTCTTCTTCCTTTTATCATCAATTGGTCGGTCCTCATGCCTTGAAAAATATACCAACTTGATGAGAGATCCTGTAACAAACCATAGTCTCAAGTTNCCCCCCCCCCCCCCCCCCCCCCCCCGAGCCTGTCCATAGGGTCGAGGATTTTTTAGGGACCATCCTCGGCATTTTCGGGGATTCCTTGCCCCATTCAAGCCAGGTCGAATCCCCGTGGAGCCGGGGCAAATGCCCATCCCTATATAGATGATAGAACAATAAAAGAAGATGGCTTAAAGATTTTTTTTTTTATTATTATTTCTTCATGAAACATGTTAAATGTTTCTTATGATTAAATCTTTAAATAATGTGGCACATTCAAAATAGTATTTTATATTTTTCAATCCAAATTATACATCTCCTTAAATGTTTTTAATAGTTAAATAATGAGTTATTATAATAATAATATGATAAGAACACTTAGAATATTATTTAATATGTGTTATTTAGATAACGTTTTAAAGTTCTATTAATTTAAATAACGTAAGAACTAATAAGTTAACAAATATAAGTTAAATTGGTATGAACTGCGACTTGTTCTTCTTGGGACCTATTCTGATAAGAGCAAAAATAGAGTTTGGTTTGATAGAGGAAACTAGGCCTCAAAATATAATAAGCTTTATTAAATAATAAAACTTTATTATTGGGAAAAACAATATGATCTGGTGTCCTTTATCACTAGGCTTTATTGACTTAAATAGAGATTCATAGAAACAACTTCCTAAAAAATCTAAACAAACTCCAACACGTAAACAACTTAAATAACCAACAGATAATTCAAATAACCAAATGCCTCTTACTCCGTGCCCCTCCTGACAAGCCATTGCCCGACCGTAGATCGTTCTTATCAAACGAACCGACTTTCCGCGGATTGTTGTAGTGATCAATCACGTTCTCATGATAAATCTTGGCAGCGCCGCCTGGACGGCCGCGACACCGCCTGGGCCTCGCCCGTCGCTAGCCCTAGAAGCTCTTTGAAGCGAGTCTCACATTTCTTTCTTCTTGTAGCCTACGAATTGCGAAAGGTTCAGGTTCTTGCTTTGATTATTTAATTCTCTATTTTTAATCAGTGAAGAAGTAAAAGTAAAAAGATTATGGGTTTTGATGGTTTTCTACAAACACGTGGAGGGTGAAGATGCGTAGCTGTGGGCGTTTTGTGTGACACTATGGATAACTGATCCCGAGTTACTGGATGAAGTCGGTTTGGTTTTCTCCGGTTTTTTTTCTACGTTTCTTCTGGTTCATTGAAATGGGCCCATTTAGATATTCCAGGCCACTTAAGTGGGCTATACAACCAAGGGGAGAACAAAGTTGGGCCTAATGTGGGCCAAAAGATTAATTGGATGGGCATGTCTTTGTTTGGGTCTAGTATTGGGCACTGCAAACATAGATGTAGGGATGGGTGCGGCTGGGCCGGTTGAGCCACAGACCCTATTCTCCACTCCCATGACATCCCTACATCCAGGGGTCGGGACATTTCTGGTTCATTGATGGCCCATTTAGATATTCCAGCCATTTGGGTATACAACCAGGGCGAGAACAAAGTTGGGCCTATGTGGGCCAAAAGATTTAATTGGATGGTCATGTCTTTGTTTTGGTCTAGTACTTGGCACTGCAAACATGATGTAGGATGGGTGCGGGCGAGCCGGGTCAGAGCACGGACCCTATTCTCCACTCCCTGACCTCCGACCCATCCAGGGTGAGGACAACCCATGACCGTCCTCGAGCCATGGGATGATCACTCCCACTAGTCCGCGCCCCTGATAACGGGGCTTCGAGGGAATTCCCTGTGGGGATTTAATCTCCGAACGAGGGATTTTTGCCTTTTAGGATCAAAACTTTCACATTTTCCTAGGACAATAATCTTAATTATTGTAATTATTTTAATTGTGAAATTTAATTTAATAAATACACAAACACAATACACAATGTTAAAATTAAATGTCACCCAAATTGTAAGTTTTAGAATTTGAATACAATCTTAGACACAAGTGCCAAAATCAAGGTGTTTAATTTTTCAAATGCTGAGATTGGGGTGAAAATCAAATATTTATGCTCTCCATATTCTACAAAATTATTAGTGTAACTTCCTAATTCTTTTGACATATTCTACCAAATTTCTTATTGTAAATCAATTGTAGTCAGTTTAGCTTAATTAATTAATTTTTCATAGAATTATATAATTATATCCATCTTAAATAATTTACTAGGTAAATTGATTAATTATTCAATTGTATGGAGGCTTAGGCTTAGTTAGCCCTATAATTAATTAATTTTTCAAAAATTATATATTATGTTCAATTTAACATAATTTACTAGGTAAATTAATTAGTTATTAATTGTATGCATGCTTAGGTTTAGTTATTAATTTATTTTTCATAGAATTAATATAACTATATTCAATCTTAACTAATTTATAGGTAATTGAATAATTAATTGTAAAACACTATCTCACTACACTAATAAAATTAGTCCATTTGTGAAAGACAAATCCCATTACCACAAGTTCCAACATTGATAATTAACATCATAATATTATCAATTAATTAATTAATTAAAAGGATAATTATATTTGTGTAATTTGTAAGTCGTTAATGTTAAAATTGTGTATTTCTTATATTGGTTTTTAAATTGTAATAATTAATCAATTTTTTTTTGGGCATGTATTATTATTTTGTGAATTCAAACAAAAAAATATACTATATTTATTATTAGATCCTCTTATTTAAATTTTTTTTTTATAAATTTAATACAAATATAGAAAGTATTATAAAAGTAAATATCATATTTTAGATATATTCTTAATCAAAGTCATGATTTAAACTAACTTTATATATAACTCGTAAAGGAAAAAAAAAACATAAAATCTCATAAAAATAAAAGAACAATATGCGGGAGGGCGGGATTGACGGGCCGGGCCGGGGGATTGTACAATCCCCCTAAAAGGCGAAAACTCGAATATGGAAAATTATAGGCCCGATTACCGGTTGCTCAATTCACATATCAAAGATGTAGCCTTAAAACATTATGTCGTCATTCCAATCGACATACAATTGACTCACTGGAAATACAAACAAAAGCCAGAACTCATTATCACTCTCACTTCTCACGGTACTTATTATCACTACAAAATAATTCGAGGGATTATAGCACATACGAAGAAATTTCTTCCTATAATTTTATTGTCATGCTTGTTTAGTCAAAAAGTGATTCAATGACATTATTGTCACTTCTTACAGCAATAGGAAACTAATTTGAATTTTTCAAAGACCTTATACTTCTATTGAATTATCAATTTATGTTACATTGTCACATAACTTACTACATCATAGCCAAATAGGTGACTGTAAAAAATTACTTGAAATCCAAATTTTGAATTCTTGCTTGGGATGTAGGATTATACATTCATTTCATTTCAGAGTCAATTACACAAGCACAACTCATACACAACATGCAGATTTACAGGCCGCTTTCACATTTATTCATAGAAAGTTCTAGCTATTAACCAATAGCCTGACATCCATCGCCATACGACCACAATATTTATGACTGGTGTCTTCCAAGCTGTAACATCCATTCTATAATATTTGGTTCGCAGCAAAGTTCCAAAATATTCCAACAGCATAAGAACCACAAGAGAACCTTCAGATTACAGCCACTAGATAAGCAAAAAATTAAAATTGAGTTTTAGGATATTTTCATCAACATAGACATAATTCAAGCATCGGCGGCCTTCTCAACCTGCGATGCCTCTGGACTGGCACTGGGTTTGGTGTGTTTAGCTTCATAGTCTTTTATAGCTGCCTTGATAGCATCTTCAGCCAGCATGCTGCAGTGCAGCTTAACCGGAGGTAGAGAAAGATGTTTTGCTATTTCCCTGCAACACAAAGAAAAAGTTAATGGAGTTGAGAAACTTGAAAATTTCTATGCCTTCCAATTCTCCGGAGGCACTCAAGTATTTAGATCACTATACTACAACCAACATTAACGGCCATATTTAGAACCAGAAAACAAGACAAATTTTATCATCAGTAAAAAAGGGAGTTATAATGGACCATCCAGGAGATCACTACTTTCTCTCATCCAGAAATGAGTATACCATTTCAAACTGAAGTGCTAAACCTTGGACAGAAAAAATATGCAAAATAGCACCTTAAACATCTAAGGAAGACTTGTTTGTATTTTCCTCATTACTTCCACCATTTTCCAGGGTTCCATCTTATCAATGTCAACGTATGAATGTAAACTCTAAAAATTACTACAGGCATGGAAAACAAAGACCTTCTGCCCCTGAAAAGAGCTTTGCCCCATCAGATGAGATAAGTCTTTAGAGCATTAAATAAATGATATTTCATTGATTTTATGTTGAAGTGAACTTAAAGGGCAGTCTCACTCTCAATCTATCAATACCCATAGTACATCCAACAAGCATTTCCATGTCCATAATGGATTTCCCACTAAGAGGCCGGAATGCCAAATGGCATACATGATATCTATACAGAACACACACAACCAGCAACGAAGGGCAAATAAAAAAGAATTACCTACAAGTGATCATGGCAGCAAATTTGCCACAGAATTTAAGTTAAGAAAACTAAATGAACAGAGCTCATCCTGATCAACTAGAACGAGCTAAGATTATCACATATTTAAAGATTTTGAAGATTAATCTCAAAACCTATAGGACGCTATTTGAGCAAAGTAATTCATTTAAACCACATTATAAAATAAGCGTATTTAACTTCGAGATAAAAGACACAGGAACTTACGTATTTTTAATAGACAAGACCTCCTGCATTGGCTTCCCTTTCACCCATTCAGTAGCTGAAATATGATAAACACAGCAATGTTCAGCAAATTATAAAAGCAAGCCAGTCATTCAACCAAACAATACATGTATAATTCTATAACAACCTGAATGGAAAAAGACCACGAGCTAAAAAAAAAAAAAAAAAAAAAAACTTCTTAACAACCAAAAACATATAATTCAAACCATCCAAAAATCCTTTCAGAAAATTAAGTAAAACCTAAGCTACCCTAGTCATAATATCAATAATCTAAGCAAAAGAATCTTTAATTACATAAAAGTTAAACGCTAAAGAAATACGATACATATATTTGAATAGCGTATTAACCAACTACTAGAAGGGAAAACAGAAACAACTTATATATATAACAAATCATAAAACCGAAAGCAAAAGCAAAACCAGAAACAATTCCGATAACATTCCTTATTTTTTATTATCAAACCAGACAACCGAAACAACAAAACCCTAAAATTACACACCAACAGATGACGAAGCAATCGCGGAACCACACCCGAAGGTCTTGAAACAGGCGTCGACGATTTGACCAGTCTTGTCATCGACCTTTATCTGGAGCTTCATCACATCGCCACACGCCGGTGCACCGACAAGGCCAGTGCCGACCGTAGGATCGTTCTTATCAAACGAACCGACGTTCCGCGGATTGTTGTAGTGATCAATCACGTTCTCATGATAAAATCTTGGCAGCGCCGCCTGGACAGGCCGCGACACCGCCTGGGCCTCGCCCGTCGCTAGCCCTAGAAGCCTCTGCGAAGCGAGTCTCAACATTTCTTTCCTCTGTAGCCTACGAATTGCGAAAGGTTCAGGTTCTTGCTTTGATTATTTAATTCTCTATTTTTAGGTCAGTGAAGGAAAGTAAAAGAATAAAAGATTTATGGGTTTTGATGGTTTTCTACAAACACGTGGAGGGTGAAGATGCGTAGCTGTGGGCGTTTTGATGTGACACGTATGGAACTCAACTAAAAGGGAAACCATACATTGAATATTTTCATTTTAATAAGTGGTCCAATGATTAAAATTGAAGTAAGAAATGGATCTAGATATAAGTAAGATAGAATTGAAAGGTGAGATATTATGGATTAGGTGAAAAGCAAGTCGAAATGAAGAATAAAAAATAAAACCAATAAAGAAAGAGTAGCAAAAACGGCGTGGTTAAATGCAGACCTTAAATAATTGTTGATGATTGGCTTGTTAAGACAAGGGAAACAACAGGATTGGGCAGAAACATCAAATTATCAATGTGTACCTCGCAACCAAACTAAACCTCAATCACTGCTTTAACTACTCTTTATATATAATTTATCGTATCGAGAGTTTGTGAAAGCTTTGGTTTGGTTGTGTGAATCAACTAGTCGTAGTCGCGTGAAGAGCGCGTGAGAGATAGAATATACTTCCCCCTTTTCTGGAGTGGTGGTGGTGGTAGGTGGTGAAATATCAAATAGGGATGGGTGAGTTATTTTGGTTAGATTGTTTTGGCGCCACCTCTGCTGAAGTGAAGTCAACTTTTTAAGGGATTATTTTGAGAGAACGGGGGAGAGATTTAAATAATCGATATTTTAGTTAAATATTGGTAATAAGTATATAATTAGGGCGTCAATTGTAATGATGAAGGATTATATTCCGGAGTGGTAGGACTCAAGTTGATACAGTGGTGACTTATTCCGTAACGTAGTGATGAGAGCAGCAAGTGTGAATACCGTACAAAATTGAAGGGTTTCTCGAAGGATTCACATGGGATGTGATGTGATAGTCCATGACAAGATAGACCTCAAACTGATGAATCACTGAATCACACACATACATAAAGGCTTAAAACTCTCAAGTCTGATGTTAGGCATTGAAACTCCAAGCCCGAAGCATAAAAAATGAAGCTACACTCTCACCACAAATGTAAATGATGCGATTATGGTAATTTTTTGTCCCACATTACATGTGTTCAGAAAAGGCGAAAACTCGAATATGGAAAATTATAGGCCCGATTACCGGTTGCTCAATTCACATATCAAAGATGTAGCCTTAAAACATTAGGTCGTCATTCCAATCGACATACAATTGACTCACTGGAAATACAAACTAAAGCCAGAACTCATTATCACTCTCACTTCTCACGGTACTTATTATCACTACAAAATAATTCGAGGGATTATAGCACATACGAAGAAATTTCTTCCTATAATTTTATTGTCATGCTTGTTTAGTCAAAAAGTGATTCAATGACATTATTGTCACTTCTTACAGCAATAGGAAACTAATTTGAATTTTTCAAAGACCTTATACTTCTATTGAATTATCAATTTATGTTACATTGTCACATAACTTACTACATCATAGCCAAATAGGTGACTGTAAAAAATTACTTGAAATCCAAATTTTGAATTCTTGCTTGGGATGTAGGATTATACATTCATTTCATTTCAGAGTCAATTACACAAGCACAACTCATACACAACATGCAGATTTACAGGCCGCTTTCACATTTATTCATAGAAAGTTCTAGCTATTAACCAATAGCCTGACATCCATCGCCATACGACCACAATATTTATGACTGGTGTCTTCCAAGCTGTAACATCCATTCTATAATATTTGGTTCGCAGCAAAGTTCCAAAATATTCCAACAGCATAAGAACCACAAGAGAACCTTCAGATTACAGCCACTAGATAAGCAAAAAATTAAAATTGAGTTTTAGGATATTTTCATCAACATAGACATAATTCAAGCATCGGCGGCCTTCTCAACCTGCGATGCCTCTGGACTGGCACTGGGTTTGGTGTGTTTAGCTTCATAGTCTTTTATAGCTGCCTTGATAGCATCTTCAGCCAGCATGCTGCAGTGCAGCTTAACCGGAGGTAGAGAAAGATGTTTTGCTATTTCCCTGCAACACAAAGAAAAAGTTAATGGAGTTGAGAAACTTGAAAATTTCTATGCCTTCCAATTCTCCGGAGGCACTCAAGTATTTAGATCACTATACTACAACCAACATTAACGGCCATATTTAGAACCAGAAAACAAGACAAATTTTATCATCAGTAAAAAAGGGAGTTATAATGGACCATCCAGGAGATCACTACTTTCTCTCATCCAGAAATGAGTATACCATTTCAAACTGAAGTGCTAAACCTTGGACAGAAAAAATATGCAAAATAGCACCTTAAACATCTAAGGAAGACTTGTTTGTATTTTCCTCATTACTTCCACCATTTTCCAGGGTTCCATCTTATCAATGTCAACGTATGAATGTAAACTCTAAAAATTACTACAGGCATGGAAAACAAAGACCTTCTGCCCCTGAAAAGAGCTTTGCCCCATCAGATGAGATAAGTCTTTAGAGCATTAAATAAATGATATTTCATTGATTTTATGTTGAAGTGAACTTAAAGGGCAGTCTCACTCTCAATCTATCAATACCCATAGTACATCCAACAAGCATTTCCATGTCCATAATGGATTTCCCACTAAGAGGCCGGAATGCCAAATGGCATACATGATATCTATACAGAACACACACAACCAGCAACGAAGGGCAAATAAAAAAGAATTACCTACAAGTGATCATGGCAGCAAATTTGCCACAGAATTTAAGTTAAGAAAACTAAATGAACAGAGCTCATCCTGATCAACTAGAACGAGCTAAGATTATCACATATTTAAAGATTTTGAAGATTAATCTCAAAACCTATAGGACGCTATTTGAGCAAAGTAATTCATTTAAACCACATTATAAAATAAGCGTATTTAACTTCGAGATAAAAGACACAGGAACTTACGTATTTTTAATAGACAAGACCTCCTGCATTGGCTTCCCTTTCACCCATTCAGTAGCTGAAATATGATAAACACAGCAATGTTCAGCAAATTATAAAAGCAAGCCAGTCATTCAACCAAACAATACATGTATAATTCTATAACAACCTGAATGGAAAAAGACAACGAGCTAAAAAAAAAAAAAAAAAAAAAAACTTCTAACAACCAAAAACTAAATTCAAACCATCCAAAAATCCTTTCAGAAAATTAAGTAAAACCTAAGCTACCCTAGTCATAATATCAATAATCTAAGCAAAAGAATCTTTAATTACATAAAAGTTAAACGCTAAAGGAATGCGATACATATATTTAATAGCGTATTAACCAGCTACTAGAAGGGAAACACAACAAACTTATATATACAAATCATAAAACACAACCAGAAACAATTCCGATAACATTCCTTATTTTTTATTATCAAACCAGACAACCGAAACAACAAAACCCTAAAATTACATACCAACAGATGACGAAGCAATCGCGGAACCACACCCGAAAGTCTTGAAACAGGCGTCGACGATTTGACCAGTCTTGTCAGACTTTATCTGGAGCTTCATCACATCGCCACACGCGGTGCACCGACAAGGCCAGTGCCGACCGTAGGATCGTTCTTATCAAATGAACCGACGTTCCGCGGATTGTTGTAGTGATCAATCACGTTTCATGATAAAATTTGGCAGCGCGCTGGACAGGCCGCGACACCGCCTGGGCCTCGCCCGTCGCTAGCCCTAGAAGCCTTGCGAAGCGAGTCTCAACATTTCTTTCCTCTGTAGCCTACGAATTGCGAGAGGTTCGGTTCTTGCTTTGATTATTTAATTCTCTATTTTAGGTCAGTGAAGGAAAGTAAAAGAATAAAAGATTTATGGGTTTGATGGTTTTCTACAAACACGTGGAGGGTGAAGATGCGTAGCTGTGGGCGTTTTGATGTGACACGTATGGATAACTATTCCCAGTTCTGGATGAAGTCGGTGTGTTTTCCGGTGTTTTTTTCTACGTTTCCTCTGGTTATTGAAATGGGCCCATTTAGATATCCAGGCCACTTAAGGTGGGCTATACAAACCAAGGGGAGAGAACAAGTTGGGCCTAATGTGGGCCAAAAGATATTAATTGGTGGGTCATGTCTTGTTTGGTTAGTACTTGGGCACTGCAAAAATAGATGTAGGGAGGGTGCGGCCCGGGGTCGAAGCCACGGACCCTGTTCTCACTCCCATGACGATCCCGGCCCATCAGGGGCCGAGGACAACTTCATGACCGTCCTCGGGCCATGGGGATGGAGTCACTCCCAACCTAGTCCCCGCTCGCCCTGATGAACGGGGCTTCGTGAGGAAATTCCTTGTGGGGATTTAATCTCCGAACGAGGGATTTTGCCTGTAGGGATCAAAACTTTCCACTTTCTAGGACAAAATATCTAAATTATTGTAATTATTTTAATTGTGAAAATATATTTAATAAATACACAAACACAATACACAATGTTAAAATTTAAATGTCACCCAAATTGTATAGTTCTAGATTTGAATACAATCTAGACACAAGTGCCAAAATCAAGGTGTTTAATTTTCAAATGCTGGAGGGGGAGTGAAAATCAAATATTCTATAGCTCTACCATATTCTACAAAATTATTAGTGTAACTTCCTAATTCTTTTGACATATTCTACCAAATTTCTTATTGTAAATCAATTGATGCAGGTGTAGGCTTAATTAATTAATTTTCATAGAATTAATATAATTATATCCAATCTTAATATAATTTACAGGTAAATTGATTAATTATTCAATTGTATGGAGGCTTAGGCTTAGTTAGCCCTATTATAATTAATTTTCACAAAATTAATATAATTATGTTCAATTTTAACATAATTTAAGGTAAATTGATTAGTTATTAATTGTATGCATGCTTAGGTTTAGTTAATTAATTTATTTTTCATAGAATTATTATAACTATATTCAATCTTAACATAATTTTTAGGTAAATTGAATAATTAATTGTAAAACACTATCTCTATACAACTAATAAAATTAGTCCATTCGTGAAAGAGACAAACCCATTACCAAGTTCCAACATTGATTAAATTTAACATCATAATTAATTAATCAATCAATTAATTAATTAATTAAAAGGATAATTATATTTGTGTAAGTAAGTCGTTAAGTTAAATAATTGTGTATATTCTTATATTGGTTTTCTAAATTGTAATAATCTAATCAAATTATTTTTGGGGATGTATTATTATTTTGTGAAATTCACAAAATAATAAAACATATATTTAATTATTAGACTCTCATGTAAATTTTTCTTTTATAAAATTAATACAAATATTAGAAAGTATATAAAAGTAAATATCATAAATTTAGATACATTACTTATCAAAGCCATGATTTAAACTGAACTTTATATATAATCTTGTAAAGGAAAAAAAAAACATAAAATTCTCAATAAAAGAACAATATGCAGGGGGGGGATTGATGAGCCGGGCCAAGGATTGCACAGCCCCCCCCCCCCCCCCCCCCGAGCCTGTCCATGGGTCGAGGATTTTTTAGGGACCATCCCGGATTTTCGGGGATTCCTTGCCCCATTCAGCCAGGTCGAATCCCCGTGGGAGGGGCAAATGCCCATCCCTATATAGATGTAGAACAATAAAAGAAGATGGCTTAAAGATTTTTTTTTTTATTATTATTTCTTCATGAAACATGTTAAAGTTTCTATGATTAATCTTTTAAATAATGTGGCACATTTAAAATAGTATTTTATATTTTTCAATCCCAATTATACATCCCTTAAATGTTTTTAATAGTTAAATAATGAGTTATTATAATAATATATGATAAGAACACTTAGAATATTATTAATATGTGTTATTTAGATAACGTTTTAAAGTTATTAATTTAAATAACGTAAGAACTAATAAGTTAACAATATAAGTTAAATTGGTATGAACTGCGACTTGTTCTTCTTGGGACCTATTCTGATAAGAGCAAAAATAGAGTTTGGTTTGATAGAGGAAACTAGGCCTCAAAATAAATAAGCTTTATTAATAATAAAACTTTATTATTGGGAAAAACAATATGATCTGGTGTCCTTTATCACTAGGCTTTATTGACTTAAATAGAGATTCATAGAAACAACTTCCTAAAAATCTAAACAAACTCCAACACGTAAACAACTTAAATAACCAACAGATAATTCAAATAACCAATGCCTCTTATCATAAGCTCTGATGTGGAAGTGGCTGTAGAACCAGAAAAGATTAAAGCAGTGTTGCAATGGCCCAAACCTATCACTCCAAAAGCATTGAGAGGGTTTTTGGGGTTATGTGGCTACTACCGAAAATTTGTCCAGAACTTCGGTAAAATAGCCAGCTCGCTGACCAAAATGCTTAAAAAGGAAGGGTTCAAATGGTCGCCTACGGCAGAAGAGGGTTTTGAAAAATTGAAGGGGGCTTGATCTTGTTTAGGGCCCTATAATTGACGCACATTCTCCATGAGCCATCATGTTTTTTTAACTAAAATGACTGGTGATGAATATGGACTATTGCTGTCTCTAATGCCCCTTGTCTTTAACAAGTCTGATACTATTTTCTCAATTTTTGCCTTCTGGAAGTGAGGATAACAATATGGTTTGACGGAAACTGGTCCTTGTCCTGGCTTTAAGGGAATCCGGTGGTCAGATACCAATTGATAGGAACCCACTCCAATGACTCAACAATTTAGGCTAGGTCATGGGCATTTCATGGGCTTGGGTAGAACTCTCTTTGGAAAACCAGTTTGCCAAGGGAAGGTGCCCAAGCCTTTATAACCCACATGCCCTACCCTTTTCCCCTTTAATGTGGGATCCTAACATTCCCCCACACTTTGAGACCTTAAGACCTCATTGGTCTTCTTTCCAAAGAGCGCGCGCCCTCATCGGCCTTTACTGCTCTCCTTTTAGGTCTTACTTCGCCTAAAAGCCTGTCAGGCCCTAGAAGCCTATCAGCAACTCTCATTCTCGACCCCTCGGGGGGCCCAGTAGGCCATGCTGCGTGGGCTCTACGTCGGCCTCTTTATCCCTTGGGTGATTTCACGGATCCCCTTTCTTTAGGGTAGCAGCCCAAGCCCAAGGTCAGCCTGTCACGCGTGCAAAAGATCATATTCTAATACCATTTTGCTATGAACTGCGACTTGTTCTTCTTGGGACCTATTCTGATAAGAGTAAAAATAGAGTTTGGTTTGATAGAGGAAACCAGGACCTCAAAAGATAGCAAGCTTTATTAAATAATAAAAATTTATTATTGGGAAAAACAATCTGATCTGGTGTCCTTTATCACCAGGCTTTATTGACTTAAATAGAGATTCATAGAAACAACTTCCTAAAAAATCTAAACAAACTCCAACATGTAAACAACTTAAATAACCAACAGATAATTCAAATAACCAAATGCCGCTTTCCACACCACTTTTTTCTACAACACCCTTTTACTCGTAACATTGCCCCTCCCTTTCAAAATTGCTCTTGTCCTCAACAAAATAGCTAATTACTCTATCCCAAATTTTCAATTTCTTTCATTTTTATAAGCTTTTCCAATTAAATCTATAAATTAGTAAATACGAGAACAAATGAAATTACATAAAGTCATAGTATATACCTCATTATTGGAAATTTGGAATGCCCTTCAATCATTTAGTTGATGACGACTATTTTCTATTCTCATAGATAGAAATTCTACAAAAAGTTGGACAAACATGTAATATAAATAATGGTGCAAAGTATAATTAATAAATCCAACAAAGACATAACTAAAAAACTGAAAGTAGAGCAAAAATCTTACCCGACTCAATTTTTGATAACTCATCTAAGCTCTCCTCAATGGCTAATGGTGCACACATAATCCAAATCCAATCTTGTGTGTAGCAAAGTGCCTCCACCATATTAGGAGTTAGCGAGCTACGATATGGATCCAATACATGACCCCCCGTAGTAAAAGTTAACTCAGATGCAACAGTAGAAACAAGCATAGCCAATCCATCTCGTGCCATCGAAGAGAGAACTTGATATCTTGTTGAACTTATCTTCTACCATTTCAACATATCAAATGTCTTGTCATTGTCATCTTCAAGGTTGTCCACTAAATATTTATACAAATCTGATTTAGGTTGATAAGCTTGCTTTCAAACCCTTCGCTATTTAAACTTAACCCTCATATATTCCTAAGGATCAACATTGACATCATGAGCATCAATTGCACTGATACTTTGGAGATTGCTGACTTGACTGCATACTAAGACCCACGACCATCTTACACAAACTATAATGGTTAAATAAAGACAACAAAGTTTCCATCACTTTTTTCTTTAACTTATCAATAGTAACAACATCATTTGAAGAATGAAATAGGTTAAGATATTATTATAATATGGTAAGACTCATTTCATTTCATACATGGGTACGAATTATATTCATACACATATTATTTCCAGTACACAAAACTTGAAAGCTTCCTTTTCTTCTTCCAATTTCTCTCTATAAAATTATAATGTTCTCACTGTACCTCATGACGTCATAATATCCAAGCTTGCTCTATATAAAGCCCTAAAACCCTTTTGCTTCTTTACTTAAACATTGACAATCATGCATTTCTCCATTGATTTAAGGCTTTTCTTCCCACCTTTGATAAATACTTTCATCTTCTTTATATCAATGGAACTCTAAGTTGAAAGCATTCTTTGATATCCATTTCTATTTATCCTGTTATTGATTCTTTCTCTTCTTTTACTATTTGCTTTCCTCTTCACACCCATCACACTCTGTCTTAGTACGAGTCATCCCATCTTCTTGCATCTTGGAAAGTTCTCTCTTCTCTTGGCTCTATCAGTCCTATTCTCATTCATTTTGCCACCCTTACATTTCTTAGTAGCCTATTTTTTTTCTTCTCATTATCATATCTCCATGGTATGCATTGTTATAGAGTCTAATTGAACACTTCTTCAACTACCTTCTTCACACTTTATCATCACTTCTTAACATCTTCATCACTTGGGTCAACCAAAACCAAGAAAACTCAGAACCAGCTATTGCTACGGTTGAAGAGATTGGAGGGCTTGGAGATGGAGGCAACTTAGCAGAAGATGATATGTAGATGGAACAAGTTAGTATCTGAGGTAACTTAGCAAGAAATTGTATGGAGATGAAGCAAGTTAGTGTCGGGGGTAACTTAGCGAGAAATGATATGGAGATGGCGCAAGTTAGTGTCTCTAACCATGTTACTATATGACTTTACAAGGTTGGGATTGCTTATTTGGAGTTAACAAGGTTGTTGTAGTAATTGAATAAGTTATGACAGTTGGTTAACTGTTAGTTAATTTTGATTTTGTTGTGAGGTATTTTCTGTTTCTTTTACTTTATTAATGTATCCAACAGAGGAATTGTTGCAGTGTGAGATTATGATACCGATTCTTTGCACAATCAGCTGGTTTTGAAGAAATGGCGTTCATCCAATAGCAATAAGTTTTCACTAGTAAGTGGTGTAAAGATTTTGTGAGAAGAAGGAATTTGTAGGAAAGAGATAAGATTGCCATGTATTGGGATACATGCTATTCAAGGTTTAACTTCCACATTCTTAACATGAATTCAACAATTCCACTAGGTTGAGAAGTTTCTTTCCAACCCTTTGCTTTTAAACTTAACCCTCATGTATTCCTGAGGATTAATATCGACATCATGAACATCAATTGCACTTACACTTGGAGATTGTTGACTTGACTGCATACTAAGACCCACGACCATCTTACACAAACTGTAATGGTTAAATAAAGACAACAAAGTTTCCATTACTTTTTTCTTTAACTTATCAATAGTAACAACATCATTTGAAGAATGAAATGGGTTTAAGATATTATTATAATATGGTAAGACTCATTTCATTTCATGCATGGGTACGTATTATATTCATACATATATTATTTCCAGTACGCAAAACTTGAAAGCTTCCTTTTCTTTTGTCAATTTCTCTTTCTAAAATTATAATATTCTTATTGTACCTCATGACGTCATAATCTCCAAGCTTGCTCTATATAAAGTCCTAAAGCCCTTTTGCTTCTTTACTCAAACATTAATAACCATGCCTTTCTCCATTGATTTGAGGCTTTTTTTTTCCACCTCTGCTAAATATTTTCATCTTCTTTCTATCAATGGAACTCTAAGTTGAAAGCATTCTTTGATATCTATTTCTATTTATCCTATTATTGATTCCTTATCTTCTTTTACTACTAGCTTTCCTCTTCACACCCATTACACTCCTTCTTAGTATGAGTCATCCCATTTTCTTTTGTCCTGGAAAGTTCTCTTTTCTCTTAGCTCTATCAATCATATTCTCACTCGTTTTGCCACCCTTACGTTTCTTATTAGCCTTTTTTTTTTTTTTTCTCATTATCATATCACCATGGTATGCATTGCTATGTAGTCTAATTGAACGCTTTTTCACACTTTATCATCACTTCCTAAAATCTTTATCACTTTGATCAACCAAAACAAAGAAAACCCAAAACCAGCTGTTGCTATAGTTGAAGACATTGAAGGAGGAGGCAACTTAGCTGGAGATGATTTGGAGATGGAGCAAGTCAGTGTCCGAGGTAACTTCGCAAGAAATTATATGGAGATGGAGCAAGTTAGTGTCTCTAACCATGTTGTTATATGACTTTACAAGGTTGGGACTACTTATTTGGAGTTATCGTGGTATTTGTACTAATTCAATAAATTATAATAGTTGGTTAATTGTCAGTTAATTTTTATTATGTTGTGAGGTATTTTTTGTTTCTTTTACTTTATTAATGTGTTCAACAGAGGAATTGTTGCGGTGTGGGATTATGATACCAATTATGTGCACAATCAGCTGGTTTTGAAGAAATGATGTTCATCCAATATCAGCTACGTTTTCATTAGTAAGTGGTGTAAAGATTTTATGAAAAGAAGGAATTTGTAGGAAAGAGACAAGAGTGCCATGTATTGGGATATATGTTATTCAAGGTTTAACTTCCGCGTTCTTAACAAGAATTCAACAATTCTACTAGGTTGAGAAGCTTTCTCTCTAACCCTTCGCTCTTTAAACTTAACCCTTATGTATTCCTAAGGATCAACATTAACAACATGAACATAAATGGTACTTGCACTTGGAGATTTCTGAATTGACTGCATACTAAGACCCACGGCCATCTTACGCAAACTTTAATGGTTAAATAAAGACAACAAATTTTCCATCACTTTTTTCTTTAACTTATCAACAATAACATCATTTGAAAAAATGAAATGGGTTTAAGATATTATTATAATGTGTTAAGACTCATTTCATTTCATACATGTGTACAATTTACATTCATACATGTATTATTTCCAGTACGGAAAACTTGAAAGCTTCCTTTTCTTTTTTCAATCTCTCTCTAAAATTATAATATTCTCATTGTACCTCATGATGTCATAATCTCAAAGCTTGCTCTATATAAAGCCCTAAAGCCCTTTTGCTTCTTTACGCAAACATTGACAACCATGCCTTTCTCTATTGATTTGAGGCTTTTTTGCCCACCCCTGCTAAATACTTTCATCTTTTTTCTATCAGTGGAACTCCAAACTGAAAGCATTCATCGATATCCATTTCTATTTATCCTGTTATTGATTCTTTCTCTTCTTTTACTACTAGCTTTCCTCTTCACACTCATCACACTCCCTCTTAGTTCTAGTCGTCCCATCTTCCCGCATCTTGAAAAATTCTCTCTTCTCTTGGCTCTATCAATCATATTCTCATTTATTTTGCCACCCTTATGTTTCTTAGTAGCCTATTTTTTTTTTTTTTTCTCATTATCATATCACCATGGTATGCATTGCTATGGAGTCTAATTGAACGCTTCTTCACACTTTATCATCACTTCCTAACATCTTCATCACTTTGGTCAACCAAAACTAAGAAAACTCAGAACCAACTGTTGCTACAGTTGAAGACATTGAAGGGCTTGAAGGAGGAGGCAACTTAGCAGGAGATGATATGGAGATGAAGCAAGTCAATGTCCGAAGTAACTTAGCAGGAAATTATATAGAGATAGAGCAAGTTAGTGTCGAAGGTAAGTTAGTAGGAGATGATATGGAGATGGAGCATGTTAGTGTTTCTAACTATGTTGCTATAGGACTTTACAATGTTGGGATTGCTTATTTGGAGTTACTGTGGTTGTTGTAGTAATTCAATAAGTTATGACAGTTTGTTAATTTGATTTTGTTGTAAGGTCTTTTCTATTTCTTTTACTTTATTAATATCCAATAAAGGAATTGTTGTGGTGTGGGATTATGATACCGATTTTATGCACAATCGGTTGGTTTTGAAGAAATGGCGTTCATCCAATAGTAGCTACGTTTTCAGTTAATTTGACTTTGTTGTGAGGTCTTTTCTGTTTCTTTTACTTTATTAATATCTAACAGAGGAATTGTTGCGGTGTGGGATTATGATACTGATTGTATGCACAATCAATTGATTTTGAAGAAATGGTGTTCATTCAATGGTAGCTACGTTTTCAGTCAATTTGATTTTGTTGTGAGGTCTTTTCTGTTTCTTTTACTTTATTAATATCCAATAGAGCAATTGTGCGGTGTGCGATTATGATACTGATTCTATGCACAATCAGTTGGTTTTGAAGAAATGGTGTTCATTCAATAGTAGTTACGTTTTTATTGGTAAGTGGTGTAAAGATTTTGTGAAAAGAAGGAACTTGCAGGAAGGATACGAGATTGCCATGTATTGGGATACGTACTATTCAAGGTTCAATTTCCGCATTCTTAACATGAATTAAGCAATTCCACTAGCTGCCTCAAGCTCTTTCTGAAAGCTATATTATGAATTATCTTTCTTTTTATAAAAAATCCATCACATTAAGTCTAAGAGTGGAGAAAAGCTGGAAAATTTTGTTTATCTAATATGGGAAAATATTCTCTAGTCCTTGTGATGTTGAGAATATATATTAGTATAAATAATTAATGGCATGTGTTTTAATTTCAAGTTTGTATTTTGATTCTTACAATAATTTGATATGAATACGTTGAGATAATGGTCACTTGACCCTCTTTGACCCTGGAAAATTATTTATTAGTATACTTAAAATATCCATATAAACTTTTATATTTTACAAAAATATATCAAAATTTTCATTCTAGTTTTCTCAAAATTTCTTCCATGTTGTCTCAATATATCCACAAAAAATTGCAATATCCCATATTTTATTAAATCTAACGAGTATTGTACCAAATTTTATATCTTTTATTTAGTGTTGCACAAAAAACAAAATGAAAAAAGTTTTTATTTTGTTTTATTTGCTTTCTAAAATTACCAATATTTGATAATCTATCTTAGTCAAATATAAATATTAGCGATTGTTTTGTTTCCCAAATTTCTTACTAAAAATCTAAAAAAATAAATATTGAATATCATGATGTAAGGTAAGCATCCATCATCGATATATCAAATTATTAATAATTTAAAAGTATATTTTGATAAAATATTATTCAGTTTATCCAAATATAACGGTGAGATCACAATAAGAGCTATAATTTCATAATAGAAGTGAGATGAAACAATGAAATATTTATTCATAAGATATATAGTATGGTTTAATTTGAAAATACTATATTTTTGTGTTAGCTCTATAAAGTGTTTATTGGTGAACTATCTTGACCAAATTTTATACTTATTAATTACAATTATAAATATATTATTTACAAAGAATATTATTAATAAAAATGTTATACCTGCTTGCAACAGATCAACCAGAAAGCAAACACAAAACACACAACACAAAACAGAATCACACACACAACACCAAGATTTACCGTAGTTCACTTGCTCGGATATGAGCAAGCTACGTCCACGTTCAGCTCGGGAAACCAGCGAGCTCGTTGCACTATATTGATCAAGATTACAGAACACAATTCGACCAAAGAATTGAACCCTTTTCCAGATCTTTACAGAACCCGTAACGCTCTAGAGATACAGATCTAACACCCAAGATACACTGCAAACTCTAGTACCCTCAAGTGACCTGCAAACCAGCCACTCAACACCCTGTTACAAGAATCAAGATCAAGGCAATACCCAAACCCTAAAGGAGGCTGTTCGTTTTACAGAGAAAAAGAGAAAACACAAAAAATAGATTCAATTGTTTGAGAAGAGACTGTTGCACTGCTTTTATACTATTGACTATCAGACTGATTTGCCTCCGTTGGATACTCAGCCAGCCAACGGACAGGATTAATCTTTACTTGGCTCAAAACGACGTCGTCTCACTTAATGATAAAACATCACCGTATGAAGCCATCACCCTAACAATCTCCACCTTGATGGGTTTATTCGTGACTATAGCAACTTACTCTTTATGGAATCCTTTATTGCTCTGGTCACTCTGGTTTACTGAATGAATAACAAATTCAAGCAGTACTTGAACTTGGTATGAGTGACTGTCTTGGTACCCATGTCTATTGGATTTTCTTCGGTTGAAACCTTTAGAAGTGCTATCTCATCTCTTGAGATCAAGTCTCTCATGAAGTGATATCTCACATCTATGTGTTTCATACGTTCATGGTACATTAGATTCTTGCTCAAATTTATTGCACTTTGACTGTCAGAAAAGATAATAGGCCTCTGACTTGCTAACTTGGCTTCACTGAGAATTCCTTTTAGCCAGATAGCTTCTTTGAATATGTTAGCAATAGTCACATATTCAACCTCAATAGTGGATAATGCAACTATCGGCTGTAATTGGGATTTCCAGCTGATGCAGTTGCCTCCTAAAGTAAAGTACTATGCAGTAGTTGATTTCCTGGTGTCTCTATCACCTGCAAAATCTGCATCTACAAACGTAACCAACTCAAGTGAAGCAGTTCTTTTACAGTAATGCAGTCCAACATTTAAGGTAGCATTTATATATTTCAGAACCCATTTTAAAGCAATCCAGTGATCCATACCAGGGTTAGACATATACCTACTGAGTAAGGAAATTACAAAGGCTAAGTCAGGCCTTGTGCTAATCATGGCATACATAAGAGATCCTATCACATTTGCATATGGGATATGTTCCATCTTAATCATTTCAGGTTCAGTTCTAGGACATTGTAATTTACTCAGTGTGAAGTGACTGGCCAGCGGGATTGTAACAGGTTTTGCATCTGCCATTCCAAATTTTTCTACAAGTTTGTGCAGATATGAACACTGGTGCACTCTCAGCTCACATTTGTGCCTATTTCTGTCAATTTACATTCATAAGATATTCTTAGCATTTACTAAATCTTTCATTTCGAACTTAGCACTCAAATTTTCCTTTAATTTACAAATCAGGGACTTAGACTTGCTAATTATTAGCATGTCATCCACATACAACAGTAAGTACACAGGCAGGTTATCACTTAGGGCAAAATAAAAACATTTATCATATTTACTCCTAGTGAAACCTATGCTCACAATGAATGTGTCAAATCTTTTGTAACATTGTCTGGGGGATTGTTTTAGGCCATATAAAGATTTGAGAAGAAGGCATACATGGTCAGGGGTCTTTGGATCTATAAATCCTACAGGCTAGTTCATATAGATCTCTTCCTCAAGATCCCCATGGAGGAAGGTAGTAGTCACATCTACTTGCTCAAGTTCTAAATCTAGGTGAGCTACGATGGATAGCATTAATCTAATTGTTTTATACTTAATCACTGGGGAAAAAACTTCATTGAAGTCTATTCCCTCTCTTTGGGTGAAGCCCTTGGCTACTAATCTAGCCTTATACCTAAGTGGTTCTCTGGTTGTTACTCCATCCTTCAGTTTAAATAGCCACTTACATTGGATTACCTTCTGCCCTTTTGGCTTTGGTACAAGAACCCAGGTTTTGTTCACCTTTAGAGACTTCATCTCAGCTTCCATGGCAGCCTTCCATTTATCCCTTTCCGTAGAGTTTACTGCTTCCTCATAAGTTTCTGGTTCTATTTTCTGCAATTCTGTACCTACAAGAAGGGCAGTATAGATAAGGTCAGCATATGAAAACCTTGTGGGATCCCTTACCTGTCTCCTGGCCCTATCTCTTGCATGTTGGTAATCTTACAAGTTTTCAGGCTGAGTTTCAGTACCTTCAGCTGTTTCTGTCTCATCCTCTTGTTCTGGATCATAATGTCCAGCTTCTCCTTCAGGTTCAGGAACAGTTTTAGTTTCCTGGGTGGTTTCAGGATACTGCAGTGGTTGAGGTTGGGCAGGAAGCTCCACCTCAATTTGTGTAGTCTTAGGCTGACTAGAACTCTCCCTTACACTTGGATTTGGACCTACATTAGGGTTAGTACTTTTACAAGGGAAAATACCCTCATTAAAAATTACATATCAGCTTACTACAACTTTAACCCCAAGGGACTCCTTGTACCACAGTCTGTACCCTTTTGTTCCTTCTTGGTATTCCAAAAAAACACACTTTGTTGACCTTGGTTTCAGTTTTCCACCAACAGTGTGTGCATATGCAGCACAACCAAAAATTCTCAAGTGTCCCAAATCAGGTTTTCTTCCAGTCCACATCTCTTCTGGATATTTTAGGTTGATAGCAGTGAAGGGACTTCTATTTATCAAGTAGGCATAAGTGGTAAGGGCTTCTCCCCAAAAGGAGGTGGGGAGTTTGGAGGTGATAAGCATACATCTCACTTTATCCAATAGTGTTCTGTTTATTCTCTCAGCCACCCCATTCTGTTGAGGGGTGTGTTTCATAGTCCTATGCCTCAAAATCCCTTCATCCCTACAGAATTTATCAAACTCTTGGTTGCAGTATTCTAACCCATTGTCAGTTCTGAGAATCTTAACACTCTTATTCATCTGATTTTCAACTAAGAGTTTCCACTCCCTAAACTTTTCTAAGGCTTGATCCTTAGTCTTTAATAGATAAACCCAAACCTTTCTGCTGTAATCATCTACTAGGGACATAAAATAACTGTTTCCCCCATAGGTTCTAATCCTCCCAGGTCCCCACAGGTCAGAGTGGATGTACTCAAGTGGACTAGTGGCTTGGTGTACCCCCTTTTGGAAACTGTTTCTATGTTGTTTTCCTAATATGCAATTCTCACAGAAATCCAGTGAAGAGATCTTATCCTTACCAAACTGACCTTGATTGTTCAGGGTATCCATGCCTCTTTGGCTTATGTGACCTAGTCTAAGGTGCCATTTTTCAGTGTTGGATAGGTTGGTAGGCTTAATCACAAAGTTCAAACAGTTAGAGGATATGTTCCCACAGAGTATGTAAAGCCCATTCTTTTTCTCTCTTGTCAGGATAAGGTTCCTATTTTTGTATATGTTCAAGCTTTCATTCTCTATCTTATAACTACATCCTGATTCATCTAGGGTACCTAGTGATATCAGGTTTCTTTTTTAGTTGTGGGATGTACTTGACTCTTCTGAGTTTAACTAATTTTCCAGTGTTAAGACTTAGAGTTATAGAGCCAATTCCTCTAACTCTACATGCATTATTGTTCTCCATGTAAACTGTTTCTGAATCAGTATCCTCAAACTCCTGGAACCAGTTTCTGTTTGGACTCATATGGAAAGAGCATCCTGAGGCCAGTACCCACTCATTAGTAGTGTCAGACATTGACACTGTAAGCACCGCAGGTTCATCTATTAGGTTTGTACTGGTGGCTAGGTTTGTCTCTGTGTTCCCTTGTTTTTGTTTCTTGATCCATTCAAAACAATTCTTTTTAATATGGCCAGCCTTATAACAGAAAAAACATTTTCTAGTTTCTTTACTTTTGTTATTTCCCTTCCACTTTTTCTTGTTCCTATTCCCCTGATTCACATAATTGTTTCTCCCTGTCTGACTAGACTCCACCTTGGTTTTAACAAATAGATTAGACCTACTTCTTTTCTAGACTTTCAACTCTAACTCCCTAGCCTTAAGACCTGCAACTATTAGATCTATGGTTGGTACAGTACCAGTGTACTGTAACACATTTTTGACTACTTGGTAGTCATCAGGCAGTGAGTTCAAGAGGATCATAGCTAGGCTAGTACTACCTAATTCTTGATCTGTTCTTTTTAGGATCAGAGTCATTTTTATAAATTTGTCTAAGTTGTCCTCTATACTCCTAGAACTATCCATTTTGTAAGAAAATAAAGTGCCCTTCAAGAAAGCTAAATTAGGCGCAGATTGTAAAGCATACAAACTACACAATTTTAGTGGTAATTCGATACCATCTACCTTTCTGAGGACACTGTCTGACAGATTTAGAACGATCAAATTGTAAGCCTCTTCATTAACTTCCTCCTTCTTCGTCAGTTTTTCCTCCGGCCACTTCTTGATGTCTTCTTCCAGTGCAATTGCAACCTTGTTGTGTGAGAGGAGAGCTTTCATCTTCTTCTTCCAACTCCCGAAATCGATCTTCCCATCATATTGGGAGATCTCCATACGAGTAGTACTCATTTTTTCTGAAATGATAGGAAAGAAAGAACTAAGAGGTATACGGCGTTGTTACACCAGAGGTTGCCAAATACTGCCAGGCAGTTTTAAGGCGGTTACTGGTTTTCAGCTTATATACCTTTAAACTTAGCCTAGATTTGACTCCCTAAATCCTATTGGAAACTCAAAGGAATCACAGATTCAAAAAATCCCAAATTTTCAGAAACCCTAATTTCACGAAACCCTAATTTTGCAAAATCCCCAAATTTGCAAAACCTTAATTTTCGTAAAAAAACCCTAATCTCCAAGAAATGGCTCTGATACCACTGTTATACATGCTTGCAATAGATCAACCAGAAAGCAAACACAAAACACACAACACAAAACAGAATCACACACACAACACCAAGATTTACCGTGGTTCACTTGCTCAAATATGAGCAAGCTACGTCTACGTTTAGCTCGGGAAACCAGTGAGCTCGCTGCACTATATTGATCAAGATTATAGAACACAACTCGACCAAAGAATTGAACCCTTTCCTAGATCTTTACAGAACCTGTAACACCCTAGAGATATAGATCTAACACCCAAGATACACTGTAAACTCTAGTACTCTCAAGTGGCCTGCAAACCAGCCACTTAACACCCAGTTACAAGATTCAAGATCAAGACAATACCCAAACCCTAAAGGAGGCTGTTCGTTTTACAAAGAAAAGGAGAAACACGAAAAATAGATTCAACTGTTTGAGAAGAGACTGTTGCACTGCTTTTATACTGTTGACTATCAGACTGATTTGCCACCGTTGGATACTCAGCCAGCCAACGGACAAGATTAATCTTTACTTGGCTCAAAACGACGTCGTCTTACTTAATGATAAAACGTCACCATATGAAGCCATCACCCTAACAATAAATTACCTGATCTAATATATTAAAATTTTATTGTCATTTGTAACTTGACCCCCCTGTAATCCAATCCTGGTTACGTCCTTGCCTGGCCGTGCATGCCAAGTTCACCTGACGTGCACAGGATAACTCTAGAATAACAAAGTTATGTAATAACATAAGAACTACAAAAGTTAATGGAAAAAGAGAAAATGCTTGCCTCTTGAATCGGTATTCCTTTATTACTTTCCTCTCACCATAAACTTTCTCAAATATGCTTGCCTTCTAAACCTGTTTCCCACCAACACCAACAACCGCCGCCACCTCCCCCTCCACTTCCTCCTTCAAAAACCTCTACCACTCGCCTCTTTCCAAGCTTCTATTGTCACAAAATGTTCAAAAGCTCTCAAGCTCTAGCGACCACCAAAGGGCCCACAAGTGTGAACGAAAGCATAAAAACTTCTTTAAATTAATTCATCAATCATCCATTACTCCCGATGGTCCATCTCCCCCAACAGACGTTCCTCCTCCTTCATCCATTACTCTTGATGGTCCATCTCCCCCACCCGCTCTTGATCTTACTTTCCATTTGTGATGTTTTAATATTATAGATGGGTTAATATTATCTTCCTAGGTTTTCATGAGTTTTTCAAACTAAGGTCTTAATGAGTTTATTTTAATAAGGTCTCTAAGATGGAGGCTTGAAATTGAAGAAGTGGGTTAATGTACTTTTGACTGTTTGAGAATGTTTGCTGTGAGAATGGGGGATTCTTCGCAAATTGCCATGCACACTACAGTGTGAATTTGCAAGCTGCAATTTTGCACACTGCAGTGTGCTATTTCCCATAAATGCAATGTGCCAAATTTAATTGGAAATTTTCAATTTATTGCTTAAAGAGTATAAGATAAGTGGTAACATTTATCTTTTTTGTTGTTGGTTGCCAGGGAAGAGATAAAAATTGAGAATGTCATCATTTGCGTTTGGGCAACATTCTTCACCCGCGGTGCTTCCTCACAGTTTTATCGAGGAACGAATGATGTAGCATGGGGACATGTCTTTGAGGGTATTAATCAAAATGGAAGAAAGACATTAACATGCCTATATTGTTTAAAGGTAATTAGATGGGGAGGTATTTATCGTGTGAAACTACATTTAGCGGGAGTAAAGGGGGAAGTTGGAAAGTGCCCAAATGTTCCTTTTAATGTTAGATTCTAGATGCAAGAGGCACTAAAAGAAATTGGGATAAAGAATACAGAAAAAAACGAAGTCTCGTAAGTATGCACATCCTTATGGTGTCAACGTTCATGGATTTGAGGGCTATATGTTAGGTCAAGAGGTGCCTCCATTCGAATAATTGATGTTAGATGTATTTCTTCAATAATTAAAAAAAGGAAGTTGTACTATTACTTAAATAAAATTTCAATTGATCAAAACTCGAAAGAGTTTTAATATATCATACATAATTGTAATGTTAAAGTATTTGATCAAGTTATCTAGTGAGATTATACTTGTGTGTCGGTTTTTGAGGAGTAAGGATCATGGCACCACAAATTTTAAGAAATTTAAGTTGGATATTGATAGAGTGGGGTGGGTAAAATTAGATAGTTTTCTAGGATTATGTTTTACGTTAAGAGTAGAAATTGCTCTTGATCTTTCTCTAGCAAGAAATTTAGGGATGACACGTAGCCATAGCTCACAAAACCTCACAAAAACCTTAGCATTTCATTTTGTTACAAAGCAATCATGAATAGGTTGATCAGCTCTATATAAGGCGCTTGCTTTGACAAGTGGAACTTTGTGAGAATATGCCTCCTTACTGAGCAACACGACTTATACGGGTGAGGATGGGGTTGGGAGATGGCGAGGTCAGAAATATGGTGTTTAATTAGGCTAGGAAATAGAGAGCTAACGCCGGGCGGATTCTTAGTTGCGTTTCGAATCCATCTTGAACATCTTGTCCGTGAGAGACTTCATGTGAACATCCCAATAGCTCTTGCTCGGGCCAACAATGTGTTAGGTCAGCAGAGGTTTAAAAGCAATGATAATGTCACATACTAGAAGACGTTCAATCTCAAACACGTAATCTACTACTAAGACGATGTCCAAACTGTTGTGCGTAATGTGAAAGATCTTGTCTAGACGCTCAACCACGCCATGGGGATGTTAGCAGCAGCGTTGGATGATTAGTTTATGGTCTTGTGTCTTTACTGCATATGGTAGCTTTGTTTTTTGACTACGGTTCTTTTGGTAATATGTTATTCAGCTTCTTGTGTTTTTATGTTCATCTTTTATATTGTTCTTTTGTTATTTATACTCACCTGGTCAGATGAAGCTTTTTTTCATGGATATTGTTCTTTTGGTTATATGTTATTCAACTTCTTGTATTTTTCTGTTCATCTTTTACATTGTTCTTTTGTTATTGATATTCACCTTGTCAGGTGAAGCTTTTTTTCCTAAATATTGTTCTTTTGGTAATATGTTATTCATCTTCTTGTTCATCTTGTTGTGTTTCTCTTTGACCACTATCGTGCAGTGTTGATTAGCAACCCCCACTTAGAGCATCTTCAATAGTGCTCTTTATTTTAAAGAGCATATTTTATATAAATAAAGAACATCTTTATTGATTTTTAAATATAAAGAACAATTTTTTTATTCAAATCCAATAGACTCTTTAAATTTTAGGAGAAAGAATATGTTTTTTCAAGAAAGAAACTTAATATGAGAGATAAATCATAAATAAAATGCATAAAAATTTGTAATTTATTATTCAAAATTATGATAGAGAGTGAAATTTGTCTCTCTAAATTGGAGAGGCAATCTTATTCTTTAATTTATATTTAAAGAATAAAGAGTCTGTTGTACTCTTGTTTTTATGGATAAACTATTTATAATAAGGAGTTTAGGGCATATAAAGAGTCATTTGGAGATGTTCTTACACGATAAATTTGCGATAAATAAAAGTAAAGAACTAAAGAGTATAATTAGGATTGTAAGTCAAGAATTTGCAGTCATCATTCTTTTCAATTTTCATCAACTACGGATTCTGTGTTTGAGAAAAATCTAACTCCCATTTTGTATTTCAAATGACAACCCATTTTGCAAAAGGAAAACCCACAACTTTCTTTCTCATTCTCGTATCTAGTGGTCATAATGCAAACAATTACAAGCCAAAGTATAAACTATTTACGAATAAATTGGACATGTATATGAAAAAAAAAAAAAAAAATTGGAAGTGAAAAAAATGAAGAACAAAGCCAATAACTTTTTATTGACGTTGAATTTAAGGTGAAAAGATAGATCTATAGTTGAATTTAAAAAAGGAGATATCTTAAATTGAAAGATTTATTTATTTTTAATTAAAGACTTTGATTACAATTTTACCCTTCAATAAAAAGAAGACGGGGGCTAATTATCATATCCTAATGGGTAAAACTCATTGTTAAGGGCCCAAATAGTTATTAGGATATGCCAAAACCCTCTTTTCAACCCAAATACTTATAAGTCTATGAATAAAATACATTGTTTAAAAAGGCTTTTAAAAAAGGCCCATATAACTAATGGATTGAACTTATCATTAGAATTTTAAAAGAAAACAAAAATATTATCACACATCTCAAAATGTATCATAAAATTTACAATATATCTCAAAATCTCAAATGATACCTCGTAATGTCATTCACCAAATCATCACTTCATTTTGAAATAATGATTGGGTTGTGTAGTATGCAGTATTATTTCAACAACATATATAATTACACATTATCTACGTCATTTGAGATGTAAATTTTAGGATAATTCATTGGAGGTATAATAATAATATTATTGCATAAGAAAAAGCTTACTGATTGTTACCATCCACCACCGCCCTTGTTAGGCTTTGAAAACAAAACTTATATGGTTTATTCACCCAATATATTGGGGACATGGGGTATAACTTATAAAACTAGTTTGTAAAGGGAGGATGTCCAAATCTTAACTTAGTAATTTTAGACTTTAGAGTAATTAATTTGGAGTTTGGGCATCTACTTTCAAATAATAGATAAAGCCCCTTGTCTTCTCTCTTTAGCATTATGTTGGTTGACTTTGTGAAATGAAAACAAAGGATCTTAGATTAGAGGTTATAATATACAATTATAATTCTACAAATAGTTTTTTTTTCTTGTTTTTAATTTAATTCTTATATTAGTTGGCCCCTAAAACTCTTAATAATTCCTTGCATTGGTTGATTAATCAGACTCAGACCTAATCGAGATTCCTCATCTGTCATTTTGGCCCATCAGATGCCATGGAATACTCTTCTTTTTCATTGAAGATAAAACGAGAGGCTAAGTATCATTTACATCTCGTTATCGTTTAATAATTAGAGTATAATATATGTTGAGTCTTGAAATTTTTCTGAATCATAATACAAAGGGTCCACACAAACTAAAACACAAATTACATATCTCCCAACCAGAAAAGCTAGCTTTAAACGTGGTTGGTTTTTGCATCATTGGTTCAAATGTAGGCGTGTGAAGCCGAGCTTGTTTTGCTAGTATACATCACATGTCAGAGGATACCTTCATTATAGAAGAAGAAGTTGACCCTCAAGCCATCGCTGTTATTGATAGCTCATTCTCTAATTTCTTGTCGTCCAATGAGCCTACTGGCAAGATGTTTCTTCAACGACAACTGGCTAGCGCGTTAAGACTTACCATCAATATTCAATCTTAATCAAGATGTCAAAATATTTAATTTGATTGATCATACAACTCGGTTGAATATGCCCCAAGTATGTTTTGGCTTGACAAAAGCTTAATTTATAATTATATTTGATAAGTTTATACTGTCAAGAATGAGTTTCTTAATTATGGTGGCAATTTCTTATTTCTGTCCCATTTGCCGCTAAAGAATGGTGATCGTTAATTAATAAAAGTGCTAACAATTACATTATGGTTGGACCCAGTTCATAATTTCTGCTCTTCTCTTGTTGGCGACTCAAATAAAATAGAAAGGAAATGGAGGTCATTTTATTCTTCATGTACAGTAGATATGATATCTCTAATATAATTTCAAGTAATAACAGGAAGGAAACAAAAAACAAATTCAACGCTACAGAAGTTTAATATCATGCAATCAGTTGGCTATGAAATGACATACATTGATTTTAGAGTAGAGTCTTAGCTCTATCTTATTTCAAAAAAAAAAAACATGACTGCATGCAGGGTCACTTTAATAATGGAAGCCGCAGTCTTGTACACAAAAAGCAAACAGACGAAAACAATACTTTTAAAGGATGCGATAACTTCACTATATTGACACTGATACATAAAGTGAGTGAAATGCATGAACCCTAGGGTCGACGACACTGTATTTTCATTGTCATATCTTTTTGTGAAACATCCAAAGTTAGCAAGGTGACAGCTTCCAACACTGGCTACCTATACCGCTTTCACTTTTCTTCTTTATATCTGATTGATATTCCCAATGATCAATCTTTAAAATTTTGTTTCATTCTCTACTTGGTTCAATGCAATGCTCTTTCCACTTGAATTCGACTGCATGCCCTAAAAATGACCTTATTTTTTTAAAGAGAGAGCAAGTGAGAAGTAGGTAGTTCAGCACTCACTGCCATTATTCTGCCTTTTCCTACTATGTATGATACTATCAAACAAGGCTTAATTAAAGCGACTAAATGAAGTTAAACAAGTCATATTATTTTACAATAACCGATTATTAGTTGAAGAAATTAAGTTTTATTATATATAATTAACTTATGAAAAAGTCTTCCCATACATACTTGAAGCATGTGCTCATACTCCAACTTAAAAGGTTTATTTAATGTAATATATAAATGCTTTTTGACCATGTTCAGTTAATGAGGCTCATATACATATAATTACATATTAATAGTTGTATTAATTCAAGCACTGTTGAATCTAATAACTCACTTATAGGACGAGACATGAGGTTTTAATACTATAAAAATGATTAATAGGTGGATATGATATGGTATAAAAATGATATTCCCTGTGCAAGTTGACAGTTGTATTATTAATTTTATTAATATTAGTCAACAATGGGGCGGGAGGAACACTTCTTTTTCTTGGTAATTCAGAAGTTTAAGTTTTAAATTAAATCTGATTCCTTTGCAATTAGCATATATTTGGTTTCATTAACGGATCCATCCTCCTCATTAATGTTAATACTATTTGGATTCGTATACCTACCGATGGTGCTTGAAGAAAGCTACAGAAAGATGTAGCTTTCCAGCTATAGCCAAATGGGTTCCACAGAGCTTGAAGTAACCTAACTTGCTTCACTACCTATGCAATAATTTAAATAGTACAATAAATACCCCATTTTTTTATATACTAATATATTATTCTTTGCTTTGTTTCAATTATATAGTTCACCTTCAAACTTTCATCATGTACAATTTAAAAACTTTGGAATTTAATGAAACCCACAATGCAAGTATATTTAGTTTTAAAATAATTATATCAATAAACATTCATTAATTTGATGCATAAATTTAGTTTGGAACAAGTACTGTTTTTACGAAATTAATGTTTGGGCACAGGAGGAGAGGTTAAAGATGCCAATCAATAATTGAATGATTTTGCATAAGCATTAACTCAACCTTCTTAAGATAAGGTGAAAAGATATATAAAATTGTTGCTAAGTTTATAGAAGGCAAATCATGGAATAAAATAAAATTAATTAGGTGTCTTCTAATCAATCCTTACAAATAATGAAATTGGGAGTCAAATACTGGGATTACTGCCAAAACCCTTTAAGAAGATCAACCAATGAAATACAACAATTGTGAGTTGTTCCTCATCCATCTAATCAACATGACTTTATTATATAAAATAATTAAATAATATTAAGATGCATGTATGTATCACATAACAAGGAAGAGTTAATTTAATTTTTCTATATTTATATATGAATATTAGAACACTACCCATTTAATCCAAACAAAAAGTAATACTTTAACATTTTATTTACTTAACATAAGCTAATTATATGTATAAATTAAACTTCCAAAGGGTGGCTACAAATGGCAATTACTGTAAAAGACAAGTTTGTCTTTATATCTTGTTTTAGGTCTAATAGAATATTAATTAAAAGGCACCCAACCATTAACATAAGAAATTGAACATAGACTGTTTCCACTTGAAGAGAATAAAAATCAATATGGGTAATGGGTTTGTGCATTGATCTCATTGTTTTTGTTTTCTCAGCGGTTTAAGTAATAAATAAATCAATTTGGAAATCATTTTTATTTAGAAACCTAGCTATCATTATCAAGATGGGCTTTTGATCTTTTCACCTTTTAGGTCACCACTATAACTAATATTTTTATATATTTATACAGATTGCCTGTCTAAAGAAGAAAAGATACAATATGATATAACATATTAGGTACGCACTATTCCTCTCATAATACTTTACTCAATAAAAATGCATATATTATATATAGCTGTTATTGTAATTAGGTTTTTTAATGAAAAGTTTACGTATCCAAACATGCAACTTCGAGCTATATATATCAAGTCACCCTAAGTACTATGTATATGATAAACGTATATTAATTATCAGTATGGGGATCATAGAGTTATTGATAGTCCATATATATATATATATATATATATATATATATGGTCTTTCTGATTTGATCAATTAATTGAACTTGTTAATGTTATGGGAAACTTTTATCATATTCAACAAGTTTAAAAAACTAATTGTGTGCCCTGGACCATCGTCCACATTGTCTACTTGTCCCTACTATTTGTCCAACTTGGGTTTCTCTACCAAGGATGCACATTTTTTCATGAATCTGGATTGCTTTTTAACAGCCAATAATCTAATTTTTACTTCATGAATTATTTACAAGTGATATTGGTGCTTATGAGATTTATGCAGAAATTCTCATGTTGAGTGGTCATATTGTTGTTCCCAATGGAGACATAAGCGCGTGCTGATGTTTAAGTCTTTTTGTGCAGGTTTTTGAAGAATTTGATCTTGTTCCTATAGAAAGTGCTTCCCTTGCACAAGTTCATGTTGCTCGTACGCATGATGGCAAAAAGTTGCTGTTAAGGTTTTATTCACTGTCATTTTTACCTCAAAGTTCATTTAGTATGCTAAGCAGAGTCCAAGTTTCTATGCAAATTATGCACAAATATAGGACTTGAATGTTTCTTAATTGCTTTCTATGTCAAAATTATTTCCTCAACATTCAAGTTCAGTATACTCACATGACCGATACCGCGGCTGCAGATCATGCCACTGTGGAGCTGATTGTGAATACCCTTCATAAGTTTTTTCCTTCTTTTGACTATAGGTATGTTTCTGCATGGTTCATGTGCTTGTCAATTATCCCTCCATCTTCCAATCATTGATAAAGCATTTATTTGCACGAAAAATAACTATAATATTTGGATGCTCCATTTTTTGTATATACCTGGATGGGTCACTCTGTATGCATCTATTAAAATGGTTTTCACATTTTCTGAAACTTCTAGTGTTAATTGATATTTTTATGACTTACATGTGCAGATGGTTGCTTGATGAAATGGCGTGAAAGTTTGCCCAAGGTCAACTACTTGCTTATTGCAAGTACTGTTGCTATGTAATTGAACTTCTGTAGGCTTGTTAGAAATGAAATTCCTCTAGGTTTCTATTTTCAATTATTTGAAATGAACTTCTGTAGACTTGTTGGAATGAATTGTGCTACTGACTTTGGGTATTAGAAGACCACAGGAAAGGATAGGCGTGTTCACTACAAAAGTTAAGGTGTGGGGATGATAAAGACTCTGGCTTTCCACCGAGGTAAAGCTCCAAAAGGTGACCGAACTGATTGGGTTATGCATTTTTGTTTTTGGTTATGCACACATGATAGTGCAATTTTGGATTTTCATGGCTCATGTTGCTAAAAAATCCATGTATGGACTATTGACTTTATATACAATGAAGATAATTGATGTTATTGATCCACGTTTTTGTATTGTGTCTCTCTTATTTTATCGATGTTCAATGTGTTCACCAAGTGAATTATAAAGAACAGCAACATTGCTCTTAAATGTAATCCTATTTGTTGTTAAATTTCAGTCGCTAAAATAATAAACAACCTGGACTAATCCATTATTACTGACTACAAAACTTAGTTTCCAAATCTCATGTACTATGGGCAATTATACCACTTAGATGTAGAAAAATCTATTTTTCTAACCAAATGATTAGTTATGAAATCAAAGAAAGCAAATTGGCCAAACACTTCTAGCAACTAAAATTGAGCTGCTTTTGTCATTGATAATTTAGTCATTAAAACACACTTTTTGCAACTAATTTAATGGTTGCGGAAAGGAGATTATCATATTTCGGTCTAACATTCACCGACTAATTTTTTTTTACAATTACAATTAAAGTTTTAGTCACTAAAAGAGGCATTTTGCAACTAAAAAAGTAGTTGCAAAATGTTTTTTACCAAATTACCCTTAAGCATTTGGCATCTATTTTTTTTTTGGAAATTAATATCCATTTTTTATCACTAAAAAGCTATATTCTGCAGCTAACCAAATTACCCTTATTCATTGGGTGTCTAATCTAGGGGACTATTTAATGAGACAATTAGTAACTAAATTGCTGGTCGCTAAAGAAAAAGTTTTGGCGTCTAACCATGAGTTTAGTTGCGGATACTTTCTGTGATAACGATTTTGCAACTAGTTAGCGACTAAGAATTTTAAACGTGATAAACAATCGGTGTCTAAATTTGACTATTAACATCTATTTTCAATAGACGTCAAATGCCATTTTTCTTGTAGTGGATGTATTTCTACCCATTAAAAAAAAACACTAAACTCTTAATTAAACCTGTTATATACATAATAAGAGAAAAACATTTAGATTATATTTGATATTTTATTATTTTTTACATTCTCCATAGCATCATCATTTATATTCATTGAAATAGAAACACGCATGACTAACCAACAGATGAAAATTCAATTTGATGATAAGGAAAACTCATTTTTATTTAATTTTGCCTTTTAATTTAGGGGTTTGAATTTGATAAATTATTATATTATATTATATTGATGGGATATTGAAAATTGCACCTGGTTCAGTGTACTTGTGTTGATTTTTTTTTTTTTTTTAAAGCCATACAGTGGATTCCAATTTTCTCATTTTTTTTAATCTTAAATTTTTTTTTATGATTTATTTATCAAAACCAGGGAGTACTTTACTTGAAGTAGAAGAAGAAGAAGAAGTCCATGATTTCAAGAAAACTAATAAAATATTATAAGATAAAGATATGGTTATAAACAATAAAAAGATATGGTTATAAACAATAAAATCGGTGATTTATGGTGAAGTAGTTGTGATATGACGTTACATAGTAATTAATTACAATTAATCTCGGGGAATTATTTTTTAATTTCCAGTGTGAACAATATTCCCTAGTATCCCTAAACTTAGCTGTTGAGGAAAGGATATTTTATTATGGAATTACCAATTTATGGGGACCTAATCCATGTTTAAGCTCCTAGTTTTAGGTCATTACCTCTAATATTGAATATGATTTAATTCAAGGTTAAAGAAATAGACCCCCGAGTTACTGAGTATGATATAATAACAAAAATTCTCTTGTTCATAAAATTTAGTTCATTATGAGTTAATAAATATTATGAAATAACCTTCTTATCGTTTATTTTAACATTAGAGAAATTTCTATTACTTTTTAAATTAAAAAAAAAAATTTATTATTTTATCATACTTAAAAGGAATTAATACCATTAACCTTTAATAATATAGTATTTTTGGCTTTAAAGAAAGCAGAAACTGGGACATGAACAGTTGTGCTTTTGCAGGATCACTGCAACAATTTTATTTGATTTCTTGTTTTCCATATGATATTCATAAGAAATTAAAGTCCATCCTTATAATTAAAGTGCAATTTTGCATGAATACCAATAGAAATTTAAGACATTTGAGCACTCCTAATAAGAAGATATCTCGTGTGTTCAATCGTGAATAGAAAGACAATAATTTTAATATTACCTGACAATAAAGGAATAGTACGATATTCTTCAATATATAATAATTTATTTGATTACCGTTTTCCATTTTGTTAATTACATTACAACTTGAAGTATGTTAAATTTTCTAACAATTAAGATGTGAATTAACCAAACATATAATCTTGATTTGATTGTAACAACAATCAAATCAAGTAAAATAGAATAAGATTTTAAAAGTAAAGTATGGTTTATAAATATAAAATTCACAAATCACAATCGTCAATAATTCACAAGTGTTAAAAGGGGTAATTTATTAGAATAAAGTTGGCGAAAAAACCCCGAAAGTTTAAGCTTTCATTTTACAATGGATTAGTGATATGATGAGCTTAATTAATTATTAATTAATAATTTTATCTAAATAATCTAACTTTAGGCGTTAATATTATATAATATAGAGTAAACAATTTTTTACCATCCAAGTAATGGTCTAATGATCTTTCCCATCCAAAAAGCTTCAAAATACAATTTTACTCTCCACAATTCAGTTTCGTTAGTCAATTTCATAATAAAGAAGGGTAGGATAGTCAAAAGTCTGTTATAAGTAAGGGCAGGACGGTCAATTAACATTAATTTCATTTTTGGGCTTTTTGTCGAATAGGTGGAGTGCCAACTTCACAAACGTTGATTTCCAATGCCGGAAATGATTCAAAAGCCCAAAAAAACAACACGAACAACTTCGAAAACAATCCTAGTCAACCTCCAAAGATCAATCTCCTTTCAATTCCTTAGAAACAAACTCCAATCGAACCCAAAAAACCACTAAAATCGAAAACCCTAGGGTGAGTGGAGGTTGGTGAATGGTGAGTGTTACACTATTATGAATCATTATTCTGTTATCCTATTTGAATTTAAAGTAGAATAAATGTTTGTTTAATTATTAAGGGAACCCATTATGAAAATCAATCCTACTCAAATAGGATTTTTGGTCTAAAAATGAAAAGACAGTGGGATTTGTTTTCGTATTATCCAACTCTGTTCAACTTAAAACACTTTTCTACCCAACTTTATTCAACTTAAAACATTTCTCTTTCTGTCATTCAAATCTGAAAATTAATCCACCTAAGACCACCACCACCTGCCAGCACCTAGCCGCCAACGACGTGGTCGGAATGGTGCATGATAGGTTGGATTTGGCCAATCGTGTGCCAATTTGGCCGTTTCCAACCAAATTCACCATGGATTTGGCCAGAAATGACAAGATCTATCTAGCTATCTGGCCGTTAACAACGACCAGAGCTATCTGACCAAAAATGGTCATATCGACGCACGACCAGCCAGATCCAACAGGTCGTGGGCCATTGCAATGACTGTCGTCCGGAGGTGGTGGTCGGCTGTCCTCTTGGGTGGCTGGGGTACTTTAGTTAATTTTTAAACTTTTATTGTGGGCATGTTTAGCTAAATTAAAAAAGGTAAGGAGTTAAAAATAATAATAAATATTTTCAAAAAATGTACCAAACAACTATTTTGTCTTAAAGACATTTAAAAAAAAAAAAAATGTACCAAACAACTATTCCAACTCTAATATAATTTTTAAGAGTAATGCTAGATGTACAAAGACTCTTACAAAGAGTCTTTATACAAAGTGATGTGACAATTGTCATACCACTAGTTTACATCAATCTTCTCTTTCTTTTCACAAACTAGTGGTGTGGAAACTGTCACATCACTTTATACAAAAACTCTTTATGAGAGTCTTTGTACATTTAACATTTCTCAATTTTCAAATATATTACCAAATACATTTTCAGAATTTGATCATATTCGATTTAATCCAAATCAACTCAACTTAAAATACTTTTTCAAAATAACATTTTTCAAATAATCTACCAAACATGCCCTAAAAAACCACTTATTATACTTTTTAATCCAAATAAGATAACATCATAATAATAATCTAGAATAGTGTAACAAAGGGGCCTGGCATTTGAAAGAAGGATATTTTATTATGGAATTACCAATTTATGGGGGAGCTAATCCATGTTTATTAATGTCATTAACCCTTTATTATATATATGGTATTTTTGGATTTAAAGAAAGCAAAAACAGGGACATAGAATATCATCATTGCAACAATTTTATTCAATTTCGTGTTTTCCACATGAAATTAAAGTCAATCCTCATAATTAAAGGGCAATTATGCATGAATACAGAATAACAATAGAAATTTGAGCTCTTCTAGTAAAAGGATCATGAGAATAATTTTAATATAAAGTGACAATAAAAGAATATATAATAATTTATTGTTAAATTCTATAACGATTATGATGTTAAAAAGTGAATTAACCAAACATATAATCTTGATTTGATTGTTATAAATATAAAATTTACAAATCACAATTGCCAATAATTCACCAATGTTAAAAGGGGGGTCGTTTATTAGAATGGATTAGTGATACGATGAGCTTAATTAATTATTTTATAATATAATATTCTTTAACTGATAAATGCGCGCATGTTTGTCCAGTGAGGATATGCGATATATTCTGCAACAAAGTATCAAGTTTACAAAGAAAGGGAATCAAACCTAAAAGGTTTAATTATACGTTACCTTTTGATTAAATATTTAATCACATATATGTTTAGGTAAGGCTGAAGATCTTATTTTTCATTGGTCACTATCTTAGTATATTACTCTTAAATTTTAATTAAAAAAATCGAAGAAAAAAAAGGGGAAACTTTAATATTTAATAGGCATTAATTATCAAAATATAAACTAATTAAGATCTGGAAAACACTTAGAATATTAGACCCTTTTCTCATACTCAAATTAAGGAATCATCCAACTTTAAATGCTTTATTAATAAAGGTCATTTTCAATATTTTTTTGATAAAAATGCCCTTAACTCGTGCCGTTCAAGAGTACATCATTTGTGCGCATGGATACAGTCATTCTTAGATCACACAAGTGGTTATCATTATGAACTCTTGACTTCACTTTTACATCTCAAAAGAAATATTCGTATAAATTAGACTCAGGCGCTCGAGTGAATTCTCTCTTAAGGCACAAGAGTGACTCTTGTGAACTCTTACACCCCAAGAATGGATTAATTCACCTACTAAATGCTCGTGTAGAGTAGACTTGGATGCCCGAGTGAATTCCCTCTTGAGGTGTAAGAGTGACAACACTCAATGCGGGTATGACATTGAAATATATATGGGGTTATTTTTATCAAAAATTTATAGACAAAGTCTTAGTAACAACTAACAAAGCCATATAAAAATGGGTCATTTCTTAATTTCAGTTTTGAAAAGGGGTTGATTAGTAATTTCATCGGCATGATCTGTCTATTTTTTGGGGAATGGTGGAAATGACAAGAAATTAAGAATATGAGATAGAATGAAGGGTAATTTGGGGAATGTCATTGAATATTATCCTTAAATACTTTCATTTTCCAGTCCCTTTCTTGTCACGATTGAATAACATAATTAATCATATAATATAAATTATCAAAGCCAATAATTTTGAGTGACGTTGAATTTAAGTTGAAAAGATAGATCTATAGTTGAATTTAAAAAAGGAGATATCTAAAATTGAAAGATTTATTTATTTTTAATTAAAGACTTTGATTATAATTTTACCCTTGAATGAAAAGAAGATGGGGGCTAATTATCATATCCTAATAGGTAAAACTCATAGTTAAGAGCCTAAATACTTATAAGTCTATGAATAAAATACAATGTTAAAAAAGTATTTTAAAAAATGCCCATATAACTAATGGATTGAACTTATCATTAGAACTTTAAAAGAAAAAAAAAATATTATCACACATCTCAAAATACATCATAAAATTTACAATATATATCAAAATCTCAAATGATGCGTCGTCGTGTCATTCACCAAATCATCACTTCATTTTGAAATAATGTTTGGGTTGTGTAGTAGTATTATTTCAACAGTAGTATTATTTCAACAACATATATAATTACACATTATCTACATCATTAGCAGACAATAAGATAAAACACTTGTCGTCTTGTCTCCTCTCTTTCACATGAGATGAATATTAGCACTTAGCAGAGCATTACGTTGGTTGGTAATTGTTGACTTCGTGAAATGAAAACAAAGAATCTTAGATTAGAGGATATACAATACAATTATAATTCTATTTAATACTTAATTTTTACGGAAAGGTAAACAATTAGTTTCTTCATATGGTGGTTTTTTTTTTTTTTTAAATTTAATTCTTATAATAGTTGGCCCATCAGATGCCATGTAATATTCTTCTTTTTCATTGAAAAGAAATGAAAACAATTTTAGCTAATCATCAAGATAAAAGGAAAGGATAAGCATCATTTAGGTCTCCTTATCGTTTAATAATTAGAGTAAAATATACGTTTGAGTCTTGAATTTTGTTGATACTTGATTTTAACACTAACAACTTCGCACATGTAAAATGCTTAGAAGTCACACGTAAGATGATTATAAAAGTTAATTATGGTGCTGAGATGATATATATTTGAAAAAACATAAATAAAAAATTGATAAGAGAGATTTTTATAATAGTTTAGATCGATGTTTGAAGCAAATCTTACGTCTATTATTATTTTATTATTTTCTGACTATTTTTATGATATCCCCTGTAAGACATACAAAGAAGGAGTAATGTTTTGTTTACAGAGAAAAATAATTGTTGAAGCTCAAATTTGTTCACAGCTCTCGTATGCCCAACTCCCTTTTTTCTATGAAGAGAGATGTCTATTTATACCTTTGAACTTAATGTAACGAGTGTTTTTGCCAATTGTCTTGACACGTAAAGACCTTCATTAATCCCCGATCTTAAAATAAGATATGATTAATATAAATGCTCTTAATAACAGTTTAAGTCGGTTTGGTTTTGACAACTAATGTTATTTTGTTTTTAAGCATTTGTCGAACTTTGATTGATGGGACTGACAGCTCATTTTGATTGGTGGTGTTGATATCAGTGTGTATTTTTTGCATAACAAACTTTTTCTGCATAATACAAAACGGACGTTTATACTTTATCCATGCAAACTAAAACACAAATTAGATATGTGATTGGTATTTGGTACTTTAATTCTCCCAACCAGAAAAGCTAGCTTTAAACGAAAAAGTGGTTGGTTTTTGCATTATTGGTTCAAATTTAGGGGTGTGAAGCCGAGCTTGTTTTGCTAGTACACATCACATATGACAGGATATCGCATTATAGAAGAAGAAGAAGAAGAAGTCGACCCTCAAGCTCAAGCCATCGCTGTTAGTGATAGCTCATTCTCTAATTTCTTGTCGTCCAATGAGACAAAACCTCTCAATCAAACTCATGTCACATCAATCCTACTAGCAAGATGCTTCTTCAACGATAACTCGCTAGCTAGCGTATTAAGACTTACCATCAATATTCAATCTTAATCAAAATGCCAAAATATTTAACATGACTGATCATACAACTCAGTGGAATATGCGCCAACTATGTTTTGGCTTGACAAAAGCTTAATTTATAATTATATTTGATAAGTTTATACAGTCAAGAATGAGTTTCTTAATTATGGTGGCAATTTCTTATTTCTGTCCCATTTGCCGCTAAAGAATGGTGATCATTAATTAATAGAAGTGCTAACAATTACATTATGGTTGGACCCAGTTCATAATTTCTGCTCTTCTCTTGTTGGCGACTCAAATAAAATAGAAAGGAAATCGAGGTCATTTTATTCTTCATGTATAGTAGATATGATATCTCTAATATAATTTCAAGTAATAACAGGAAGGAAACAAAAAACAAATTCAACGCTACAGAAGTTTAATATCATGCAATCAGTTGGCTATGAAATGACATACATTTATTTGAGAGTAGAGTCTTAGCTCTATCTTACTTCAAAAACAAACATGACTGCATGCAGGGTCACTTCAATAATGGAAGCCGCAATCTTGTACATAAAAGCAAACAGATGAAAACAATATTTTTAAAGGATGCGATAACTTCACTACATTGACACTGATACATAAAGTGAGTGAAACTGAAATACATGAACTCTAGGTCGACTGCGTATTATTTTTATTGATGCTTGATTTTGGTACCAATGAATACGTATAAAATGTTAAGCAAGTTTTAGAAATTAATAGTGATTGATTTTGCGAGTTAGGATAAGATTCTGTTGAATTACAAAGATTGAATAATAAATAAGATAATGATAATTTTATAGTGGTTTAGATACTTAAAGCGATTTCTACATCTACTATTTCTTTTATATAAATGTGTTACAAGAGGTCGCTTATAGTGAACAGTGAACAGAAGCACAAGGAGTACTATGTATTCAAAGAGAATATTAAGCCAATTTCTTTCTCGTAGGTTGTCTTTGCTATTGATTGTTATGAAAATCATAGATCCCGATTTTGTGAGGGGGAGTCCTCTATTTATAGCTACTGAATTCAAAGTGATGATTATAAGTCTACAAGTGGGTAGGTGCTGTGTAAGTCCTTCCTTGCATCCTATTAACTGATAACTTAGGAAATATCATCAAATTATCAGGGGTTTAAATAAGTGTGTAGTCTTCATTCACTCATAGACAATATCTGAATCTACTAGGTTATTGACAACCATATTCTCTCTGTCTTGGGGTGACGTAGTAGATTCTGGATAACATAAAGTCTTTCTGAACTCTAATTGGTGTTCATTGATGTAAGCTTACCTCAACCATGATTTGTTTAGGCATAACAATTTTCATTTTCATATTTTTTTTGTGAAACATCCAAAGTTAGCAAGGTGACATGATTTGTTTAGGCATAACAATTTTCATTGTCATATTTTTTTGTGAAACATCCAAAGTTAGCAAGGTGACAACTTCTAACACTGGCTCCCTAGACCGCTTTCACTTTTCTTCTTTATATCTGACTGATATTCCCGATGATCGATCTTTACAATTTTGTTTCATTCTCTACTTGGTTCAAATTGAATGTAATGCTCCTTCCACTTGAAAATCGACTGAATGCCCTAAAAATGACATAAAATCGACTCACAGTCACAGCAATTATTCTTCCTCTTCCTACTATGTATGATACTATCAAACAAACCTTAGTTAAAGCGACTAAATGAAGTTAAACAAATCATATTATTTTACAATAACCGATTATTAGTTGAAGAAATTAGGTTCTATGATATATAATTAACTTATGAAAAGTCTTCTCATATTTGGAGTATATCTATATTAATTAAAGCATTAATATTGTTGAATCTAATAACTCATTTATAGGACGAGACATGTGGTTTTAATACAATAAAAATGATTAATCGGTGGATATGATATGGTATAAAAAAATATTCCCTGTGCAAGTTGACATTTGTAATTTTGTATTATTAATTTTATAATATTAATTAATTAAGGGTTAGTCAACAATGGGGCGGGAGGGGCACTTCTTTTTCTTGGAATTTAAGAAGTTATAAAGAGAATCTGATTCCTTTGCTTCGCATATATTTGGTTTCATTAGCGGATCCATCTTCCTCTTTAATCTTAATATTATTTGGAATCGTATCCCTACCCACGGTGGTTGAAGAAAGCTACAGAAACATGTAGGTTTCCAACTATAGCCAAATGGGTTCCACAGAGCTTGAAATAACCTAACTTTCTTCACTACCTATGCAATAATTTAAATAGTACAATAAATACCCCATTTTTATATATACTAATTTATTATTCTTTGCTTTGTTTCAACTACATCAATAAACGTTCATCATGTACAATTAATTCCCACCAAATTTCTGAGGCGATTAAAAACTTTGGAGTTTAATGAAACCCACAATACATCCTCTTCTCTATCTTACATCATAAAAGTTTCTGAGAAGCGAGCAGCCAGATCAGGTGAAAAAAGATATAAAATTATTTCTAAGCTTACGAAAGTCAAATCATGAAATAAAATAAAACTAGCTAATTTGCTAATTATTTAATTACATGTCTTATAATGACTGAATAATGTTAGATTGGGAGTGCAAATAATAGGATTACTGCCACCACCCCACATTTATATAATAATTTTTAAGAAGATCAACCAACGTGAGTTGTTCCTCATCCATCTAATCAACATGACTTTATTATATAAAAGATAATTTTGTCTTTATATCTTGTTTTAGGTTTGATAGAATATTAATTAAAAGGCACCCAACCAGTAACACAAGAAATTAAACATAGACTGTTTCCACTTGAAGAGAATAAAAATAAATACGGGTGTTATGACTAAGAAATTAAAGGCTGACGTGGAGTTACGTGACGAAACGTGGCCTACTCCCGTCAGAACAGTAAGCGCATGTCAGGCCTGCCCAACGCCCTGGTGCTCCCACGTGTCTGCTAACCTGCTCCAAATCGCGTAAAATCGGCTTGGAAGATGGGTAATGGGACGTAAAATCAGATTAGGTCCTGACAATCACACCAACCTATGGATTTAATGATGATTACACGCTTCAGCTTGATATAAAATGAAGGAGACCCCTTCATTAAGGGGATTCGACAATTTTACATAAAAACTCTCTCTCTTGTAAACAAGACGTTTATTTTTTCTAAATCTCTTGTAAGTCAGTCCGCTATTACGACCTGACCCACACTGTCAATATCAATACAAATCAGTGGACATAGGATTTACTACCTTAGCATCCGAACCACTTTAAAAGCTCTCATAGCATTTATTTCGTATTGATAATCCATATTCACGTGCGTTCCTTGTCCAATCAACGTTGCGTACGTGTCGATTGGTTGGTGCATAAATCACGCATCAACAATGGGTAATGGGTTTGTGCATTGATCTCATTGTTTTTGTTTTCTCAGCGGTTTAAGTAATAAATAAATCAATTTGGAAATCATTTTTATTTAGAAACCTAGCTATCATTTTGATCTTTTCACCTTTTAGGTCATCACTATAACTAATATTTTTATATATTTATACAGATTGCTTGTTTAAAAAAGAATAAGATACAATATGATATAACATATTAGGTACGCACTATTCCTCTCATAATACTTTACTCAATAAAAATGCATATATTATATATAGCTGTTATTGTAATTAGGTTTTTTAATGAAAAGTTTACGTATCCAAACATGCAACTTCGAGCTATATGTATCAAGTCACCCAAGTACCATGTATATGATAAACGTATATTAATTATCAGTATGGGGATAATAGAGTTATTGATAGCCTATAGATATAATCTTTCTGATTTGATCAATTAATTGAACTTGTTAATGTTATGGGAAACTTTTCTTATATTCAACTCTATATGAATTTCACATTAATTCATTTCATATTGATGTTAGGATTAATATAACCCCGATGAATATTAAAATCATATATTATTATATGTATAGATATGATAAGTGTCGGCCATCGAGCATGGGAGATTGCATCACTTTGTTACCTTATAGTAAATTATTTCAATGGGTATAGCTAACCATTTCTTGCTTCAGGAAACATCGGCCTCATCTTAAGGACAATAATTTAATTAAAAAACATATTATGTATGCCCATTTGAAAATGGAACCATTTCTATTTCTAACCATTAAAAAAAAAAAAAAAAAAACTAAACTCTTAATCAAACCTGTTATATACATAATAAGAGAAAAACATTTAGATTATATTTGATATTTTATTATTTTTCACATTCTCCATAGCATCATCATTTATATGCATTGAAATAGAAACACGCATGACTAACCAACAGTTGAAAATTCAATTTGATGATAAGGAAAACTCATTTTTCTTTAATTTTGTCTTTTAATTTAGGGGTTTGAATTTGATAAATTATTATATTATATTATATTTATGGGATATTGAAAATTGCACATGGTTCAGTGTACTTGTGTTGATTTTTTTTTTTTTTTTTAAGTCATACAGTGGATTCCAATTTTCTCTCTCTTTTTTTTTTTTTATCTTAATTTTTTTTTATGATTTATTTATCAAAACCAGGGAGTACTTTACGTGAAGTAGAAGAAGAAGAAGTCCATGATTACAAGGCATAGGTATGAATAATTTTATTAATTTTTGCTGGAGATGGCGATTAATTAACAAACAATTGAAAGCCATCCAATGACTATTATTGAAAATGCCTGCTCAAAATATTGTTTAATTACAATTTGAACCACTTCAAAACATTTTCCTTAAAGCGACAGCTCCATACCTTAGAAACCTAATAAAATATTATAAGATCAAGATATGGTTATAAACAATAAAATCGGTGATTTATGGTGAAGTATTTGTTGTAGGAAAAATGACTCATTTAGCAAAATCTCACATAGAGTAGAAGTGAAAATAGAGAAATGTTTAAAGACTTATATGAAATAAGTCAAAGGTTAGTATGTCCCACGTTGCTTAGGAATGAAAGTGGGGAAACTTTTGAGGCCTATATATAAGGACCCAAGCCATAGTTATAAGCATCCCAAATTATATTTCAATTACACCTCTCTTGTATAGAGTTCTTTTATTAAGGACTCTTTAGTTGAAAAGTTTTGTTGTATCTCCCCTTTGTTTTGGGTAATTTTTTTTATGACCATATAATTTGGGTATTTGTAGTATTGCTCAAAAAGTTTGTAATATTCTTTGGAGATAGTGGAGTTTTCTTTTGCAGCGCCCAAAGACATAGGTTATAATACCGAACCTAGTTAATTCCTGGTATTCTTTATTTTTGCATTTATTTTGGCTATTTATTTCTGCTCTAGTAGTTGTTATTATTATATTTAAATAGCTAGCATTGAGTTTATGTTTCCGTTGCATAACAAGTGGTATCAGAGCCTAGGTTTAGAATAGTGAGTAGCTATTTGTATGGTTATATGCATGTCTAGGAGAATTCTTTCAACAAGACGATAAGAGTCTAAGGAGACTGAATTTTAAATGGGACCATTTGTGACCCCTCCATTGTTTCTTGGGAATTTACCTGGTGCGTATTGAATCATTTAAGCACTTACTACTATCTAAGGCTATTGTTAAGTTTTTGTTAGCTATTGAATATAGTAATTTGTGGAGCTTGGTTATTGGGGACTTTTTCTACCAAGCCAATTGAGTAAGGCATAAATGGCATTATCATCCGAGGATTCATCGTTTGAGGCATCACCGTCCGCGGCACCACCATCCTTGCCAGTAAAGAAGATAACAATTACAAATGCAAAAATTGATGTTGAAAAATTTGATGGTCAAAATAATTTTGGCTTGTGGCAGAGTGAGGTAATGGATAGCTTGTATCAACAGAATCTAGATATCGTTCTGCAGTAGGAAAAACCAGAAGATATTTATGAGAAAGACTGGGTGAGGTTGAATGTAAAAGCTTGTAGGATGATTCGCTCATGTCTTTATAGAGAGCAAAAATATCTATTCATGAAAGAGATTTCTACCGGTAAGTTATGGAAGGCGCTGGAAAACAAATACATAAAAAGAAGCAATGGGAATCGACTCTATTTGATGAAAAGATTGTTTCGTCTTCAGTTGAAACCAAATACGAATATCAGTTGCCATATTGATACATTTAACAGATTAGTTGCTGATTTGTTAAATTTGGATGAAACATTCAAAGATGAACATAAAGCTATGTTGTTGATTGGATCTCTTTCGGATGAATTGGATCATCTTAGTATTACACTTCTTCATGGGAAAGAAAAATTGTCCTTTGAAGAAGTTTGTTCTGCTTTGTCCAATCATGAAATTCGGAAAAAGGATCAGAAGGAGAATAGAGATGAGTCAGCAGAAGCACTTGTAGCAAGAGGGCGAAGTCAGAGTCAGAGTCGTAAGAATGAGAGAAAGGGAAGATCTCATTCAAAGGGAAAACTTAATAGGGATCAATGTGCCTTTTGTCATGAGAAAGGGCATTGGAAGAAAGATTGTCCGAAGTTGCAAAAGAAAAAGGGCAAAGTTGCTTCTGATGCATATGTTGTTGAGCGTGAATAAGATGATTCAGATTTCTCTCTAGTTAGCCTACTATCCATCTCTGGATCAAATGAGTGGATTGTGGATTCTGGTTGTACCTATCATATGTGTCCTCACCAGGAATGGTTCTTTAATTTTGAAGAACGTGATGAAGTTGTTTATATGGGCAATGATGATGCTTGTAAAACAACTAGGATAGGTTCAATTCGGTTGACGAATCATGATGGCTTAACTAGAACGCTGACAAATGTTTGATATGTACCAAAGTTGAAAAAGAATCTCATCTCTTTGGGAGCCTTGGAATCTAAAGGATTCACGGTGAATATGCGAGATGGAATTCTAAAGGTTTCTTCAGGCGCTCTTGTGGTAATAAAAGGCATAAAGAGAAACAACTTGTATTACTATAATGACAGTACAGTTATTGGAACGACAACTAGTCGCACAGAAGGATGCAGATTCAGAAAAACTCAGGTTGTGGCATATGCGTTTAAGGCATGCAAGTGAAAAGGCCTTACTTAGTTTTGTGAATCAAGGCTTATTGAAATGTGCAAAGACCTGTAAGCTGGATTTCTAAGAGCATTATATTTTGGGAAAACAGACAAAAGTGAAATTCGGCACCGCAATACATAATACTAAGGGTATCTTGGATTATGTTCATTATGATGTGTGGGGACCTATCAAAGCAGCATCTTTGGGAGGTATGCACTATTCTATCACTTTTGTAGATGATTTTTCCAGAAGAGTTTGGGTGTATGTGATGAAAACTAAAGATGATATATTTGGTGTTTTCCTTAAATAAAAAAAGATGATTGAGACTCAAACTGGTAGAAAGATCAAGAAACTACATACAGATAATGGTGGGGAGTATCGTAGTGATCCGTTTCTAAAAGTTTGCCAAGATGAAGGTATAGTATGTCACTTTACAGTAAGGAATACACCATAGTAGAATGGGGTGGCATATTGCATGAATCGAACTATACTGGAGAAAGTTTGATGTATGTTGTCCAATTCTGGGTTGGGCAAAGAGTTTTGGGTTGAGACAATTATATATGCGTGTTATCTCATTAATCGTCTACCGTCAGCTGCAATTGAAGGCAAGACGCCAGTTGAGGTATGGTTTGGAAACTTATTTCTGATTATGACTCTTTACATGTTTTTGGTTCTACTGCTTATTATCATGTGAAAGAGTCTAAGTTATATCCTAGAGCAAAGAAAGCAGTATTTATGAGGATTACCTCAAGTGTGAAAGGATACTGTCTTTGGTGTCCAAGTTCGAAGAAAATACTATTTAGTAGGGATGTGACATTTGATGAGTCTTCTATGTTAGAGAAGAAAACAAGAAGCCAGATGAAGGTTAACAGTACTCCGCAACAAGTGGAGCATACTCGACAGCAGGTGGAGTTTGAAACAACAGTTGAACCAAATAGTGTCCACAAGACAGAAAGTGATTTTGAGGTGACTAATGTGGATACTATAGATGATGAGGAGATTTTACCCCAAGAATCTCCACAGCAACAAGAATCGATTGCATACAATAAGCCAAGACAAGAAATTCGCAAGCCTGCTCGTTTTGCTAATATGGTGGCTTATGTACTTTCAATCGTAGGTGATGATATTCCTACTACTTATAAAGAAGTAGTTAGGAGTTCAAATTATGAATCATGGAAACCGACCATGAATGATGAGATGTGATCCCTACATAAGAAGGCGATTGGGTGCAAATGGGTGTATGTAAAGAAGAAGGGATTTCCTAAAAGAGAAGATGTTCGACACAAGGTTAGGTTGGTAGTAAAGGGATACGCTCAAATGGAAGGATTTGATTACAGTGAAGTGTCTTCTCCAGTAGTGAAGTATTCTTCCATTCTGATTTTGCTAACCTTAGTGGGACAGTTCGATTTTGAACTAGTTCAATTGGATGTGAAAATCACGTTTTCACATTGTAGTTTGGAAAAGGAAATCTACAAGACTCAGCTAGATGATTATAAAGTTGCTGGAAAGGAAAATTGGATTTGCAGATTGAAGAAATCACGATATAGTTTGAAGCAGTCACCAAGACAGTGGTACAAGCGATTTGATTAATGTATGATGGGCCATGGGTACAAAAGGCCTGATATTTCACAAGCAGTTAGTATGGTGAGCAGGCATATGCATGATCCTGGTAAAGGACATTGGCAAGTTGTGAAATGGTTTCTACGGTATATTTTAGGTACTATAGATACTGGTTTAGTTTTTGTGCGGGATTATATTGAAAATGGGAAAATGATTCTCTAGAAGATTGGAACAAAAGATAATCCTACAGACATGTTGACTACGGTAGTGACAAGGGTCAAGTTCACTTTTTGTTTGAGATTGATCAACATCCTGCAAGTTTGACTGCGCCATTTGGCACATTTGAAAGTGTTGCAAAATTTGTTAGAAGAATACAAAACTTTAAAGGTTTGCTAATTCGCCAAAGTGGAGATTTGTTGGAAAAATAGCTCATTTAGCAAAACCCCACATGGGGTAGAAGTGAAAATGGAGAAAGGTTTAGGGACTTATATGAAATAGGCCAAAGGTTATTATGTCCCATATTGCTTAGGAATGAAAGTGGGGAAACTTTTGGGGCCTATATATAAGGACCCAAGCCATAGTTATAAGCATCCCAAATTATATTTCCATTACACCCCTCTTGTATAGTGTTCTTTCATTAATGACCGTTTAGTTGAAAAGTTTTGTTATATCTCCTCTTTGTTTTGGGTATTTGTAATATATCCAAAAAGTTTGTAATATTCTTTGGAGATAGTGGAGTTTTGTTTTGCAACACTCGAGGACGTAGGTTATAATATCGAACCTCGTTAATTCCTTGTATTCTTTATTTTTGCATTTATTTTGACAATTTATTTTTGCTTTAGTAGTTGTTATTATTATATTTAAATAGTTAGCATTGAATTTATGTTTCTGTTGCATAATAGTTGTGATATTACATTACATAGTAATTAATTATAATTAATCTTAGGGAATTATTTTTTAATTTCCAGTGTGAAGAATATTCCCTAGTATCTGTAAACTTAGCTGTTGATGAAAGGATATTTTATTATGGAATTACCAATTTATGGGGGACCTAATCCATGTTTAAGCTCCTAATTTTAGGTCATTACCTCTAATATTGAATATGATTTAATTTAGGGTTAAAGAAATAGACCCTTGAGTATGATATAATAACCAAAATTCTCTTGTTGTTCATAAAATTTACTCTATTATGAGTTAGTAAATATTATCAAATAACCCTCCTATCATTTATTTTAACACCAGAGAAATTTCTATTATTTCTGAAATTAAAAAAGGATTTTTATTATTTTATCATACTTTAAGGGTATTAATACCATTAACCCTTAATAATATAGTATTTTTGGCTTTAAAAAAAGCAGAAACTGGGACATGGAAAGTTGTGCTTTTATAGGATCATTAATATAAAGTTTACGCGTCCAAATGAATAATGCTACGGACACCAATAATTTACACCGAATTTTTGTACCGACGTACATGACATCCAGTTAGACGTAGTCACGTTAGAGATAACACTCTTCTTTCTTAAATGAACGATCGTCCAACAATTATGGACGCCCTTCATATTTGATAGATGACCGTTCATCACGATGAGGCTGACTAACAATTACGGATGCCCGTCCATATTTTATGGATGGCTGTGCATTAGAAATGGACAATCGTCCACCAATCCGGACAAATTTTTATACCGAAATAACAATGGACTCTCGTCCATATTATATGGACATGAGTCCATTTCCTATCGAGGTGGACGCCCGTCCATAATTTAAATTATAAAAGAATAAAGGTGGACGCCCATCCATATAATATGGATGGGCATCTATTTTCAATAATAATAATAATAACAACATATTAAAAAATATATGAGTTTTTATTGGTCTCTGATATGGGGAAATACAAAGCTTTAGACTTTAGAAGTCAAATGATGTTTTTGTTTTACACGAAATTCATTGCTAGCCCTACAAAATCAAAATAAATCAATAGACAATTTACCAACATGAGAATATGTCTGTAATCTAAATGAGAAGTAAAACTAAAATATTCAAAATACTCAGTACCTTGGTATTTGTATGAGGCAAATTATTTGCCTATGGACGGTCGTCCATTGAATAAGGATGGCCGTCCATTATTATATTTTTTAAAATTTATAGATGGACGTCCATTTGAGGGGGATGTCGTCTATAGGAAATAGACTCCCATCCATATATTATGAACGGGAGTTCATTATTATTTTCATACGAGATTGGTGGACGATCATCTATTCGTGATGAACGGCCGTTCATTAAATATGAACGGGCATCCATGATTATTGGACGATCGTTTATTCACGAAAGATGTGTTTTGTCTCCAACATGATCGCGTCTAATTAGATGTCACGTCCTTCGGGATAAAAAAATCGGTGTCTATAACATTATTTGTGTCCAAACATGCAACTTCGAGAGATAAATATTCAACTTTTATTAATTGAACTTGTTAATGTTATTCAACTAGTATATATGGATTTCACATTGATGCTAGGATTAATATAACCCCGATGAATATTAGAATCAAATTGTATATAAATTATTATAAATATATATAGATATGATAAGTGTCGGCCATAAAGCATGGGACATTGCATCTCTTTGTTACATTAAATTATTTGAATGGGTATAGCTAACCGTTTCTTGCTTCAGGAAACATCAATAATTTAATTAAAAAATATATTATAATACATAAAAAGAGAAAATTAATTAATTAGATTATATTTGATATTTAATTGTTTTTCGCATTCTCCATAGCATCATCATTTATATTCATTGAATTAGAAACACGCATGACTAACCAACAGATGGAAATTCAGTGGACTGCCAATTTGATGATAAGATAAACTCATTTTTCTTTAATTTTGCCTTTTAATTTAGGGGTTTGAATTTCATAAAATATATTATATTATATTGATGGGAAGGTAGTTGCTTATTGAAAATTGCACATGGTTCTGTGTACTTGTGTTGACTATTCAAATGCCTGCTCAAAATATTGTTTAAAGCATTTTCCTTAAAGCGACAGCTCCATATCGTAGAAACTAATTAAATATTATAAGATAAAGATATGATTATAAACAATATAAATAAAATCGTTGATTTATGGTGAAGTAGTTGTGATATTACATAGCAATTAATCTCGGTTCTCAAGTTGGAATAATCTTTTTAATTCCCAGTATGAAGAACATTCCCTAGTATCAGTAAACTTAGCATTTGAGGGAAGGATATTTTATTATGTAATTACCAACTTCTGGGGGAGCTGATTCATGTTTAAGCTCGTAATTTTAGGTCATTACCTCTTAATATGGAATATGATTTAATTTAGGGTTAAAAAAAAGAACCATGAGGTATGATATAATAACAAAAAATCTTCTAAAGTATTTAAAATAACAAAAATTATCTTGTCGGTCATAAAAACTTACTCTATTATGAGTTAGTAAATAACTCAATATTTTCAAATTGTCTTTTTATCGTTTATTTTAACATCAGATAAATTTCTATTATTTATGAAATTAAAAAGAGATTTTTGTTACTTTATCATGCTTTAGGTGTACGTTTGATTCGGGGTTATAAAATATAACATTGGTAATCTATCTTTTAATTCGGTAATTGCAACATTTGGGTGTCTAGTAATAAAAGATTTTGGTAATCAATCAATACCAATAGTTATTACTGTATGTAATATAGGGGATAATCTGATTACTGTCTAAAAGGGTGTTTTTTTTTTTTTATTATCGGGGTAATCAACACCTCATACCAATTTTGCCCTTAATTAATAAATATTTTGGACACAAATGTCCTCATATGTCTATTAAATAACAATTAACCCAAATTTGCTAAATGACTTCTATAAACTCATAAATTAATTTTTTTGGATAGAAATACCCTCAGTATTTACATAAATAATACCTAAAATACCCTCAATCACCCAAGACTATTGTCAGTTGTCGGCCATCACTGCTGTCTATCGCTTGCAGTTATCAAAACGGTGCACAACCGATCAGATCTGGTCGGTCATGCGTTGATCTAGCCATTTCTAGCCAGATTGTAGGCCAGAAATGACCAAATGGTCGTGGATCTGATTGTTTTCAGCCATCAATCTGGCTAGAATATAATGACATTTTGTGTGTTCAATCGTGAATAGAATGACAATAACTTTAATGTCACGTGATAATAAAAGAAAAGTACGACATTTGTCAATATATAATAATTTATATGATTACCGTTTTCCATTTTGTTAATTACATTACAATTTGAAGTATGTAAAATTTTCTGACTATTAAGATGTTAAAACTTAAGTGAATTAACCAAACATGTAATCTTGATTTGATTGTAGCAACAATCAAATCAAGTAAAATAGAATAAAATTTTTAAAAGTAAAGTATGGTTATAAATATAAAATTCACAAATCACAATGTCAATAATTCACGAGTGTTAAAAGAGGTCATTTATTAGAATAAAGTTGGCTAAAATCCCCAAAAGGTTAAACTCTCATTTTACAATGGATTAGTGATACGATGAGCTTAATTAATTAATAATTAATAATTTTGTCTAAATAATCCAACTTTAGGAGTTAGTATTATATATTATAGAGTAAACGATTTTTTCCCACCCGTACAATGACCTAATGATACTTTCCACCCAAAAAGTTTCAAAATACAATTTTACTATTCACAGTATAATTCTGTTAATCAATTTCGTTATGAAGAAGGGCATGATAGTCAAAAGTCTGTTATAAGTAAGGGCAGGATAGTCAATTAACATTAATTTTGTTTTTTGGGCTTTTTGTCAAACAGGTGGAGTGCCAACTTCACAAACGTTGATTTCCAATGCCGAAAATGATTCAAAAGCCCAGAAAAACAACACAAATCACTTCGAAAACAATCCTAATCAACTCCAAAGATCAATCTCCTTTCAATTCCTTAGAAACAAACTCTAATCGAGCCCAAAAAAACACTAAAATCGCAAACCCTGGGGTGAGTGGAGGCTGGCGAATGGTGAGTGTTACACTATTCTGGATTATTATTCCGTCATCCTATTTGAATTAAAAAGTAAACAAATAGTTATTATACTTTTTAATCCAAATAAGATAACAGAATAATAATCCAGAATAGTGTAACAAACAGGGGCTTAGCATTAAAGGGAAGGATATTTGATTATGGAATTACCAATTTATGGGGGAGCATTAATACATATATATATATATATATATGGTATTTTTGGGTTTAAAGAAAGCAAAAACAGGGACATAGGATCATTGCAACAATTTTATTCAATTTCGCGTTATCCATATGAAATTAAAGTCAATCCTCATAATTAAAGAGCAATTATGCATGAATACCAATAGGAATTTAGATATTTGGGAGCCCTTCTAATAAAAGGATCATGAGAATAACTTTAATATGACGTGACAATAAAAGAATATATAATAATTTATTGTTAATTACATTGCAATTTGAAGTATGTTAAATTCTGTAACGATTATGATGTTAAAAAAAGAATTAACCAAACCTATAATCTTGATTTGATTGTTATAAATATAAAATTTACAAATCACAATCATCAATAATTCACTAATGTTAAAAGGGGGGGTCGTTTATTAGAATAAAGTTGGCGTAACGAACCCGAAAGGATAACCTTTCAATTGACCATGGATTAATTATTAAGTTTATCTAAATAATCTAACTTTAGGAGTTGACATAATATAATATTCTTTAACTAATAGGGGACATTTGGATCATATACTATTTTATTATAGATGATCTTATATTAACGGAAAGATAGATCACCTTGAAGATTATTGAGAATGTTTAGAAAATGTGTTTGGTTGGTTCGAATAAATTGGTGAATAATATATTTGGTTGGAAAGATAAATGGATGGGCATGTAACATAGATTACTAAATTGCCCCATTTTTAAATATTAATATAATATTATTTTTTTAAATGGTTTTTTTTAACCCCTTACATTTGAAATTTTGCTAAAACACCCCGGTCATATAAAACTTTAATTTATAGCAAAATCACCCCCACCGACCCCAAGCCACTACCAACAGCCAGCCACCACTGCCAACCGTTGTCGACAGTCAACGGAATGGCGTACAATTGGTCGTATATGGCCGGTCGTGCACCGACAAATCCATTTTCGGCCATGGATCACAAATTCATAACTGTTTCACGACCAAAGATCTAGCTGTGGCCATTTCATGGCCACATCTTTGGTCATGAAACGCCATAGAAACGGCCAAATCTGGTCATTTCCGACCATGGATCTGTGATCTATGGCTGGAAAAGGCCTTACTAGTGCACGGTCGGCCAAATCCCACCGGTCATGCACCATTACGGTGATTGACACCGGCAGCCGATGGTGGTGAGTAACGGTCGGTGATGGTCTTGGATGACTGGGGGCAATTGTGTCCGAAATGGTATTTAATTAAGGTCAAAATAGGTATAAAAATCATATTATTCCAGTAATATTTTAATTTAGGGGGTGGGGGAGCGTATCAGATTACCCCCCACATTACCAACAGTAAACACTATTTATAAAAAAGATTCTCATAATATTTTATTATTTACAAACCAAACACCAGAATCTTGCAAAATAAACGAAGATCATCCCCGTTATCTTATATGCCCCCATCTAAACGCACCCATAAATGTGCGCATGTTTGTCCAAAGAGGATATGCAATATATTCTGGAACAAAGTATCAAGTTTACAAAGAAAGGGAATCAAATTCCTAAAAGTTTAATTATAGGTAAGCAAAAAACGACACTTTCCCACCCGTCAAGTTTCAAAATGACACTTTCCCATCTTTTGTCAGATTTTGTTAGTGTTTTCTAGTAATATTTGAATGACAAGACGAAAATATTCTTAAATAGTTTATTATAAATTAAAATTTAATTAAATCAAAATCTTTACTTGATTATTTATTAGTTTTAAGCGTAAACATATTTTTTTTCCTTTGTTTATTTAATTAATTGAGAATATTAATTTTTTATATTAATTAGTAAAAATAAAAACATTATAAATTCAATAGATTGTTAAATAATAGTGATGTAATATTGATGATATTATAAATAAATAAATATTAAGATCGTTTAACTTTAAATAATTCTATTACTCCTAACTTTCTAGGTGTAGTTAACTATTTTTTCTATTTTGATTTTTTAATATTTCACTTTTTGAATAATTAAAAAATAATAAAAAAATTTATAAAGTCAAATATTTAAGGATATTTTCGTCTTTTCAGTAAAATATTAACGAAAACATAACAGAATCTAATGTAGGGTGGGAAAGTGTCATTTTGAAACTTGAAGGGTGAGAAAGTGTTGTTTCACCAAACCTTGGGTGGGAAAATGTCATTCTCCCATATTTAATTAACATGCTAAAAGCTTGATTTAGATATTTAATCGCATATATCTTTCCGTAAGGCTGAAGATCTTTTTTTTTTTTTTTTTTTTTTATTCGCCACTTTCTTAGTATATTGCTCCTAAATTTTAATTAAAAAAAGGGGGAAAGTTTTCTTATTTAATTGCCATTAATTATCAAAATATCAACTAATTAAGATCTGAAAAACACTTAGAAAAACAAGACCCTTTTCTCATACTCAAATTAAGGAATCATCTACTTTTAAATGCATCAATAATAAAGGCCTTTTTCAATATTTTTGGACCAAAAATGCCCTTAACTTCCTTTTCCCCTACCACTATACGGAGGAAAAAAAAAAAAAAAAAAAAAAGACCTTTGGAAACCTTGGTATTGAAGCTATTGATTTGAGTAAGGCAACAAATTTGTCTTACAGGACTTTGTATTCAATTTCCCAAAGAATAGTTTCGATGTTCTATCAGTTTTTTTAGATTTAAGATTATATTTTGATTTGTGGGTGTATTTAGTTGTTTATTTATGTAGTATGTCTTTAGTTTTAGGTGATTTGTTTGTTTTCTTTGAAAAAAAATGCATGATTGAATTAAAAGAAATAAATAAAAAAAATAGTTGTAGAAACAATTTCCGAAACAATTGAATGAACTTGTGCGTTATTGAATAAACTCGGTGTACAAGTAGGTTTTATTATGAAAGAATAAAACTCGTGTCATTCAAGAGTACATCGTTTATACAGATGAGTAAAGTCATTCTTAGACAGTACAAGTGGTTATTATTATGAACTCTTGTGCCTTAACTCTTGACTTCACTTTTGCATCTCAAAAGGAATATTCATATAAATTAGACTCAAGCGCTCGAGTGAATTCCCTCTTAAGGTGCAAAAGTGACTCTTGTGAACTCTTACACCCAAAGAGTAGATTAATTCACCTACTAAATGCTCACGTAGAGTAGACTTGGATGCCCGAGTGAATTCCTTCTTGAGGTGTAAGAGTGACAACACTCAATGTGTATATGACATTGAAATACATATGGGGTTATTTTTATCCAAAAATTTGTAGACAAAAGTCTTGGTAACAACTAACAAAGCCATATAAAAATGGGTCATTTCTTAATTTCAGTTTTGAAAAGGGGTTGATAAGTAATTTTGTCGGAATGATCCGTCTTCTTCTGGGGAATGGCGGAAATGAAGAAATTAAGAATATGAGATAGTAGAAGGGTAATTTGGGGAATGTTTTTGAAAATTCTCCTTAAATACTTTCTTTCTCCAGTCCCTTTCTTGTCACGATTGAAAGCTTTCTGTTACATTACTGACTATTTTTGTCTCTTTCTCATCGTCCCCAACCTTGCAATAACAGCAGAGAAGCCTAGCGCTAACATAACGTAATTAATCATATAATATAAATGATGAAATTAATTAAGATTAGGTAAGTTCAATTATGAAATAATCATTTATTTGTTGAAATATATATATTTTATTTTTATATTTTTGTGTAATTTCTGTCCTTTCAGCAACCGTTGGTCTATTTTTTTCATTTTTCACTGCTATGCGTCTCTCTCATCATCACACAGTTTGTTTTATATAATGCTTAGTCACCACACACTACCTTATTCACGCGAAAATCCTTCCATTTTAGACTTTCTTTCCAAAATCTCTCTCATTTTCACTTTGATTTCCTCACGCCTCATCACTTTTACATTCTTCTTCTTGTTATAGATATCTTCGTTTATCTTCTCTATTCTTCATGTAACTGCAATCCTTAAATCCGATATCTTGTTTCCCACTTCATAAATTGTGCTCAAAGCTCTCTCTTTTGTATAATGTAATCTTGGTTTCAACTCTTCTTGTTCGTTGGTCAATGCCCACTTCCTTCAAATTTGAATAAACCGATTTTCTAATGAGGTCAATCATGTCTTCTCGTTAATCCTGCTGTGTCGTGTCCGGTTTCTTTGAGTTTTATTGAGGCCCATTTGCTTTAAATCCTGTTTGTGATAATGGGATTTCGTTAATTTGGAAGTTTTTGTGCTCAAAGTTTAAAAGTTCTCTACTTTGACTTGTGCTTTACTTCAATTTTTAAGTCAGCATGTAAGTTATATCATGTAAGTTTTCTTGTAATGCATTTTGTTTTTGTTGATGCTCTTTTTGGCGGGATTCAGTTGATGAGTAAGTAGAAAACAGTTAATGATGGATCTTAGTATTGTTGAAGTTAGTCGTTAGTTGAATTTCTGAGGTTATGGAGAGCATCTGTTCATTCCGTTAACTTGGACTTTTTTCTCTGATCATTATGGATATTGTTCGCTAATATCTTTGATTTTCTGTTTTCACTTTTATATGGAATCTAAGTAATTTCAGTAGTGACTCCTAACTGATTCTTTGTTCTTTATAGCAATATATTCATATCATTCTTTATAGATTACACGAAATGTAAATTTTTTTAAAAAAATAATTGGATTATTTACTTATTTATGCATCCAAAAATGGTGAATTCACATTTTATTCTGAAATTTTATATGAGGAATAGGAAATACTTGTCTTTCTGCCCATAGGTCCTTGTCCTTTTCTTTGCTTATGCAAGTCTAGTTGCTAGATTGGCCTCTCGAGTCACTTTAATCTGTGTTTCAACCTTGTGTTTTGAATTTCATCAATTTTGAAATCTTCAAACAAATAGGAGAGGGTGCAAACACCTCACTTCTGTCTTATTTGTTAAAAATTTGAATTATCATGGAAGAAACTTTTGTTCCCCTCCGTGGAATTAAGAATGATCTCAAAGGAAGGATCGTATGCTACAAGCAAGATTGGACTGGAGGTTTTCGTGCTGGTTTCAGGTTTGTGACTTGGTTGACTAGAGAGAACAACATATTTTTCATAGATTATTTTCTTATTATTATGACCTGCATTTCTGTCTCAATGTACACAGCTTAAAATGATTTGAAGTATTAGTATCTTCTAAGCTTATATGTTTTCTTCTATTTAGGATCCTAGCTCCGACAACATACATATTCTTTGCCTCTGCTATTCCAGTTATATCTTTTGGGGAGCAGCTTGAAAGAAATACAAGTAGGACCATACTTAATGCAGATTTCCCTGTCCTTTTGGCGCTTCAGATTGTCATTTATTCAGACATGCTTTCTTTGGTTATATGTTACAGATGGAAGTTTGACTGCAGTGCAAACCCTTGCATCAACAGCACTCTGTGGTATTATCCACTCAATTGTTGGAGGACAGCCCCTGCTCATACTTGGAGTGGCTGAGCCAACTGTGTTGATGTACACATTTATGTTCAACTTTGCCAAGGATCGCAAAGATTTGGGTCAGAATCTATTCTTGGCCTGGACTGGATGGTATCAACACTCTGCAACATTGAATAGTACCACCCTGATTGATTTCCCGGTGACACTTAAATATCTTGTATTCCGTTGGGTTTTCAGGGTCTGCGTTTGGACGTCTCTACTGCTCTTCTTGCTGGCCATTTTAGGTGCATGCTCCATAATTAATCGATTTACACGTATTGCTGGTGAATTGTTTGGTCTGCTGATTGCAATGCTTTTCATGCAGCAAGCTATAAGGGTGAGTATTATTCATGAACTTATTTTATTAAATGATTGACCCGGCTAGAGCTAAAGGAGGGTTGGAATATTCCTGAAAATACTTACATATGCAGTTCTAGAGTAATTTTAGTTTCTGGAATGATTTTTGAAATAGTGGTAATTCTAAAATCTGACAATTTTAATTTAAAAGAGCACTACATGAACACAATTATACGCTGTAGAAACTCTAATTTCTCAGTACTTCAAACTAATGAACTTAATTCTACAGGGAGTTGTGGAGGAATTTCGCATTCCAAAGAGAGAAAATCCTGATCAGATTGCACTTCAACCCTCTTGGCGATTTGGCAATGGAATGTTTGCATTGGTTCTGTCTTTTGGCCTTCTTTTTACAGCACTAAGGAGTCGTAAAGCTAGATCATGGCGCTATGGTTCAGGTATAATGTCACTCTTTCAATTTCATCACATATGAGTTCTAGATTCTACTTAAAAAATCAGGAAATCTCATTCTTTTGATAATGAAATTATTGTTTGAGGTTAGCATATCTCATTCTTAAGCAATGCCTGTGATCTTTCCCTCAGTTTCCCACTCGGGTGAATTAAGTTTGGTTCCTCTATAGTACACTTATCAGTTCTGTACCTCTTGAACTTTACTGATTGTTGAATGGGATCTGAAATCTCTAGGTTGGCTAAGAGGATTTATAGCAGACTACGGGGTCCCTCTTATGGTGCTTGTATGGACTGGCGTATCGTACATACCTGTAAACGATGTTCCAAGAGGGATTCCAAGGCGACTTTTCAGTCCAAATCCATGGTCTGCTGGTGCATACTCAAATTGGACAGTTATCAAGGTGAATCCTACAAAACATTCTCCTCAATGAATGAACATTGTGTTGGCGTCTGCTTGAAACAGTGCCAAATGTTTTCTGTCTCATCCTCAGTCATGCAAGAAACTGATGCTTGTTTAGTTGTACAGGAAATGGTGGATGTGCCTCCTTTGTATATAATTGGAGCATTTATTCCAGCAACCATGATTGCTGTTCTTTACTACTTTGATCACAGTGTTGCATCTCAACTAGCCCAACAGGAGGAGTTCAATCTGAAGAAACCATCTTCCTACCATTATGACCTTCTTCTTTTGGGTTTCTTGGTGAGCTGTTGTCTTGACTGATATTTTTATCTCATGAACTTAATGAAATTCAAAGCACACAGTTAATTAATCCATTATCCTGGAAATTTATCTAAAATATTTTCTGACCAGGTAGTATTATGTGGTCTTCTTGGCATTCCCCCTTCCAATGGTGTGATTCCTCAATCCCCGATGCATACTAAAAGCTTAGCTACCCTGAAACATCAGGTTATTTCTAATTTACTGGGTTCTTAAACTTACATTTTAATACCCACAATCAATTTATTGATATAGTATTTGTTGTATTATGCATTGTTGCAGGGTTATTTATATATGTGTGTGTGTGTGTGTGTGTGTGTGTGTGTGTGTATACATATATATGTATGTATGTATGTATGTATGTATCTTTATTTATATTATAACTCTATCCAAATTTTGCTCCTCTTTTTGACAGCTTTTGAGGAATAAGCTTGTATCAACAGTGCGGAAAAGTTTACAGAAAAATTCAAACCTGAGTCAATTATACAGTAACATGCAAGAAGCATATAACAAAATGCAGACTCCACTTGTCTATCAACGTCCATCTGCTCTGGTACATTCATTTGCATTTTTCTTTTGGATTGATATAATTTCTTTCCTTCATTGCCCCAACATTTAATTTCAAACAGGGACTGAAAGAGCTGAAAGAATCCACAATCCAACTGGCCTCAACCTCTGGGTACATTGATGCCCCTGTTGATCAGACCGTTTTCGATGTGGATAAGGATATTGATCATCTTTTGCCTGTTGAAGTCAAGGAACAACGTCTCAGCAATTTGCTTCAGTCAATTATGGTTGGTGGTTGTGTTGCTGCCATGCCTCTCCTGAAGAAGATCCCAACTTCTGTTCTTTGGGGCTACTTTGCCTTCATGGCCATTGAAAGCTTGCCTGGTAATCAATGCTGGGAGAGGATATTATTGCTTTTCACTGCTCCAAGTAGAAGATACAAGTAAGTGTATCTTGATATATGCAGCTATAAGTCGCATTATACCGTGGGTCCTAAGATATAATCTATTTTCATTATAAATTCTGTTTTCTACTTGTTCAGTACTGTGGCTGGAGTTACAATGTCATGTAGATAGAGTTTGCATATTCCCAATTAATGCTTATGATGAATGAATAATCTTAAAATTAAAAGTAACTGAATTATATATTCGACTTGTGAACATAATTGCAACCACAATTATCAAGATAGTTACTTAGTTATCATTATCATTTTTATAAAAATCAGACATCTAATTCCCAGTTTTGACTTTTCAGGGTGTTGGAGGACTATCATGCAACATTTATTGAAACTGTTCCCATCAAAACAATTGCCACCTTCACAATTTTCCAGACAGTTTATTTGCTTGCATGCTTTGGCATAACATGGATCCCAATAGCTGGGGTCCTTTTCCCACTGTTGATCATGCTTCTTGTTCCAGTGCGACAATATTTACTTCCTAAGTTTTTCAAAGCAGCCCATCTTCAAGACTTGGATGCTGCAGCATACGAGGAAGCTCCTGCAGTTGCTTATAATATGACATGTGAAGTAAGTTATCTAAATGCTTTTTTCGTTTCATCTAAGCTTAATTGCAAATCTGGTTGGAACTAGAAACAAATATTGGTTTTCCTAAATTCTTTTTGAAAAAAATAAATAAATAAAGACGAAGAAGAAAGGGAGATGTGATGCTCTTGCATTCTGCTATATAGTACTAGCAAGTCAGTATATAGTAATCAGTGTTAGGTGCATGTATATCTTTGCATTCATGTGTTTCTGGGGGATGGATATTGGCAAATTGGGGTTATCTTGAGGTAAATCATAGTTTGATTTAATGATTATTCATCTTTTTTAAATGATTTTAGAAGTTTGAAAAAATCAAGGATTTTGAGTCTAAGATCATGGGGCTACCCATGGCCAGGCCTATATAAGTTTATAACATTATTTTTTTGAATGCCTTTTGTAATTCACAGGATCAAACTCAATCTAGAACTACTGACATTGATGGTGGGGAAATTCTAGATGAAATTGTTACAAGAAGCCGTGGTGAGATCCGCCACATACAGAGTCCAAAAATTACCAGTTCATCTCCAACTCCACTTCAGAATATAAACCCTTCTTACAGTCCACGGGTGTCAGAGAGCATGTATAGCCCCCGTGTCAGAGAATTGAGGGGGAAACAGAGCCCCGGTTTGAGTGGAACAGGAATTGAAATAAAGCGTACTCCCAGTCCTGGACCATCTGGTCTTGGACAAAGCAGTCAAGGTTCACCTCCAGTCTAAAGTCATAAATGCAGAATTTGGTGTGTTTAAAAGTCAATGGTGCTCGAGAGGTCTTGTGTGTTTCAGTCATGTAACTAAGTTTTAGGTGTCTTGTTCCTCCTCTTCTAATCCTACCATGTTCTACTGTGACTTTTTCTTTTATCTCTCAAATAAACTGGGCAGAGGAAATATTTATCGAAATGAAAAAAATGTTTTATTATACTACCAAATGTTTGCTATCCCCTTAATCTATTATAATAAAGCTATTAAAAGAAACTGACCCACAAGAACACAAGTTCTCATTTGTTCTGTGAAAATACCTTTAGTTGGAGTTAAAGGTAAGGAACTTCCAGCTCATACAAACCTTTTCCAGTTTCATTCACTTCACTTGTTAGAGAGACAATGTTTCTGAATTGCACTCTCTTGAAGAATGTATTAGCATAAGATTGAAAGCTTAAACGATTATCTTGTGAAAGTTGCGTGGACAGACGTATTGGATATCAACTAATGTCTAAATGTGCTTCTGCTTTGCCTTCTTTTTCCTGGTTGTCATCAAGAATGTAAAATCTGTGGGACTGAGTCTAAGTGAGTTAGTGAAACTGATGAATAAACGGAGTCAACATGTGTCAATTTACAGTTGGGGGACAGGAAAAGAGAATAGCACTATCTCTCTTATCTACATCCACTCTCTTATCAAGATGCCCTCTTTTTCCTGGAAAAATTATAGTTGTTTGGAGAACGATGCTGATGAATTCATGTCTCTGAGGCTTAACTTTATCTTGATCTCCCATCTCCTTGACACTCACAAATTATAATGGTACAAAAGCCTATAGCTAGGTGCCAGCTTAATGTCCTTCGGTTTCTGACATATGAACCTTATTTCATTCTGAATTTAATCCTTCTTAATGATAAATCTTTCTTCATTCTTTAACAAATCAACTCCAGGGAAGCAACTTAATATTAAATGAAGGATTTTCAGTTTAGCCATAGCTGATACTGCCTTACTCTTCAACTTAACCAGTTTTTGGGATCAGTAAAGTGATGCTAAGATATGTAAAATATTCATAACTTGATCCTGATATCATTATCTTTTTATTTCTCTTGACCTAATTTCTGGATTTTCTAACTTTTTTAGTTCTTGTACCAATCTTTTTGAGGCTCCACTATGATGTCAGTGCTCAAATCTTGTGTGCACTAACAGGATCAATTGCCTAAAGATACAATAAAACTGATATGAAAATGACTAGCTTAGATTCATTTAGCAGCCATGCCCATGTCTGGGGTTACACATGAAAATGACTAGCTTAGATTCATTTAGCAGCCATGCCCATGTCTGGGGTTACACAAGCTAGTGGTAAGCTTACAATATATTCCACTCTCTCTATCCTACAATTAGCGGGGGCCCCAAATTCTGAGTTCCTTTGAATTCCTTTTTGATACGTCCTTGTCTTTCCACTGCCCATGTGATACTAATAAATATTGATATCCTACTTTGGGCCCAGGCGCCAAAAAAAGAAACTCAGATTTGAGAGCAAAGGACATATTTCCACTTGAGGATTAGTGAAATCTCAAGTTGATACCCCTTGTTACATTTATTCTAGAATCCCACCTCTAAAGTAACGTCATTTCTTTTATTTTAACAAATTTTCAACTTTTCACTATAACACGACACACGTTAACACGTTAAAGTGTGTCGACGCTATCTTTGGCAGAACTGGCTTATGTTAGTAAAAAATGGCTCACATTAGCAGCATCTAAGTCGACGGTTTTTAACTTTTTCCGGCTGATTCCAAAGTCTAACATTGAAATCTTCACAACCTCCTCTACAAAACTCATACATTCATTTGTCGACCTCACTCACTGATTTCGACCACCTCCAACAGTCACTAACAATGTTAGTTTAAATGTGAGAATATGGAATAAATATAATCATGGGTATCAACTTGAGATTTCACTAAACCTCGAATAGGAATATGTTTGATATTTTATTTTCATTTAGTTTCTTGACCTAAAAATGTGGTTATGTGAAGTCAGTAGAGGCGAGGACACTTTTAATGTTAACAGATTCCACATCTCCATTTGCATAAGCACTTATTCAGTCATAGACAGAAGTATACTCCATTCAAGACTGAATAATTCATATTAGTTTTTGATAATGTCAGCTTTCCTTTTGCTTAGGCCATCTCCAACCCATTACACCAATTTGGTGTAAAATTGTGCCAAATTTTGGTGCAAAATACTATTCCATCTCCAACCCACAACACCAAATATTACACCAAAAAGAATATTCTTTAGAATATTCTTTAAAATATATTTTTTTTTCTTTTATTGTAATAATCAACAATTAATCTATTTCACTCATTATTTTTTTATATATTAATTAAATATTGGGAATGATTTTTTTATTAAATAATAATTATTTTGAAAATTATACTAATTTAATAAAATGAAGCATTTATTTAATCAAATAAACATTACATTTAATATAGAAAAACATTACATCTAATATAAAATGATACAAAAAAAAAAAAACAACAACACAAAGGTAAAATTCCATATTTATAGTAATTTAATTTTTCGAATTAGTATGTTCTTCCTACAAATGATCAATTAATGCATTTCGAAGAGCATGGTAAGCCTCTGTATCCTTGATTTGTTTATGTCGAGCAAGAAAATTTGAATTCTATAACCGATCTAAGCCTACGTGAGTTTTTTCAAAATGAGCAATTAAGAATTATGCAAAAAAGAGCTCAACAACAAGGTCAATGATCTCAAAATAACTCTAGTTCTTTTCAATATTTTGATGATCTTACTGGATCCGAAACTAATTTACTGGAATGCTAAATTGTTATTTGAGTTTATGTTGTATTTTCTTTTAATTTTAGTGTTTTTAAATTAGTGTTAATTTTTATTTTGAGTTATTATAGTTTAATATTTGTATTGAATAAAGTTCTATTTTTAATTTTTCATCATTTTTTAAATTATATCATTATTATAAATAATAATCAAATTAAATTAAATACAAATACTCAAATTTGATGTGATTTTGGTGTATAATTTAATACTCAATTAACTTAACAAAATAAAAAAAAGCAAAAAAAAAATATATATATAATATATATATATATTTTTTCACACTACAGTGTTGCGCCATTTTCTAACCCACGCCAATTTAGTGTTTTTTGTGGAGATGCCCTTATGGTTTGCATTATTATTTAAAAGGAATAGCCCACTACAATACAACAGTAAACAATCTGGTGGGCAACTACAGAGTTCATTAATTTAGGCCCGTCACGTTTACTGTTTCGGTAATAAAATAGGAATTTTTAATATATTTAGATTCGAATCTTAATAAAATAGGAATTTGGAGCACACAGTTAAAAGTTTAATGGCTTTAAGGGATTCTTATGAAACCCCCCGATGTTTGACTAAAACCATAAACCCCCTGTGGTACTGATAATGACTTTCAACCCCCTATCGTCACTGTCTTTTTGTTAATTTAACCATAGAAAGAGTTAATGTCCTTAATGCCCTCACCTGCTATGCCCATCAATCGCAACCCACACTCTTTAATCTCACTTCATCTCTAGCAGCCCCCAACGCCCATTTTAGAGTGAAAAAATTATTAAATTATGCAAAATATCACAAATTTTAATAAGAAAATATAAAAAAAAAATTGAAAAAAAAAATCTGAAAAAATAAAAATGGAAAAAGAAATGGGGAAAATGAAAAGCATAAGAAATATATGAAAAAAATAACAATAAAATGATATAAAATTTGAAAAACTTTGTAAAAAGTTAAAAGTTAATACAAATATGAAAATTTAAAAAAAAAATTGAACTTGACAAATATTTTTTAGATTTTAGCTTCTTTTTTTTTTTTTAAATTTTTTTTTTTTTGGTTTTCGTAGTTTTTTTATTTTCAAGTATTCTTAATTTTTCAAAAATCTTTTGAAGTTTTTTAATCTTTTTTTATTTAGTATGTGTGTTTCTAGGTTAAGGATGCGTGGCATTTAAGTTTTTTTTTTTTTTTTCAATTTTATTAGTTATTTTACCTTTTTTATTTAAAAATGAGTTGTTAATAAAGTTTAGGGTAAATTAGTCAAGTTCAAAATATTATAATAGTAATTCATAATTGTATTGTGTCAAATTCAGTCAACTCCCATATTTGTTGGGATGTATGTAGTAGTTTCAAGAGTTGTAGGATAAAATAGTTACAAGTTTTAGGGTCTTTGTTAACCCTTAGTAATTATAAAAATGAGTTTACGACATGTTCCCACGCAAAAGATGCCCCATTGATAAATTCATACCCGTCAAAAGTTCGTTATTAGTGAGGGTTGAAAGGTCAACAAACATTTGGCTGTCAAAGAAGAGAAAAGAAAAAAGGGAAGGTGCACGTTAGCAAGAGATGGCGCACATTAGCAGCATCAAAGCAGGTGGTTTTTGTCATTTTCCGGCAAATTTCGACATCCAAAATCACTTCTGAGACTACCCACAGAATCCCTATCACCTTCTCTGCAAAGCCTAAGCCTCCATTTGTCGTCATCACTCACCATTTCCCACCACCACCTCCATTCACATGGCCAACTCTTCAAGCCTGATTTTCTATCTTTTTCGGTGTCGGAAATCACCGTGAAACTCATTGCCTCCTCCATTCTTTTCCCCGAGCCTCTCTCACCCTTAATCCGTTCACCTTGAGCCCAATGCACGTGCCAGTCGCTGCTTGAGTTTTTGCATAATTTCCCATCTTTCTAGCCTTTTTCCGACCAATTTAGTCACCCAAAATGCCTTTTGCCACCACCACGACTCCCCACCCTTTGCTTTTTCAAAACCCACCCCTCCCCCAAACCCTCCATATGTTAGAGTAGGTGCCCTAAAGTCAATCTATTATTGTGAGTTTGACTTTGTAATAAATTTTTATTTATCAATAAAAAGTCATATCCTTCATATATCGTGTAAATCATAGTTATATATAATGATATATATCCTTAGGATGGTAGAATTGTGATGAGAGTATCAAGTATTTCAAATCTTGACAGTGAGAACTCTATGATCACATATGGTGGCCATTCTAGAAATGTCCATAGCCTAGTATTATTTTGATCAAAGACACAGATAATACAGTAAGACTATCATAGCGTTGAACGACCCTGTCAAAAGGCAGTGACTGATCTCACTTGTCAAAGTTATTTAACGACAACCTAGTCCAACGCATAGGTGTTTGTTGGAGGCAAGTTCACTAGACAGACCCACCAGAGGATTCCATATGGATGGTAACCCCAATGTCTATGGAATAAATCCTCTAATGAATGATGGTGCATGTGATCCTTAGACTTGAGATCACTGGAGCGCCTTGTGCACCAATTGGTGTAGTTTGACAATAGCCCAACGTAGTTCTATTTAGAGCTATCAATATAGTAGTGATTAGCTGTATCAAGAAGTGTATTAAAACTATGGTAGATCGACAAAGGATTCATTACTCATGGGTACGGAGAAGTTATCTCATTGAGTAATTCAGTAAATGGAAATGACACTAAATCTGTGGCTACAGTGGGATTGAGTTGTTGCTCAATCCAGTTTAATATTCATGTCATTGGTCCAATAACTAAATACAAACATGTCGAGGATATCTGAGGTTGATACTATTTCTGTACTTCAGTCTCGATGAGATAACAATTGATGAAATGGTTTGATTACATGGTAACCATACCATTGACAGGTTACGGTTTTGTTGAATCTGAATCTATCGGGTGGCTATGATGCCTTGCTAGGGGCTAATCTTGGTCTGTGTATAGTGAGATGATTAATTGGTGTTAATCGCAATACTACACATTGCCGATATGATAAGGAGCCTACGGATCACACACTTAGAAGATAATTTAAGAATCAATTTGTGAGAAAGGTATTTTCGCCTTTCAGGATGAAATGGTATTTTGGTAATCTTGCAGTACAATTAAATTTGCTAAGGTTATTGTTTGTATTTAATTTGATATTAAAATTAAATTCATGAGATTATATTTAAATATATGTATGCATATATTTAAATGAATTGTTATTATTAATTAAATGTTAATATATTATTATATATTAATTGATTTTAATTATAATAATAATTAATTAATTTAAAATACCAATTACACGGTGTTTGGTTGCAAGAGCAAGCTTATGTTGGTGTCCATGGGTATTCCTTATTGGAATAGGGTTTTAATTAGTTGCACTATATAAGTGCAACTTAATTAAAACACAATGTATGCTTTTATAAAACAAAAACCCTAGCCACCCTATCTCTCGCTCTCTCTCACGTTTTCACTCTTTGAGTGCAAAAGAACTTTTTTCTTTTTCTTTGATTGTTTTTTATTTTTGAAGCTGGTAATTGTTCTAGCAAAACAATTGTCGGTTCTTCGGATTATCTTCATGTGGATTTCTGTGAGTGTAATCCTACATTGGATCGATTAGTGAACAGTGTCGGTGAACGGTAGTCAGTGAACAATAGTCGATGAATAGTGTTTGTGAGCGAAGTCAAAGATATTCGAAAAAGCTTCCAAACGTGGGTATAAACTAAATCCTTGTATAGATTTGTTTTTACACAGCTTTTATTTTACGTTTTAAGTTTATGCATGTGAACAATACAGTTTGTGCCTGAATTTTGAGATGTGTAAGTGACCCTTTTCGTTTGTATAATTACGTTTTTCCGTTGCGTGAATAGGGTCTCTTACCAACACCGTGCTCACCATTTGTCGGCCTTGTCCAACTCTTTCCATCGTGGGACAATCATGATTTGCGATGGTTTCCTCTGCAAATCATTGAGTTTTTAGTGCTCGATCAGTGCGTTTTAATTAGTTGTGTTGATGTTGTGTTTTTTCTAACCACCGTTCTCTCCCAGATCACTCCAACTTCGTTTCTCCAAAGTTGCTCACCACCTATCCAATTTATTGCTGCACCTAGCTGCTAGCTAGCAATGGAAGAGGCTAAGGGTATTTTTGTAAATTAATGTGTTTTCCACCCAAAACATAATATTTGGGTACTGAAATGATATTTAAAAAGAATGGGCCATTTTTTGGGTGGGAACATGTCGTTAACTCTTATAAAAATTTTGGTGCACTTTATTCTTTTACCCTTGATTCTGTTAAAACTAAATGACAGTGGGGGTTCAGAGTAATTACTAAATACCAGTACTATAGGGGGTTTAATTTGGCTAAACCTTGGGGAGCTTAATATCCTGGCTTTAATTTCTGGGCTACTGGATCAGGCCTGCAGCAATATAATGTTAAAATTGGGCCCATGCCATTGCTATGGACATAAAGCGAATGTACTGATTTAAAAAGGCAAGTTGGTGGAGGTAAGTGTACCATACGGTGCGTTTAGCTCAGACCAGACCAGACAAAAGAGTACGGGGAAAGCAGTTAAAAAGATGCGCGACACAGGGTCGTTGCAACTCATTTGTTCTCAAGATCTAAGCTCTACAGCCTATAGAGTCCAAGCCTATATACACGTAAACAAAAAATGAGGCCAGAAATAGTGTTATTTGGAGATTCAATAACAGAGCAGACTTTCAGATCAGGTGGTTGGGGTTCATCTCTTGCTGACACTTACTCTCGCAAGGTTCTACATTTCTTTAATGTTAAAATTTTCACTGATTTCTTCTTTATTTGCTGTTTCTAAAGATACCCAGTATCTATTTCCTAGTTTCTTCAACTGGGTTTTTTATCTGTTTTCTTGATTTATATAGGCTGATGTGTTAGTTCGTGGTTATGGTGGTTACAATACTAGATGGGCATTGTTCTTGTTACATCACATATTCCCTCTGGTAATTAATTATTCTTTTTCGTAGTCAATTCTAATTCAGGCTAAACGCCAAATGGGTTTGGTTTATTAGAGGCATTGGTTGTTTTAGTGGGTTTATTTTGAATCCAAGCAATTAATGCTCCTTTTTATTGTTGTAGGACAATAAAAAACCTCCAGCGGTCACCACAATTTTCTTTGGGGCTAATGATGCAGCCCTTCTTGGGAGAACGAGTGAAAGGCAGCATATTCCTGTGGAAGAGTACAAGGACAATCTCAGAAAAATAGTTCAGCATTTGAAGGTTCAAATATCGATCATTTGTAGATAATTATGCAATCTATTCATTTGATTGAGGTTTTTTAATTTATGTGCTTGTCCTTTACTAGATGCCCCATTTATTTGGGGTTAAACTTCTTGTCTCTGATGTACCCTGTCTTTGGTATCTTCTGACCAATACATTAAGTGCATTATATGATTGATGTCATCAATCCTGGATGCCTTCCATTCTTTAGTTCTTGTATTGATCAGTAATATCTTCTTTTGGCTCGTTTCAATGCTCTAATCCATTGCCATGAGTTGTTTATTTGGTGCAATAGTGCTCCCTATACACTTTATCTGGTTTCCAACAAGTATGATTTCAATTGCTAGATATATGTATCATTTTATATAGCGATTCTCTTTGCAGGAATGCTCCCCCACCATGCTAGTTGTGCTTATTACTCCACCACCAATCGATGAGGCAGGGCGTAAAGAATATGCACAGTATGATAGTTCTTCTCCTTATATTAGCAGCTTAATAGCTCTTACCGACATGAAACACAAACACCCACATGCACCCAGTCTATTGACCGAGCTACCCACTAGTTATAGATAGACAGTGAGAGGCAGCTATCCACTAATGATGGATAGTGAGAGGCAGATGCCTTCATATTACCAAGGTGGACTCAGAGCCTATTTATTTACTAATTTTGATAATAGTAATATCTTAAAATTTTGTATTTGGTGATTGGCTGTATAAATATTGGTAATAATAAAAAAGTGGAGAAGTTGTGATATATAATTTTTACTGGTTTTTTTTACCATGGAACTAGATGAAGATTCGAGATCTTATTTCTCTAATTTCATACTGTTGATAAGCCCCATTCATGTTAATAAATTCTGTTTGCCTCGTGTATTTGTTGTTGTTTCAAATTTTTTTCACTTTTGGTTTGCTACACATTGTTTGGATATCTTTTACTTTTTCTCCATTTGATATTTATAACTTGCTTTGATGTAATCTCTTTTACCCTTTATATGTACTAAAACAACCATGGTTTTTCCCTCTAAAAGCTAGATTCACACTGGAAAGAAGCACCTAATATTGTCCTTTGTTTAAGGTCTGGTTTCTTGGAAATCCATGGATTCACAGAAATTTGGTGTTGTTTGAATGAAAATGCTTAAAACCTAGACTTTAAAATAGTAAGGGATGTAGTAATCTATATCTGAAATTAGAACTTGGGAATAATAGTTTCGTTCTTTCATTTTTCTGCATTGTTGCTATTTGAGATCCTAGGCAGAAAATAATTATGATTGATACAGTTTCAAATATTGGCCTCCTGAGTCTGAAGACCCAAAATCTCAAACCTGAATTTTCAACAGTAAAATTTGTTACTGTGATATTATTACTGCGATATGTTGCTTATAAATTTGTAATGTGGTCTTGCAGTTCCATATATGGTGAGAAAGCTATGAAAGAGCCTGAAAGGACAAATGAAGTGGCAGGAGTTTATGCAAGACAGTGTGTTGAGCTGGCCAAGGACCTGGGAATCCCTGCCATTGATTTGTGGTCCAAAATGCAGGAAACAGAGGGTTGGCAGAAAAAATTCCTCAGGTTTGTGATATACAAAGCTTCTTCCAGAATTTATGGCTTTCTGAAAAAGTGAGTCAACCAGATTATTCTTAGTAAGGAGTATTTCCTTGTATTAACGAAGACTAGTCTAACTACTGCAATAGTCCGAATGAATTGAATGGAAGAAGCTTGTCGATTTTGATCTTTTATGGAAAAGGTGTCCTCAAATGATGAGGCTTTTGAATGGAAAAATTTCTCCTGGGGTTCCATTGGTGACAACCTAATATTTCTTATTATTACAGGGAAGAAACTGAAACTACTATAATCAGAATTTAGTTATGAGAATCAATTGCGATTATAACATTCGTTTTTTTAATTTATTTATTTATCTTTTCGACAACAGTGACGGGTTGCACCTGACGCCAGAAGGCAATGCAGTGGTTCACCAGGAGATGATTAATTGGTGTTAAAGCAATACTACACATTGCCGTATGATAAGGAGCCTAGATCACACACTTAGAAGATAATTTAAGAATCAATTGTGAGAAAGGTATTTTGCCTTTCAGATGAAATGGTATTTTGGTAATCTTGCAGTACAATTAAATTTGCTAAGGTTATTGTTTGTATTTAATTTGATATTAAAATTAATTCATGAGATATATATTAAATATATGTATGCATATATTTAAATGAATGTATTATTATAATTAAATGTTAATATATTATTATAATTAATTGATTTTATTATAATAATAATTATTAATTTAAAATACCAATTACACGGTGTTTGGTTGCAAGAGCAAGCTTTGGGGTGCCATGGGTATTCCTTATTGGAATAGGGTTTTAATTGTTGCACTATATAGTGCAACTAATTAAAACACAATGTATGCTTTTATAAACAAAAACCCTAGCCACCCTATCTCTCGCTCTCTCTCACGTTTTCACTCTTTGAGTGCAAAAGAACTTTTTTCTTTTCTTGATTGTTTTTTATTTTTGAAGCTGGAATTGTTCTAGCAAAACAATGTTCGGTTCTTGGATTATCTTCATGGATTTCTGTGAGTGTATCCTACTTGGATCGTTAGTGAACAGTTGCGTGTGAACGGTAGTCAGTGAACAATAGTCGATGATAGTGTTTGTGAGCGAAGTCCAAGATATTCGAAAAAGCTTCCAAACGTGGGGATAAAATAAATCCGTGATAGATTTGTTTTTACACAGGTATTTTCGTTTTAGTTTAGCATGTGAACAATACAGTTTGTCCTGAATTTTGAGATGTGTAAGTGACCCTTTTCGTTTGTATAATTACGTTTTTCCGTTGCGTGAATAGGGTCTCTTACCAACACCGTGCTCACATTTGTCGGCCTTGTCCCACTCTTTCCATCGTGGGACAATCATGATTTGCGATGGTTTCCTCTGCAAATCATTGAGTTTTTAGTGCTCGATCAGTGCGTTTAATTAGTTGTTGAGTGTGTTTTTTAACCACCGTTCTCTCCCAGTCACTCCAACTTCGTTTCTCCAAAGTTGCTCACCACCTATCCAATTATTGCTGCACTAGTGCTAGCTAGCAATGGAAGAGGCTAAGGGTATTTTTGTAAATTAATGTTGTTTACACCAAAACATAATATTTGGGTACTGAAATGATATTTAAAAGAATGGGCATTTTTTGGGTGGAATGTCGTTAACTCTATAAAAATTAGGTGCACTTTATCTTTTTACCCTTGATTCTGTTAAAACTAAATGACAGGGGGTTCAGAGTAATTACTAAATACCAGTACTATAGGGGGTTAATTTGGCTAAACCTTGGGGAGCTTAATATCCTGGCTTTAATTTCTGGGCTACTGGATCAGGCCTGCAGCAATATAATGTTAAATTGGGCCCATGCCATTGCTATGGACATAAAGCGAATGTACTGATTTAATAAGGCAAGTTGGTGGAGGTAAGTGTACCATACGGTGCGTTTAGCTCAGACCAGACCAGACAAAAGGCGGGACAAACAGTTAAAAAGACGGCGCGACACAGCATCTTTGCAACTCATTTGTTCTCAAGATCTAAGCTCTACAGCCTATAGAGTCCAAGCTATTACACGTAAACAAAAATGAGGCCAGAAATGTGTTATTTGGAGATTCAATAACAGAGCAGTCTTTCAGATCAGGTGAATTTCCCATCTTTCTAGCCTTTTTCCGACCAATTTTGTCACCCAAAATGGCCCTTGCCACCACCACGACTCCCCACCCTTTGCTTTTTCAAAACCCACCCCTCCCCCAAACCTCCATGTGTTAGAGTATGTGCCTTAAAGCCAATATATTATTGTGAGTTTGACTTTGTAATAAATGTTTATTTATCAATAAAAAAAGGCATATCCTTCTATATCGTGTAAATCATAGTTATATATAATGATATATGTCTTTAGGATGGTAAAACCGTGACGAGGGTATCAAGTGTTTCAAATCTTGATAGTGAGAACCCTATGATCACATATAGTGGCCATTCTAGAAATGTCCATAGCCTAGTATTATTCTAAGCAAGAACACAGATAATACGGTAAGACTATCATAGCGTTGAACGACCCTGTCGAAAGGTAGTGACTGATCTTACTTGTCAAAGTTGTTTGCCGACAACCTGGTGCAACACATGGGTGTTTGCTGGAGGCAAGTTCACTAGACAGACCCACCAGAGGATTTCATATGGACGGTAACCCCAGTGTCTATGGAATAAATCCTCTAATAAATGGTGGTGCATGTAATCCATAGACTTGAGATCACTGGAGCGCCTTGTGCAACGATTGGTGTAGTTTGACAATAGCCCAACGTAGTTCTATTCAGAGTTATCAATATAGTAGTGATTGGCTACATCAAGAAGTGTATCAAAACTATGGTGGATCGACAAAAGATTCATTACTCCTGGGTACAGGAGAATTTATCTCACTAGGTAATTCAGTAAATGGCAATGACACTAAATCTGTGGTCACAGTGGGATTGAGTTGTTGCTCAATCCAATTTAATATTCTTGTTATTGGTCCAGTAACTGAATACAAATATGTCGAGGATATTTGAGGTTGACACTATTTATGTACTTTAGTCTCGATGAGATAACAATTGATGAAAGAATTTGATTACACGGTAACCATACCGTTGACAGGTTGTGGTTTTGTTGAATCCGAATCTATTGGATGACCATGATGCCTTGCTAGGGGCCAATCTTGGTATGTGAATAGTGATGGCAATGGGCTGGGCCGGGACCGGGTACCCCTTGGCCCAGGCCCAAGCCCGACCTCATGACACAGGCCCAAGCCCGGCCCGAGCCCGCTACGGGTATGATAGGCAAAGCCCAAGCCCGGCCCGACGGGTTTTTTATAACCGTAGGCCCGGCCCAAGCCCGCCTTTTTTAATAATATTTATTTTTAAATATTAATAAATTTCAATTTTTTTATATTTTTTATTTTAGCAATAGTTTTTAAATATTAATTGAAGCTATTTCTGCAAAATTTAAGCAATAAGTGAGCAATTAAAACTCCATAATATTTGATTATACTAACTTTTCAACATGTACATAATATGTTACGGTAAAATCCACTTTTATAGTTGAACCAAAAACCATCTAACTCTTTAAAGACAATTTTAACATGTTAAACCTTCAATATGGGATGAAAATTGAGGTTAGGGTTTGGGAAAAAAGGATATATATATATATGTGTAGGATAATATTGTAATTAAAATTATAGTATAAGGGTAAATTAGTAAAATTAATACTAAAATTGGGACAGGCCGGGCCGGGCCTAAAGATATACCCATGCCCGGCCCGTATCCGAGGTCGGGCCTTAAAATCAAGCCCAGGCCCAAGCCCAAGCCCGCCAACCCGGGTAAAGCCCGCCCTTTCGGGCCGGGCGGGTACCGAAAATGTTGGGCCATTGCCATCTCTATCTGTGAATAGTGAGATATTAATTGGTGTTAATCGCAATACTACACATGCCGATATGATAAGGAGCCTAGGATCACACACTTAGAAATAATTTAAGAATCAATTTGTGAGAAAGGTATTTTCGTTTCAGATGAAATGGTATTTTGGTAATCTTGCAGTACAATTAAATTGTGAGGTTTGTTGTATTTAATTTGATATTAAAATTAAATTGAGATTATTTAAATAATATGATATATTTAAATGAATTGATTATTAATTAAATGTTAATATATTATATATTAATTGATTTTAATATAATAATAATTAATTAATTTAAAATACCAATTACAGGTGTTTGGTTGCAAGGACGCTTAGTTGGTGCCCTGGGTGTTCCTTATTGAATAGGGTTTTAAAGTTGCACTATATAAGTGCAACTTAATTAAAACACAATGTATGCTTTTATAAAACAAAAACCTAGCACCCTATCTCTCGCTTTCTCTCACGTTTTCACTCTTTGAGTGCAAAAGAAATTTTTTCTTTTTCTTTGATTGTTTTTTATTTGAAGCGAATTGTTCTAGCAAAACAATTGTCGTTCTTCGGATTATCTTCAGTGATTTCGTGAGTGGATCCTATTGGATCGATTAGTGAACAGTGCGTGTGAACATAGTGTGAACAATAGTGTGAATAGTGTTGTGAGCGAAGTCAAAGATATCCGAGCTCCAATGAACTAAATCCTTGTATGATTTGTTTTTACACAGCTTTTTTTACGCTTTAAGTTTTTGCATGTGAACAATACAATTGTGCTCAGATTTTGGATGTGTAAGTGACCCTTTTCGTTTGTATAATTACGTTTTTCCGTGCATGATTGGTCTTTACCAACATCGTACTCGCCATGATTTTGGGATGTGTAGTGACCCTTTTCGTTTGTATAATTACGTTTTCGTGCATGAATATGGTCTCTACCAACAGTGTACTACCATTTGTCACCTTGTCCAATCTTTCCACGTGGGAATCACGATTTGCGCGATCTCTACAAATCGTTGGGTTTTTGTGCTCGACAGTGCGTTTAATTGTGTGTTCTCTCCAGATCACTCCAACTTCGTTTCCCCAAAGTTGCTCACCACCTATTCATTTATCTGCACCTAGTCCAGCCAGCAATGAAGAGGCTAAGGGTATTTTTGTAAATTATGTGTTTTCACCCAAACTATATTTGGGTACTGAAATGATATTTAAAAAGAAGCAATGGGCCATTTTTGGGTGGGAACATGTCGTAACTCTCATAAAAATTTTGGTGCACTTTATTCTTTTACCCTTGATTCTGTTAAAACTAAATGACAGTGGGGGTTTAGAGAATTACTAATTGGCTAAACCTTGGGGGCTTAATTTCTGGCTTTAATTTCTGGGCTACTGGATCAGGCCTGCAGCAATATAATGTTAAAATGGGCCCATGCCATTGCTATGGACATAAGCGAATGTACTGTTTAAAAAGGCAAGTTGGTGGAGGTAAGTGTACCATACGGTGCGTTTAGCTCAGACCAGACCAGACAAAAGAGTACGGGGACAAACAGTTAAAAAGAGCGCGACACAGTCTTGCAATCATTTGTTCTCAATCTAAGCTCTACAGCCTATAGAGTCCAAGCCTATATACACGTAAACAAAAATGAGGCCAGAATAGTGTATTTGGAGATTCATAACAGAGCAGGCTTTCAGATTAGGTGGTTGGGGTTCATCTCTTGCTGACACTTACTCTCGCAAGGTTTACATTTCTTTAATGTTAAAATTTTCACTGATTTCTTCTTTATTTGCTGTTTCTAAAGATACCCAGTATCTATTTCCTAGTTTCTTCAAAGGGTTTTTATCTGTTTCTTGATTTATATAGGCTGATGTGTTAGTTCGTGGGATGGTGGGTTACAATACTAGATGGGCATTGTTCTGTACATCACATATTCCCTCTGGTAATTAATTATTCTTTTTCGTAGTCAATTCTAATTAGGCTAAACGCCTTATTAGAGGCATTGGTTGTTTTAGTGGGTTTATTTTGAATCCAAGCAATAATGCTCCTTTTTATTGTTGTAGGACAATAAAAACCTCCAGCGGTCACCACAATTTTCTTTGGGGCTAATGATGCAGCCCTTCTTGGGAGAACGAGTGAAAGGCCAATTCCGTGGAAGAGTACAAGGACAATCCAGAAAAATAGTTCAGCATTGAAGGTTCAAATATCGATCATTGTAGATAATTATGCAATCTATTCATTTGATTGAGGTTTTTTAATTTTGTGCTTTCCTTTACTAGATGCCCCATTTTTTTGGGGTTAAACTTTTTGTCTTGATGTCCCTGTCTTTGGTATCTTCTGACCAATACATTAAGTGCATTATATGATTGATGCATCTTGCTTCCATCTTTAGTTCTTGTATTGATCAGTAATATTTCTTTTGGCTCGTTTCAATGCTCTAATTCATTGCCATGAGTTGTTTATTTGGTGCAATAGTGCTCCCTATAAACTTTATCTGGTTTCCAACAAGTATGATTTCAATTGCTGATAATGTATCATTTTATATAGCGATCTCTTTGCAGGAATGCTCCACCATGCTTGTGCTTATTACTCCACCACCAATCGATGAGGCAGGGCGTAAAGAATATGCACAGTATGATAGTTCTTCTCCTTATATTAGCTGCTTAATAGTCTTACCGACATGAAACACCAACACCCACATGCACCCAGTCTATTGACCGAGCTACCCACTAGTTATAGATAGACAGTGAGAGCAGACATGAGATGAGAGGCAGATGCCTCATATTACAAGGTGGACCAGAGCCTATTTATTTACTAATTTTGATAATAGTAATATCTTAAAATTTTGTATTTGGTGATTGGCTGTATAATATTGGTAATAAAAAAGTGGAGAAGTTGTGATATATAATTTTTACTGGTTTTTTTACATGGAACTAGATGAAGATAGAATCTTATTCTCTAATTCATATGTGTTGATAAGCCCATTCATGTTAATAAATTCTGTTTGCCTCGTGTATTTGTGTTGTTGTTCAAATTTTTTCACTTTTGGTTTGCTACATTGTTTGGATATCTTTACTTTTTCTCCATTTGATATTATAACTGCTTTGATGTAATCTCTTTTACCCTTTATTGTACTAAAACACCATGGTTTTTCCCTCTAAAAGCTAGATTTACACTGGAAAGAGCACCTAATATTGTCCTTTGTTTAAGGTCTGGTTCTTGGAAATCCATGGATTCACGAAATTTGGTGTTGTTTGAATGAAAATGCTTACTAGACTTTAAATAGTAAGGGATGTAGTAATCTATATCTGAAATTAGAACTTGGGAATAATGTTTCGTTCTTTCATTTTCTGCATTGTTGCTATTTGAGACCTAGGCAGAAATAATTATGATTGATACAGTTTCAAATATTGGCCTCCTGAGTCTGAAGACCCAAAATCTCAAACCTGAATTTTCACAGTAAAATTTGTTACTGTGATATTATTACTGCGATATGTTGCTTATAAATTTGTAATGTGGTCTTGCAGTTCCATATATGGTGAGAAAGCTATGAAAGAGCCTGAAAGGACAAATGAAGTGGCAGGAGTTTATGCAAGACAGTGTGTTGAGCTGGCCAAGGACTGGGAATCCGCCATTGATTTGTGGTCCAAAATGCAGAAAACAGAGGTTGGCAGAAAAAATTCCTCAGGTTTGTGTGATATACAAAGCTTCTTCCAGAATTTATGGCTTTCTGAAAAGTGAGTAACCAGATTATTCTTAGTAAGGAGTATTTCCTTGTATTAACGAAACTAGTTAACTACTGCAATAGTCCGAATGAATTGAATGGAAGAAGCTTGTCGATTTTGATCTTTTAGGAAAAGGTGTCTCAAATGATGAGGCTTTTGAATGGAAAAATTTCCCTGGGGTTCCATTGGTGACAACCTAATATTTCTTATATTACAGGGAAGAAACTGAAACTACTTAATCAGAATTAGTTATTAGAATCCTTGCGATTAATGTTCGTTTTATTTATTTATTTATCTTTTCGACAACAGTGAGGGTTGCACCTACGCCAGAAGGCAATGCAGTGGTTCACCAAGAAGTTGTGAGAGTTTTGAAAGAAGCATGGTTTTCTCCTGAGCAAATGCCATATGATTTTCCTCACCATCAGTAATTGATGGAAAACACCCTGAGAAAGCTTTCCAACTGCAATGCTCTCAGAATTTCGTCAAGAAAGGCTTGGAAATTTGTTCTCTCGTTTAATTTTTCTATTTGATGAAAAGATTTGGAAATCATGGTAATGTTGTCCTGTATTATTCCACAATGAAAAAGTATTGGCCTTCTTGCTTTTTCTTTGATATTGATATGTACTTGTTGTTCTTGCCTAAAGCAACACAATTAAAGCTTTTGTATTTAACTCTGGTTAAAGAACAGGAAGTGCATAATTAAGGCTACAGCAAATACCAACAGTTACTCTGACCTTTTTCTTTTATTTATGTAGTCATAATTTATATTGAAATCTAACACGGTTAATTAATTGGTTTTTAATTCTCTAATACAAAAATTTTCAGTAAATTTATTTGTAATGTCCCTCTAAAGTTGAAGTAAATTTAATCCTGTCAGTTATAAATTTAGAATATTTAATTTTCGAGGACCGGAAATTAAATTATTTTAAATTGAAAAAAAGAAAAATAAATAAAAGCCAAAACCTTAACAAATGCAAGCTTGATGGTTATTAGTGTGAAGTGTGAAATGAGAAGGGACAGTGGCCGTAGGATTTACTCAAACTAAACGGTCATGATCAACGTGTTTAGTAAATGCATTTTCTTGCTCACATATTAAGGAACACAAAGGTGACAGTTTCAAAACGCTGAACAATTTTCTTCAATGCATGCTCTCATCTCATGGACCTCAAACAAAATCATGCTCCATTATTCTTCTCTGAAAATTACATGAAAACCCACATAAAAACTGAGATTCCTTTTGATGAAGGACCTTCTTCCAAAGGTTATCTTCAAGATTTTCACCATCTTGATCATCAGTTTCATGCAAATGGGTGTTCCTCAAATCCTATATTTGGAGTCCAGACTCCATGTTTCGACTCTCTAGATGCTTTCTCTGCACATGGTTACTTATCTTCAAACTTTGATTTTTATGAGTGTAAGCCGTTTGCTGATAATAATAATGGTGGACATGTTCAAGTCATGGACAATTTTCAAAGCGGAGGATACTTGGAGGATCATCATCAAATTATGAATCCCCTGGTTGATGTGACGGGATCCAATCAGAGCCACATGACGTTAAGTTTTCAAGAAATAAGGCCTGCGAATTTTGCAGTGTCAGATGAAGTCTCATGCGTAAGTGCAGATAATATTAGTAGTTACTATAAGAAATCTGGGATGAATAAGAATAATAGGCCATATCTTTCGACAAGAAGGACACTGAAAGTAGGGAAGAAGTACAATGTAGTGAAGGGGCAATGGACAATTGATGAAGACAGGTAAAGAGTTTCAGTTACTTATAATTAATTTATGCATGCTTGGCTTGAATCTTGGTTTCTTCTAATTTTGTTTTATGATGGTGTATTGATCATGCATACCCGTAGGCTCTTAATTAGACTGGTTGAACAGCATGGCATGAGAAAATGGTCTCATATCGCGCAGATGTTGCCTGGAAGAATAGGGAAGCAGTGTAGAGAGAGATGGCATAACCATTTGCGGCCTGATATCAAGGTTTGCATTATGTTTCTTTCTTCCTTTCTTCTTTTGACACAGATCACTGTGCCTACTTCTATAGTTATGATGATAATGATTTCATTATCTGGTATTATACATGGATAACATATTCGTTGCAGGCACCAATATGAATGGTATTGTAAACTTGAAAAGCTCGAATAACATCCATTGATATTGCATACCGTCTTGCCAGTCCATTGACACTTGCATTATTTTAAGCTTACCCTTTTATTTTTATTTTTATTTTTCTGTTTCCAACGTGTGCATGCAGAAGGATACTTGGAGCGAAGAGGAGGATAAGGCGTTGATAGAGGCGCATGCAGAGATAGGGAACAAATGGGCAGAAATTGCAAAGAGGTTGCCCGGAAGAACAGAAAACTCTATCAAAAACCATTGGAATGCAACCAAGAGAAGGCAATTCTCCAAGCGAAAATGTCGTTCAAAAAACCAGAGAGCCTCTCTTCTGCAAGACTATATTAAGACCTTAAATTTTACTTCAACCTCCACCAAACATCAGGCAAAAACTTCCTCCAGTATTAATAACAAAACCAAATTAGTATCAGACCAGACACCTGCTGATGATGCCTTCTGCCCGAGCGATCACTTGGTCCAAGATTTTGATTTTAACGAAGTCCCGGATTTTGATTTTGATGATGATAAGTTATTTGAAGAAAACTGTAGCATCGATTCTCTTATTGAGCAGATGCCTTGCGATCCTGTTGTTGATGATGATGATGATGATGAGAAAAGTTTTGAAATGGAGTTGCCGATATTAGATGTGGCTCCAGTTATGGAATCTCAAGTGAAGGAGGACCTGGATTTGGTGGAGATGATTGCTCAAGCTACTAATCTGTAAAGCCTGAGAAACCAGTATACATATAACAGCCGAAAATTGATAATTTAAAACATTTTAATTTCCCGGATGTTGTGATATTCAGTGTTCAAAAGAGAGGATAAAATAAAATAAATATTAATAATATTTGTAATAAAAGTAAAAGGCCGTGAATATTGTATGCAACGTTGCATTATGTGAATTTAACTTTATATTTATAAACATTAATTAGATATTTTATTTGATTTTTCTGTAATTAAGAATTAATAAAAGCTCTTAATTAAAAGAAATTTATGTAGAACGGTTTTCTGTTTCTTCTAGCAATATTTTAATAACCAACCCGGACTGACCGGTCAAACTGAATGTCAAAACTTTTAAAATTTAACAAATATACCTCTCAAAATTACGAAGTCTCTATAGGTTTGAAATTTAGTAAACACACCCCAAATACAAGTCTACAATCGACGGGTTGATGGTGACGACACCCCAAATTCAATCTCAATCATCCCTTGAGCCGATTCCCTAGAAAATCTACCCAAAATCTGATCGAGATCTCACCGACGTTGGCATCGACATTCTAGGTCAGATTTCACCGACATCGATGTCGACAACCCACCCCATCTCCCCTTTTCCTCTCGACCAAAACCCACCTCACCTCACCCCACCCCCGTTAGCCTAGCCAATTGCCTGAAAAAACCGATTGTTACTGTCGCCTATTTTTATTTTTTATTTTCGATCGATTTACTCATAAAAAATCAACATCCCAACCTTCACTTGGTCGTCGATCATCATCCCAAATTTTAAGATTTTGAGTGAATAAGAAAATTGTTAACCCGACCTGATAAAGCCCTCAAGTCCCAATTTAAGGCAGAGCAGGGCGAGCCAAGTTTTAAAACACTGTCTTCTAGATTAACCTTGCAAAATTGAACCCAACAAATTAAAATCTAACGTAACTACAGCCATCTGACCAAGCAACATATATCTTGCAGGGAAAGCCGAAAGGGTTTCGAAGCAATGCAAAAGGCTCATTCAATCTAAAACTTAACTAAATATAAATTGCAAAGCATAATAAGGTAAAAATCAACCGACTTTACCCTGCAACACATTCCATTAATATCCACAACTCGTCGCCTTATGCGGGAATAATGTAATATATAAAGAATGACCAAATTGCATTTCACATGCACAACGTTAACCAAAGGAATCCCAATGAAGCTAAAACTAGAAAGACAACACAAAGGTTTACAGAGTAGCTCTCATTTACTCTCCGTATAACTGTTGGCAGTATCACCCAAATGAAGAAAGGGGAAGAAAAAGGAAGATTACAAACCAAAATGGCTAATTAAGTTCCTGACCTCAACTACAAAACATGTGTTCAAATTAATGATGACCCAATTTACCCTCAAAATTTTCCCCAGCAAATTTTCAAGCAGCCTTTGGCTTTGCCTTAATACGCTTCACCCTTGAATACAAGAAAACTCCAGCAAGAGCTATCCCCGTGCCTGCATCAAACTCAGGAAAAATTAATTTCTGTAACTCAAAAGAGAAGACTGTAGTATATTAGAACTGACATGAATCAGGGGAAAATAAATAAATAAATAAAGTACAACTCAAATAAGACTAGTTTACCAAGAGCATTGATTGGCGAGACAGGAGTTTTGAAGACAATAACAGAGCTCACAATGACCACCACCCGCTTCACACAATTGCCAACAGAATGGGTAACTGGAGATACCCTCTGTAATATCATATATGAAACCTGCACAGTTTTATCATATTTTTCAGAAAATAAGTGTGATGTATGTGTTAAAATGTGGGTTTGAAAGAAGCCAAGGCTCTCAGCATTCATGAACAAGCCCTGCTATCTTTGTCTCTCATGGATGCACAAATTCATACGCAAAAGTTTCAAATATAAAAGATGCTTCAACTTTCAAGTAATACAAAGCTGTAGTTTAAAAACTTATAAATTACCAAACTGAATAACTATAATATTGAAATCTAAGGTTCGATCAAGGCCACACAATCAAAAATTTAAAATATGAGCAATCCAAACCAACATGTATGTAAAACATATAACAAGGTATCCATATAGAATGTCTTCAAAAACCTGTAGTGTAGTATAATCCAAATTATATCCAAAACATGGGTATTTTCAATAAGATCCAGCAAATAAAATAACTACAGAAAAGCAGCAATTGTTTCTCAACCATAAAAATTGAATTTAACCCATCTTGAGACAAGCAACTGAATACTCATAAGAAGCAATTGTTTCTCAACTCTATGTCAATTGTTTAATGCCAAGAGAAATAATTACCTAATAATTAAACAACATACTTAATACGGAATGTTAAAATGAAACTTAAAATGGAATACAAGAAATAATGACTCCAGGGAAGGCACAGAACTGAAAGAAATTAAAAATGATCACCTGCTGATAAGCATGGAAACAGAGTGCAGCAATAAGAGACCTTGTGGCTATTACTTTAACATCCAATCCCTGTCACACAAGATTAGACATATAGTAAACAAATACCAACTCAGATAAATCACATTTCTAGTAAAACAAGAATCTTTTTATCTATAGCAAGTTTTGTTACAAGATGGAAACTTACAGCAGATTGTAGGTATGCAGGGGTAAACTTGACACCTTCCATGAACACTGCCACAGGAGCTAACAGGAGGAAAGACATGATTGTTATTATTGAGAAAAGAGTAATGTTGTCCAGAGAATCCTGTAAGAAAAACAGACCCAATGGTTATGCAATATTCCAAACAAAAAGGATTGTAAAAAGACACATTCACATTTGCAACTGACTTCTCAAACTGGTTTAAAAAAGATTCGAAAGTAATGCCACCACGACCACCAAAACCATGCCAAAGAAAAGGTATAAATCAGGACAATGCACATTACCTCTTTCTTAACCATGACCTTTTTGCTAAGAACATTACGAGACTGGTTTGTCAAATTGGAAGCCATTGCACTCCAAAAACCAGCCCTATTCATGAAAAAAGGAAAAAAAAATGTCATCAATCATCGTTGAGAACATTGATTATTATACCAAGATCAGGAATGGAATCATAGTTATAAAGTATACTTAAAGTGCAACAACATCCTCTGGCTTATTTTTGGCATCAATATTTAAACACTGTAGGAATATGTGGTATAGTTTCTTACCAATTAAAAGAGACCTCCGTGACTGAAGCAAGTGCCACTCCACCAACAATTGGTACAAGAGAAGAAACCACCCAGAGAGTAGGCAACTGCATCAGCATGAAGACAAGAGCTAGAGTCAGCAGCGAACAATCAGAAATAACAAATAAGAAAATGTGGATTCATTTTCCCAGCATATATCCACACGCAGCATATATCCACACGCATTAATACTTATTGATGAATTAGATCCACAACAGCTTCACGAGGCAAAAACAATAACTAGCAACTTAAAGTGAAACAGATCCATATCAATTTAATCTCCATCGATCATATCCAGGTGATTTAAATAAATCACAATAGAGCAAAATTGAGCTAAAAAAGGAAAAACAAACCTCCCCTAGAAACATAGCAGAAAGGACAACAGAGAAGAAAGGCTCCATAGCTTTAATTGTGTGAGTGAACGAAACAGCCACTTTCCCAAGACTCATGTTCGTAAATAGGTTGCCCAAAGTGTGCACCACTGCAAGTGGCAAAATTACTGCAAGCTGAAAAGCGAACAGAGCCCACAATCAGCATCACTCCCGAAAATCTTAAAATAATAATAATAATAGAAACAATGAAGAAAAACGGCAGAAAAAAGACCTGAGCGCCGCTAACTTTTGGCTTTTTATAGAGGTTCAAAGTCCACATAAGCAAAACCAAAACAGTCCCAACAGCAAATTGAATCACTGTTACGGTGACTGGGAAGTGGTAGACCTTCAAAACCTGTGAAAATTAAGCATTATTAAGTATTCACTTCGGAATTGCAACATACGAATCGGTATCCTAAATTCTCCTAATATTCAAATTTCTGAATCTCAATATTATAAAAAAAAACAAAAAAAATTGAACAAAAAATAAGAAAACGAACCTGCTTGTTGTAGATATTGAAGTAGATATTAAACAGGAACCACAAACCAAACAGCAATCCAAGTTCCAAGGTCTTCACCAAGCTAGACTTCTCTTCCTCACCACCAGCACTCTCGGGGACAGCCGTAGCCTTGACTTCGAAACGACTAGTCGTTTCCGGATCGCGAGCGGGGACGGAGGTCCATGGCCTGAACATGGAAGTATTACAGGAGGACAAGGACCACGATCGACGCAGAGGGAGCGAGGGAGACGACGAAGCGACATTGCTAGAAAGGGAGAGATCATGTCGTTTGGAAGAGCAGAGGAGAGGCTCGAATCTAGGGCTCGGCGAAACGCTCTTCCGCGGCTTGAGGAGCGGGAGCGACGGCGAGACCCCGGTGAAGGCGGCGGCGCTTTGCATTTTGAAGATCTGAAAATTTAAAGCGCGAAGGAAACGGCTAGAGAGAGAGGGAGGAAGAGAGAAAAAAAAATGTATTTGTGTGCGTGATTTTAGAGAGACGGGAGGGCGTTGAAGAGTCCGCCCACCGGCAAGGTTGGTGTAACAGCAAGTGGTACTTTGAAATGTAGTGCACTGTAATGACAAAAAATCTATATACAGTATATATAATTTAAAATAAATACGGAGAAAGAATATCGGAGAAGGTTTTGGTGGATATTCTAAAATGTGATAGGTGGGGAAAATATCATGTGACGGCCACCGTACCGTTATGATTACGTTACTGAAATGTGATTATATCTGGAATAAATAATAATTATTACCTAAAAGTAATACTCAAGTGTTTGAAGAATTCTTCTTAAATTCAAAATACCTTTTGTCTTATAATTAGTAGAATTATTCCAGTTTTTTCTTATGATTATGTTAATTTTTTTATGTAATTAATAATTTAATAAGGATTTAAGCGTTACTTTTAGATGTTACTGGATCTAAAAAGCGGACTGAATCTCAGGGATCAAAAGTAATTAAATAATGTTCAGATTACAAAAAAGCCCTTAGATATTCCTGAATATGACATAATTGGGTGTCTTTAAGCTGGACTATAGTAGATGGAAGTTTTGACCAATGAAAGGTGGGGAATGGTCAAGTGTATTGAGACGTGATTACAGTACCATGCTGAGTGAGGAATTGATATTTTATTTAACGAAGGAAAGTGTAATATTAATAATGGGAAATGGGTGGTGGGTAGGTGAGAAATTCAGATGAAATCGGAATTGAAGAATTAGGTCAAGTGGGATCTGAGGTTTGAATTTGACACGATGGTGGGTGGGATTCTCTTATATTAACAACTCAATTCATATTTTACTTACGATTGTAAAATTATTGGAATATGTGATGGGATCATGTGTTGGATCTTCGAATAATTGATAGTGATTGTGCATTTATCAAATGTTTTTCAACATGTATTCATTGTTCTAATTTGAGCATTCTTTGTTTACGAGTAACGAATTCTAGGTGCTGGCCTTTTTAGCCTATAGCTTTGACATGCAGATGTAATTTAATAAACATTTTATTTTCATGTTTTTGTTTCTTAATACACATATTATTCGTCATTTAGATTCTTAGACAATACAGATTATTGTGTGAGAACATACGACAAGCTCGCAATGAGTGGATGGATCAAGGTTGCTTAAGCGAGCTATGACTTTTAGTGGATATCGAGTTGTGTTTGGGTACGAGCATTCTCAGAGTGAGCTAACTAGACAGTTGTCTCACAGATCACAGATGAGCATGAGCCTTACCCCTGAAATCAAGGAGATACTTTCGACATCTTATCATGGAATTTTGTTGATCACGTCAATCATGGGATTAACTGCCTATGTTTAAGCCGCAATCTCTAAAATCATTTCATTATTAATTTCATGTATAAATACCCTTAAAAAACTCATGATAAGGGATTAGCAAATTTAGAGAAAAAAAAAAAAAGAGTTCTTATTCTTGTAATTATTCATATTCAATACAAGAACATGTTCAAAATAAAATGCTTTTCGCACGTAGGCTTGAGAGTTAGCTGGTCAAACTACTTTAAAGTGTTTTTGTCCTTTAATTTCATTTTCCTGCCTGATTATTACAATCAAACATTAATCCGTTATGATTCCATCAAAGTCAATCGGATCCCTCAAGTTGGTGTGATTTTTCGTATCAACACATATTATTGTTCATTATGGATTATTTGTTCACTAGGGATAGTTATTACCTTTCTATTTTCCTTTTCAAATAAATTAAATTGAAATGGTTCAAGTTTTTCTCTATTTGGAATCGTAAATTATTTGAGTTTATTGATACATGAGACAGAACTGAGTTTATTATATTAAGTTTTAATATTTTATTATACAAAATTTTACTTAAAAAGAATTTTATAAGAAGAGGGCTGTAAAACGAGTTTATTTTAAAATGCAAGCCCAGGCCGAGCCTATAGGCTATAGGGCATCGGGCGATTTTGGTTGATATGATGAGGGGGTATTTTGATAGTCCATAGGGGTTATGGGTAATTTTTCATTATGAATTGAAAGGTAGATAGAGACTACAATAGTTATGGTAATTTTACCCAACTTTGTATAATATACCTAAAAAGCTCGGGTCTAGGTGTTACGTATGCCCGGGCAGAGTTCTTTTCACATCCCTAAACAGGAAGCATTTATCCGTCTGTCTGGCTAATGTCAATATCACAACAATAAAGATAGGTAGACAATCTTTTTTCACTAACTTTCTCTCACAAATATGACATGACAGCTCGCAATTGGTCAAGTGAGACCCATTGTTGAACAGACATGACCCCTTGCAAGCTGACCAATTCCAAGCTGTCACGTCACATTTGTGAGAAAAAATTAGTAAGAAGGGTTCGTGAGTGTAGTATTATCCATATCACAATGCATGCTGCAGCCTGGCTATTCATTCTCCTAATCCACTGTATATTTTTTGCAAATGGAAAACTAAAAATAACTCTGAATATTATAACAAATAATCTTAATTGTGAGCCGTGTTATCAACATGCTTCATTAAAAAAAAAAAAAAATCGTTTAAATCCATCTCATTAAAATCTCCATGCATAATTCACACATTTAGTGGTCATATTAACATTATAATTTAAACAAATTTCTTCCCTTTTTGGGGTAATCACAACAACTGCAAGTGCTTAGATACATGCACTCTCAAGACATGTATACTTGAACACTTGCAGTCTTCATTGCCTTGCAGATAAGGCAAATCTCAATAAACCCTTCACAGTCTTTACATAAACATAAATGTCTACATGGCAAAAGCAAGATCGACACTTCATGTACCTTACAAGCTCTGCAACTTGTCTGCTTCATCGTGGGGGTCAAATTTCCTGAACCATCGACAATATGGTTCACATTAGTGTGAGAGGCAACATCATCGACCTCATTATCCCCACAACCTTCTTTACCATGCATAGCACCTTCTACCCTTGCCTGCTTCAGATTGTTCTTCATCACATTAATTACAGACTCATTATACTTTGCTCTGTAGTGCCATGATTGAACTTCCATACTAGCTTGCTTTATTCTATCCACTAGTTCCTAGTTCTTGTTGTTTATGTTCTCAATTTCAAGCTCCTTTTCGTGTAACTTTCTTTCAATTCCTCTTTCTATGGCATTGAGAAATGAATATGTGTGTCTCTGCTTTAGTTCTCTAACCCCTTTCACGGTATTCTCTTCCTGTATGAAACACACCAATCAAAAAAGTTTGGGATAAATATTAGAGATCAAACTACAACATCAACTCTATCCAAAAGAAATTATTACTAATTACGCATTTAGCAGGTTAAGATGAAAGCAAAGGTGCCATATTCAATTATCTCATATTTGACAAATTGAAAAACGTCTCACTCCCATGCTTGTTCATAAGACTGCATTCATTTCATTGGAGGAAACAAGGCAGATATTATCTCTTTTCATACTATCTTACTTGTACCTTTTTCATTTGGATCCAATATGAGAGTGGAAGGGAGTGTTCCATAAGATAATGGTTAAATAAAAAAGATAATGATAAAAATTTTATGGCCACATGTGAACATAAGAGAAAGTGACTAAGAGAGTGTATTAGAGATTGTCCTTGGCATTTATCTTCCCTATAAAAGGTGATTTTCCTCAAAATGTTGACTATACTAAGATGAAATGTTCCTTCAAATTAGTCAGGACATATTCTCATTAGTTAACATATCATAAAAGTCACATTGTCAAATGTAAATGTTGATTCTCTTTAGTCACAAATCTCTGAGGAGCAAAGGAAAAAAAAAATATGAGCATCAAAATTTTCCTTCCAAGGCTTAGATATTCAAAAGATGTTGGTTGAGTGATAGAAACCTGTCTACCAGCAGTTATAATAAATGGAATCGAATTCTCACCTAAAGTCTAATGTAGTGATCCAATTCTTCCTTTTGACGGTCAATCTCAACCTTAAGATTATCCCCAAGGGACAACATAGGGATGGTACATATCACGTTATCACAAGCAGAAGTAACAGAAGAATTGTGTTCATCTTCCTCATACGAAAGTCTCAAACCAGTTGAGACAGGGTTTGGATGCAGAACACAACCAGGCTGACTAGATTCATCTTTATGAAAGTTATCTTTTAAAGACACACGATGCTTTTACTGTCTGGAAATAGATTCCACCTCTTTGCTTCTTTTCAACTGTTGGTCCATAGTAGTTGCACGCTCATTTCCCACATAGTTTAAGGGACCAACACTACACCCAACTGTAACAGTCACAAATTGCAACTTCATTTGAGAACACTTGAGAGAAGGAACAAATATACATTGTAATTAACAAAGTGAAAGCAACTATATTCAAGGCCAACATTGTAACAATTGCAGCTAGAAAACAACACAAATTGACTATGAATGCAATCATTGTAAGAACGAGCAGGAGGATTAGATGATTAATACTCCATGGAAAGGGAAAAATTAAGGAGAGTAGAGGCAAGCAGAAAAAGAATGTTTCCTCTGTTCATGCCAAATTCCTAATTAATTATATGATAACAGAAGGTATCCAACATTCTATTAATTCATGAATTGCTACATTTCATTTAGCTTTTTTAGGTCATCTGTTGATAGAGATATACTGAAAATGTAGTGACAATGTCGCATGCATTACTCCTATTGAAACACCATGACGAATAAGAAGAAAATAATCCATTAACATGACATCAATTTTTANATGTAAATGTTGATTCTCTTTAGTCACAAATCTCTGAGGAGCAAAGGAAAAAAAAAATATGAGCATCAAAATTTTCCTTCCAAGGCTTAGATATTCAAAAGATGTTGGTTGAGTGATAGAAACCTGTCTACCAGCAGTTATAATAAATGGAATCGAATTCTCACCTAAAGTCTAATGTAGTGATCCAATTCTTCCTTTTGACGGTCAATCTCAACCTTAAGATTATCCCCAAGGGACAACATAGGGATGGTACATATCACGTTATCACAAGCAGAAGTAACAGAAGAATTGTGTTCATCTTCCTCATACGAAAGTCTCAAACCAGTTGAGACAGGGTTTGGATGCAGAACACAACCAGGCTGACTAGATTCATCTTTATGAAAGTTATCTTTTAAAGACACACGATGCTTTTACTGTCTGGAAATAGATTCCACCTCTTTGCTTCTTTTCAACTGTTGGTCCATAGTAGTTGCACGCTCATTTCCCACATAGTTTAAGGGACCAACACTACACCCAACTGTAACAGTCACAAATTGCAACTTCATTTGAGAACACTTGAGAGAAGGAACAAATATACATTGTAATTAACAAAGTGAAAGCAACTATATTCAAGGCCAACATTGTAACAATTGCAGCTAGAAAACAACACAAATTGACTATGAATGCAATCATTGTAAGAACGAGCAGGAGGATTAGATGATTAATACTCCATGGAAAGGGAAAAATTAAGGAGAGTAGAGGCAAGCAGAAAAAGAATGTTTCCTCTGTTCATGCCAAATTCCTAATTAATTATATGATAACAGAAGGTATCCAACATTCTATTAATTCATGAATTGCTACATTTCATTTAGCTTTTTTAGGTCATCTGTTGATAGAGATATACTGAAAATGTAGTGACAATGTCGCATGCATTACTCCTATTGAAACACCATGACGAATAAGAAGAAAATAATCCATTAACATGACATCAATTTTTAAACTTGTTCAATGTCTACCACTCAACACCCATTACAAGATTTAGGATTCACAAAATTAACCATTGGATTCTATTCTCTAGTCATATACACAGTGCACTCCCCAAGTTAAAATTTTTCAAAGATCTGAAACTAGCTGATCAAAATTGTAGCAAATTTCCAAGTTCATTATATACAAAAATGCGAGTCTATGGATTATATAGCTACAAATATCAAGTTAAACTAAGAAAAAAACTTCACACCTGGTTTAGAACAATGAATATCCAATCAATAAAATCATTTTTAAAGGATGCATGACAAGCTTTACACAGATTGATGAAAAAGATTCTAGAAAGGAACCATAAATGGTAGTGAAAACTCACCATCTCCAAATAACTGAAGCTGAGGCAATGCATTAGCATTATACTGGAACCGGTTCTCCCCAACAAAAACAAGGAGCATCGGATTTTACTATCGCCTCCAAACATATTCCTAACAATACCCAACACAAAAAATAAATAAATAAATAAATAAATAAATTATCATTTCATTTTCATCCTCTAATGTAATCATTAATCAATGGATCTTTGAGTGATTGAGTACCTGGTATTGATGATATTAGAGGGTAGAGCGATCTGAAGACACCAAACAAAAAATGAAAAAAGAAGAAATGGGCTAAGCAGAAAGACAAAGAAACACCGTCGGTATTAATGAAGCAAAGGTGTCGGTTTAGTTGTTGTAGACTAGTCAATGGGAGGGATGATGTTGATAATGGTGTTGAAAAAAGAAAAGGGTTTCTAGTGGTTAAAAAGAGAAGGCGTGATTCCATTTGTACCATCACTTGTTGTTGGTGTGGTGGTGGTGTAGTTGTTGTCTTGTTGGTGCTGGTGTTGGTGTTCACCTCCTCAGCTTCTGTTTCTTTTTCTTTGTCATAAGTAATTAAAATTTTCATTGGTTTAGTGATAATCTTGACCTTGACTGTTTTGGTTATGGAGTTTGATTCATTGAATTAGTCAGATTGGTTAAAATTAAATTAAATTTGTCAAAGGGGATTAAAATTAGATGAGCTAAATTTGTTTGATGGGTTTTAAATATAATATTTTTTTTATTTATGGATGAGAAAGAAAAGAATGTGATGTTTACTTTTTTTTTGTTTCAAGAATCTTTAAAAGAGATTGGATTTTGGTTGATTCGATGCCATTTCCATTGCCTTCTACTGCAATATTAATAAATATTTATTTTCTTATATTGGAAGTTGTTTCAAGAACTATGGCTCCGTTTGGTTCGTTTTTGGAAATACTATTATTAGTATTCCCAAAAAAGTTAAACAGTAAAATGACATTATTCCCAAAATATTATTTTATATTTTTTAATTTCTTTTAAACCTCCTAAATTTATTAATTTAACTAAACACCCTCAAATATTTTTTTTAGAAATTACAAAAACACTCTGGCCACTCTCCGGCGATGGTGGCCGGCTATTCGTATTTAATGGGTGGATTGGGGGTGTTTTTGTTAACTTTTAATATTTTATTATAGGGGTGTTTAGTAAATAAATAAACATATGAGATGTTTTTGTTAATTTTCAAATCCTACATCGTAATATCCGCCCAATTTAACTTTTTTCAAAAAACTATTCTAAAAACTATAGAAGAATGAACCAAACAGACCCTATGTATTTATTTATTTTTTCAACTTTTTCTTATTGTTAAAGGTAAATAATAAGATTTAACGGCTTTTTTTTTACCCAAATAATGATTTAATGATACTTTTTCATTAATAGATTTTTAAAATACTACTTTATTATCTAAATTTATATTCTGACAGCAAATAAAGAACAAACTCATTCTAGGCCATTAGGCCTTTTGAAAAAGAGAGACCGATGAGCTTTTGGTGGTAGAAGGTTAGATTTTGGTGGTCGGTATTGATCAGAATTTGACTTGTGAGAGGCAGTTGTATAAACCTTAATCGCTCGCTTTGAGGGGTTTTGGTGAGTAATAATTAGTGAAAAGAATAGTGGCGATGTGAGGTCGTAACGATACTACAATCAGAAACAGAACATAAATTTTGATAGTAGAGTAGTATTTTAAAAATCTTTGGGTGAAAAAGTGTCATTAAACCATTTTTTGAGTGGGAAAAAAGTCATTTACTCTAAATAATAATTAATCAAATTTTATGATAAATCCTGGCATTGAAGTTCATTCCATGGTATAGTTAAAATCTTGATCCCAAATGTAAACAATAAATTGTTCAAAATTCAATAAAGGTTATTTAAACCAACAAACAAATTTAGATCGAAAAGTATGAGTTGGAAATGTTTGTTGTTTGGTATTAGATCACCGAAACTGCAAGTATGCAACCAACATGATTTATATTACTAGAAAACCAATCAATCTTTACTTTAAATTTATATGATGCTTCTTGGGAAATGAAAAGTGTTATAGATGAAGAAGAGTTGCATGTGAAGGGGTGAGGTGGGGAAGACTAACCAATCAATCAATCAAGGGAGAATGAAAATTTCCCACCCAAATTTGGCCAAACGACACTTTCCTAACCATTGTTAAGATCCGTAAGTAAAATCCGTAAACTAACATGGTATAAGCAGTATATAGACAAAAATACAATTTCTTCTTCTATTTTCTTCTTTCTCCTTCGCCACCTCTATTCTTTCACCTTCTTTTATCTTCTCCTTCTCTTTTTCTCCTCATTCCCTTCTCCAAGACCCTATTAGCCCAAACATTGGCGGTCCGATCTGGCCGCCTCTTGCCCAGATCATGTCGGTCTTAGTTGGCCGCGACTTGCCTAAATCATGCTAGCATGATGTGGCCAAGCAACAGCCAGATCGTGGTTGCTCAATTTGGGCAAACATCAATTTTTTAATTCATTTTCTTATGATTTATTTTTTCAATTTTGGGATAATAGATCCTATGAGTTTTAAGTTGTGTTTTGACATTTTTTAGAGTTTGAACATGGTTAAATCTTTGATTTGGTAAGTTGTTAAAGATTTGGCTGTGGAAAAAAAATTGAGATGAGTTGTTGAATATTTGGTGATCAAGATTTTCGTTTGTGAATGGGGGATTGGGATAGGGTTTGGCTACTGCAAAAAAACTGGTAATTTCGAGTTTGAGGTGGAGGAGGAGGCGTTAAAGGTGGTTCTAGTAAAGGTGGAGGCTTTGGAGTTGGTAGCAGCATTGGAGGTGGTATTGGCTGTGGTGGTGGTTCTGGCCATGAAGCAGGCTTTGGTACTGGAGGAGGTGTGGGTGGTGGTGTTGATGGTGGTGTTCGAGGAGGTGGTGATGGTGATGAGGGTGGAGGTGAAAGAGCTAGGGGTGGATTAGGTGGAGGATCTAGACATGGGGGTGGCTTTGGCGTTGGTGGGGGTGGGGGTGTAGGAGGCGAAGCTAATGGACGCATAGGTGGCGGAGGAGTAATTGGAGGCAGGGGTGGAGGAATAGGTGGGGGTTCAGGTCATGTTGGCGGGTTTGGAGCCGGTGGAGGTGTAAAAGGAAGTGTAGGTGTAAGTGGTGGTGCTGGAGGAAGAGCAACATATGGTATTGGGGGAGGGCATGGACTTGGTGGTGGAGGTGGAATTGGGAAAGGCATTAGAGTAATTTACCATTCTATCATTCTTCATTTAAAATTAACGAAAAGCTCTTAACGACGGGTGGAAAACATGTCATTTTGAAACTTTTCAGGTGGAAAAGTGTCGTTTGGCCAAACCTTGGGTGGAAAATTGTCAATCTCTCATCAATCAAAATAATAAAAGAAAGGAAGAAACATAGAAAGTGGGAGAAAAGGAACAATGAGTTTTAAATGTGATACAGAATGTAATTGGTACATAGGGTTGTGACCATTGTGTTGTTCTATGGGCATAACCTCACATCCCCATGTGCGTTCCATTACTCCTTGTTTCAGACTCACGTTATGACACTCACAACTCACCATTATATCACCATTGAACCCAGAGAGTAGTTTATCTGACCATAACTTGTTTTGCAGGGGAAAAAAAGAAGCACTTACCAGATTTACCTTAACTCGAATACAAGAACATATTGCCGATTGATAGATCGAGTACTTAAAGTTATCATCCAAGTAAATATTATAACTTAAAACTTGAATTAGGACGTCTTGGCGCCCTATATTAACACCAAATACAGTAAAACCTCTTTATAATCATAACGATGGGACTAATTAATTTTATTACTATAAAGAGGTTATAACTTAATGGAAATGTAGTTACAAAAATTATAGTTTTGATTTTTTATTTTTTAATTCATGTTTTAGTAGTATAGTATTATGATTTCAATTCAGCGCTTCAATTGCATATTTTTGAAATGGATAGAAGACCGTGTCTTGGAACCAGCAAAGATAAGTGTCATTAATGGAACTATAAATGCAGTTAATGCATAGTCAATTGATGTAAAGCCACAGACAATTGTCAATGGTTTTAAGCATTGCAAAATTAGGACCCATGATTTCGATAAATTGCAAGTTACAAATGAAGTGGACAAGGAAAATAAAAGAGTTATTGTAAAATTGAGTGATTAGATTCGACAAGAAAATAGAAGAGTCATTACAAAATTGAGTGATCAGATTCGACAATTTCACTACACTAATTGAATGGATATTAACGTCTTTCTCGATCATCCAAATGAGCAATGAATCGTGTATGCTTTAACCGAAGAAGAAATCATTGTTACAATTAGACAAAAAGATAAAAGAAATAATTCTAAGGATGATAGTAGGAAATACAAAAAGTTTTGTACCATGAAGCTCTAAACATGCTTAAGAAGCTAAAAATATTTTAGCTTCAACAAGAAGGTGTCTATGCTAGCAAGTTATTACATACTGGCAAGGTAAAAGATGTGGTAACAACTCTAAAATATAAATCATTGTCCCAAACAACTTTAGATAAATATTTTATTTCATCTTAAACCTTTAATGTAATATAACATATATTTTTTTTTGTAATATACAAATAATTATTACTATGCGTAGGTAACTTTCTTTAAGACGAGAATTAGAAAAATTATAACTTATTACAATGTAGAGTTTATTCTTATTTATAACTATCTCAAATTAAGACTAAATTATTTTATAATTATTTAGAGAGTTTATTCTTATATATAATATTAATATGGAGAAGTTTTATTGTACTATGTATTGTGAAAAGAAGGTGCAATACCACTACATTCATGGGCTTACACATTGGGCTAGGCCCGTTGTCCAACTTGAGTTTTCACNTTTTCTCCTCATTCCCTTCTCCAAGACCCTATTAGCCCAAACATTGGCAGTCCGATATGGCCGCCTCTTGCCCAGATCATGTCAGTCTTAGCTGGTTGCGACTTGCCTAAATCATGCCAGCATGATATGGCCAAGCGACGGCCAGATCGTGGTCGCCCGATTTGGGCAACCATCAATTTTTTAAAACATTTTCTTATGATTTATTTTTTTTCACTTTTGGGATAATGGATCCTATGAGTTTTAAGTTATGTTTTGACATTTTGGAGAGTTTGAACATGGTTAAATCTTTGATTTGGTAAGTTGTTAGAGATTTGGTTGTGGAAAAAAAATTGAGATGAATTGTTGAATATTTGGTGATCAAGATTTTTGTTTGTGAAAGGGGGATTGGGATAGGGTTTGGCTACTGCAAAAAAACTGGTAATTTCGAGTTGGAGGTGGAGGAGGAGGCGTTGAAGGTGGTTCTAGTAAAAGTGGAGACTTTGGAGTTGGTGGCGGGGTTGGAGGTGGTATTGGCTGTGGTGGTGGTGGTTCTGGCCACGAAGTAGGCTTTGGTGCTGGAGGAGGTGTGGGCAGTGGTGTTGATGGTGGTGTTGGAGGAGGAGGTGATGGTGATAGGGGTGGAGGTGAAAGAGTTAGGGGTGAATTAGGTGAAGATCTGGACATGGGGGTGGCTTTGGCACTGGTAGAGGCGGGGTGGCTTTGGCACTGGTGGGGGTGGGGGTGGAGGTGTAGGAGGCGAAGCTAGTGGAGGCATAGGTGGTAGAGGAGTAATTGGAGGCGGGGGTGGAGGAATAGGTGGGATTCAGGTCATGTTGGCGGGTTGGAGTTGGTGGATGTGTAAGAGGAAGTGCAGGTGCAAGTGGTGGTGTTGGAGGAGGAGCAACATATGGTATTTAGGGGTGTTCAAAAGCGGTTAACCGCTTTTTTGAACCGAATCAGTTTTTCAGTTTGGAAAAATTCCCGAACCGGTTTGGAAGGAAAACCATTTTTTTTGGTTAGCCGAAAAACCGGTTAATCGCTTTAAAAAAGTGGTTAACCGGTTTTCCCCTTTTTTTATAAAACTTTTTTTTTTATGTTTTCCTAAATTAAATTGTAAATATAAACAATACATATCCAAATAAAAATTAAACATTCATACATATCCATTGATCACTACTAACAATATATCAAAAATATTATTATTTTTTATTTAATATATATATATATNTTATTGTAAAATTGAGTGATTAGATTCGACAAGAAAATAGAAGAGTCATTACAAAATTGAGTGATCAGATTCGACAATTTCACTACACTAATTGAATGGATATTAACGTCTTTCTCGATCATCCAAATGAGCAATGAATCGTGTATGCTTTAACCGAAGAAGAAATCATTGTTACAATTAGACAAAAAGATAAAAGAAATAATTCTAAGGATGATAGTAGGAAATACAAAAAGTTTTGTACCATGAAGCTCTAAACATGCTTAAGAAGCTAAAAATATTTTAGCTTCAACAAGAAGGTGTCTATGCTAGCAAGTTATTACATACTGGCAAGGTAAAAGATGTGGTAACAACTCTAAAATATAAATCATTGTCCCAAACAACTTTAGATAAATATTTTATTTCATCTTAAACCTTTAATGTAATATAACATATATTTTTTTTTGTAATATACAAATAATTATTACTATGCGTAGGTAACTTTCTTTAAGACGAGAATTAGAAAAATTATAACTTATTACAATGTAGAGTTTATTCTTATTTATAACTATCTCAAATTAAGACTAAATTATTTTATAATTATTTAGAGAGTTTATTCTTATATATAATATTAATATGGAGAAGTTTTATTGTACTATGTATTGTGAAAAGAAGGTGCAATACCACTACATTCATGGGCTTACACATTGGGCTAGGCCCGTTGTCCAACTTGATTTTACACACAAGCTTGAGTACATTAAATAAGACAGTGACAGACCATACATGTTTTAATAAAGGCCTTAAAAACATCAGCACCAACCACATATTCCCACGTGTCATGTTTTGGTCCATGGCCCTAAGCCCGTAACCATAACCAACAAAAATCACCATATTACCATTTCTCTCAAAATTACCCTCACATCTTCGCCTTTCCTCGCACAATTCCCAAGGTTAATTCCGTCACAAACAAGCAGATAATGACCATGGCCATACATAAAACATATCCCTTAAAAAAATATGCAACAATTCTCATTCGTTCATATGCTGCTTCAAATTAAAGAACAAATTAAAGAAGTCGCCAACTCGCCATTGGACCTAAGAGAGGAAGCTTTTTTCTTTCTGTTTTTTTTTTTTTTTTTTAATTCTGTGATAGAAAATGAATGCAATAAGTCTTAAAGTTGCAGCAACGTCAACGTGGAGGTGTGTGTTGCAGGGTAGAGAGAGTTACAGTTGGGTGGATTTAGAGTATGGGAGGAGAAGAGTTGGCTGGGTTTGTAAAGATGTTACGAGAACATTTGGGGTTGTGGCTTGTGTTGGTGCTGGTGCTGGTGGTGGAGGGGAAAAGCTGAGTTCGAGTTCGGATTCAGGTGGGTCAAGTCCGAGTTCTCTTTTTTCTCGGAGCCAAACTTATGCTCTCTTGAAGCACCAAATGGAGGTTGCTGCCAAATCCGAGGTTTGGAATTTAATTTGGTATTTATGTTAATATAACAAGTCATAGAATGAATGATAGTGTTTTTGTTTTTCCTAGTAGCTGTGTATTGTTCTTTTTTCTGGGATTATTTAGTGTTATTTTCGAAATGAATGCGAGGTGGTTTTGTAATTTGTAGATTTGTTATCAATATATTACGCAATTTTGAATTTGAGTGGAGTTTTGTTTTTTGTATGACATTGTTTTGTTGCTGAGAAATATAGGGAATAGAATGAGAAACAACTATTTGTGGACAGAAACAAAATGTAACAAAAAAGTGTAATGTTAAGTGTTTCTTTTTAATCTTTTGTTCTTATTGCTAAACAAATGAGGGTTTATAGATTGCACATTATGAGATTCGTGAATTTGAGGGTTAAGTTCCTTACAATTATTTTATTTTATTTTATTTATTTCAGGATTATGAAGAAGCTGCGAGAATTCGTGATTCATTGAAATCATTTGAGGAAGAGGAGCCTGTTCTTCGACTTCGGAGGTTAATGAAAGAGGCAGTTGTGGAGGAAAGGTTTGAGGTAACCAATTGTGACTGCCCAATATAACTATCTGTGTCTTTATGCTTTGATAACTATATTAATATATACACGTATCTATGTATGCATATAAGTTTACCAAATTTTTAGCAAAATGAATGCAATGGGCTGCACAAACATTTTCTTATTGTTGCCTGTGTGGCTAGTCAAAAGGTTTTCTCTTCATTTCAAGATGGAAGAATTTCTTGATACTGTTTGATTTTGAGTAATCATCTTCAAGTTATGGGGAAAAAGTCTATGGGCTTTCTGGACCTTGATAAAGCAATGGATCATCATATGTGGAGTAATATTTGTGGTTTAACACATATAGGTCTCTGATATATTAATGTTATTGTAGGTTAACAAATTTAATTCTCCCTCCCCTCTCCCTTCTTGCTTAAACTAATGGGTCTAGTTCCCATCATTGAATGCTACAATTTGGTGGTGCTCCCCTTGTTCAGTTGTAAGACTCAAAATTGTTTGTGACAGTTAGCCTCCCATTATTGATAAAAGAAGATGAAGTTTCACCTCATTTTTGGAGCAGAACCTTGATTATGAAGTTGGTAATAAGGTGAGTTTACTGGAAGAAAAATAATAGTACAAAATGTGATAAAACAACTGAGAGAAATCTTGAATCAAGACCAACTGTCAAGAAAATTTGTAACTATGGAGATCCGCCTGTAGCTCTGTGCAAACCCCAGCTAGGGGAAATTCCTGCCACAGTAAAGAAGAACAAAGCAACCCCAGGTTAGATAGCTTGTCTGCAGCAGTGTCAACCTCCCTGCAGATATGAGACACTGAAAACTCGTATGCTTTTAGCATGGAGAGACAATTCAATGGTTCCTCAGCTGTTATGGGGATTGTATGAAGGGCTTTTAAAGCGCATTAAGGCTGCCAAGGCGTAACATTTAGTCCGAAGCTAAAACCAGCCTTGGTCATGCGCAAATTCAATAACCTAGATGATTGATAGCCAACTTTGAATAAAAATCAGAGTGATGCTCAAAAGGGAGAAAAAAATCTCCCCCTGAAATCTCCATTACAACTCATAAACACAGCACCACAAGTTATTCCAAGATTTCCTTTAGCCAACTCATTATATAATTGAACCAAAGTGATAAAGTGGGCTTAGTTAGAATTCACTCTCAAAAGCTAGCTCAAGGTAGGAGAGAGCCCAAACACATATACACACCATAACAGTCCACCAATTTGGCGATGTGGAACAAACTCAACTTCAATACCCTCCCTCATGCTTGACATGTAAGGTGAGTCCAAACCCATCATCGCCTCAAACAAACGTGGCTCTGATAGCATGATAAAGTAGGCTTGGGTAGAACTCCTCCCAAAAGTTAGCTCAAAGGAGAAGGGAGCTCAATCACATATATACACTATAACAACCCACCAACTTTGCTATGTGGGACAAATTCAACTTCAATACAAAGAATGGCTTTTGGAACTCAAAACAGCAAATATTTTAATTTGATTTGTGAACTTATATGCATGTGGATCAATCTTCAAAGAAGCCCTCTAGCTTTAACTGCATTATTAATGATTGTTTTGATCAATAATCTTCCATTTTCAATTGTTAGCATTCTGTTAGGTGGTTGCTGTAAGCTATATTGGAAATTTGTTTCAAACCATGAAAGATGACCTGTATTAATTCTTATGTTGTGGTCTAAATATCAATTTTTTGTTACAACCTTTGAGTTAGAGATTGTTTGCAGGAATATGTTTCAAAGTGGGTTTTATATACATGCTGAGGTGTTGTATTTTATTACCCACCTTATGATCTCTTTCTTTTGCATTGTTCTTTACCAGGATGCTGCTAGGTGTCGCGATGAACTAAAGGAAATTGCACCACACTCTCTCCTTAAATGTTCGAGTGATGCAACAACCTTGGTATGGCAACAATTCTCATTGCAAATGTTGTTTGGTGCCTTCAGATTTTGTTTTAGCTGGCTTATGACAGGCTTTTGTTGTTTCTATCAAATGCTTAGGTCCAATTTTTTTTGGGTTTGATTGCCTGTGCATGTGTAACAATCTGCTGGAGTGTTGTTTGCAGTCTATGCAACAGTTCATGTAGCATTTTTTGACACCCACGATAGACCAGTTTGGGCCAAATATTGTTGTCTCCTACTACTGACGTTTCTTAATATCTAATGAGAAGTCTTAAATATGTATTTCTTATGACTCAGCTTCTGGGAAAAGTGACAGGAATGAGTGGTGTGAGTGTGTTTTACTTCTCTAAATGGCCAGGCTTGCATTTTATTTTTCGACCCCATATTAGGTGGAATGTTTAACCTGATTGGGCCCAACCTGAAGAACATGTTGCGACTTGTTTTTCAATTCTGTGTTACTTTAACTCTCTCTGCTTTTCATTCAAATTTGTTAATATAAAAGAGAAACGAAAGTAAAATAAAAGAGGAACTTATACAAACTGAATGAAGTTTAATTTACAAAACCAATGATGGATTCTAGGGTATCAGGGTTCAAGTCAGGAGTGTGTACATTGAAGGTCGAAGTCAACCTTCAAAAGGGCAGTACTTTTTTGCATATAGAGTGAGGATTACCAATAACTCAGATCGTCCTGTTCAGCTTCTTAAAAGGCATTGGATTATCACTGATGCCAATGGGAAAACTGAAAATGTCTGGTGAGTAATTATTCTAATGGTATCTGCAGTCTTGGGATTTTCCTCTTGTTTTTGGCTCTTTTTCCAATATGAATCTCTGTATCTCTTACCTTTTTTACAGGGGAATAGGAGTCATAGGCGAACAGCCGGTTATACTTCCAAAGACAGGTTTTGAATACTCATCTGCCTGTCCATTAAGCACTTCCAGTGGTAGAATGGTAAGCTGGGATGATTTCATTCCTCCATCTGTACTTATTGAACTTAAGTATTTTTCCCATTAATGTAATTAGGAAAAGAAAAAATTTCCGTTTACTCGAATGATGCTTGTGCTATGTGATAACATGTGCATGATGGTATGCCATCAGTAATTAACTGGTGCACAGAATTAGATGAAAACTTCTTATGTTTGAAGACTGTCTCAGGTATGGATATGCTTGGTTGCTAATCCCTTTAGACTTTTGGTTGTCTAATTATTACAAACTGCATTTATTGTTATCGTTCTAGGATTTAGACTTTTATTTTACATATTGATACCTAGAAGTCACCATATTGCCTCATCCTAAATAAGTTGGGTCCTACACTATGGCCATGTCCCATGTTGTCCAGTTTGTGGTTTTCCCTTGACTTCTTAAAAAGAGATGTCATAAATTCTGAATGCAAGCTTGGTTAGAAACAAATGTGGCCACGCGAGATGGGTCCTTAAATTAAAACCTAGTTTTATGCATGCATTTTAATGTCTTACAATTGATTAACTCTGTTATCATCATTCCTCAAATTGTTTCAACATCTTATCATTTATCTATACTCAAGAAAGTTAGAATATCTTTTGCTTGTTTTCAATACAGGAAGGTGATTTTGAGATGAAACACATCGATAGAGTAGGGTCATCGACTTTCAATGTGGCTATTGCTCCATTTTCTCTCTCCACACTGGGTGACGGTGATTGTTTTTGATATTGGTGCTAGTCATCCCTATAGAATGGCAGAGGTGCCACATCCCTAGCATAAATATATTATTTTCAGAAAAGCTTACTTCAACCAGAATTGTAAAGCAGTGTAAGTGTAATTATATTATTGGTCGATAATCTCATCAATTGTTTCCCTAGATGGATGTAAATTGTCAACATCCTATGTAGTGAACTTATGGAAGAAATAAATAATGAATATGTATATTATATGAGAATTTTATCAAGAGAGTCTGAGCTGTATGGTAGTATGGTACATAAAAAAATTATTTCCATTATTTGGTAGCACTACATGTACCAAGAAGTTTTGCAGCATTGGCCTATATGGTCATCCCCTTTGTGAATACTTTTGCACCAGAGAAATGATTAAAATCTCAATTTTCATTTTCCTAGTGAAATAGTTTTCGTTTCCAGCTGGTTATCGCATCCTTAAAATCAGTAGAGTTGTTTGAATAAACAAGAAATTGCTTGAAGCTTCTCCGCTAAACACTTCTTTTGTTTAATGTTGATGTCGATTTTTGAATGGTTAAATATATATCTGCTTCACTATTCGCATAAATCTGCATGATATGCAGATGGGATAATTTGATAAATATTCTCAGCAATCAAACAAAGAGAGTTTTGTTTGTTGGTGTTTCGGTTCAAAGGTCTGTTTCTTAAAAAGTGGTGCTTACAAATTGCTTTACACAATTTACTGCATAAAACTTGGAAAAAAAATTCAACCCATTTGGCCCATCTGTGCACATTTTCAAATCTATAACCTGTCTCCTTAAATTATCATTGAAAGTTCAGGAAGTTAGCTCACCAATACTCAGTGAACATGAAAGGTACTCCCTCTTTCTATCTATCTTTGTCATGCAGAATTAATATTTTGTGTTCTGCAAATGAGGTTTTAAGCTAGGTTTTCTACTCACACAAATAGTTTTTGTACTTTGAAGTAGTTATTTTATATGTAGTTCAAGTTTGCAAAACTGTGTGATTGGTTATAGGCCATAGAGTATGAATTAATTAGTATTATGATTAATGATACTTGTCAAACGGTGTTTATAGTAAAGTTGTAGTTGAGTGTTGGTTTCACCTGGGCAGCTGATTCATGCTTTTGTAATGTTTAACCAACTATATGTAAACTCTCCCTATAAAAACCTAACCATCCCCTTGATTTGATACTCGTATTACAGTCGTGTTGTTTCAAATTTGGAAGTTTGGATATATATGCATGCAGCTGATAGAGAAGATTGAATTGGTGGTTTTGCTGTAACAAGTTTCACACATTTTCTCATTTGGGTTAATTTCATGATGAACAACAGGATTCTTATGGATTTGTTAGGTTTGTCTTCTTCACCCCCATTGCTTTTATCTCTGTTTTGTTAATCATTTTGGAGGCATTAAATTAATTAGTTCTTTTCTCTTCATATTAATGTGTATTAGTTAGGTGGGTATTTAAGAATGAACTAAGATATACATTAAATGGTCCGACTAATTGGGATTTAGTTTGGTGGGTATTCAAGAAGAAAAAACATTATAAAATTACCTTAATGGTCTTATGAAATGGGATTTTTGTATTGGAGCCGAGTATGATTGAAAAAGAAACAATTTAAATTAAGTGAATGCATTTGATGGGACAAAATATTAAGAAATAATTGATATTTCCCAGATGTCAAATGGACCCAGATTCCATTAGCCCCAACCAAGACTCATGTTTGTACAACTGCTGGGTCCTGGTGCAGAGGCAGAAGTTGCCCACTCACCAAGTAATTTGTGGCGTGTTCTTAATTTTTTTTTTTTTTTGCTGTTTCTTGGAAACCAAGTTTGTCTAAGTCATCAATTCATTATCAAACAACCATTTTCAAATCCCCATCAATCTCCTTTCTCATATTTGTATTAAAACTGCATTAATTACAATAACTAAATGGGTTGAGTATTAGAAGGGGATTGATTTCTTTTTGCTACCGACTTATCACTTTAACCCCTTTTCTTTTCTTTTCTTTTCTTTTATGTTTTAACTCTTATGGTGAAAGGAAAAAGCCATGAAGGCTGGTGACATATTTGTTCAACCTTTTGCCCGTAATATTTATGATATGATATGGTTTATGGATAATTAAAAGAATCACATAATAATCATGCAAAACGATGAGTTTTAATCTTCATGAATCATGTTGAAATGCAAACTCTAAACCCCAGGAGGATTCTCAGGTGGGTCATGAAAGCTTTACCCTTTACTCCGCAGCGGTTAAGTCCTGGACCAGGGGTCAAATTGGGTCCCAGTTCCTGACTGTCCTCAATATCAAAATCATGAATCCCCATGAGTAGAGTTCCTGATTGATAAATGATGGCCAATCAGAATGGTACAAACCATTAGTCAAAAAGTGGGTTCATTAGAAATGATGGTATTTGAGTCCACCATATAATTTCGTTGGCTTTTTTTTAATGTCAAAATATTCAGAAAAGAACCCATCAATACCATGCTTGTACTCCAAAAGCATCAAAAGGATTCCAAAACACAGTTTCTGGCCCTCTTACTGTCTCTGATATTGTAATTTTATCAGAAACTTGAAAAGACTAAATAAATAAATAAATAAAAAGACTGGAAATCCAAGAAAAGGTAGCCAACACTCTCGCATGTTTTTTGTAATTTTATATTTGCATGGGCATAACAATTAACATGATTGAGACTCAACACAAGTCTGGTCCATTTTACAAGACAAAACAAACAAAAATATTTTAAAAGAAACACAAGAAGCTTGTGCTCGAAGCACAAAATCCTTTTACGTGTTTGTCCCTCTTCCCTTCCCTCCTCTCATTTTCTCTCTAAATTAAGCAATCAAGTAAAGCATCTCCTATCTATTTTCTTGCTTTCCCTTGCAAGTATCGACCTTTGCTTGGTTTAGAATTTAGCTTCTTCTTCTTCTTTTCTGGAGCAAATCTTCCATTACTTAAATCTTTTGAAAAAACATTCCTAAAGTTTGGAATCTCTGCTACCCTCCTAGATTAATGGGTTCAAATTCAATTTTGTTTTGTTTAATATTTTAGAACTTGTAGTTGTTGCCATGTCAATGTAAACAAAGAGTTGTTTAATTTCAGGACCAGTACTTATTACTTGGTGTAGACACTTGGGGATTTCATTTCATCTATTTGTAAATCAAACACTGTTAAGCATTTCACCTTTTACTTTTTTGCAAACTTATTCTTTTACTTTATTCTCACAGAGTTGTTCACTTTTCACAGTAATGCGTGTCCTACAGATCATTTCTTCAAACTAATTAATATTTCTGAATTTATTCTCTCTTGCTTTTTCTTCAGGTTTTCCTAAGATTTCACTTACTATATTCACAATTCTTCTCCTGGAGCTCCCTTGAACTTCTGTTCTTAATTTCTTCCATTGTTTTATGTTCCTCCGTTACACAAAGATTTTTACTTTTTTTCTCTGGGAATCATATAAAGAGGCTCATGATCATAATTTTGTTAAAGTACTTCTTGCAATGACTTTATGCATTGTTCAATCATTTTAAAGATGGTTATTAGCTGACTGTCTCGAATTTTGGTTTCTATAGTTTCTCTTCACCCAAGCGAAAAACTGTTGATATTAATTCCTCCAGAATCCCAGTTCATATTAGTAAAGTAACATCATGAGTGACATGACAGGATCCACAAAAGTTTCATGGCATCCAGACATGGATGTCGATACAACCACAACAGCTTACTGGTTTAATTGGAGGGTATTACTTTGTGCCATTTGGGTCATCATACCGATGACTTTTGCATCTTTTCTCATATGGAAAAATGAAGGTTTTCGCGAGTCGAATCGCGGCAGCAGCCGAGAAACAGAGAAAGAAGCACCAGGAGCTTTGTTTGATGATGAAACTTGGCGGCCATGCTTAAAAGGAGTCCATCCCGCTTGGCTCCTGTCTTTTAGAGTTATTGCTTTCTTTGTTCTTATGCTGTTGCTAGTAGTCACCGCTTTTGTAGATGGAGGCAGCATTTTTTACTATTATACTCAGTAAGTTCTATTTGATTTTTGTCTTTTTCCCATATGGTATTTCAAATTTCTTCACAACTTTCATTTCGTTTTCCATTTTATCTTTATGTATTTTATTGTTTCTGTGATTCGGATTCAAGTTAATTAAATTTGATGTTTCTTGGTTCTGGAAAGGTGGACTTGTACGTTAATCACAGTCTATTTTGGGGTATGTATCTCTTATAATTCGAAAGAAACTTTCTCTCAAATTGATTCACTTTCTTTTTCATTTGTTATTTGCTTACCATTTCATTGTATTGCATTATTGTAGCTTGGATCATTGCTCTCCATATATGGATGTTATCAATATCAAAAAAGACTTTGTGGTGAAAAGGTTGGTAATTTGGAGATGGATGCCGAGAATGGAACTTATGTGGCTTCTGCGCAAGGTGAAAATTCTAACAATGAGGCAAAAGTCACCAACACCGATGAAGAAGCTCATGTTCGCCAACGGGCTGGCTTCTGGGGCTATGCCTTTCAAATAATTTTCCAGGTAAATTGTCAATAATCAGCATCTGAATTCCGGTGTTTCAAATTTTATATTAAATAAATACAGAATAATCCAAACTGTGGAGGGAACCTACAGGGTTTAGCTGAATCCTTCAATGGCAATGCAGTTGTATTCTCTCTGGTTTTAATGTTGAAAGAAAAATGGAGAATTTTGGTTTGTTGATTCTTATACAGAAGGTCATTCATTTGATTTTTTGTTTCTTCTGTAAACAGATGAGTGCAGGGGCGGTTTTGCTTACAGATTGTGTCTTTTGGTTCATAATCGTTCCATTTCTTGAAATCAACAATTATGGTCTGAACATTGTAAGTATTATACATTGCTGCTTCAATTCAAGTTCTGCACATTCTTTTCTTTCTTATCTAAATAATGTTTTTGATTTTTTTGTTTTTTCTGGGCAGTTGATTATAAATATGCACACAATAAATGCTGTTTTCCTGCTTGGTGATGCTTCTTTGAATTGCTTGGTAAGTTTCCTTAATCAGTTTCAATGGCTGATCGCTTCCAATTTCTGACAAGATTAACATTGACTTGTTTATCTTTTTCCCCTTTCAGCGCTTTCCTATATTTCGTGTTGCATACTTCTACTTATGGACAGTGACTTACGTTATAGTCCAATGGATTGTTCATGCTTGTGTTAAACTCTGGTAAATCCAACTCTCTTTTGTCTTTCTGAAAAGGAAAGTAATCTTCATTCCATTTTTTTTTTTTTTTTTTTGTTTTATAATGGGATTTTTCCACTGGTGAAACAGGTGGCCATACCCATTTCTGGACTTGTCATCTTCATATGCTCCTCTATGGTATGCATTCTTAAATCATCACCCACTGGAATTAGTAGTTTCAGTTAATACTGATAATTTTACTCTCAATTCAATTGGAATTTGAAGGTACTTTTCAGTAGCAGTAATGCATATCCCATGCTATGGCGCTTTCGCTTTAACAATAAAGGTGAAACACTATCTGCTGTCAAGATGGTTCAAAAATTCTTATCTGTGTGCAATGTAAACTTGGCCTGAAACTTCATGAATTCAAGTCCTTGAAGAAAATGAGAAATTTTTTCAGTGGAAGAGACAGGACAGCAACAGCCTCCACAGTACATGAGAGATTTATTGATTTCTTCATTCTGTATAGTAAGTTTTGGAAAATACAGGAATCCTGAAACAAGAAATTAACATTCTTAATTTTATTATACATCCATTTATGGATATGAGACATAATTGTAGCCACATTATAAGTTTACAAACAAGTTTATACAAATTCTTGACCCGCTCATTAGTCAAAATGTTTTTTTTTTTGTTTTTTAACTCCACCTTTTCACAAGCAAGAAATGCAAAAATATAATAAAAAGGTTCCCATTTCTGCATAATTTGTAATTTAAGTAGCCTGGTCTAGATTTGAAATGAGAGTGTTATTGAGCAATGATTGAATTGTAAAGGCATATCCAAACGGAAAAAGTGACTGTGACGGGCCATCTGTTTGTAAAAATGTAACCCCAGGGAAGCATAGCCTGTCAAAAAAGAACTAGTCAAAAATGGCAAAAGAATAATAATATGACACCTTTTAACTTTACCAGCGATGGTTCAAGGGAACAAAACAGGATATGATATTCTTGTGCTTTTAAATTATGATCACCCAATGCGTTCTTTTACTTTTATTTAACTCTTGCAAGTTTTTGAATGATATTTCAATGCATTCTAATGTAGGAAAAAGATTATACCTTTATTTCTCTGCAATTTCAATAATCGGTAACCTGCAAGTATTCCGAGTTCTAGTCCTGCATGTATGTTCATGTGCTTATAGAAATTCAGAATATGGGACAAGAAAACAGCTTTATGCATTAGTATAAAGAATTGAAAGTAAGACATCACATAAGGGAGATTACAGGAAACAATTAACACTCTGATTTGTATATACGATACAGTTTTACAAAAAAAAAAAAACCCAAAAAGGCAAAAAATCTCACCTTCCAAATTTGGTTGCAAGCCTCAACAATGTAGGCCACCTTCAATTATTACGGTATTTACCTCAAATGGTGCAACGAATGATATTAAATTTTCAGTTCAAGCTAGAATATATATGATACATTACAATTACAGATTATTACAGAGTAGTGCTTGGAAAAGAACCCATTAGAATAACATTGTCACTGTCTTTATGCTCCTTTTTTTCTGGCTTTGCCTTTGAGAATAGTCCAGAGAGGAGTCCTACAGATAGTCCAGAACCTGCTCTCTTCCCTAGTGTGATCAATGCTCCGTTATTCTCACCACTCGCATTGTCGCTTACCCTTTTCGCGGAACTTGCAGCCTCAGCCATCCCAAGGCTTGCACCACAAGGGCAGTGTGTCAGCTTTCTGAAGCAAGGCTTATGGAATACTGCTTCGCAAGATTTGCACTTTTCAATGTCACCTTCCTGTTGATTATTTTACACTGTCAGCTCATAAAAAATGAAATGATAAGAGTAATAAACTACAATATTACAATATTTTAACTCTCACACCAAATATGCAGAAAAAAGATCAACACATTCCGTGCAAACAAAAATACAAAGTGGGAACCTCAATTATAGATATAAATCTGTGGTGCTTATGCCAACTGATTCAAATTTGAATTTCACAAGGCCTAGCCAATGAACTTAAAAGAGATGACGTGTGAATGTGAATGCATAGTGCTTGGGCCAGAGCCCTGAGCATGAGTTGGTGTGCTTATACAGACACCATGAATTCTGTTGACACACAAGGAGGGGGAAGGAGTAATTTTCTTTACTGGTCGATCAATTATCCTTGTTAGTGGCAACTATGGCCATTGTACGGGTACTAACCTGAAAAGTGAAAATGAGAGAAGATGGGTCATTACAAGCTTGTCGAGCACTGCAGGGGACTCCAACATCACAACATATAAGGCATTGCTCTGTAATATGCTCCAGGATTTTCCTTGAAACATTTTCCACCATCACAGGTAGTGCTGCCACAAGAGTTACATTTTCAGTTCAGTCAACTACAGATTCAACATATATATGCTGCTCTAACAGAAGCATGGTGCAGATTATACTACACGGCTACCCTCTTCTCTATAGGGGCCAAGCAGCTCTTTGGAAAATTCAACAAATTACTAATACCAATACTTATTTCAAAAGGCCATTTAACTTAACGCAGCAGACCTAAACTTAAAGAGTAGTAACAAACCTAAATACAGGCAAAATATACAGTGATGGGGATTCCGAGAAAAAGCGTAGTAATGAAATATAGTATGAGCGTGATAGAAACCCACTCCAATAACTCAAAAATTTGGACTGGGCCATGGGTCTTTTATGGGCTTGGGTAGAACTCTCCTTGGAAAACCGGCTTGCCAATGGAGGGTGCCCAAGCCTTTATATCCCACATGCCCACCCTTTTCCCTTTCAATGTGGGATCCTAACATTCCCTCACGCTTCGAGGCCCAATGCCCTCGTTGGTCTTCTTTCCAGAGAGCGCCCACCCTCAACCTCTACCCCGCCCTCATTGACCTTTATTGCCCTCCCTATGGGTCTTACTTCGCCTAGAAGCCTATCAGCAACTCTCCTTCTCGACCCTTTGGGGGGCCCACTGGGCCTTGCTGCGTGGGCTCCACATCGGCCTCTTTACCCCTTGGGTGACTTCGCGGATCCCCTTTCCTTAGGATAGCAGCCCCAGCCCGGATCCCCTTTCCTTGGGGTAGCAGCCCGAGCCCAAGGTTAGCTTGTCACACGTGCGCAAGATCATACTCTGATACCAATTGATAGAAACTCACTCCAATAACTCAACAATTTGGGCTGGGCCATGGGTCTTTCATGAGCTTGGGTAGAACTCTCCTTGGAAAACCGGCTTGCCAAGGAGGGTGCCCAAGCCTTTATAACCCACATGTCCACCCTTTTCCCTTTCAATGTGGGATCCTAACAGAGCCCATAAATCTTAAGAAATATCTTCACACTAACAAATAAAAAAGAAGCTATTGATTAGTTAACCTGCAAATGGTCCTTTGGAAAGGTCAATGAGATCTCTGAGCGCAAAAAAGTCATTGCTTTCAAGAAGATATCTTCGAGATCCAAGTCCTTTGTTGATGGACCTACGAAACGGGCAGCGAACAAATGGAAGCATAGCTCCTATTTTTTTCCTTACACCCATTACATGCTGTAGGGCTGGCACCTTTGAGTACAGGAAAGGATTAACTGCACTCACGCAAAGCATGGGCTGCAAGAATATAAAGATATATATCATCAACAGTCTTAATTAAGAATTACGTTAACCTTGAAAGCTTAACTTGAATCTGTAATACATGAAATGGCGAAATTCAAACACGGGAATGTTTCATCTCAATACATACAGAGCTGCTTGATGAGTAGTCCAGGATCGAAAAAAGAATTATACAAAAGAATCTAAAATATATCCAAGATAAAAAAATATAGTTTTGACCATCTAGTTACATGCAGTTATCTCACATTTCCTTCAGCATAAGATAGGATTCAAAAGTTAATTTAGGAGACCCCAGCTAAAAGATCCTTTCAATTCCCTTTTTCCGTCTTTCTTTTGTTTCTTATTTTCATTTTTTACTTTTTTGGTTTTATTAGAGATGTTAAAAAGAGACAATAATCCAACAAATATGACCAATGAAGAACAGGGTATTTAGACTTTTACTCGTCAATTGATCCTGATTTTCAGTCTATTAAATTAGTGTAGGCATGGCCATCAGGCACTTTCGATACATTTTTTTCTTTCATTTTCCATTCTTGTGATCAGTAAATCTCAACTATCGTCAAGATTTGAGTTGGGGCTTTCAGGGGTGGCCTGACAGTCAAGTGATAGAAGTAAACATAATATCTTAGTTATGTCACCTCTTGTATAACATCAATTCTTCTACACACTCAAATCTACCATGTGATGTTGACAATGTAAACACAATAAAAGCTGGTTCACAATTACCTGATCATATACAGAGTCCAAATATGATTTAGCCAATTGAGAAATTGGATATCGTGTAAAGTCCCAATGATGCAATACTCTTGCTGGCAAGACTGCCGTGTCACCATTATGGCAGGAAGAACAGAACAACTGACCAGTGTATTCACAAAGTCGAGGTTTGCCCCACCCAAAAGTCTGAACAAAGTCTTGTATTAGAGTCATTCCATCATCAAAATGTTTGTGGCATCCAGCACAAGTATAATGTTGTGCTTCTAGCATCTGTTTCATGGATTTTTGTGGTCGAATTTCAACAATAAGAGATATGGTCTTCCCTAAAGGAGAAGTGTTTTGTGCATCTGCCCCTCTAGTAAAAGATGTGGACCGAGAAACCGGTGTGTTTGAAACAGGGGAACTAGGTAATGAGTCCTGTGGAGACAAGAACCAAATCAACGCACCAGGAGGGCTGGAAAAAGAACAGGAACGGATGACAGATTGTAAACACTCCTGAATGAGAACACTTCTCTCAGCAACAACATCAGGAGATGCATTTCCAAATATCTTGCGAGATTCTTTTTCTACAGATGACCAGGGAGAAGGGAGAATCCAGCCGTGGTCAGCATAAAATGATTTCAAGCGACGATAGAGAGTAAAGAAATCACGATATCTGCGTTCAACCTCCCACTGATCCTTTCCACTCCACACTCTTATTTTATAAACAGTGTATTCCTTCACTCCAACCAATCTTTCACTGAGTGAAACATCACCTTTCTTCTGCTTGGCACCAACCACTTCAACCCCATCAATTCTCAGTGGGAGTGAAGTCAGTGGGTAAGCATCATCTGTACCAGAAGGAGAAGCTGTGGAGCTGCCATCTCTCAGAGGTAGAGAAACTTGAGATTTAAAGATCTGGTTACCCTGAGAGAACCTAGCCCCAGGGGACTCATTGTAGTCAAGCAAAATTTCTTCCATATCATGAACAACGTCGTCATAAAAATCATGTAACTCAAGATTCTCTTTCTGCAATATATTATGGTATAGAGATAAGAAAACAAGCAACTTAGAAGAGACAGAAACAAATACATGCCAAATGAAGAGCTAACACGATGCTTCACCAAATATGGTGGTTAATCAACTATATAGGAAACCTATAATAATATGCACAAATAAGTAGGGCTTACTCTTATAAATTAATGAAATAAAAAAGGTACAATCACTAACATTAGGACACGAAAAACTGAAAAAAGATGAAAAATGAATAAACAAGAAAATGATTACTCAATGTTAAGTAGTAAGTACTGACCTTGGTCAAGGCCGGATGGTCATCAGAAAGATCTGCCGAGGCTGGAGCATTCTTTGATGGATTCAAGATATTTCCAAATGTTGGTGGGGATAGTGTTGGTTCACAGTCTTCAAAGGGTTCTGAATGTGACATTTTAGCAGATCCAATTGAAGGAGCACAAAGTTGATCTATGGGAATTTCAGCAAGAGGGAGAAACTGTGCTTTTAAATGCCCAAATTCTTCGCTCTCTAAACTTCCACTGTCATTGGTACTGCGTTCCTTGTTACTCAAATATTGATTAATAATTTCCATTCTGGAATCAATAGTGTCCAACCCCATCTTCAAGGGAGCCTTCTCAACCACTGGGTCCTGCTCCCTCACAAAAGCATTACTAACAGAGCCATTATTATGGTACATGGTCACATCATCAGCATCTTGGACTTCATTACTGGCAATAGAAATACCTCCTACATCATGATCTACCCCAGAAAATCTTGGCAAACAAATTGAGGTAGGGGAAGAACTTTTAGTATTTTCTGTCCTTTGGACTTGATTTCTGACAACAGAACTTACAACTTCATCGAGCCCAGAAAACCTTGGCAAATTAATGGGGGCTGAGAAAGAGCTTTTGGAATTTTGTGCCAAAACATCAGCACCTTGAACTTGATATCTGGCTGCAGGAATGTCTTTGTCTTTTTCCAAAGACTCCTGATTAATATGACAGGAAGACCAAGCAGGGTTCATAACAGTGTGATTAATGTTTTCTTCAGAATCATCCGCACCTTGAATTTTTCCACTGACTCCAGGTACATCTTTCGTATCATTTATTTGCTCTTTCTGACTGTCACTTGGAATAGCAATTGAGGTCACAGAATCTAAAAGATTCCTATCACTTTCAAAATTCACTTCTCTCTTCTCCTGAAATTTATCTAACATAGGTGAAGACATAGTACTTCCTCCGACTTCTAGTTCAAAATCATCCCAATCTTCCGAACCAAATGCCACACGGGAATTGATAAGTAATGGATTTTCCTTCTCGCATTTTGCTTCCTTTACATATTCCATTTTCCTCGGATAATATGAAATATTTTTATGCTCCTCATCACTACCATAGTTATACATCGAATCCTCACCTTCTGAGTGCTCATATCTTGAAGAAGTCCCATCTTCCTCCAGCTCCATCTCCCTTCTATCAAACTCTGAACAGAATTGCAAATGCAACCCATCTTGGCAACTGCCCTTAACTTCACTATCCACACAAAGCGAAGGACCCCCTTCAACATCCGAAGCATCTCTCACACCATTCATGCTCCTCTCACCAACCCGAACATTACTACAACTCCCTCCAATCAATACATTCTCAACAGTACCTTCCAATGCAAAATTATCTCCACTCACGGTTCCACAACTATTCAATGCCATATCCTCGTCAACATTTCTTCCCTCATAACTATCATCATACAATCGCAACCCACTAAAACCACTCCCTATTTTTTCATCCTTATCATCATTTCTTTGTTTGCGAAACTCAATTTTATGATCACCTAAAGTAGAAACCTTTCTATCACCACCCAAAATAAAATTCTCAAAATTAACATCCTCCCCGAATCCAAGACTATTTAAAGAACCAAACTCAGAATCTAAACCATCGTTCAATGAAGTACCATACAAGCTACGCACACTGGGTGTGCCCATAACCGAGTTCGCGCTACAATATCGCTCGAACTCGGATTCCCCGCACGAGGAGTAGTGTGACAATGACGCAGGTGACACATCACCACCGTCCGATTTCGGCGGGAACGAATCAAACACGTCCGGAGAGGCGACTTCGGAGGCGTTCTCACGAGTTCCCTCTCCATTATTCATTTGGAATCAATTAATTAATGAATCAAGGTGTTGAAAACGGAATCAACGATGTGATTTAACATAAAAACCAAAGATTCAATAGGACGTACCCCAGTTGATAAAAACCCAGATCGTGTATTGAATGAAGAAAACTTGGGAGGATCCAAACTGAGAGGTATAGAGAGGGGAAATTTTTGAAAGTGGGGTGAGAATTTTGAAAACGTTTTCTATGTTTTCTTTGTTTCGATTCTGTTTCTTAATTTGTCGGAAACGGATTAAGGAGCATACTCAGTTTGACAAAAAGTTGCGTATGTCATATTGCCTTCTTTTTTTATTTTCCTTTAATAATAATAATAACTCCTCAAAAAATTAATTAATCTATTTTAGTAATACAATAATTACTCCACAAATTATTTGTTTATTAATATTTTTAAATCTACATTATACGATAAACATATATAATGAATTTTCACAAACTATTTACTCAGAGGATTTCTTTTTTGTTTTTCTACATTTTATTTAAGAAAATTTTAATATTCAAAATATATGATTTAGTAATGTGCGAACACGCGCGCGTGTACTATAAGTACTTAACTTGCTTCAATTTTTTTTTTTTTTTTTTTTTATGAGAAAAATTAAAAAAATACAAAACCCTAATTCTGTAAAACCCCTTAACCAGAGTCACTACAGAGAAGCATAGTGGATGGAGATGGCAACCTCAAGTGAAGCGTCACTTGACTTGGAAGCATTGCGCCGCCTAAAATCAACGGAGCCACCGTCACGCCCATAAATCTTAAGAAATATCTTCACACTAACAAATAAAAAAGAAGCTATTGATTAGTTAACCTGCAAATGGTCCTTTGGAAAGGTCAATGAGATCTCTGAGCGCAAAAAAGTCATTGCTTTCAAGAAGATATCTTCGAGATCCAAGTCCTTTGTTGATGGACCTACGAAACGGGCAGCGAACAAATGGAAGCATAGCTCCTATTTTTTTCCTTACACCCATTACATGCTGTAGGGCTGGCACCTTTGAGTACAGGAAAGGATTAACTGCACTCACGCAAAGCATGGGCTGCAAGAATATAAAGATATATATCATCAACAGTCTTAATTAAGAATTACGTTAACCTTGAAAGCTTAACTTGAATCTGTAATACATGAAATGGCGAAATTCAAACACGGGAATGTTTCATCTCAATACATACAGAGCTGCTTGATGAGTAGTCCAGGATCGAAAAAAGAATTATACAAAAGAATCTAAAATATATCCAAGATAAAAAAATATAGTTTTGACCATCTAGTTACATGCAGTTATCTCACATTTCCTTCAGCATAAGATAGGATTCAAAAGTTAATTTAGGAGACCCCAGCTAAAAGATCCTTTCAATTCCCTTTTTCCGTCTTTCTTTTGTTTCTTATTTTCATTTTTTACTTTTTTGGTTTTATTAGAGATGTTAAAAAGAGACAATAATCCAACAAATATGACCAATGAAGAACAGGGTATTTAGACTTTTAGTTGTCAATTGATCCTGATTTTCAGTCTATTAAATTAGTGTAGGCATGGCCATCAGGCACTTTCAATACATTTTTTTCTTTCATTTTCCATTCTTATGATCAGCAAATCTCAACTATGGTCAAGATTTGAGTTGGGACTTTCAGGGGTGGCCTGACAGTCAAGTGATAAAAGTAAACATAATCTCTTAGTTATGTCAACTCTTGTATAACATCAATTCTTCTACACACTCAAATCTACCATGTGATGTTGACAATGTAAACACAATAAAAGCTGGTTTACAATTACCTGATCATATACAGAATCCAAATATGATTTAGCCAATTGAGAAATTGGATATCGTGTAAAGTCCCAATGATGCAATACTCTTGCTGGCAAGACTGCCGTGTCACCATTATGGCAGGAAGAACAGAACAACTGACCAGTGTATTCACAAAGTCGAGGTTTGCCCCACCCAAAAGTCTGAACAAAGTCTTGTATTAGAGTCATTCCATCAAAAAAATGTTTGTGGCATCCAGCACAAGTGTAATGTTGTGCTTCTAGCATCTGTTTCATGGATTTTTGTGGTCGAATTTCAACAATAAGAGATATGGTCTTCCCTAAAGGAGAAGTGTTTTGTGCATCTGCCCCTCTAGTAAAAGATGTGGACCGAGAAACCGGTGTGTTTGAAACAGGGGAACTAGGTAATGAGTCCTGTGGAGACAAGAACCAAATCAACGCACCAGGAGGGCTGGAAAAAGAACAGGAACGGATGACAGATTGTAAACACTCCTGAATGAGAACACTTCTCTCAGCAACAACATCAGGAGATGCATTTCCAAATATCTTGCGAGATTCTTTTTCTACAGATGACCAGGGAGAAGGGAGAATCCAGCCGTGGTCAGCATAAAATGATTTCAAGCGACGATAGAGAGTAAAGAAATCACGATATCTGCGTTCAACCTCCCACTGATCCTTTCCACTCCACACTCTTATTTTATAAACAGTGTATTCCTTCACTCCAACCAATCTTTCACTGAGTGAAACATCACCTTTCTTCTGCTTGGCACCAACCACTTCAACCCCATCAATTCTCAGTGGGAGTGAAGTCAGTGGGTAAGCATCATCTGTACCAGAAGGAGAAGCTGTGGAGCTGCCATCTCTCAGAGGTAGAGAAACTTGAGATTTAAAGATCTGGTTACCCTGAGAGAACCTAGCCCCAGGGGACTCATTGTAGTCAAGCAAAATTTCTTCCATCTCATGAACAACCTCGTCATAAAAATCATGTAACTCAAGATTCTCTTTCTGCAATATATTATGGTATAGAGATAAGAAAACAAGCAACTTAGAAGAGACAGAAACAAATACATGCCAAATGAAGAGCTAACACTATGCTTCACCAAATATGGCGGTTGATCAACTATATAGGAGTTTCTGAGTATAAAACCTATAATAATATGCACAAATAAGTAGGGCTTACTCTTATAAATTATTGAAATAAAAAAGGTACAATCACTAACATTAGGACACGAAAAACTGAAAAAAGATGAAAAATGAATAAACAAGAAAATGATTACTCAATGTTAAGTAGTAAGTACTGACCTTGGTCAAGGCCGGATGGTCATCAGAAAGATCTGCCGAGGCTGGAGCATTCTTTGATGGATTCAAGATATTTCCAAATGTTGGTGGGGATAGTGTTGGTTCACAGTCTTCAAAGGGTTCTGAATGTGACATTTTAGCAGATCCAATTGAAGGAGCACAAAGTTGATCTATGGGAATTTCAGCAAGAGGGAGAAACTGTGCTTTTAAATGCCCAAATTCTTCGCTCTCTAAACTTCCACTGTCATTGGTACTGCGTTCCTTGTTACTCAAATATTGATTAATAATTTCCATTCTGGAATCAATAGTGTCCAACCCCATCTTCAAGGGAGCCTTCTCAACCACTGGGTCCTGCTCCCTCACAAAAGCATTACTAACAGAGCCATTATTATGGTACATGGTCACATCATCAGCATCTTGGACTTCATTACTGGCAATAGAAATACCTCCTACATCATGATCTACCCCAGAAAATCTTGGCAAACAAATTGAGGTAGGGGAAGAACTTTTAGTATTTTCTGTCCTTTGGACTTGATTTCTGACAACAGAACTTACAACTTCATCGAGCCCAGAAAACCTTGGCAAATTAATGGGGGCTGAGAAAGAGCTTTTGGAATTTTGTGCCAAAACATCAGCACCTTGAACTTGATATCTGGCTGCAGGAATGTCTTTGTCTTTTTCCAAAGACTCCTGATTAATATGACAGGAAGACCAAGCAGGGTTCATAACAGTGTGATTAATGTTTTCTTCAGAATCATCCGCACCTTGAATTTTTCCACTGACTCCAGGTACATCTTTCGTATCATTTATTTGCTCTTTCTGACTGTCACTTGGAATAGCAATTGAGGTCACAGAATCTAAAAGATTCCTATCACTTTCAAAATTCACTTCTCTCTTCTCCTGAAATTTATCTAACATAGGTGAAGACATAGTACTTCCTCCGACTTCTAGTTCAAAATCATCCCAATCTTCCGAACCAAATGCCACACGGGAATTGATAAGTAATGGATTTTCCTTCTCGCATTTTGCTTCCTTTACATATTCCATTTTCCTCGGATAATATGAAATATTTTTATGCTCCTCATCACTACCATAGTTATACATCGAATCCTCACCTTCTGAGTGCTCATATCTTGAAGAAGTCCCATCTTCCTCCAGCTCCATCTCCCTTCTATCAAACTCTGAACAGAATTGCAAATGCAACCCATCTTGGCAACTGCCCTTAACTTCACTATCCACACAAAGCGAAGGACCCCCTTCAACATCCGAAGCATCTCTCACACCATTCATGCTCCTCTCACCAACCCGAACATTACTACAACTCCCTCCAATCAATACATTCTCAACAGTACCTTCCAATGCAAAATTATCTCCACTCACGGTTCCACAACTATTCAATGCCATATCCTCGTCAACATTTCTTCCCTCATAACTATCATCATACAATCGCAACCCACTAAAACCACTCCCTATTTTTTCATCCTTATCATCATTTCTTTGTTTGCGAAACTCAATTTTATGATCACCTAAAGTAGAAACCTTTCTATCACCACCCAAAATAAAATTCTCAAAATTAACATCCTCCCCGAATCCAAGACTATTTAAAGAACCAAACTCAGAATCTAAACCATCGTTCAATGAAGTACCATACAAGCTACGCACACTGGGTGTGCCCATAACCGAGTTCGCGCTACAATATCGCTCGAACTCGGATTCCCCGCACGAGGAGTAGTGTGACAATGACGCAGGTGACACATCACCACCGTCCGATTTCGGCGGGAACGAATCAAACACGTCCGGAGAGGCGACTTCGGAGGCGTTCTCACGAGTTCCCTCTCCATTATTCATTTGGAATCAATTAATTAATGAATCAAGGTGTTGAAAACGGAATCAACGATGTGATTTAACATAAAAACCAAAGATTCAATAGGACGTACCCCAGTTGATAAAAACCCAGATCGTGTATTGAATGAAGAAAACTTGGGAGGATCCAAACTGAGAGGTATAGAGAGGGGAAATTTTTGAAAGTGGGGTGAGAATTTTGAAAACGTTTTCTATGTTTTCTTTGTTTCGATTCTGTTTCTTAATTTGTCGGAAACGGATTAAGGAGCATACTCAGTTTGACAAAAAGTTGCGTATGTCATATTGCCTTCTTTTTTTATTTTCCTTTAATAATAATAATAACTCCTCAAAAAATTAATTAATCTATTTTAGTAATACAATAATTACTCCACAAATTATTTGTTTATTAATATTTTTAAATCTACATTATACGATAAACATATATAATGAATTTTCACAAACTATTTACTCAGAGGATTTCTTTTTTGTTTTTCTACATTTTATTTAAGAAAATTTTAATATTCAAAATATATGATTTAGTAATGTGCGAACACGCGCGCGTGTACTATAAGTACTTAACTTGCTTCAATTTTTTTTTTTTTTTTTTTTTATGAGAAAAATTAAAAAAATACAAAACCCTAATTCTGTAAAACCCCTTAACCAGAGTCACTACAGAGAAGCATAGTGGATGGAGATGGCAACCTCAAGTGAAGCGTCACTTGACTTGGAAGCATTGCGCCGCCTAAAATCAACGGAGCCACCATTGTGGCTAGCGCCGAGTGCGGAGCTTTCTGATACGGCGCGTAGTGCTTCAGAAAAGCTGTTCTCATTCCTTAAAACTTATGCCCCAAAATCGCCGTTGGATCAATTATTGGTAAACGGGTTCGATGCGGAACAGATTTGGCAGCAGATAGATTTGCAGTCGCAGCCTCTGTTGTCGAGCCTTAAGAGAGAAGTGAAGAAGTTTGAGAAGAATCCGGGGGAAATTGGGGAGATTAAGAAGGTTTTAGAAGGTGATAAGAAGGGTTTGGGAGTGGAAAGGAAGGGTCTTGAGGAGGAAAGTGATGGTTTTGATGAAGAATTGGATGATGGGTTTGATGATGATGATGATGATGATGATGATGATAGGGAGGAGGAGGAGGAGGAGGAGGAAAAGGAAGTGAAAGGGGAAGAGGAAGAGGAAGAGGAAGATGAAGATGAAGATGAAGGAAGTGAGAGTGAAGAGGAAGAAATGGAGGAAGAAGAGAAGGGAAAAGGAGGGATAGAAGATGATTTTTTGAAGATAAATGAATTGCAGGAGTATTTAGAGGAGGATGAAGCTAGGGAATATGGAATAAAGAAGGATAGTGATAATAAGAAGAAGAAAGGAGGGAGAAAAGTGTTGGATGAGGACGAGGATGATGACGATGAAGAGGATGAAGAAGACGAGGAGGAGGTGAGGGTTCTTTTTTCTATTCGGTGTTTGTGAATATTGAGAAATTTGATGGGTTTGAACTTGGTTTTAGAGAATTTTACTATATAATCCATATCTTTTCAAGGGAGTTGCAGTGCATTTTTTATAGGAATCAGCTCTTTATTTTCATTTATTTTCTTGTCATTCTTCCTAAGACTCATGGTTTTGCAGCTCGGTCTTTTTGATGATGAGGAGGATGAAAAGGCGGACGAGTTGGAAAATGCCAGGTGCTTTCTCATTACTATTTATCTGTAAATTCAAGTCTGCTCTGACGATTATCACAGAGATGCATTTTTTCTTTTCTTTTCAAGTCTGCTCTGGTTATTTATTGGTTATAAGATCATGGGTAGAACTTGTGTTTTATAATTTTTGTGCCAAATGCTTTTGTTAAGTGAGTCTAGCTTTGTTTTTGTATACATTATAATTTCTAAATCTTAGTGTGCTTTATATTGCCCTTCATTTACCTTGTACAATTTCTTTTTTATATTTAGGTATGAAGACTTCTTTGGTGNGGGAGTTGCAGTGCATTTTTTATAGGAATCAGCTCTTTATTTTCATTTATTTTCTTGTCATTCTTCCTAAGACTCATGGTTTTGCAGCTCGGTCTTTTTGATGATGAGGAGGATGAAAATGCGGACGAGTTGGAAAATGCCAGGTGCTTTCTCATTACTATTTATCTGTAAATTCAAGTCTGCTCTGACGATTATCACAGAGATGCATTTTTTCTTTTCTTTTCAAGTCTGCTCTGGTTATTTATTGGTTATAAGATCGTGGGTGGAACTTGTGTTTTATAATTTTTGTGCCAAATGCTTTTGTTAAGTGAGTCTAGCTTTGTTTTTGTATACATTATAATTTCTAAATCTTAGTGTGCTTTATATTGCCCTTCATTTACCTTGTACAATTTCTTTTTTATATTTAGGTATGAAGACTTCTTTGGTGGGAAAAGGAAAAAAGTTCCCCAGAAAAAATCAACAACAATTGATGAGTCAGAAGAAGATTCGGACTTGGATGATGAACAAGATGATGACAAGGCAATGGAAAACCAGGTACTTGTTTTTTATATTAAGCATATTAATTGAACCAATTCATTTTAGCAAATATTAGATTGAAAATCACTCTTGAGGATAACTCTTGAAGTTTCTTTCCTTTTGCAGAAAAATGATAACCTTTCCACACATGAAAAACAACTTAAGAAACTTCAATCTGAAATAGAGAAGATGGAGAAAGCAAATTTGGACCCAAAAACTTGGACCATGCAAGGAGAGGTAAGCTTGTTATTCCTTCAATATCTTGTGTTAGAAATGCTTGTATTTTATTCGCATGTTTTAGATGTAAATCAACTATGTATATGAAGTTGTGCATGGGTTTTAGACACTATGGTTCTTGATAACAGGTAACTGCTGCACAAAGACCGAAGAACAGTGCTTTAGAAGTTGATTTAGATTTTCAACACAATGTGAGGCCTGCCCCTGTAATTACTGAGGAGTTTACAGCATCACTTGAAGAGATAATTAAAAAGAGGATTCTTGAGGTGAACTTAATATTCTAATTGTCTTCATATGCAATGTACAATGATTCTTTTGACAGTTGCTATGATTGATCATTGGGTATTTGTTTGAATTCTCTCTCTCTCTCTCTCTCTCTAAATTTTTAACAAGTTACTTTTCTATGATAATTTTTTTAGGGGCAATTTGATGATGTTCAAAAGGCTCCTAGTTTACCCACTAAAGCACCGAGAGAATTGAAAGAGTTGGTAAGTACAATTTCTTTGAAATAGTTAACTTTTCATTTTTTATCTCCCTATTTACACTTGTTAGGATGAAAAGTGATATGTTCAATCTCCTTTTTGTTAAATTTGCAGGATGAGAATAAGAGCAAAAAGGGTCTCGCTGAAATTTATGAGGTTTGAGCATTATGACCAGTGCACATTATTGAATTAGATGCTTTTTCCCTCCTCTTTTCTAGATCTGTTATTCTGCAGACTGGGTTGTATATATGTTGCAAGCATTAGTGACTGAACTATTGGTCATTTATTTATTTGCAGGAAGAATATGTTCAAAAGACAAATCCAGCTGCCGCTCCATTGTCTTTCTCAGATGAACAGAAGAAAGAGGTACCTACCTAAGTCGTTTTATTGTGTTCACTGTTGCCCCTAATTCATTCTTTCTTGTACTTCGTCGCATTTTTTGTTTTTAGAAGAATATGTTTTCACTAATTAGTTGTTAGACTATATATAATCCCATTTTACTCTGTTTCTTTGTGTCCTTTCAATTTAATCTACAATGGCAGTGTTATATTCGTCTAACTTTTTTGTTGTCATTTCTGCTAGGCAAGCATGCTCTTCAAGAAACTGTGCTTGAAGTTGGATGCACTTTCTCATTTCCACTTCACTCCGAAACCTGTATGCTTCTCAATTATCATAATAAATATAATCTATATTTGGAGCCATACATGCATTTTCTGGGAATGCTCTGCTTATTTATCTTTGATGTCTTGACCTGGATAGGTTATTGATGACATGTCTATACAAGCAAATGTCCCTGCTCTAGCCATGGAAGAGGTAAGGGTTTATTGAAAAAAAAATTTGAAGTTTTTGCTTTGTTGTAATAAACTGTAACTCTAAACTAATACACTTGATATGTCTTCTGTGGGTAGATTGCACCTATTGCTGTTTCAGATGCAGCTATGCTAGCTCCGGAGGAAGTCTTTGCTGGCAAAGGTGATGTGAAAGAAGAAGCAGAACTAACGCAGGCAGAGAGGAAGAGAAGAAGAGCTAACAAGAAAAGGAAATATAAGGGTAAGATTGGATAACAGGAATATGAAACAGTTTTATTGGCTGGGATTTCTTGTTTGTCTCGTAGTTGTTGGCTTGAAAGATTTATGTACCTCTCGTCACTATTAATTTTGGGCTACATGGTCACAGCTGAAGCAGCAAAGAGGACAATGGCAAAGAAGGCAAGAGAGAACACATCGCAAAACCACAATGATGGTGACTAATCTCTGACTTCTCTATCGGTAAATAATACTGGATTTTAATGAAATGTATCTCCCTCACATAAACTCTTCTCAATATTGCAGGCAATGAAGAATAAGGAATACGTTGATGTATGGAGAGTTCTCTGAAAAATCTTCTGCATAGGTTTCAAATTCAGGACTGCAGGGGAAGAGAAAGGAAAAGAGAGCAAGTGCTGGGCCACCCAATGATCTTTACTGGAGTTCATGGTCTTTGCAAGTTTTGATGGAGCAGTATGAAAAAGCATACAAATACAAAGGTCTGCAGAGAGTTAGCTTTCCTTGGTTATTCCTAGTGAAGCAAAAATTTTGGTAGGTTGTTCATCCAATCTGTTGTAGATGACATTAGTTTTAAGAAGAGGTTATTTTCTCGACTTATTCATTGCATATTATTCTTTCTATCAGCTCATCTGTTGTATGCTACGACTTCTGTTTGTCACAAACACATTTACTTTGTACTTTATAAAACTTACTCGACGAGGTTGGTGTTGAAGAATTCAAGATAAAACAATGTCCGTTAAACAGTTTTTTCAACAAAGCCAAAGCATTATGCTGCAAAAAACTTTATGTCACAAGATAAGTGACCTTAAATCCTTTATTCAAATTCTTCACACATATGACTTTAACCCCTCAAAAATCAAGATATAACTTACTGAAACAATTTCAAACAAAATTCTTACATGTGAAGCAAAATCCAAGGGTAATAGAAATGTTATTAGAAATTAATATCATAAACCTCAATAAAATCAGACTAAGAAACAACTCCTACGTAATACAGAGATTGAGTGTGTTATTCCTCAATATGTTGGGCCACCACAATAGAGATATATGTGAATGACAAAAGCGTCACATCCTGTTTTGGGCAGTCCATTGGCTTCCTTCTCCCGAATTTTTATCTCCCCACCTAAAATCAGAAGGCTTTATTCTACTTACTCAAGTTTTCTTCAAGCCGGTCAATGGCAGCACCAACACCGCTCTTTGCTTCCCCTCCACCTGAATTATGGTAAGCAGCCATACTCCCCTCATTTGCTTTCTCTACCAACTTCAACTGAACCCAACCTGTCATCAAATAAATGTCATATTTTCAAGTTCTGCACCACACATTCTATGCTCAATTCCATTTCACAATTTTCTTTTCTCAGTCTCTGTTGTAGATTTGATTGATCTAATCTCAAAGTAAATGAACAATAGAGTTACTCTTGAACGCTGTAAATACATCACAGAATCAGCCAACATGTTGTAATCAGCTACAAAATGTAAGAGCTTTTCTTTTAAAAACAGAATAAATAAAAGGAAACTTATCAAGCAGAGGTGAGATCCACGCACTAAATTTAGCATGGATGTTTAAACTAAACCTACTTTTGCTGTATTCAGAAGGAAAATGTCGATATTTCGTGGAAAAGAAATAACCTGATGCAATGAAAAATCATTAAAATGATACTATCACTTCATATGATTATCAACCAAATATGGGTTAGTGACTACCATATGGTGATTCCTATTATTATTAATTTGCGTATAAAATGCCTACTATAACAACAATAACATTTCATCATCAACAAACAAGATAGCAAGGGTGATCAAGAATGTGTTAGAGGTCAAGTGACATGCCATTTTATAAGCTACAAAAGGAGTAAATCTATTACCAAGAGGGAAACAAATTGCTGCTCCCAAAGCTGATCCAAGTGCCACATTCCTTGCACGCCAAAGTAGTGAGCCCGGCACTGAGGTACAATAAAATGACATCAGAAGGGTAATCAGAGAAAGGTTGTGATTCATCGCTCTTCAACTTGTAAACAAATGATGCTAAATATTACAGGTTAATTTGACTACACGGAAAGTAACTGTAAAGTAGTTGCCACTGGATTATGTAAACCGAAGCCAATAACCAGTGACTGAACATGTAAGATGAGAGATGTATGATATCTTACTAATTAACCCAAATGTAGCTGCAGTAGCTGAACCAGCACCAACAACATTGAAGACATCATGCACGCCCCGTTTCTCAGCAAGCAGATTTTGTAAACCACAAAATGCAGCTGTGAACATTCCAAGGCGCACTCCACCAACAATAGAGCCACGAGTTACTCGAATAAACCTTTTCTCCATTGCATCTCTCATCAACCGATATTGCTCACGCTTATCTGTCGTGCTTCCAAGCTTTAACATCACTTCTGCATCCTTGCTCTGCATAAACACAAAAAAAAATCTCATAAGAACAATCAAACCACAGTTAAAATACAACTACATAGTGAAAACATTAACATGAACTGCCATCTTATATCAAACTTAGGAACTTTGATGTAAATTACTCAACTTTTTATCATGAACATCCCAAAATGAACCCACATCTACAAGTTTAGTTCTCATTCATTGCTACAAATGACTAAATTCTTTAACAGAACAAACACAATACTTACCACTGAAGCAGATGCTTCCTTGCTGCCACCGTACAACATCCCTGCGAACACTCCGATCACAGTGGCGGTTCCCCAGTTGACTGTTCCTGCTAGTCGTTGACTATTCTAAATTTTATCCAAAAATTTTGGGTTAGGTTGTTGTTGGTTATCAAAATTCACAAAGAATAAAATGCAGTAAACAAGAGAGAGAGTTACCTTGGAAACAGTTTCTTCGGACTTCTCGAGCGCTTCCATTTGTAAATTGAAACCTTGATGAGTCGGTTGTACGGGATAATGAATTTGATCAATCAGATTTCTATATATTTTCCATCGGTTTCTCGGCTGCCGACTTGAACCGCTGTGGTGTGGTGATGGCTCTCTTCAGTTCTTGCGGTGAGTGTAGTCTCCGAAATGACAATATTCTCCTGTGTTTTATCTGAAATTACTTTCAAGCCCTATTTCTAATTAGAACAATACCATACATAAAATCAAACAAAAAAACAAAAGATAGATTAGTATTTTATGTAAATTTTATATGATTTTTGTCCGACTAAATTGTATGAAAAGCAAAATATTATTGTACTTAATAATTTAATATTAGGGATAATTAACTGAAACCCCAAATCTTTTGGTTGAACCAGTCAATCCCAATGAGTTTCAAAACCAAACAAAACCACCCCATATTTTGTATTTTGACCAATGATTAGAAACCCGACCTATGTAGTGACTCAACTAGGCCACCAGGTCACGAGTCGAGTGGTTTTACAGATTTGACCGACGGGTCAAACTGATGTCTAAAGGTTTGAAATATAACAAAAATACCCTTAAAAATTTTATAAATCTCTATAGGTTTTAAAGCTTGCAAAAACACCCCAAACATGATCGTCAGCATCGACAAATAGGGCTTGTTTCTAGCTAAAGGTAGAAAAGTGACCCGCCCAGCCCGGCCCGCGGCGGGTTACATGCTTTGGCGGGCTAGGCTTAACTCGCCTAGTGTAACGACCCGATTGCTTCCCTTCGGACTCGTTCGGCCTTAGGTGCTAATCTCCCGACGATTGCCCTAAGTCAGCCTTGCTTGCTCACGCTCCTAGCCCTGCAAGTAAGAAAACACTCACACAAACTCACAAGAGATGCTAGAAGAGAACTCTTTTACTAATTGAGAGAANGTTTCTCATATTATTTGCTATACACCCTCTGGTGTGTGTCACGGCCTCATCTGACCGGAGGCACGGCTGGGCGCTACCACTCTACGTGACTTCTACTCATTTCTCTACCGATCGGATTTGGTCATGCATGGATTCGAAACCCTTGGCCATGTGAGTGTACATTCTTTCTCTATATCTCTTGAATGTCACGACCCTTTCTTACCGAAGGCACGGCTGGAATCTCATGTTCCACTCTACGTGACGGTAACGGCCCCATCTTACCGGAGGCACGGCTGGGGATCACAAAGCATCCACTCTCGTAATTCTACTCATCACTCACGGGTTCTCCATCGCACGACTTACTCTATTCTCTTCTTTAATTCTCTAGCTACTCATCATAATGTAGCTTAACTCTTAGAGTAATTCTCTACTCTTTCTTAACTTTTTCTCAAGTTCTCTCTCAATGCGCAATTAATGCATATAGATGGTTCATGCCTATTAATGCACTTAGGAAATGCCAATATGCAATGTTGCATTAATGAAGGTTCATAACTCATTCTCATGCTTCTCTTAGGCATTTCATCAAACAACTCATGTGCATATAAAACTCTTTTCTAACTATAACTCTATTTCTCTTTTTAACCATCCAAAATTGGAAGGAAAACTCCCTTCCATGGGCATAATCCATACCATAGAAGAACACTCCCAAAATATAAGCTCATTCTCATCTAACTTCATCTCAACTCATCAAATATCCACACTTCTTATAAAGGGAAAGCATCCAACAAACTCAACATGCATACTTATCTCAATCTAATTCTCAACAAGTAGACATATCTCTCTACTCAATTTCTCAAATACATACATAAAACATGCATACATCATTTCTACTAAATCTCTACTCAAAAGAATTCTCAAATCTTAACTTGAGTTGGGATTTACTTACCTTGTAATAAAGAACTCTCACTAGTATTTCCTTTCCTTTATTTGCTTGACTTTTCTCTACCCTTTAAACAATAAAACCATACAACTTTAATATACAAAAATACACAAAACCTTACATCCAAAGCAAGAATCCTTACCTTAGGATGACTTAGCTTGATTTTCTACTCCAATCACTCCAAAAAGCCCTTTCAAAATCCTTGAACTAATGAAAAAGGAATTGAGAGGAAGTAGGAAAGGAGAATGGCGGTGGAGAAGAAGATGAATGAATGAGTTTCTAAAGTTAAACCCTTATTATCTCATATTTTCTCCATATTTTCCCATTTTACCCTTACTCTTTCTTAAGAATTCCACTTTTTCCCTTTTAATTCCTTACAATTGCACCCTCAATTAAACTATTCTCCATGCAATTACCTTGCATTTCACTCCCCACTTTTCCTGCTAATTAGAGGTAGAATGGTCATTGTGCTCCAAAGGAAGAATTCTAGAAACTTCATTAAACTTTTTGTTAGGCTCGTCGCCGCGGCGAAGACAGTGACCCCAAAATTCCACCAAGTCTCTACAATTTCAAGGCAACCAAACCATATTAACAATATTCCAAGTCAAACAAGAGGAAAGTAAGAGACATTAGCTACGTACCTCGGGTGGGGCGTTACACCCCATCACCACGAAAACACTCCCCTTAGCCTCTTGACCAAAACCCATCTCAACCCTCCCTCGTTCGCCCCCCACCCCCAATCGCCAGTGACAAGAAGTTTTTTTCGGTGACATTATTTTGCGATTTCTGGTTGATTCACTCATCGAAAATTGATGTCGTTGCCACCATTCCACTCACCAGCCATTCCTCTTCAAATTCTAGCCTTCAATTGTTCACGGATTGATGTCTTAATTTCTAGGGTTTTGAATGAATAGGAAAATTTGTAGGTCGACTTGGTGAAGGCTTTGAGTCACAGATGAATCGGTTCAACCGGCTGGGTCGAGCCGGGTTCCTAATCATTGATTTTGACATGTTTAAGGCCGATTGATTTTATTTGGGGAGAATATCATGTCTAACACTTACAGACTTTTGAATTTATCATTCGAATGACAAATTTTGTTCTTTTCATAAATGGATCTTCAAAGTTTAAATTTTTTACCACAAATATCTCTTTGAACTAATTTTGTTACATTGTTGTTAGGTTTGCAAAACATTTTTCTTATAAGACCAAAGTAATCACTTTATCCCATCACTTTCTTATAAGAACAAAGTTACTATTTCACTCATCTTAAAAAAAAAAAAAACATAATAGAGTTATGGCAAAAGCCAAATTACCCATTTACTTAATGAGAGTGTTAATTGACACCCCAAATCTTTTGGTTTGATGTCAATCCCCACGAGTTTCAAAAACCAACAAAACCACCCCATATTTTGACATCTCCATTCTCCAAGGCCAACTGGATTCTCTTTTTAGTTCAAAAATTGCACCTTGGAATTCCACTGTTCTAGTCACAGACAAGCAAAATTTTACTTGATTACAAAGCAACCATCGTCTTCTTCCTGCAACAACAAAAAGCAAACTAAAGCTATATCCCAAATACAAAAAGCAGCAGAATGATTAATTTAAAAAGAAAAAAGGAAAAATTCCTCAACAATACATGTGAATAAAGTCCTTAAAATTCATTTCTTGAACTAAGCAAAGTGTCGCTACTGCCTCCATTTCTCTTCCCTTCTCCTTCCCGTTTCCTCTCATTACTTGCCTCCATGTCTAAACTCTTCTTCGCCGCCCTCCCATTATTCATTCTTTCAACTTTAGCCGACGCCCACGTCAACAATTGCAGATCATACTGCGGAAACATAACCATCGACTACCCGTTTGCACTTCAACAAGGCTGCGGCCACCCCGGTTTCCGAGACCTCCTGTTTTGCGTGAATGATGTGTTAATGTTCCACATCAGCTCAGGATCTTACCGCGTCCTAGAAATCGACTACGCTTTTCAATCACTCACCCTCCACGACCCTCACATGTCAACCTGTGACACCATCGTCCTCGGCAGCAAGGGCAACGGCTTCGCCGTCGATCACTGGCGAGCGCCGTACTTCAATCCAACGGCTGACAACGTGTTCATGTTAATAGGATGCTCGGCTCAGTCCCCACTCTTCCAGGGTTTTCCGGGGCAGCACTTGCCGTGCAGGAATGTTTCGGGCATGGGATGCGAGGAGTACTACGGATGTCCGGCTTGGAGTTTGGTGGGCCGTAAAGGGGTGGGCAAGATGTTCGGGTCAGGCCCACCGGAGTGTTGCGCGGTGGCTTTTGAGTCGATCAAGGTGATTAATCTTACGAAGCTTCAATGTGAAGGGTATTCTAGTGCGTACAGTCTTGCGCCGTTGCAGAATGATGGGCCGAGCGAGTGGTCTTATGGGATTCGTGTGAAGTATTCGGTTCAAGGGAACGATGAATTCTGCAGAGCCTGTGAGGCCACTGGTGGCACTTGTGGGTATGGCAGTGATGGGGTTAGGCAGCTGTGCATGTGTGGGAACTTGAACTCCACATCAAATTGTGACTCAGGTTAGATCATTAGATTACATACAGATAACAGATTAAAGAATGAAAAAAAAAAAAAAAAATTATTGAATCTTGTTGAATGGAATCTGAAAGAGCTTTGTATATATGCAGTTGGTTCATCATCAAGTTCAAGCAGAAGATCATGGTCTCTGTTGGAAACTTTTGCAGGTATTATTTTTAGGGTAGTAATAGGCTGATAAATCTTTCATACTAACTTTCTCTCGCAAATTAGTCATCTCGCAATGGGTCCCGACTATCTAACAATAGATTCTGTCTAATCAATTACGTACTCTTACGTCGCATTTATAAGAGAAGGTTAGTGAAAAAGATTTGTTAGCCTACTATTATTATTATTTTTAAGTTTTTTGAAGATAAATTTTAGTCCTTATATACTTGATTGTCTAGTATTTTAGAGGTACTTTTAAGGCCCTCGGGTTTTTCAAAAGGGTAATGCTATTTATACAAACTCTTTGTAAAAGAGAGTTTGTACAAACTGACGTAATATGCCATGTGAGTGTCACGTGATATAAGGGTCCACATAACATTAATGTAACATACTTTGTAATGTACCACATCAGTTTATACAACCTTTTTTGTACAAATATCATTACCCTTTTTCAAAAATACGAAAATCTCCTCTTAAGTTTTTGGAACATTTTGTGCCTCTGTTTTCGTACGGTAATTAGAATCGAAGAAAAGACGTATAAAATTATAAAAAAGTTTGGCTTAAAACAATAGTTTCTGAAATTATTATGCATCTTCTTCTGTCTTATGGTCGTTCCAGTATTTCAATTTTATTTTTTGAAGTTCTGCCTCTTTCTCTCCACTCTCTGTCTCTGAATAATTTACTAGGATATACAATTTGATGTTGATAGAATTAAGTATATATAAGTGGAGGGTGCTGCTTTTATATTTATTAGTTGTGAAAATTTCGCAGGATTTTGTATGTTGATGTCAGTGTGGATGACTGAAACTATTATTAATGGTTGAACTGCACCGGGGCTCATCATCAACATTTTAAGTTTTGATTAATGTCCGAGTCGACAGAAGCTATTATTAAGGGAAATGTTAGCATTATTTTGGCCATAGAATTTATGTTCTTGGAGTCCTTATACAATCACCTTCTCATTACTTTCATTATATTGTATTATTGTGAGTATATTTGCTAGTTGTAGTTGTTTCTTCAACATGAAAATTTTTACAATATATATTAAACTTATTTTTACATATGTCATGGCAATTGTTGTTTATAGAATTATAGAATTGTTATTGTGTATATAATCAATTACTTTCACATACTCTAATTTTGGATTTTCACTAACCAATCCCTCTTTTAATCTACATTATTATGTGCTTAAATATATTCATTTAATTATAAAAAAATTTAAAAAGAAATAATCGAAGCACCGACCATATAAGATATATTAGGAAGCATAGAAATGTAATATTTAATTATAAAGGAGAACGACATTTTCCCACCCAAGGTTTGGCGAAACGACACTTTCCCACCTATCAAGTTTCAAAATGACACTTTCCACCATTCGTCAAATTTTGTTAGTGTTTTCTGTTAACATTTGATTGAAAGGACAAAAATACCCTTAAATAGTTTATTATAAATTAAAATTTAGTTAAGTCAAAGTCTTTACTTGATTATTTATTAGTTCAAGTGTAAAGATATCTTTTTTTCCTTTGTTTATTTAATTAATTAGGAATTTTGATTTTTTATGTTAATTAGTAAAAATGAAAATTATTATATCATGAAAAACATTAGATATTTAGTAGATTATTGAATAATAATGATGAGATATTTATGACATTATAAATAAATAAATATGAAGGTCATTTAACTTTAAACAATTCCATAAACTTATTCATAACTTTTTAGGTAGGGTTAAGGTTAACTATTTTATCTTCTTTTACTTTTCAATATTTGACTTTTTGGCTAATTAAAAAATAATAAAAAATTTATAAAGTCAAATATTTAAGGGTATTTTCATTTTTTCAGTAAAATATTAACGGAAAACATAACAAAATCTAAAAAATGGTAGGAAAGTGTCATTTTGAAACTTGAAGGGTGGGAAAGGTCGTTTCGCCAAAGCTTGGGTGGGAAAATATCGTTCTCCCTATTATAAATGCTATCTTCCTAAGTTATTAAATATTATACACGGGACTATGATCTTGAATCATGTGACTCCACTCGCACTTTAATTAGCAATACGTTGGTCAAATATATATAAATAAATATGACAATAAATGACTTAACAATATCGATGGGTCTAATTTTTTTTTAATTGGGTTATATTACTGTGACACATGTTGAAATAATCTTAACCAATTTAATAAGAGTTAACTACTTTTTCACACCCAAATAATGGCTTAATGAACCTCCCACCCACAAACTTTTAAAATATCACTTTACTACCCAAATTTATATTCCGATGGCGAACAAAAAACAAACTTGGTCCAAGCAGTTAGGGCTTTTGAAGAGAAGAGGTAGATGAGTCTTTTGGTAGTTAAAGGTTAGATTTTGGTGGTTGGGATTGATCGAAATTTGACTTGGAAGAGGCAGTGGCATAAACTTAAATTGCTCGACTGCTGGCGATTAGCGGGATTGACAGGAGTAGAGTTTGAGGGGTTTGGTGAGTGATGATAGTGGAAGAGAATGGTGGTGGTGTGGGATCGCAATGGTGTCAGAATTAGAAATAAAATATAAATTCGAATAATAAAATGATATTTTAAAAGTCTGTGGGTGAGAAAGTGTCATTAAACCATTATTTGGGTGAAAAAAATTCTTTTACTCATTTAATAATTTTAATTTTTAAACACTTTGGACTCAACTATTGGCACACTATTGCCCATCATAATTCATACCATCAATCTTACGTGATTAATGTACTTTAAAAATAAAATAATTTAGGGTGCGTTTGGTTTATTATTTTGGATAAGATTTTGGGAATAATATTTGGGTAGTTGAATAGGGGAGTATTACGAGGTAAAATTTAAAAATTTACAACAAAATCCCCTAGGTTTGCTAATTTAATTAAACACCCCAACATATAAAATGACAAAAACACCCCCACCACCTGCAATGCCAGATTCCAGCCACCACCGTCGAAATTTGGCCCGAAAATTGTGTTACGACATAGACCGGTCGGATTTGTGTCGTAACATGTCGCTATGGCCTTTTCCGGCTAAATCCATGGTGGATCTAGTCAGAAAAGGCCAGATCTATGGCCAGATGTGGCTATCGATGACCGGAAAAGGCCAAAGAATGGGTTGATGGGGGTGTTTTTGTTAATTTTTAAACTTTTTTTGGGGATATTTAATGAAATAAATAAACTTAAGGGGTCTAAAAGTAATTAAAAAATATAGTAATATTTCCAGAATAATGTGTCAAATAATATTTGGAGGATAGAATTAGGAATATGGGTAGAAATAGGGAGCCAAACGCATATTTTAGATATAATCTCAATAACACAAAATTTATTTATTTAAAAGTACTTTCGTAATCAACCTCACATAAATAGTATTTAATATTTATCATTTATATTTCGGTTTTTTTTTTTTTTTTTTCTCTTTTTTCCCCACAACCAAGACACCAATCTTATAATAACTATATAAAAAAGTTGTTTACTTTAGTAAATAATATACTTTATTATTCAACGTAGTATGCGAACATTTCCATTCTATGGTTTATGATTATGGTTAATATCCATAAACCTCCATGAGGTTTGGATAGAATAAACGTATGAAAACCATTCATTAACATCCCGCACATTTTATTAAGACTCTCAAACCTCGACTACTCTTTGCTACATTGTTCATAGAGTGATTATGTAACACCCACATCATAACGATTTTCTATATGTGAATAACAAAGTGAATCTTCAGAGTTTATTTAGGGTCTTATTTATAGACCATGAATAAAAATTATATGTTTTCTCAAGATAAATAACTATTATATAACTTCTAATAACTGTGTAGACGTTATTTAATAGTTAAATTATATTGTCCTAAGGTTGCATTTGGTTCGAGGTGATATAAGATTAATCCTGTAATCTTTGTTTAATTTTCAAGATTCTCTCGTTTGGTTGTCAAGTAATAAAATATTATATAATCTTTTATTGTAAAAAGTGTTTACTGTTGGTAATATTGAAGGTAATCAGATTACCTTCCCAAGGAGTATTAATATAAGATTACCGAGGTAATCTTAATTTTGACCCTATTTTGCCTTTAATCTTTTATCATTTAGGACACATTTGCCCTCATATGTCTACCAAATAACAATTAGCCCATACCCCCCACATTTGAAATATAGCTAAAACACCCCAGCTATAAAAAAGTTAAAAGTTAACAAAATACCCCCAGTTACCCAAGACCACCGCCGGCCGCTAGCCACCATCGCTAGCCGTTGGCGAAAGTCATCATATCGAGGCAAGACCGATGGGATCTTGCCATTCGTGTGTCGGTAAGGACGTTTTTGGCCATGGATTTGTGATCCATGGCCATAAATGACCAGATCTGGCCGTTTCACGGCCAAAGATGTGGCTGTGAAATGCCATAGATCTAGCCGTGAAAAGGGCAAATCTTTGGCTATGAAATGGTCGCTGTTTCACGGCCATATTTACGACCAGATCTAGCCATTTTTGGCCATGAATCTTTGATCCATGGTCGGATTAGGCCTTACTGGTGCACAACCAGCCAGATCCGGTCAGCGGTGCGCCATTACGGCATCTGCCGGCAGTGGCTTGGGGTGGATGGGGGTAATTTTGCTACAAATTAAAGATTTATATGGCTGGGGTGTTTTAGCAAAATTTCAAATGTAGCGGGGTAAAAAAAAATTTAAAAAATAATAATATATTATTATTTAAAAAGGAGGGCAATTTAGTAATCTATATAACATACCCACTCATTTATTCTCTCAACCAAACATATTATTATAACATACCCATCAATTTATTCCAACCAACCAAATACGTTTCTCTAAAGATTCCTTGGTAATCTATCTTTTCAGTAATACAACATTCTCCCGTGATACAACATTCCCTGAACCAAACGTACCATAAGAGTAATGTCTCTTACATGGGACATATCTCTTAGACCAAAGTGTATAAGGTTTATCATATTTGTTATAAACCTTTAACACTTTGTTTCTTGCATGAACTCATGCATATTTAATTATAGGGAGAGCGGCTTTTCACCCCCAAGGTTAGGCAAAACGACATTTTCCCACCCTCCGTTAGGTTCTGTTAGTGTTTTCCGTTAATATTTGACTGAAAAGACAAAAATACCCTTATATATTTGACTTTATTATTTTTATTATTTTTTTAATATCAACAAATCAATTACCAAAATACCCACTCTTTAAAAATGAAATCACTAGTATGCCCTCAACTTTTATGAAAATTAAGTTACCAATTTATCCTTTTTTTTATTAAAAATAATGTTTCAAATGTATGAAGTTACCGTTGGATTTTTAAAATATTAAAACCTGTAAAATTAGCATTTTATCCTTATAGTTGTTGCAACCTTACATTGACATTTATATTTCAATTTTGTCAATTTAAACCTAAATAAAACAAAGTACTAGTATTACTAACGAATTTATATAAAAAAAATTTGTCAATTGAAACCCACTAAGAATAGGGAATTCAGTACCAAGAAAGTAGGTTTCCACAAACTTTGTGCAAAGACAAAAAAATAGTACTGTATAATTAAAAGAGAAGCAAAGTGTAAAACCAAGTAGCCACAAATTACAAAAATTTCATATATTTCCCCTTCTATCTTGTTGCTTCCAAAAGTTGTCCCGAAAATAATTTATGTTGCCAAAACCGTAAATTCCTAGAATACTTCAATCTCCTTGCCTTCATGATATCTCAATCTTTCTAACATTAGCTCTACACTTGAAATCATCGTTAGAATGATACCTTACACAAAAAAATATATCATTCTATTAATATTCTTTCAACTGAATAGAGAACACAAAGTAACAGCAGACAGGCAAAATTTGTGACTGATCCCATAAAAAATAACCATAAATTTCAACAGAAAACATCAAAATAACCACAAAACAAGGCACAAAACATCAATTATTCATACGTCTTGGTTTGAAAGTTCTAATGAAGTAATTAAACGGAATTCTATTTTGATACATTTTATGTACTCAAGTCAGACATCTATTTTCATCATGTAGCAAATTCCTCAACTTCAAGATTAATAGGGTAAAAGATCCATTCTAGTACATTTTGCTTTTAGAGACGAGTTCTGGACTTCATTGGCTTTAAAATGTTGCAACAAAAATTTCACAGAACCTTCAAGTGAAGATTCTCATCAAGACAAAAGGCACCAATGGCAATGCAAAATCTGAAATTCCTTAAGCAGAACTGGGACAAAAGTTGAACAATTGCCTCACAAACTAATGACGTTATAAGAATCCATATTTTGCACCAAAAAGGACTTCACTCTAGAAAGTAACCTTTTTTAGTTCCTTCTAAAAAGCTCTATAATTTAACCACTAAGAACCAAACGAAAAAACACACAACATTTTTTTTAAACTAAGACAAAACAAAAAAAGAAGAAGACAAAAACAAAGCTTTCGTCGTCGTAGCCAATCATCGCTTGCCCTTTCAAACTTTTTTTGTCCGTCGTCATCCTTAGTCGCCAACCTAAGTCCCCAATTGCTTCAGTTTCAAGAACAAGAAACACAAAATCATCTTTTTGTTAGTCCACAGAATTGTCGTGCATTCAAACCACAACCATGATCACTCTATCTCAGTCCAAGAAACACCAAAATAGAGGCAACTGAGTTTGGAAAAGAAGCCAATACGTACCATGAGTAGAAGAAGGGATACAATAGAAGAGAGGAGAAGACGCTTCAGTTTTACAGAGCAGAGAGAGTTACTGTAAACCCCCATGTTATTATTCCGATGCCCTAAGGTTGAAATTTACCTTTTCAAGTATTTCTTTTTGAATGGAAGGGTAAAATGGTCAATTTATATGTATTTCGAGATGTGGCCATTATAAAGTGTAAAGGATGTGTCATTGAAGAGAAATGAGGGTAGAATGGTTATAAAGTTGATTGATAAGGTTAAATGGCATAAGCGGTAACCAGGGTATAATGGTCTTTTCATCAAAACCATATGATTTAGTGTCCATAAAAGTGCACCAAGGGTAAATTAGTCATTTACCTAGTAGAATTACTTAATGGTTAAGTGTTTTAAAGAAGTCAAATGGCATTAAATGTACTTATCTTATGTTGTTGGTGGAAATGACCAAAACGCCCTTATATGAAAAATTTATGCCAAATGACCTTTATATCTAACTTTTATTGACCAATCACATTAGAGTATCAAGGAATGAATATTTACAAGGTTAAGAGAGAGTATCAGCCTTGGGGACCCCAAATATATCATCTTCTTCTTCATCTCTCAAATCCACCATAAAAGCCACTAATCCAAGCTTTTATTCTCAAATTTTCTTAGGATTTCAAGTTGATTTTTAAAGGAGATCACCATCCACCTTAAAAACTTCAATTTCAGGGTTAAGGTGAGTTTCAAAACTCTAGTTTTTCTGAATTTTTTAGTTAAAAGAGAAATTCATAAGTGGTTATGTGTGTAAGGTAGAAAGGTAAACTTTGGAGCCAAGGAGGAGTACCTTTGTGTTTGATACTAAGGTAAGGAAAAAATCTCCCTTATGACTACAATTGATAACACCTAGGGTTTATGAAACTTACATTATTTATGTTAATATGAGTGTGATGCTATGTTTTGGTTATGAGTTGTTTAAATGGGTGTGTGATTGGTGTATGTGTGCATATGGGATGATTATGCCAATTAAGAGATTTGTAGTTGGACGATGTTTTGCACTTTTTGGTTCTGTAAAAAGGGAGGTTTTTATGGCCTTTTATACTTAGAATGATATGCCAATAATATGATGTGCAAATGAAGGTGACATGGTTAAAATGAATAGAATTCGGATTTGACTGTTTAGACTTTACGTACATGCTACTGAATCAGTCATAACTGAAGTTATAGAAGTCTGATTGAGTTGATTCTTGAAGTGTTAAAAATTTGAGAAACAGACTAAAACTTTGTGTTTTGGCAAGAACCAGTTCGATTGGAAATAAGGAAAATTGCTTGAAAAGTGATGACTATATGGCATCCAACTTCTTAATGGAAATTCCCATTTGTTTCTATTCTAATAAACCCCTGAATAAACTTAATACCAAAATTCCTTGAATTGTATGAGAAATTAAATGAATTAAGTTAAGAAGTTTAGTAGAAGAATATAGTATGATTGAGCATGGGAGATGTTAGTCCATATGTTTGCATTCATAATGGTAATGCATATAGCTTATTAGTTGTCTTATGAAAAAAATTATGAAATGTTAATGAATGAATTCCTGAGTCTCTTGAGGTATAAACCAAGATCAGAGGAATGGAATTCTTATGGAAACCATGAGTCTTTGAGGGGACGACCAAGAACAAGGTAATGGTTCAAATGAATCCGATCGGTAACAAAGACTAATGAAATCGTCAAGTATATAGACAAAACAAATAAGCATGCCATACATGAATATTTCATAAGTCATTATGTTCTATGTTATATTATGTATTTTATGTTATGATTATGTTTATGAGAAAAGTCCAAAATATATGATATGTTTTATGAACTTGTTATGTCAAAGAATGAAGGTCATGTTTTGTAGGTAGGTAAAGTCCTAAGTAATTTACTTGTATAATGAACCCTAATAGTTTATAATGGCCATATTCCTTACTGAGCGATTAGCGCTCACCACGAAATGTTTTAAAAGTGTTTTGCAGGTACGATTAAGGCATGAAGCTGGGAAAGGATTCCAAGGGACGCTATGAGCATGAGGGGATTTAATGATGACTATTGAATGGTTTTGCTAATATTTAGTGTAGTAATTATGTTCATATCTCATAATGTAGTAATTATGTCCATGTTCTATAATGGAGTAAATATGTGTGTTAATAAAGGAAATCAAATTGCTAGTAAATTTTATAAAAGTGTGTATGTTCTAGTAAGTATTACTAGGATTTCAATTTACTCCAAGAAAGGAAATTATATTTTTTGATTATACATGATTATTATAGTTAAAAAAAAAAAATTAACACATATATCTATATATTGTTTAAACTACAAGTTTATTCTTTAAATAGGATTTTAAAATAAACTTCTTTCCTAGGCATCCGTTTTCTAGGTTCTCAATGGCCAGGGATACTTAGGAAATACCCGGCTAGGAGGGGTTTTACAGTTACAATAGAACTCTGGGCGTTTTAGGTTCAGAGAGCAGAGAGAGAGAGACAGTTACAAAGAATACAATCAACTTTTTGGTGTTATTTGTTTTTTCAAAGTCAACCTCCCTGCCATGTGGCAACCATTCAACAACTAAAACTTATATTTCAATTTTTTATTTTTCATTTTTGTGGCTTGATATAAATTAACCATATTACCTTCTTTAAAACGGAAAACACTAACAAACCGACGGAGGGTGGGAAAATGTCGTTTTGAAACTTAATAGGTGGGAAAGTGTCGTTTCGCCAACCTTGGGCATGAAAGTCGTTTTCCCTTAATTTATACTAATAATTCCCACTTGATTAAATGACGCTTAAGCCTAGTTTTGCAATAACTGTTCAGTAAACTGTTGTAAGACTATATATGGTTATGATCTTTACATGTACACGATTTTAACCATCAATTGGAAATTGATATATGTTTATAAAACTCGATAAGTTTTCTTTCAAAGTATAACTTGGTGATGAAAAGCTTCAAATTGTTAAAGGAAGATGTACAAGTAAAATCCCTTAAATGAGGTTACAAAAAACTTAACAGTAATGTTTTAAATATCTTCTAATTTGACTCAAAATCTTAACTATGGATTAAATCATGTGTATGAGGTGATTTGGTGGAATTATGGATGAAATATGGAAGAATTGTTGATGAAATTTTGAAGTGTTGAATCCGGCCAGATTTGAAGTTAAATTTAGTGAGCTTTTGCTCCAATTTTGGTGGATTTGGAGAGATGTGGAAGTGTGACCAACTAAGTATTTGCATGTGCATGTGAATTGTTTGATGACAATTCAAATAGAAATGCATGCATGAGTTTGTTAAATCTTATTGAAGAAATTGTTAGAGAAAGGAAAGAATTTGAGTTGAAAGGTTATGTTAAGCTTAACCAAGCCAAAATTTATAATATCACTTGGTTATGTTAGTTCAATGAGATAAATGGCTTTCAGTACACGGTTCAAGTTACTTGAACCTTTAGTATTTCTTCAATAGCACATTGTATTTAGTTATTGAATTAGAAATTGTGAAACTTATGACTTTGGGAAAGTGTTAGAAGGGATTTACATGTTAAATTGTTACTTTGATATGACATTGTTGATAGTAGAGAATGATAGATTATGTCATGACATATCATATGCCATAATAAATTCTCAAATTTGTGTACTTGAATTTGGAAAGAACATCAAAGAATGGGCTTGGCCACACATATATTGTGCATATTATATATATACTTGATTTAGTAAGTGAGAATATTAAGGAAAATGTTAGCAAAAAAGTGAGAGAAAGAAAGAAAAGAAAATTGCTTTGTAGATTCATTTTAAGCTAACATGTAAATATGTATATTTTCCTACTTATTAAAGAATACAATTGAAGAATTTCCATAACTTGGAAATTTATTTAGAAACGTGTATAGAATTTTTTTCAGAGATATAAAATGTTATGTTAGAAGGTTGTTGCGATGGGGAACCCGTGAGTGACAAAGATGCAAAAAAATTCCTACATGCACGCTGCCATCAGTAAGCGGCCTCAGAATAGAAAAGCAGAATTTATACAGTCCATTAGAAGTGCATGTGGATGAGGACTATACCTAGAAAGAATTTTAGAATATACTTACACGGCTAGGGTTATAAATCCATGCCTCAGCCTAGTTCGATTAGCAAACCAAAATAGAATAAAGAAAAAGAAAGAGAAACAAAATAAGAGACAAAAAAAACAGAAAGAAAATTTATTTCTTAGAAAAATTTTATTTATTTTGCATATGTATTGTGCTACTTGCCCTAACTAGAATTTCTTATGTGCCCAACTATATTCATTTTTATTAATTATTCTTGCACGTCGGTAAGTAGCAAATTAGAATAATAGAAAAGAATGAAGAATAATAGAAAAGATTGAAGTGAGAAAGGAAAGCCAGAATATGAGTAATGGAGGAAAAACAGTAGTGTATTTTGGTTTACTTACTGAGAAATTAATGCTCACTCCGTTATTTTACTGTTTTGCAGGAACTAGATGAAATATGGTTGGGTGGGATGTCAATAAGCGGAGGAGTTTGGCAGCACTGTCCAAAGATATTTTGTACTTATTAATGTATATTAGTTGTTTTGTGTAGATATATAAATAAATTGAAATTAGTGTTTTTGGATTTTACATCACACACACACACACACACACATGTTTTCTAAGAAACATTTAGTGGATTTTTATCATATACCTCTCAAAGAATTACTAGCTAGAGAATATATGACAACTTCTTCCACAATGTTCTCCAAAAATGGCCAAGGAATTTGATGTCTCGATTGGAAGTAATGGATTTAGGGACCCCATGCAGACAGACAACCTCCTTGAAAAACAATTTGGCAATTCTATTTGCATCTGACGTCTTCTTACAAGGAATAAAGTGCGCCATCTTAGAAAACCTGTCAACCACAACAAAAACAGAATCTACGCCCCTTTGTGTCTGAGGCAATCCAAGCACAAAATCCATAGATAAATCCTCCCAAATATTTTCTGGAATGGGTAAAGGCATATACAAACCAATGTTTTGGGACTGCCCCTTGGCAATTTGGCATATGTAGCATTGCTGCACAAACCTTGTCACGTCTCTCCTCAAATGTGGCCAATAATATATATATCATCAACAGTAAGCATTTTGTCACGCCCTAGGTGACCAGCAAGACCTCCACCATGCAAATCTCGAATAAGCTTCTCTTTCAAGGAAATTTTAGGGATGCAAAGCTAGTTGCCTCGCATGAGAAACCTGTAATGAATGTGGAAATCTTCAGCAGGTTGGTTTGTAACACACTGCTCCCATATTTTTAGAAAATCTTCATCCGTTTCATACAGTTCCTTCACTGTCTCAAACCCCACAACTTCCTGTCTCATGGTTACCAATAAATCAGCACATCTACTCAATGCATCTGCAACTTTATTATGTATTCATGCTTTTTGTCTTAGCTTGAAAGGAAATTTCTGTAGAAACTGAGTCCACTTGGCATGCATGTCTCTACTAGTTCGCTTTTTACTATTTAAATACTTCAAGGCTTCATGGTAAGAGTACTAAACAAACTCATGCCCCACTAAATAGTGCTCCCAAGTCTTCAAAGCACACACAACAGAATAAAACTCCTTATCATACGTAGTCCATTTACGCCTCGTATCATTAAGTTTCTCACTGAAATAAGCTACTTGCCTCTTATTTTGTGAAAGGAAATCTCCTATTCTCACACCACTAGCGTCACACTCAACTTCGAACAAGGCCTCAAAATTAGGCAGTGCATAATTTCTCCTTTAACACAGCAAAGCTAGTTTCAACTTCCTCACTCCAATAGAACTTCCCTTTCTTCAGACATTCTGTAATAGGTGCTATGATACTACTGAAATTTTTGATAAAATGCCTGTAGAAGGTTGCAACCTATGGAAACTTTGGACATCCTTTACTGTTTTTGGGGTAGGCCACTCCCTAATTGCTTGAATCTTCTCTTCATCCACTTGAATACCATCTGCCCCAACAATATAGCCTAGGAACAACAACTTATTTTTCATAAAACTGCACTTCTTCAGGTTCACGTACAACTTGTTTTTCTGCAAAACTGTTAGTACCTTGTGCAAGTGTTGAATGTGCTCTTCATCTGCTTAACTATAAATAAGAATATTGTCAAAACAAACAACTACAAACTTTCCGATAAAAGGTTTCAGTACCTGATTCATTACTCTCATAAAAGTACTTGGCACATTCGTCAACCCAAATGGCATCACAAGCCACTTATGCAAGCCCTCATTTGTCTTAAAAGTTGTTTTCCACTCGTCCCCTAGTCTAATTCGAATTTGGTGGTATCCACTCCATAAATCAATCTTCATAAACACTTGTGCCCCATGTAACCTATCAAGCATGTCATTCAGCCTAGGAATCGAAAACTTGTACCCTATAGTAATTTTATTGATGGCCCTCCTATCCACACACATCCTCCAACTCCCATCTATCTTTGGCGTTAATAAGGCAGGAACTGCACATGGACTCATGCTCCTCTTGGATGTACCCCTTTGTCAGTAGTTCCTTCACCTTTTCCTTCAAAATCTTGCTCTCCTTTGGACTTATCCTATAATGAGGTAGGTTCGACAAACTAGCTCCAGGAATTAGATCAATATGGTGTTGAATATCCCTTATAGGTGGTAAAACCATCAGGTAAATCCTCTGAAATCACCTCACTAAATTCTTCTAACAATGGCTTGACTGCTTCTGGGTACTCTTCTATGTTCAACTCCTCTTCAGTGGTCAATACTTGCTTCACAATCAATGTATGCATCACCTTTGATGCTTTGAAAGCAACTTCTAACTCTAATCTAGAATGTGTAACAATAAAGAAGGTTCGCCCTTCCACTTTAGAAGCTTTAGTTTTAGAACTCTTTTTCATTGGCAGCAAGGTGAATTTGACGCTATCTTTCTCCAACTCATAGGTATTTTCTCTCTCATCATGTTGTGTTGCCACATCGAATTGTCATGGTATACCAAATAATAAATTGCAAGCATCCATATCTATAACATCAAAATACACTTCATCCCTATATTGCCACCGTTCTGTTACTTGAATTTTCCCTGCTGCCTTAATCCACCCGATAGTGTATGCGTTGGGGTGCTTCTTAGTTTGCAGACCGAATTTCTCAACAACATCTTTGCTAATAATATTTTCACAACCACCACTGTCAATAATCACATCAAATAAAAGTTTAGTGATAGTGCACCTGGTTTGAAATAATTGATGTCACTAGGTGTTGTTCTCTTGTTTTGACGTCAAGATCAGTCTCCTTACCACATAGTTCTAACCATCATCTTCATCATCATCATCCCCATCTGGACCACAATAAACTTCATCATCCTCTTCTCCTCGTTCCACAACATGGACAACTTTTCTAAGAGGACAGTCGCTCGATCTATGACTAGGTTGGTTACATTTGAAACACTTCCCAAGGATCGATTTCGCATAGGGATTTTCAGCTTTATACCTTTCCTTCGCATCTATTATCTTCTGTTTTCCAACCGCCCTTTCTTTTCTAAACCGATCATTGCATGTAGGAACATCCTAACTTGCCTTATTCTTTTCATTATTTGTTCTACAATTCTCCCTGCTATAATTCTTGCGTGAATAATCTGGTCTACTCTTCTCTTGCAACAACAATTCAACCTTTAATGCAAAGTTTCGTGCCTCTGCTAAATTTCACATTACTTGCACCCCTATTTTGTCTTTGACAACTGCTTTCAAACCCTCCAAATATCTAGCAACCTGCTGGCCTTCAATCTCCCTCAAGTCATTCCTTTCTGCCAACCTCATAAACTCTGCGGTATAATCATGCACAGATTTTTGTCCTTGATGACATCTCTGGTACTGTTGGAACAAGATCTGTTCATAATTAGGAGGAAGAAAATCCCTTTGTAACAATTGTTTCATTCTATAACATGTTCTAACTGGTGCTTTCCCCTTACAAAATCTTTTGGCCTATAATCTTTTCCACCAGGCAGAAGCTCCTCCCTTTAATCTAAATGCAACCAGTTTCACCTTTCTCCCCTCTAGGATCTCCATATATTCAAAAAACCTATCTACTTCTGCCATCCAATCTAAAAATTCCTCAATATCTAAATTTCCCTTAACGCAAGAGATATCTATCGTCAATCTGAATTTGTTGAGTTCTCTGTCACCATACTGATTTCTGCCATACCCAACGCTCCTTTCAGATTCTACATAATAATCATCTTCTTCGTCTGACTCTTCCACGTAAACTTGTTGTCTATGTCTATTTGCAAAAACAGGTCTGCCAGTAGGCCTTCCGTGAGCTGTGTCATCCTTGGTACGTTGCCTTTCGTCATTCCTATTTCAGTTGGCATCTACGCTCAAAGCATCAAGTTGATATGCAATTTCTTCAAAGCGTCATTCCAAACGCTGGAATCTGAGATCCATTCGTTGCTCCAAAGCTCTCAACGCCACCCCTTGTGAGGTCTCAACTCCCTGATATTCGCCATGAGAGCTGCCGCCACCTACAACTTCATCAGCTGCCATTAGATTAAACGAATTTTGCCTGCTCCGATACCAACTGACACAGCGAGTTAGCGAAAAAAACCAAGGCTAGCACTTGACTATACCTTTAGGGTTGATAAACAAGTCTCAATCCAGAAACTTAAGCCTCAAAGTCTGAGATAAAATTTAAATAATTCATTTCATAACATCCAAAACAAAAAATAAGTTTATATAGGGTGACAACCAACCTTAATAAGACTCCTAATAACAAAAGGAAACAAAATCTAAATTAATTAAAACAAGAAAACTCAAAATAAAACAGGAAAAAAAGCGCAAACAACCTGAAACATGCCAAAACGGTGGAATTTGACCTTGAAAATGACCTCCAACTAGCTAAAGCGGTTTGCCACATCGTCGGGTTGGAAAAGAGATTTCCGTCAATATCTTACGGGTCTGGTAACTCCTCCGGATCAACAGTAATGAACGTTTGAATGAGAAATACTCATTTAGAAACTTTGGGCTTTATGTATGAGCTTCTAACGCTCAACCCACTCTATGAATTCATCCGCTAGACGTTCTACATTATTTATAAACCTTGAAGTTAGATTTTATGTAGGTTTAGAAAGCAAAGAGTTTGGAGAAAATCAGCTTAGTTGAGAAGTGGTTTGTGTTGGGAAAATGAAGAGAATTGTATGTATTTATATTCGGGAAGAGTAGTCAAGAGACAACAAAGGAAGGAATAATTATAAAGAGAAAGTTCTTGCATGTTGACGCGGTTTTAGCCCTGAAATTGACTCCATGTTCACTAGATATTGGTTAAGCTGTTGAATTGTGACTATGAGCAATATTTGTGGTATTCAAAATTGGTGGGACGCCCCTCTTTTAATTTATAGCTATGGGTCACATATTGGGTATTCTCATTTGTCATGGAATAATTGACTAATTGAGCTGGATTCTATTGACTGAAGACCCTTGTAACCAGTAAGTAGCAATTGGTCCAAAAAGTCACAAAAGTGTGACTCTAGCCTAGTTGATTCAAATTGAACGATACAAAGCATAAGTTGACAAATGACAAATTCGGAGTTTCATTTTTATTGATAAGTCTGATCTTTTACCAAAAGAGTCATTTTGACCTACTTTTATTTTCAATCTTAGATAACAAATTTGGGATTAAGCTAGCTCAAATCAGAATTAGGAGTTTTGTTTTAACTTAATCTATTATAAAGAATTATTTTGACCCCGTAACTGTCTTGAAGTCAAGGTTTAATTCCTTTAAAGAATATTTTAAAGGCTTTGAAAGTGTCTTTTGTTTATAAATATGGATTTATGAGACACATCTACCAGTATGATTTTCCTGGAAGGACTACATGCAGTCTGAAATGCAAGACAACTCCCCAATAGGTAAAGTAAATATCAAATAACAGGACCAGAGGAAAGAATAAAAAATTCAGGTTATTGCTAAAAGTTGCACAGATTATATTAAATGAAGAGTAAATAAGGCAGATAGATTCATCAATCCCATATCATATTCATCAAAAGTATAACGATAACATCTAGAAATGTCTATGATGATGCAAGTCATTCAAATTATCCAGATAGTTCTGTAGCCTGTTTTCAACTCCTATCACGTAGTCACTGTAGGCTTAAGACTTCAATCTCAAACTCCAGGACTGAATTAGGTTGAATTCCCCATGCTGGAAATCCACCAGCACCATAAGCATAATCTGGAGAACACTGCAAATTCATAGAAGGGGATCAGCAGATATCAGAGAAGAATACAAGCTACGCCAACACATAACAGCTTTTACAACTAGATAACTATTTCTGAAAGCAAAACAAATGCTAATGAGCATGGCAACAAATTCAAAATATTATTGAAATTATCTAGCAATAAGTAGATTCCATGATTGAGAACATAGTCCAGGAAATATATTGGAAGCAGAAAAGACACTAGCATTGGAAGAAAAAATAAAAAAGGGACACTGTTGAAGCAAAGACGGAGTTACTACTGATGAAAATCAGGGCCATGAATAAAAAAATTTATGTCTGTTTGCAAGCATACTACAGTTGTAATATCATTGAAGAATTATGTAGCCATCTGATAATTATTAGGCAAAAGGTCCAGATATATGAATTCTGGTGATGGGTTTGGGAAGTACCAGCTATGTATGGGTATCAAACACTCAATTTGTAAGAGAGAGCTACACACCTTGCAAAATTTAGGCTTTGGTTTAGCAACAATAATTTGACAAATATGTCATGATGCAAATAAATTCAAAACCAAAATGAAAATGAAAATCCAAACAGTTAATGAAACAACTATATTTAATGACCAGGGTCCTCAACAAAATATAGAAGGATCAAGTACAGTTATCTACTGAAAAAAAAAAAAAAGAAAAACACGCCAAATATTTCCCTAGGTATCGCCAAGCATCAAAAACTGTAATATGATACTGCATTGTCATAAGTATTGCTCCGTATATTTTTATTAGTGTTTAAAATCACAGCCATTATATTCATGTATCAAACCAAAGCATAATTAACAGAGAAAGTGGTATAGAAGAAAAGTGAAAAATGGTTAATAGAATGGAAAAGTACCCGCAGACGAGCAACCTCTCCCACTTGCATTCCCAACACACCTTCATCCCATCCTACAAATTAATCAAACACATTCAAACAGTTCACCAAGTTAGTTTGAAGAATATCATATCAGCAATGGTTATTTAGTCTAAAATATATGAATAGAAAAGAAAAGTGAAAGTCATGACCATCTTAGAAAAGCACGATTCTTAACTTGGGATATCTTGAAAACAGGAGATATCCCTGTCTGAAAAAATAATTGCATGACTATAGCGCCCCCATTAAATATAAATTAGAATATTCTAAAAAACACTATTTTAGTGCCAATTCAAATGTCAAGAAACTGTTGGAAGAAGTTGACAAAATCATCATAAAAGTTGATGAGTATACAAAAATACTGAAATGCAACTTGTGTACGAAAAAGTTTCCAATATATGTATTAAAAGCAAAGTGGAGTACATAAATATTTGTCATCCCCTAAAATGTCATTGAGGACAACATGCAGGGTTTTTTCAGTACAAACAAAATAGTTGGATCTATAGGAAGATAAATTTCTCAGGTCAAAAAGGTAAAGTTCACAAGAAACTGCTTTCTCGCTTGAGAAAATAATCAGAAGAATGGTATATGCAGTTAAAACTCTGATGAGACCAACAACACATTAGTGTATGGGAGGAAAAATAAAGGTGTAAAAAAGGGGATGAGGGACTAATTATCAGGCTGTATGTGTGAGTGTGTGGGTGGTATTAGGTTTATGAGAGAGTGACAAGTGGCAAGTAATGATTGATGGGGAGCTGAATTCGGTTATAGTACGAGAGTACGAAGAATAAAAGAGAATGTAAAGGATCTGTCTGGGAAGATTGGAAAATAGTAAAAAGGGAAAGGGGTTGGGGTTGGGGAGGTGCTGGCCCTCGAAGTCCAGCGGGTTTCTTTGTTCTTAGCAAATTCATCTTAAATGGTTTGGTTTATGTTTATCTTCTATTATGCTGAATTGTAGTTGTAGATGAACTGTTATTAAAGTAGCGTTGTCACAGAGGTTCTATTCAATATATAAATTGAGGTTATTCAGTATCGCTTGTGTTCTTCAATTGTTTTGAAGTAATTAAACTGTTCTGGTGTGACTGAAATTTCTAGGTTGTTGACTATTAGAGTTTCAGAAGGTTGTTTGTGAGTGATCTTTTGCAAGAGAAGCTTAGGGTTTCTAACAAAGTGGTATCAGAGCAAGGTTATGGTTGGGACTAGAATGGAGAATAGGGTTGATAATATTGAGAGAGAATTGGGTACGATTAGAGATTGTCTAGTGGAGCTGCAGGCGTGGATGAGACGGAAAGATGGAGAAGCTAGAAGAGGAGAAGGGAGTAGGTCGACTGAATTACATGGTGGGGACGAACCAAATAGGGGGGGAATGACAATCAAGATAATCAGGGACAAGGAAGACCAGAGCATGGTACCCGAAAACTAGATGTATTGCTTTTTTCAGGAGATGATCTGTATGGTTGGCTATTTAGGATCGAGAGGTACTTTAGGGTGTATCGAATCACAAAGGAGAAGGAGCGACTAAACACGATTGCGGTGTGCATGGAAGGCGAAGCGGTGAATTGGTTTCAATGGATGGAAGTTCGAGCTCCGGTGAACTCTTGGGCCACTTTCAAACTCTCCCTTATCCATAGGTTCAGTGGATCTCAAGAGGAAGGTCCTTATGAAGCTCTAATGGCGATCAAACAAACGGGAACTGTTAAGAAGTATCGTCGAAAGTTTGAGGCAACCTTTACTCCATTGCGTGAGGTTAGGGAAGACATTTTATGGGCTGCCTTTATTAATGGGCTTAAGCCCGGGATCAAAGCTAAGGTGAGACTGAGCAAGCCTGAAACTTTAGTCCAACTGATAGAGTTAGCCCAAAAGATCGAAGAAAAGAATTAGGCTTTCGATGAGCTTAAGAGTGGGTTGAATAAGTGTTCACGAGCTAGTGGGCTTAATGGGATAAATAAAAGCTTTAGTTCTTTTGGGCTTGGGTCGGGTCGGGTCAAGTCGTCAATTAGGATTCAATAACAATGGGTTTCGATCACAAAACTACCAGCCCTCGTTCGCAAACACACCCAAAACAAGCATCCCTCATGATCAACAAAAACAACTTCCAAGTGTTAATCCAACCAATAGTCAAAGAGGTAGCAGCTCCACGATGAATCAACCCTTAGAGCAGAGTCCTTCTATTCGAAGAGAGTTTCCATTTAAACACATGACTGAGAATGAGATTCAGAAGAAAAGAGAAGGTGTGATGCAAAGTTTTTTCCTGGTCACCGTTGTGGAGAAAGACAGTTTCAAGTCATCCTTGTGGATGAAGAGGAGGAAGAAACCGAGCCTATTAGGGTGGGAGACACAAACGAAGAGTCCCAGGAGGCTACCCAGAATGACATCGAACTGTCACTCAACTCTGTGGTGGGAATTAATGGACCACGAACCATGAAATTAAAGGGTAAGATTCAAGATACAGAATTAATTGTTTTGATTGATAGTGGGGCGTCTCATAATTTTATTAGTAGGGGGATTGTTGAGAAATTAAAGGTACCTGTCACTAGAACGCAGTCATTTGGAGTAAGAGTAGGGAATGGTTATTGGGTGAGAAGTGAGGGTGAGTGCCGAGGAGTTTGTATTGATCTTCAAGGAGTCTCGGTTCTGTTGGATTTTTTCCCATTCGACATGAATAGCTCGGATGTGGTGTTAGGAATGGCCTGGTTAGAGACACTGGGGGAAACAACTATAGATTGGAAGACCCAAGTAATGAAATTCAAGGATAAGGGCAAAACTGTGAAACTCTGTGGTGACTCAGCATTGAGCAAGACATTGGTATCCTTGAAAGCTATGTTGAAGACAACACAGAATGAAGGGCAGGGGTATTTAGTGGAATTCGACTCTTTGCAAAAACAGCCAGATGATGGGGATGACATGGACAGTAGGTTGCTTGAAGTATTGGAGCAGTTTTAGTCGGTATTTAACCCTTTAGTTGGAGTACCCCCCACTAGGAACCATGAACACACCATTAGGCTCTTACGCAATGCCCAACCACCAAACAACCGACCTTACCGTTATCCTTACTACCAAAAAAATGAGATCGAGCGAATTGTGAGAGAAATGTTAGCTTCAGGCATTATCAAACCGAGAGTGAGCCCATTTTCTAGTCTAGTGTTACTTGTCAAGAAGAAAGATGGAGGATGGAGGTTTTTGTTGACTATCGAGCTTTAAACAAATTGACCGTTCTAAACAAATTCCCAATTCCTGTGGTGGACGAGTTATTTGATGAATTGGGTGGGGCTACAATCTTCTCCAAATTGGATTTGAAATCGAGGTACCACCACATTAGAGTGAGAGAAGAAGACACCCCTGAGATGGCTTTTAGGACACATGAAGGGCATTATGAATTCCTAGTCATGCCCTTTGGATTAACCAACACTCCGACAACTTTCCAAGCTCTAATGAATGATATCTTTCGGCCGTATTTGAGGAAATTTATTCTGGTGTTTTTTTATGACATTCTCGTGTACAATAAGACCATGGAAGAGCACGTGCAACACCAAAAGATCACCCTACAGACACTTCAAGAGAATCAGTTAGTTGCCAACCACAAAAAATGTTTCTTTGGGCAGAAAAAACTCGTGTATCTGGGGCACATTATATTGTCGGAAGGAATAGCAGTTGACTCTTCAAAAATCGACAATATTCTTCAGTGGCCAGTTCCAAAAGATTTAAGAGCTCTCCGAGGATGCCTTGGCTTGACAGGGTCTTATCAGTAGTTTGTCAATGGGTACAGTAAAATTGCGATTCCTCTGACTACACTATTAAAGAAAGACGCATTTATATGGAACAGTGAAGCACAGAGGACATTCGAAGAATTGAAGCAGATCATGACTTAAATACCAGTTTTGGCAATGCCAAATTTTTCCAAGGAATTCGTGATTGAGACAGATGCTTCAAGACATGGTTTAAGGGTTGTTCTGATGCAAGAGGGCAGGCCATTGGCATTCTTGAGTAAAGGGTTGTCGTTGCAGTCCAGACTTAAGTCCGTCTATGAGAGGGAACTTATGGCCATGGTCATGGCAATCCAAAAATAACGGCACTATTTATTAGGCAGACACTTTGTGATAAAAACGGACCAGAGGAGTTTACACTTCCTAAATGAATGGCTATTGAGTGAAGACCAGCAAAAATGGGTGATGAAACTGAAAGGGCTCCGCTTTGAAGTGATTCAATTGTTCTGGTGTGACTGGAATTTCTGGGTTGTTGACTATTGGAGTTTCAGAGTGATCTAGGTGCTTGTTTGTGAGTGATCTTTTGCAGGAGAAGCTTGGGGTTTCTAACAAACTCCCATCTAAAAAGCAATCTCATCTAATGCCACCAAGAAATTCAAATGCAAAGCATAATTGAAGGGAATGATTAAAGCAAATACTACCAGTATATTCTTCATATATTAAATTTCTTTGTCCTATTTGTAATGCTAATATTATAGAAAGATACTGACAACTGTAAGTAATTTTTCTTGAATAATACTAAAATTTCAACAAAACAGCCATTTATTTATAAAAAATGACATGTTATTATTTTTAAACCTTTATTGGAGAAAATTTAACTCTACCATGGACAAGAAAAAAGTAGGCAAAGAATACCATAGAGTTACCTTTTATAACAGAACCTTGGCCAATTTGGAAACTAAAAGGCTGCTGCCCAGGATCCTTAGTGCTGAAATAAAAAAAATGGTGAATATAAGTAATCCAAATGACAAAGACAAACCAGGATGATCTGACATTCCAAATGTAGTAAAAGTGTACTGGAAAAATCCTCACCTCCAGAACTTTTGAGAGAGATCACCATTTTTGCCTGTAGCACAGAAAACTAATAAGGTGTAGAAAAGATAGGGAAACTAACTATTCAAAACAGTCCTTTCACTATCATTTCTTACAAAGGTTGCAGTTCTCTACCTCACATAACCCCTTTGCAATCTTTCTGCTAACCCAAACTCATAGCAATTTGCTAGGAAATACCTATGCCAGTCTAGGATATAACACTACATTCCTTATACAGTCAATTGACAAATAAAAAAACATGCCAAACTTTAACGATCAAATTATATGGTTCAATGGAACTATAGTTTAGTGCATTATATTAACGATCAAACTTGTAACAAACATGAATTCTAACTTAAACGCACAGCCATCTTTCCGACTTGATAACATAGAAAGACTGAACAAAAACACTCAATAAAGCACATAATATCTTCTAATTCAGTTGAATTAGTGAATGGCTGAAGCCAACAAGCCCCAAAGAAAGGCTACTGAGCTTACATTTGACAAATCTTATCGAAATCCCAAATTTTCTATTATAAAGGAAAAGATATAGCCGAATATTCTCACCATTGTAATACTAAAACAAATAATATATAAATGAATAATGTAAACAAAAACCCAAAATCAATTTAGTCTACTACAGTTTCTCAGCAACCAAGCAGTAAGGACTAACCATAACCGGTGCAGTGAACGGTGACCTTCTGGCCGGCAGTTGGTTTGGGGCCGGTTCCGGGGGTCAAAATTTGCTTCTCTACTCCCATCGCTGTTATCTAGGGTTTTGGATTTTTGATCCTCTTTTATTTGAATAAATGAAAATCGTATATATAATATATAGATGGGGTTGCTACTTTTTAGGCGTTTCTAGAAACTAAATTGATCGCTCAGGGGGACTGTGAAATTTTCTGAAATTCTTGGATACTGATAATTTAGCGGTCTTGCAGGGGTGAATGTAATAATTTAGTTAAAACTTTACAAGTAATTGTTTTTGACTGCACAGTTTTGGAAGAAAGGACTCAGTAGTCAGTTCCACACAAATTATCCCGCAAAATAGATGGGAAAATTATTTAATAGACTATTCTGGAGGGGTTGAAAATGATCACATGCTGAAAGCTCTTCCAGACCCTTCTCCAATTTAGTTTTTTGGGATTGTTGTTTGTGATTTTTTCATCAAGCTCGGAATATCATGAGATTATAGTCGACCCGAAAACAGCTCGAATTCATCGATAGTCCGACCTAGCCTAAGCTCGTCAAGTTACAACTTGACTCAGCACAAGCTAGTTGCGAACAATCCGTGCGATCATTCAACCAACTCTCCGATAACTTCAAATCCCATATATCTTGGAAGGGATTAGATTGACAACAATCTTTGTGCAATTATAGCGCCCAATCGTGAGAATACTGGGGTTGCATTTCAATTCAATTATAATCCATTTATTTTCGCTCTTTCCTTTATACAAACTATGTATGTAAACCCCATCAAACAATGAGAGAGGGGTTGGAAATTATTCCTAGAATTACTATTGTAAGCACTCATAGCAATTACAAAAAATAGTGGACGTAGGCTCAAGAGTTTACCTCGCAAAACCACTTTACTTTGCCATTTTCTTTACTACATTCATTGTTGGTTACTCGTAATCACGCACACATCAGTTTCGATCCCGCCAAAGTTGATCGGATCACTCGAGTTGGTGTAGATTTTTGTATCAATATTTTGGCGCTAGAAGGAGGGCTTCCGCCAACATCTTAGAAATTCCGGCAAACAGCCATAGCGATCTAACCACTTCAGGCCCACGATGGTGCGTACAAGATCAAAAACCATCACCAGAAACCATGACGATGTGGAGATCACCCATCAGGAGGTGCACCAAGACACCGTCGGGCGTCAACCACCATTGCCGTCATCTCAACATGCCACGAATAACTAGGGGATAGGGACGTCAAACCTAAAAAATGGCCAATTGGTGGAGATGATCAGAATAATGGTTGCATAGGCGGTGCAATAGAACGTGGCTGAGCTGAGAAATCAATAACCAATTGCCCAAACCTTGACCAATCATGTTTCATTGATACCACCCCAACGGGTCAGAATTCAGCAAGAGACCAGTTTGGCTCATCAGCGCCAAGAGGCGACCAACACCCCCGACGTCACATAGTGCACTCCACTCACCAACGTGAGTCTCGTGGGCAAACTAATCTAGGGAGGCAGCTAGGGAAGCAACCAGTGGGTGAAAGTGGAGGTAATGATCACCCACGAGATGCTTAACCTACTTGGCGATATCCCCAGCGTTAGTATGCCAATCTTAACCCATGCTCAAAGCAAGCTAGACCCTCGCAGGCTCGCGAGACGAGTAATATGCACCAATCTGGCAATGACCGACGTTCCGATTATAACCGATGTCATGAGCAACACACTGACGAGCATGATAACACTTATCAACCAAACCATCATGACTTAACTTTGCGCATCAATGCACATAATGGAGGGGGTTCACAAGCGACAAATTTGCGAACTCACTTGCTCAAGGTAAGGCTGAACAGAGTCAGCCAAGGCAATCATAATGAAGACTTAGATCGTGTGCAGAAAATGCTCGACGATCTCAGAGCTTGCCAGAACGGCGCGGTGGAAGAAATAGTGAGTTCCCCTTTCATAGAGAAGGTTCGCCAGACCCCGCTTCCACAAGGATTCAGGACACCAGAGAGCAAGTTCGATAAGAGAGGAGACCTTAGAGACCACCTCGACAATTTCAATGACCTGATGGAGTTGCACTAGGTCTGTGACTTTGCGAAGTGTCGTTGTTTCGCGGTCACATTAGTAGGGGATGCCAAGAGGTGGTAGAAGAGACTCAGGGTGAACTACATTAGATCGTAGTGACAATTCTCCTCACTTTACTTGCATAAATTTTAAGTGAGGAGACAGTTCGCAATGCCACTCAGCTACCTGAGCAACATTCATCAAGAAAGAGATGAAACTTTAACCTCGTATTTAACAAGGTTCCAGAACAAGCAAGCAAAGGTCGCAAATGCACCCGAAGAGTCAATCTAAACTTTGCTAATTGCAGACATTAGGCCAAACACGAAGCTGTGGAAAGAGCTCCAAAGCAAAGATCACATGAGCTTGACAAAGTTTTATCATATGACTACAAAGCACCAGTGAGTAGAAAGCTCGCTAGCAGCCCTAGCCAGAAGCTCGCCAAGAAAAGCCCCAGACAGGCGACAAGATCGCCTATCAGATAAGTGGAGGGGCCAAGACCACAATGATAGGGATCAAAATAGGTCCCCAAAAAAATAGATAACCGCGAGGATAGACAACCCTTCCTATGGTATGCAAAATATATCTCCCTCACGCAAGACATAGCTCACATCTACGAAGTCTCCCGTGAGGTGAAAAGGCTGCTCGCTCTAGAAAGAATGATAGGGGCTCTAGGTAGAAGAGATCGACAAAAATATTGCCGATACCATTGGACACAACACCAACCAATGTCAGGCTTTGAAGGATGCCATCGAAGACTTGATATGAAGGGGCCATCTAAAAGAATTTGTTAAGGAGGCACCAGTTCGCAAAAATACTGGCAAACAAAACAATCAGGTCGAACAAGCTTCAGCCAGCACCAACAATGATGTCTTGGTGGGTATGATCTACGGGGGGCCTGACAAAGCAAGAAGATCAAGGCACGCCTACAAGCAATATCTCGCAAGGCCAAAACAAATTCGGTCCCTCGGGTAATAAGCTGTGAATAGAAGCCGCCAAAGCGGCCCAAACATAAGAGTGAGGTGGTAGGGTTCACTATTGAAGAATGCAAAGAATCCCCTCGCCACCATCATGATGCAATTGTAATTGCAGCTAAGATCGACAATGCTAGAGTACTGAGGGTGATGGTCGATAACGGAAATGCAGTGAACATCATCTTCTTAGGAGCCTTTTGAGAGATGAGGTTCATAGAAAGGGACTTGAGGGCATGTCCTTTACCACTTTATGGATTCACCTGGGACGGTCTGGTCCCCAAGGGAACGATTGGCCTTCCCGTGACTTTGGGGACAAAGCCCAAAATTAGGACAGTAATGGTTGAATTCTTAGTGGTAAACTGCTCGACTACATACAACGTCATGCTTGGAAGGTTGATCTTGGATGATTTGAGTGCAATCACATCAGTGCACTGCCAAGCAATGAGGTTCCCGACTCCCAAGGGAGTTGCGATGATCAAGAGCTGCGAACAAAGAATCTCGGGAATGTTACAACCGGGCCATAATGCTGCACTAAAATGGCCACTTCCGAGAACAATGGTTATTACAAAGTCTAAACCACACCTTAAGTCTAAACCACACCTTGGACCTCTCGAGGATACCATAAATCCTCGCATCCATAGAAAAGAGCCCACAATAGGGCTAACAGAAGAGCTGCGAGAAATATGTGTTAGCGAGAAAGATCCGACTCACATATTGAATATCAACAGTAGCCTGAGCAAAGAAATGGCCAATAGTCTAGTGGGGGTTTTTGTATAAAAACCTCGACATGTTCGCATGGGTGCATATGGATATGGTGGGGATTAGTCCCAAAGTAATGTGCCACAGGTTGATCATCAACCCAAAATCTCGGCCAATAAGACAGAAGAGAAGGTCTATGGATTTAGAGCGTCCTAAAGCGCTTAAAGATGAAATTGATGTTCAAGACTCCTGAACATCAACTTCATTAGAGAAGTAAAGTACCCAGATTGGCTCGCCAACCCAGTCCTGGTTAAGAAGTCGAACAACAAGTGGCGGACTTGTGTCGACTTCACAGACTTAAATAAAGCCTATCCCAAAGACAGCTTCCCGCTTTCATGGATTGACCAACTAGTAGATGCGACAGGTGGAAATGCACTACTTAGCTTCATGGATACGTACTCAGGATATAACCAAGTCCTGATGTATCAGCTCGATGAAGAGCATACCTTATTTATTATTGACCGTGGGATTTATTGTTACAAAGTTATGCCGTTTGGCTTGAAGAATGCTAGGGCGACCTACTAGCTCTTGGTGAACAAGATGTTCGCCAACCAAATTGGCAAAACTATGGAGGTGTACATTGACGACATGCTCGTCAAATCAAAGGTTGCTGAAAGCCATATTGAGCATCCAGAGGGAATGTTCGACATCCTCAGAAAATATAGAATGAAACTTAATCCCCTAAAATGTGCTTTCAGAGTAAGCTTGGGAAAATTCTTGGGTTTCCTTGTAAATCAGTGCAGTGTTACAACCAACCTAGATAAGATTCAAGCTCTACTAGATATGAAAACTCTGACTAGCATAAGGTAGGTGCAGAGTTTGAAAGGGTGTGTGGCCACACTCAGCAGGTTTGTTTCCCGAGCCACAGACATATGCTTACCATTCTTTGAGACCTTGAAGGGAAATAAAGGTTTCAAGTGGACAGAGGAGTGCAAGAAAGCCTTCCAGGAGCTAAAGAAACATTTGAAGTAACCTCCTTTGTTATCAAAACCCATCCAAGGTAAGCCACTGCTATTGTATTTGTCAGTGTCAAAGTCCGCTATCAGTGCGGCTTTGGTATGCGAAGAAGGGGGAGTGCAGTGACCAGTATACTATGTCAGCAAGAGGCTATTCGATATGGAGACGAGATATCCTGAAATGGAGAAGCTTGTTTATGCCCTTGTCATTGCCGCCAGGAAGCCACAACCTTATTTCCAAGCGCACTCCATTCATGTGCTAACCAACTTTTTGTTGAAGAAAATATGCAAAAGCCCGAGACATCGGGGACAATGGAAATGAGTCAACACGATATCATGTACATTTTGAGGATGGCAATCAAAGGTCAGGCTTTGGCAGATTTTATATCAGAATTTTCCTATCAGCCAAAAGGGGAACTAAGCCCGCTAGAGGCAAATATCTTAGAAGAAATCGAGCAGCAGAAGCCAAAGCTCGACGACCTATGGCAGTGGACTTTGTATGTGGATGGCCCCTCAAACAAGAACGAAGTAGGAGCAGGGCTCTTGCTCGAAAGTCCTGATCAGAGTCGCAATAAGATTTGGGTTCACCACCTCTAACAACAAGGCCGAGTACAAGGCGTTGCTTACAGGGATCCGCCTCGCCAAGGAAATAGGGGCAGAGTCTATCAAAGTTTATAGTGATTCGCAGCTCGTAGTCCATCAGATTACCGAGGAGTACTAAGCGAAGAAAGACAAAATGGCATCTTACCTTCAATCGGTGAAATCCAAGCTCAAGCAGTTTAGATCCTTCACAATTCTTCAGATCGCAAGGGAGAAGAACTCAATAGCTGATGCTTTAGCTCGCCTAGCCTCTGCTATGAACCAAGAGAAAACTGATTCCATATCAATTAAGTTCCTCTCAGGGCCAAGCATCTCCGCTACATATGAACCAGTCTTAGCGACCAGTCAGAGATATAGTTAGATGGATGCAATCATTGCCTACCTAAGGGATGATACACTGTCGGAAGGAAGAATTAAAGCCAAAACACTCCGCATAAAGTTAGCTCAGTACACGCTCATCAATGATAAGTCGTATAAGTGCTGGTGTAGTGTACCACTACTGCGATGCATCAATCATGAGGATGCAGACTATGTTTAGAGAGAGATCCATTATGACATTTGCGGGAACCATGCAAGAGGCGATCTCTAGCATACAAAGTGTTTTGTCAAGGTTATTACTGGCCAACAGTTTTTGACGATGCAACAGACTATGTGTGCAGATATGACAGATGCTAGAGATTTGTAGATGCTCCACGAGCTCCACCTCAAGAATTAACTACATTGACAAGCCCCTGGCTATTTGTAATCTAGAGCATCGACCTGATCGGCCCTTTGCCTCAAGGAAAAGGGGGCGTTAAGTTCATAGTGGTTATCGTTGACTACTTCAACAAGTGGGCAAAAGTTGAGTCTTTGGCCACCATCACGTCGAACAAGCTAAAAGATTTCATCTACAAAAACATCATTTGTAGGTTCGGAATCTCCCACACCATAATAATCGATAATAGGAAATAGTTCGACAATAAGGACTTCAGATCTTTCTACGAACAACTCGGCATCAAGAAGAGCTTCACCGCTGTTTACCGGCCTCAAGTCAACGGTCAAGTAGAGGCTATAAATAAAGTCATTAAGCACACCATTAAAAAAAAGCTTGATGCCTTTAAGGGAAGATGGGCCGAAGAATTGCCTGAAGCCTTGTGGTCTTACAGAACAATGGCTAGGAGCTCGACAGGAGAAACTTCATTCTCTCTCTCGTATGGGTGTGAAGTAATGGCCCCGGTTGAAGTAGGGATAATGGCCACCCTTAGCCGCAAAAACAGAGAAAGCAACTAAGAGAGGGAAAAAAGCCTTACAAGAGCAAAAGAATGGAAAGAACTCGTTGGAAAGGGTACCGTGACGACAATGAAGCAGCAATAGAATAAGCAAAAGACGTCAAAAAATTTTCCCAAGTAGAGTAAGTTTTTTACTACTTTGCTCGCTTTTATAGTAGTTTGCATGGGAGACGAAAGGGCGGGGTTGGATCGTAGCCATCGATCTATAGTGAATGTTGACCCTCTATTTATCGAGCAATCCTAGCCCTTGGACATGGCCACATGTCAGCTATCTACGAGGGACGATGAACCGTCAGACTGTTGTGATCATAACTGTGGCCACACATCGCCTTAACTCCACGCGTGGTTAGCTGTAGTCGCCCACGTGGGATGAAACGTGACTGTTAAAGGCTGCTGCATTTAATGTGACATAACTGCGTGGAATTTACATAATTGTCCTAACCATTCATATTCCAAGTTTGATAGGTGTCATAGAAGAGAGAAGATCCAAGTGTGAAGTATATTGATTGAGCATGGGTTCAACCCTCAAAGCTCGATCGAACCTGCATCTGATGGCCTACTGACGACGCTGAGCTTGATATTAAATCAAGCAATAGTCTTCGAAGCTCGAAACGAGCATCAAACACTAGAAGGCAGATGTTGTGTGTGATTTTTCCATCAAGCTCACAGTATCATGAGGTTATAGCCTAACCCGAAAATAGCTTGACTTCACCGATTGTCCAACCCAGTGCAAGCTCGTCGAGTGCTTGACCTAGCACAAGCTAGTCACAAACAATCCGTGTGATCATTCAACCAACTATCCGATAACTTTAGATCCTAGATATCTCGAAAGGGATCAGATTGACATCAATTTTTGCGCAATCACAACGCCCAATCGTGAGAATACTAGAGTTGCATCTCAATTCAATTGTAATCCCTTTATTTTTGTTTTTTCCTTTGTACAAACTCTGTATATAAACCCCCTCAAACAATGAGAGAGGGGTTGGAAATTATTCCTAGTATTACTATTGTAAGCTCTTACAACAAATACAAAAAACAGTAGACGTAGGCTTGAGAGTTTACCTCGCCGAACCATTTTAAAAATCCCTTTGCCATTTTCTTTACTGCATTCATTATTCATTCATTGCTAGTTACCCGTAATCATGCACGCACCAGTTCTGATCCCACCAAAGTCGATCGGATCACTCGAGTTGGTGCAGATTTACAATTTATCCCCATGCCCATACTCGTCCCTTCTCCAAAAAATTCAACACATTTTCTTCTTCTTCTTTTTTAATGAAAAATAAATAAAATTATAATTATAATACTCTTTAAAGTTGTATTGGATTATTATTTGGAAGTCTCTTGGACTAACTATTGGTCATTGTAACATAGAGAAAAAAATACACCCAACATATATATTAAACAATTAATCAATATATTTATAACCATTTCCTTCCAATTTTGATATATAAATGAAGAAAAACTTATACAAGTCATATGTATATAACATTTATTTAATAAATTAATTGAAAATTAATAATATGGGTTAAATTAAACCTCCCTTGAGGTATGATAAATTAACAAAAATTCCCCTTCTGTTAATCAGTTGTTAGTAAGATGTTAATTTACACTATTAAGAGTTCATAAATATTACCCAATTACCCTTCTACCATTTGTTTTAACACCTAAAACTTAACGGCTGGGGGATTTCTATTATTTTTTAAACCTTAGGAGAAATTTTGTTATTTTATCATACCTCAGGAGGATTATTGTCATTTAATATTAATAAACTATTAACTAGGGACGGGGACGGTGACGGGGACGGGGACGGGGACGGGTATTGATGTTTGCGAGTAGACACCTCTAGTTGCCCCTGTACTTGTCCTTGGTAACAAGGATGAAAACTTTATAAACCTTGACCTGAAATCTTTTGGGGATTCTCCACTTGATGGGAGTGAGTTTTTCCAAGTACCCAACCCTGCTGGGTTTCATTGTCATCCTTAATTTACCCTTACGATGTTAAGAAAATGTGCTAAAAATACTAATGTCAATCATCTAACATGACTAAAGTGTTCGTATCCCATAATATTGGGGCAATCTACAACATAGCTCAAACCTCAAGCACGAAGTGTAATTATTTCACTGTTTTTCTTCTCATCTCAGTTCTTTCTTCTCCACCTTAAACGTAAACACCTAACAACCTTTAAAAACCTCTAACTTCAATAAATTATAATTTCTCTCCAAATGTCGTATTTAAGGAAATTTTTGACAAGTTTGATCCAATAATTAGTCATAGAATGTTGAGCCCTCATTTGTTTTGATGTGTCAAAACTAATAAAAAGAGTGATTAATGGACCAATGATGAGTGCTTGGAAGTGCACTCATACTTAGTGATTTTAAGGGTATTTGTATGGGAATTAAGTTTAATTGGTTAATTTTCCTTAATTTCTGTATCTCTTTTGTTTTCTAAAATCATGGGTATGTTTTGTAAATTTTAAGGTATTTAGGTGCTGAAAAATGAGGATTTAAATCATGGACATTGAAAAGAAAAGAATCAGAATTGTGTAGGAACAAACAATTCAAGAATCGGAGCTTAAACGAAGAAGTTATGAATTTTTTAAGATTGTTCGCCGCAGCAGAACTATTCATGAGCTGCAGCGGAACTATTCCCACACCGCAGCATAAAAAAGTTGCAAAATGGACAGAAACTTCATGCTACAGCACCACTAAATCATGTCGGGCACCTTTCGTGAATTTTATGCTCAGGAGTTTTTCTGCTAGAACGTGCTGCACAAAAATAGGCATAACTTAAGCTACACAACTTCGATTGACCTAATGCTAGTGGCGCTTTAAATCTAAGAGACAGATATACATCTTTTATTTTTTTTTATCAGGATCCAGTTCAAACTAGAAAATGGTTAAAAATGGGGACGTAAGTTAACTCGGTGCATGGAAGACAAGCAGACGCGGGTTCTAGAATATGCTTAAGTGTTTCTACAATAACTCGAGCTGTAGACCTTGGATTTGGATGATTCTTGAAGCGCTGAAAAGATTATATTTAAGACCTACAATTAATATGTTCAGAACGTTTCTGTATTCAAAAGCTAGTGTGTTCTATTTCATCTAGAATTGAATTTCATTCTCCTATTTTGTATAGGATTTTTCCCATTAGTTTCCCACAACCATAGCACTATAAAAGGATGTCTTTAGGTATTTTTAAAGGAGAATTTTACTTCAACTTGGAGAGAATTAGAGGCAAGGAGAAGAGATCTACCTAGGGTTTCATCTTTTTCTCTACCTCATGTTTTTGAAGGGTTTGAGGTTTGATTTCCTTATGATCATGTGTAACTAAATACTTTTCTAGGGATCCAATGCAGCCTAAACTTTATTAATTCTATTTGTTTTATCAATCCATTGCAATTCTAGTTTTATTCATTGTCCTTTATTCAATCTTTAATTGATGTTATTGCTTGATAACCATTAAATATAATTAACTGATTGTGTGAGACAAGGTTAGACTACACGCCCTAGCTAATCTTGACTAGCTCGTGTGAGTGAATGATTAGTATTTTGTGCATATGTCCTGACAAAATGAAAATTGGTTCATGATTTCTTGAATAATTAGTATTTGTGCATACGCCCTGACAGATGCATATTTATTCATGATTTCAAGTGCTCTTATGTTTAATGGGTTTTTAATCATTAGGCTAGACTATGTTGGAGTAGGTGCCCTAGAGCCTATCAATTATTGTGGAATTGACTCTTTGTAATAATGTCTATTAATGAATAAAAGACATTATCTACTATATCATATAAATCATATTTGTATGTATTGATATATGTCCTTAGGATGGTAGAATCGTGACAACGGTATCAAGTGTTTCAAATCTTGATAGTGAGAACCCTATGAGCACATATGGTGGCCATTCTAGAAATGTCCGTAGCCCCAGTATTATTCTGACCAAAGACATAGATAATACGGTAAGGCTATCAGAGTGTTGAACGACCCTGTCGAAAGATAGTGACTGATCTCACTTGTCAAGGTTGTTTGCTGACAACCTAGTGCAACACATAGGTGCTTGTTGTAGGCAAGTTCACTGGACTGACCCACTAGAGGATTCCATATAGATGGTAACCCCAGTGTCTATGGAACAAATCTTTTAACGAATGGTGGTGCATGTGATCTTAGACTTGAGATCATCGGAGCGCCTTATGCACCGATTGGTGTAGTTTGACACTAGCCCAACGCAGTTCTATTCAGAGCTGTCAATATGGTAGTGATTGGCTGCATCGAGGAGTGTATCAAAACTATGGGGGATCGACAAAGGATTCATCACTCTTGGGTACGGGAGAAGTTATCTCATGGCGCAATTCAGTTAATGACAATGACACTAAATTTGTGATCATAGTAGGATTGAGTTGTTGCTCAATCTAATTTGTTATTCTAGTCATTGGTCTAGTAACTGAATATAAATATATCGAGGATAACTGAGGTTGACGCTATTTCTATGCCTTAGTCTCGATGAGATAATAGATGATGAAAGGTTTTGATTGCACGGTAACCATATCGTTGACAGGTAGCTATTTCGCTGAATCCGAATCTATCACCTTCGTTCTCAACTCTCTAACATCCATCAATCCACTATTTGTCAATCCTAACACCAAAGATAATTCCATATGCAACATCCATAGACAAAAAGTTGATCCCAATAATTATGAAATATGAATAAAATTATGTAACTACAAACTCCACAGGCCTACTTTTCAAACCACTCTCTACCAATGTAGAACAATCACACAACTTTAGATATTTAGGACTTTATTGAGCTTGTAATGTGTAGGCTAAGGTATTGGGTTATGAAAGAATGGAAAGAAATCAAACAAAATAAGAGGACTAATCTTACTTATTTGCAACAACATCGCTCAAAGCATATCACATTCTCTCTAAATTTCCCAAGCCTTTGTTACGTCTCTCTTCCCCACCACATTTGCATTTACACACTTTCCATACTTCCTTGATTCACTCATTTTTTTTTTTCCTTTTTTTCAGATTTTTCTTTTCTTTTCTTTTTCTTCCTTTTTTTTTCCAATTTTTTTTTTTTTTTTTTTTTTTGAATGAAACTATAGTTAGGAAGCATGGATATTACAATCATTCCCCTTGTTACCTTGATATTCACAATACACCACAACCCCCAACCCATTCTTTTGAATATCCTTCAAAATTTTGAGAAAACACTCTAAGCCACACAAAAACACTCTCACTTTGCATAAATTCAGTTTAAATCCTCTTAAAAATCATGGGTAGAGTAGTGTGTTTAAAGGTTAAAAGGGTATGTTATTGTGGGATAAATGAAAGAAAATCAAGGCTAATATAAATTCAATATCGACACACAAGGGTGACAAGAGATAATAAAATATAGGGTTGGCTTGAAAGGCACAAACGGTCCAAAGATGGCCTAAGTCATTTCTTTAGTCATGTGTCATCTAGTATTTCGCAACAAGTGGTCATCAAATAGGTTCTAGAATTTGGGGATCTCAACAATGTCATAGGATAATTACACACAAAACATCCTAAATGCTAGAACTAACCCACCTTACAAACCACATTCATGAGAGTCTTAAACTTAAGCAAAACCAACAATCAGAATTATTCCTAAACTAAAGTAAAATTTGACTTGTTTTAAATGCCCATGTCATTGCAATCATGTTATTATCATTGAAATATAAATTAATTTAGAAAAAACTGAAACACACTCAATTAACAATAACATAAAATCACACCAAATCTTAAAAAAAATAAAAAATAAAAAAAATCACAAAAGTTAAGAAAAATATTCAATTAAGAAAATTCAGGAAAAGGGAACTTCCCCACCCCCAACCTACAACCTAAATTGTCCTTAATATAACAATTAGAAAGGAAAAATAGAGAAGGAAAGAGAAAGTTACCCCCCTTTTAGAGACATCATCAAAAACGGTGTGGCGCCACAGCGCCATTTACTTCACGTTGCGGCATGAAGTTTCTATCTTGGAGGGTGGTTTTATGCAAAGATGTGGTAAAGTTGCGCCAAGACGTGAATTCGTGTTTGAAGCTCTCACCTTTTTGCACCGTGGCGTGAGAATTTCCACGCTGCAATATGAAGTTTTTTCCTTCTTGGCCCTTTTTGTGCCGCAGCATAGAGAAGCAAGGTTGCAGCGTGAACCAGATGTTCCTGAAAAAAAAATAAAAAAATAATAATTTTGATCTACATTATTCGACTTATGAAAATAAATAACTAACACATAAACAAAATTAACACAAATTATAAATGTAACATTAAAAAAAAATTGAAAAAATTGGGTTGCCTCCCAGTAAGTTTTTTACTTAACGTCTACATAAGACAAAATGCAAGGTCTTTTAGGCTCAATCATTGGAATCTGAGGGAAACACCAAGGAATTTAAAACTAAGAACTCCACTGTTTCATTCAAAACTATCATAGTGAGCTTGCCATTCTGAACCTCAATCACTGTCTTAGTTGTAGCCATAAATGGGCGGCCGAGCAAAATGGGCAAATCTCTATCATGAGTTGACAACTTTCTCCATATCTAAGACGAATTATCGGTTTATCAACTTTAACTAAGACATTCTCTATAATACCTCTTGGATATTTAATTGAATTGTCAGCCAATTGTAGAGACATTGTTGTTGGCTTTAATTCCCCCAATCCTAATCGCAGATAAGTGGACTAAGGCATGATATTAATGCTTGCCCCCAAATCTAGCATTGCTCGTTCTTCCTTTTTATCACCCACGGTAAAGTTGATGATGAAGCTACCTAGATTTTTCAATTTGGGTGGCAAATTCCTTTGAAGCACAACACTTTCCTTTTTAGGAACCATCATTTTTTCATTAGATTCAAACTTATGCTTGTGAGTAATCAAATCCTTCAAGAGCTTTGCATAAGCTGGTATATTCCTTATCACATAAAGCAAGGGTAAATTCACATTAACTTTAGATAAAATATCATAAATTTCATAGAATGACTTATCCTAATTGCTCTTCTTTAATCGGTTCGAAAAAGGAATAGGTGGAACATAAGGCTTTGGTGGAGCAATGATGGGGCTGATCTCCTCATTCTGAATGGATACACTTGATTGCTTCTCATTCACTTTATCTTCCCCTGCATGATCAATAAAGGCCTATTAAATTCAGAATTAATTTCCTTGTTAATTACCTTACCATTTCGAAGCACTATGACTACTTTCGCTTGCTCATATTGGCTTGGTAATTTTCCAAGAACATGGCCTTGTACTGCCTCTGCTATCTATCCTATCTGAATCTCTTGCTTTCTAATGGACACCGCTTGCTACTAAAACCTTTGTTTAAAGTTCTATTGGTTCTGGTGAGGCACTTGGATGAAGCTATTCAATGTCTCTTCTAATGAAGATATCCTTGATTGATCGTTTAAGCGAGACTGCTGATGATTGTTATTCCATGAAAAACTAGGATGACTCTTCCAACCCGAATTGTACATATTTGAAAATGAATCATATTTAGGCCTCGAGTTGTAAGAGTTCATCATATTAGCTTGCTCTGAATACTCTGAAAAATTCCCACCAGAAGGACACAAGTTAGTAACATGACCAATATTACCACAAATAGCACATACCTCTTTGACAATACTTTGTCCTTGTCCCATCATCATATTACACCTAGTTTTCATTTGCTTGGCTAACTCTGAAACCTGTATTGCCAACTCAGTGTTAGTATTTACTTCATACATCCCTCTTGATTTTCCTCTAACATTTTTCTATTGTGAGTTGGCTCCAAGCATCTCATATAACTCATTCGTTTCTTGTGCAGTCTTTTCTCCCCTAGCACCACCTACAGCATTATCAACCAGGGCTTGATAAGCTTGTGTTAGTCCATAATAGAAAAATTGGTTCAGTAACTCTAAAGGATATCTATGATGTGGACACCAAACTAAAATCAATTTAAAATGTTCCCAAGCTTCATGGAATGGCTCACTTTCCATGTGTGAGAAAGTAGCAATCTTACCTCTAAATTTTGCAATTTTGGCATGAGAATATAATTTATCGATGAACTTTTTATAATCTACATCCCATGTGGTAAGTGAAGTAGGAGTTAATGACATGAACCATGTTTTAGCTGCATCCTTCAAGGTTAAGGAAAACAATGCATCCACAACTGGTCTTCTGTCAAACTCTGCAAAGGAAAAGTTAGAACAATAAAATAAAAATCACGAATAAAGGTAAGTGGGTCCTCTGTGGCTATGCCACAGAATGACATTAACATCTGAAAGTTAATGTGCTTCAGTTTGTAATTCCTTACTGCCTCATTCAGCACTATGCAAGATAGCGACGTTCTTATGGTAGGACGTGCATACTCCTTCATAGGACGAGGTAATTCAGCCATTATCTTTGGTTTTGAACTTGAATATGACGAATCTGAATCTGAGGAATTTTCAGGAAGTTCTAGTTCCTTCCTCTTTCTACCATTCAAATCCACTCTATCCATGTAAGGTACTAATTCTTTATCAAGTGATCGGTGACCTTGCATTCAAAAACAAACACACCAACGAAAACAAAAACAAAAGAAAAAAAATAACCCAAATAAAAATAATACAAGTTAAATTAAATAACAATAATTAAAGCACACGTTATCAAGAAAGCTAAATAACTTAAAACAAATCCCCGACAACGGCGCCAAAAACTTGATGAACAATTATATAACCTCGCAAGTGCACGAATTGCTCTTGTAGTCTAGTGTGCAAAAGCAAGGGTCGATCCCACAGAGATTTGTATGCAATTTACTAATCCTAATAACTATGCTTCAATTAAAACTAATAACAAGACTTAATAATGAAGAATTAGGGAAGATCACTTGCAAAGCAACAACTAATTAAAACTAAAATTAAACAACTATTAAAATTATCTAAAACCCAATTGACCAAAACCTAGGGCTCCAATTTCACCATAATTATCCAGCTCTATGTCAAACATCTCTCTATTGTATATCAATTCAGTCTCTAGGGTTCGCATTCACTAAATCAAGGTATTATCGTAAGGCGTTTGGGATTAACCTAGTATTTTTAACACAAGACTAGCTAGGACGTATAGTCTAGCCTATGGTTAAAAACCCGTTAAACATAGGAATACTTGAAATCAAGAACAAAGGCGCATCTGTCAGGGCGTGTACACATAGACTAATTATTCAAGAAATCATGGACCTACTAATACTCTGTCAGGGCGTATGCATAGAGTACTAATCACTCATTCACATGAGTTCTTCAAGACTAAAATATAACATATGCCTAATCTCAACACATACAACCTAATAATTCACACTAAGTGTTGTCACACAATAATAAAAATTAAATATTCGAATAATAACATGAATGAATCAAGATTTCAAATTGAATTGATAGCAATAACATATGTTTAACAAAGAGCCTTCCAATTAGGCTACATTGGATCCCTAGATAAGAATTTAGTTACACATTGACATAAAGAAAGCAAACCTCAATTCCCCCAAAAGCATGAATAATCCAAAACCCTAGGAAGAACCTCCTTCTCTTTCTTGCTACAAAGTGGCTCTCAATTTAGGTCAAAGTGAATCCTAAAATAAATTACAAAGTCTTATTTATACCTTTCCTTTGCTAGGGGTGTTTTTGGGAAAATACAAGTTCAAGTCGAAGTTGGAAAAGGTGAGGTTTTTATTTTTCTCGCGATCCATGGTACGACGTGATTTTCTGGCGCCATGGCTTAAAATTCTTCCGCAAACCTAAAGCTTTATCATGCTGCGGCACCAACTTTTTCATGCCGTGGCATTAACTTTCTCTCCCAAATCATCTCTTTGCACCGTGGCGGCATTAACTTTCTATCCCAAATCATCTTTTTGCACCGCGGCGCAGGAAAACTATGGTGCGCACCATCCAACAATTTCACATTATTTCTTTTGCTTGACGATCTGATTTCTATCTTTAGCACATCCAAAGCCTCCAACCATCGTGTGAGTATAAAGTCGCCATTTGTCCGCCTAAAAACCTAAAACTCATACACATACCCATGATTCTTGAAAATATAAATATCAAAAGAAACTTGCATGAAAATAATCTATTAAAGTCATGAATTCCCCACAATCTACCCATAATATCACGGAATATATATATCATTTCACCACTCATCAGATACCTAGGTTTCGGTTGATTGGTTTTTATTTCATTTGAATATTGGTTTTCTTTAGTTATAGTTTTAGTCATTTTACTTCAACTTGGAGTTTCATCAATCTTGTAACTTAATGTTAGTTTGTTATTTAAATTAAGGCATCATTATTAAGATTATTGGTTAGCTTACAAATCTCTATGGGATCGACCCTTGCTTTTGCACACTATACTGCAATAATAATTCGTGCACTTGCGAGGAAGTAAATTTGTTCATCAATTAACAAAGTGCGAAGGTATGACACAAGTCATAACCAAAACAAAAATGCGGATTTTCCAGATGGAACGATTGTCCACGCAGATGGAATTCTATTCAGTTTTTTTGGAAAATAATCTCTAGTCAAGCCATTCCATTTTGGAATGACATCACAATTCTATCCAAAATGAAGCCAAAATCCATTAAAGCAAACTCAAATCAGAATTGGAATGACCAAACTGAATGACCATTCCAACAGTGTAATCTCTCACTAGGCAAGTATTCACTAAGTATCCTATAGAGAGAATCCTGAAAATTGCTAGCTTAAAAAGGGTGTTCGTCTAAATTTTTTATCCTTAATCCAGTTATAAAATACTATTACACAATTACTATTTCTCACATATATAAAAATAATAAGAATCATTTTCTAATGAACTGGAAAGCATGAAGATGTTCTCTAAATATTATTGCTACCAAAAATATATACATAAATCCACATTAATTCCTTCACTGAGACAGTGTGTGCAACCCTCTCGCTAGCTTGACGTCTCCTGACCGCTACAATCCTACAAAAATAAAGAAAGCAACGGGGTGAGCTATAAATGCTCAGTAAGTAAATCAAATCTAACTATGA